>NW_026571140.1:33501393-34101393 GCF_026225935.1 Boleophthalmus pectinirostris
GACCCCCAACCAAAAAAGTTACATAGTGCACCTTTAACCTTTAATAAATACAAGCAACTGAAGAAACGTAAGATAGATGAGTTTAATGCCATACTGTGGAACATTCTGAACAAAGTAAAAGCATCAGTATGTAGACAAGCAGATGGTCCCGTCTATTTAGAAACGCTTTTTTTTTTTTTTTTTTTTTTCCCCATTTGTTTTTTTAAATTTACTCTTTCAGGACAGTTATATAAGTTGATATATTATACAGTAAAAAAGAGAAAAAATTAAGAAAATACAAATGGGGTCTTATATCCATACATGTACACAAAGAGAGAGAGAGGAAACAGAGGAGAGAGAAAAGAGAGGAGAGAGAGAGAGAGGAGATGTATAGACCAAGACCAAGGAGAGGGAGAGAGAGAGAGGAAAGACAAGAGAGAGAAGGAGAGAGAGAAGAAACAAAGACCAAGGCCCAGGAGAGGAAAAAGAGAGAGAGAGAGAGGAGAAATATAGACCAAGATCGAGGAGAGGAGAGAGAGAAGAGGAAGAGAAAGAGGAAACAGAGGAGAGAGGAGAGAGAGGAGAGAGAGAGAGCGGGGGAGAGAGAGGAGAAATATAGACCAAGTCTGAGAAGATGAGAGAGAGGAGGGGGAGAGAGGGAAAAGAAAGAGAAGAGAGAGGAAAGAGAGATAGAGAGGGGGGGAGAACAGAAAGAGAGAGAGGGAGCGAGAAGAGAAGAAAGAGGAGAGAACAGAAAGGAAAGAGAGGAGAGAAGGGGGAGAGAGAGAAAAAGAGACCAAGGAGGAGAGGAGAGAGAGAGAGAGGGAGTGAAACAGAGGAGAGAGGAAAGAGAAGAGAGAGAGGAGAGAGGAATAGAGGAAAGAGAGGAGAGAGAGGAGAGAGGAAAGAGAGGAGAGAGAGAGAGAGAGGGTATGTAGACCAAGACCAAGGAGAGGGGGAGAGAGAGAGAAAACAGGAGAGAGAAGGAGAGAGATAAGAAACAAAGACCAAGGCCCAGGAGAGGAAAAAGAGAGAGGAGAGAGAGGAGAAATATAGACCAAGACCGAGGAGAGAGAGAGAGGAGAGAAGAAGAGGAAGAGAAAGAGAAACAGAGGAGAGAGGAGAGGAGAGAAGAGAGAGAGAGAGCGGGGGAGAGAGAGGAGAAATATAGACCAAGTCTGAGAAGATGAGAGAAGGGGAGAGAGAGAAAGAGAAGAGAAGAGGAGAGGGAGAAAGAGGACAGGAGAGGAGGAATAGGAGAGGAGAGAGGAGAGAGGAGAGGGAAAAGACAGAGAGAGAGAGGAGAGAGAGGGAGAGGAAACAGAGAAGAGAAGAAAGAGAGAGGGAGAGGAAACAGAGGAGAGAGGAAAGAGAGGATAGAGAGAGGGAGGAGAACAGAGGAGAGGAGAGAGAGGGAGAGGAAACAGAGAAGAGAAGAAAGAGAGGAGAGGGGGAACAGAGTGAGAGGAGAGAGGGAGAAAGGGGAGAGAAAGGAGAAGAGAAGAAAGAGAGGAGAGGAGGAGAGGAAGGAGAGGAGAGAGGAAAGAGAAGAGAGAGAGGAAGAGAGGAGAGAGAGGAGGGAGGGAGAGGGAAGAGGAGAGAGGAGAGAGGAAAGAGAAAGAGAGAGGAGAGAGAGAGAGGAGGGAGAGAGAGAGGAAGAGAGGAAGAGAGGAGAGAGAGAGAGAGAGAGAGGAGAGAGAGGGAAGAGAGGAGAGGGAGAGAGAGAGAGAGAGAGAGGAGAGAGAGGGGAGGAGAGAGAGAGAGAGAGTATGACAAGACCGAGGAGAGGAGAGAGGAGAGAGAGGAAAGAGAGGACAGAGAGAAAGTGAGGAGGAATATAGATCCAGAAGGAGGAGAGGAGAGAGAGGAGACGGAGGAGAGAGAGACAGAGAGAGAGTGAGAGAGAGAGAGAATAAATATAGATCAAGATAGAGACCAGGATGGAGGAGAGGAGAAGGAGAGAAGAGAGAGAAGCAGAGAGAGAGAAGAAAAGTGAGAAGAGAAAGGCAGAAAAAGAGGGAGGACATATGTACACATACATATATACAATCCTGTGTACACATATACATACACATACACACATGTACATACACATACACACATGTACATACACATACACACATGTACATACACATACACACATGTACATACACATACACACATGTACATACACATACACACATGTACATACACATACACACATGTACATACACATACACACATGTACATACACATATTTAGAACCGCTTTTGATGTAGAACCTGCTTTTTGCATGCACATGGTTCGTCTAAATTACCCTGTTTTTTTGGTTGTTGTTATTTATTTTTAATATATGTACTGTTTTTAATTGTATTCAGCATCTTTGTGTTTAGAAAAGCGCTATATAAATAAAATGGATTATTAATATATATATATGTATTTTTTTATTAATGTCTGTCTTGCTTACAAAATACCAACACAGCAGGACAGTTTACAACTCGTTTTTTATTCAACAACTTCACATCCTCTCTCTCTCTCTCTCTCTCTCTGTGTGTTCACTTTTTACCAAAACCCCGGTGCGCTGATCAAATGTGCTCCACTGAAACAATAGAACAACACTATAGAACCCAACATAATGTAATAGTGAATTGTTAATTAAATAAATGCAAAGTAATATAAATTAATTATACAAAATAATAATTACCTGAATTAATATTAATACATAAAATGTGTCAAATAAATCAAAGGTTACATTATGATGATGACAATAATAATAACAATAATAATAATAATAATAATAATAATAATAATAATAAATATTAGCTTATTTATTTTATTAATTATTTATTAATTATTGTTTTTTTTTTATTATTATTATTGGGGGACTCTTACGGAAGCCGAGAGGGGTCACAACAAATACAAACGCCACAACACAAATGCAAATGCCACAACACATCAAAAAGCCACAACGGAAGTGACCGCGGGACCCTATTTTCCGACGGACTGATCAAGCGGCAAGTGAAGAAGAAGAACTACAACGTGAAAAGTAAAGGAACGGAGAAGTTGGAAACGTAAATAAAAGTAATTTATTGTTTTATCATGATTCGTTTCACGTCATAGTTCTTCTTCTTCACTTGCCGCTTGATCGGTCCGTCGGAAAATAGAGTCCCGCGGTCACTTCTGTTGTGGCTTTTTGATGTGTTGTGGCTTTTTATTGTGTTGTGGCATTTGTATTTGTGTTGTGGCGTTTGTATTTGTTGCGGCGTTTGCATTAAAATAGAGTCCCGCGGTCATTTCCGTTGTGGCTTTTTTTGGTGTGTTGTGGCTTTTTGTTGTGTTGTCGCATCTGTATTTGTTGCGGCGTTTGCGTTTGTTGCGACCCCTCTCGGCTTCCGTAGACTCTCCTTCTATAGTAACTTTGAACATTTTTGTTGCTTCTCCAGGTGAAAACTGGTTTTAAGGTGGCGCACAGTGATCCAAAGAAACAAAAACATCTGATAAACAACATCAAAAAATGTACCCCATTACCATTTATCACTTTGTTTTTCTCTGTGTTTGCTCCTCAAATAACAAAACCCAAACACACATTTCATTTTATGCGTGTTCCGGTGAGCTGTTGATTCACGTGAACTGAGGATTTGGCCAGTGGACGATCCGGAGGTGAAGCGAGGCCACGGTTTAGTCACACAACAGCTCTTATGATTTATGAGCGCACAATCACAAACACGCTGCAAAACTCACTCTGTGTACACTGTGTGCTTCTTTGAAACACAGTTGCAGCAGCACAAATTATTGACATCACATTTGAATATATTTTTATTCCAGAGACTGTCACAGGAGATTAGAGTTTCTTTTCGGTTCTCTGCTTGCCCACAGGGGATTCTGTGTCTCACAAACTGATTTAATGGTTAGAGTTATCGGTATTGAATTATTTTTTACCAAAAAGGCGTTACAGATTGACCGCAGTTAACTGTTTTATCATTCACAAACTTTGGCAGCAACACAACACAGACGGGGTCAATGTCATCTGAACTTTTATTGAAACTTACAAATATCTGCGCTTTTCTAGGCACTCAAAATGTCTATTAACAAAATCAAAAGGCAAAAAGAAAAAGCTGTGAATTTATTTAGCCTCTTAGATAAAACTAAATTACATTGCACTATGAGTTTACTGTCCATGCCTGCCATTCTGTCACATCCCAAATCTCTTGATTTTTTCGCCCCTATCCGATCTGTATCTGATCTTTTAATGACAATCTGAACAACACAAATCCGATTTTCTCAAATGCGAACCAGGCCACTTGTAGCCAGGCTGGCGCCACCTAGTGCCTCCGCTCAATTTCATTTCTCTCCAGCGACTAGGTCAGGAATCAAAATACACTAGACGATTTGCAAGAACCCCGAAAATTGCAAATTCAGGCACCAGCCAATCAGCGAAGAGCCATACATTCTGTGTTGGCAACAATTCCCAAGATCGAGGATTTAAAGCCAGAACAAAGAGAATGTTTGGTGAATTTCATCAAGGGGAAAGATGTTATTGCCCTTCTTCCTACGGGATTTGTGAAAAGCTTAACCCTCTCAGACTCAAATTAAATTTTAGTATCAGGAAAAATCTGATATTTGGGGAAAATGGTCATATGGGGTAGTAATATACAATCCTGACTTTTTTTTGAGAGAGAGAGACCTTCACATCCAATGCGTTCTGAGATGTTTTAGATTTGCAGATTTGGCCCGGTGTGGTAAATTAACACTGAAGACTGAAAATGATATGAACGCTAACTTTATTTGTATACCACTTTTCATAAGCACAGTGTAACAGCTTTACAGTGGCAGAACAACATCACTTTTTCGTGTGGTGCTCCAAGAAACAATTTTTATTCTTTGTAAACAACAAAAGTATTTTGCACTTCTGGCAGGCCTTTTGTGTGTAGCCGTTCTTGCACTGTCTGCATCCTCCACGTTTATCAGCATGGATGGGAGAAAAGGCTCCTAATTTAAAAAAAGTTAATAAAATATGGATTTGGAGTAAGTAGGTAATTGGCATTTAGCTGTTGCAAATCTGCAACGCCTGCCTGGAGAGGGTTAATATACCAGTTAGCCCTGTTAGCGGCACATTACATACATCACGACCAAATAGCAGCGATTGGTTAAAAAAGAAAAAGTACCTGCCTACCGTCGAGAGAACGAATTCTAATGCTGTGAGGTCTGATAGTTTCTACGAAGTGAAACCGGCTGATGAATCAGGCTAGACCACTTGGATATGTGCTCCTAAAACCGATACATATCTGATCTTTTGACATGCGACTTCAGTCTGAACGGTCAGGTCACATTCATCCCACCTACACGTCAGGCTCAGAGTCTCGTCAATGGAGGATAAGCAACAAATGTATGAAATATTATAAAAACGTATTCCTTGTAAACAGTAAACAAAACTTTTCAAAAAAGTAAAGCACAGCACTAACAGTTCCAGCATGAAGTTTTACTGAATCTTTATATTTTTAGCCAGAAAAAAAACAACTTATCCACATTGTCTGCAGTAAGTGCAGATCTGCTGCAGTTACAATGTCCTCAGTGGTTGAAAATACACTTTTGCTTGAGGCAGAAGGGTGGCGTGGAGATTCCGCACCAGTGAAAGGCAAAAGTGAGGACTGCGGCTCAACAACAGTAGTTTTGTGAGGATTCACGAGGTTCGGAGGGACATAGTCAAGGTGAGGGGCAAATGTTGTCAAGGTGGCCACCCTAACTATAAAGTGCTGCTGGAAACACTGCCCTCCCAATTCTCCTCGTGAATATTAAAAAGCCGTGCCTTCCATGTAGCTGCACATGTAGTGGCCCAATGTAAACACATGTTAGACTTCTACTAATCACTCACCTTGATGAGTTTAAAAGCTCATTTCAAAACGTTTAGGCTACGTTCACACTGCAGCCTGAAGTGACCCAAATCAGATTTTTTGGCCCCTATGTGACCTGTATCTGATCTTTTAATGACAGTCTGAACGACACAGATCCGATTTTTTCAAATGCGACCCAGACCACTTGGATATGTGGTCCTGAAACCGATACATATCTGATCTTTTGACATGCGACTTCAGTCTGAACGGCCAAAGCGCATTCATTCGACCTACACGTTATCAACAAGCCACAAACGTCACTATTCTGAGCTGAAGTAGGCGAAAATTGTTAATGAACTCCATGTCACTGAAGTGAAGCACATCACCACTCACCACTCTTGGCTACGTCTCCACATCCACACGTTCCTTTCAACGGACGTCGCTGCCGCTGTCCCACAAAACACCACGGCCAAAAACCTCGTCCTTCTCCTTCTCAATCTCCTCCTTAAAACAAGTAAGTTGTTCATGTTCTGGCTCCGGTACGAGAGGAACTTTAAAATCTCCAGGTGCTCAATGCTCGCGTCCATGTTTGGACAACTTCCGTAAACACAGAGACGCTCGCTGCGGTTGACGTCATCGTGTCTCCAGTGCACATGCGGGACACTTTCGGGCTTTTCAATGTTCACACTGGAGTCACATACAAGTCGCATTTAATTGGAAATGTGAACGACCTCGCAAAAACATCAGATTTCACAAAAAAATCTGAATTGAGCGTTAAGCCCTGCAGTGTGAACGTATCCTTAGTGTCCAGAGCTGTAATAATAACAACAACTGGCATCCTAAAAGTGCACCAGCTCTACTTCCTTGTTCATGGATCAGTAAACACTTGATAATTGGATGCAGTCAGCACACAGGGGTCTCATTTTGACCCTAAGAGCTTTTACAATATCTGTACTGGGACCAGACAGAATGTACTTACTCTAACATAAACACTGCACACCGCCTCTTTAATGATTTTTCTTTCTATAGATTAATATATTGCTTCCTCCATAACAGGCCGAAGATGAGATCACAGATAAGTAATGCATGATCTATCAGAGAGCCCCTTCAATAATGTAGTTACTTTAGTGTTACATAACTCATAAATACAGTATTTAGCCATCTGTTTCCCAGAATGCCGATGGGCCGGTCCGATCACATGAGCGGCGTGACAAATGGTGCGGGTTCCTTCAGGGTCCACAGGCCGCGCTCAGGCTACACACACAAAGAGCTTCTCAAATCCAAATTTATCTGACATTTAAGGCATCTGGGCTTGTGAGTTGGAGAGCGACGCTATTTTGAAACTGTGGCTTTGTTGAATTCACTTTACTGGGCAGCAGAAAGTTAGTTCTCTCTTAGTAGAGCCAAGATAACCAGTTAGGAGGTCAGTAAATAAAAATATAAGTAAAAATAGATAAGGTCAGGATGCATTTATTGAAATTTACTTCATTTATTCAAAGTTCAAGGTAACTTTTATGCCAAAATAAAAGCTATTTTTTTGGTTGTAGTTTTTGTTTTTTATTATTGCACTGAAAACCCTAGAAAAACATATATATCCTACCTCTGATCAAGCTTGCATCTCCACAAACCTGACTCTTACCTGGTCTGGAAAAGTTCCGCTACCTTCTTGTTTCCATTGGTAATGTTGTTCTGAATCCTACTATTATCTTCCACAAAACGTAGTTCCGGGGAATTTTGGACACCGATAGAAAGTTACACACTGCTTTCAAAAAACAAAAAAGGCCTTAAATAAATATTAAATAAATAAAGATTGGTTATAAAATCCTATAATCTAATAAAAGTCTAGAAAAATGTGACACAAATGTTCTGTGAGCTTCGGGATAGATTTGAAAGTTCTTTTATGGGTTTACAAAGCTTTTAATGGTCTTAGTCTTATTTATCTGATCTGCTTTTAGCACATGAGCCTCTTGGACTCTCAGGTCCTCAGGTCTCGTCTTTTAACTGCCCTAAGAGTCCAAACTAAAACTCACGGTGAGGCGACACTCAGTTTTGTGTGGAACAGTCGACCCGAGGAGCTCAGGTCTTTGTTATTTTTAAAAGTAAAATCAAAACGTGTCTTTTTAAATTGAGCTTTTAATCGAGACTAATTCCATTCAGACTAAATTATTATGGAAAAATGATCACGATCTACTGGTTGAAACCTGAGACACCGACCATTGATCAGCGGATCAAAACTCAGACAAGTTTATACAATGGAACTGTTCACGGCTCAACTACAGCTAAAGGTGCCAATTTTGGAAAAGAAGTAGGGTCCAATTATTGGCTTTTTCAAATAACACAATTATGCCCTGACATGCTTTATTTTATTTATTTATTTTTTTTTTTTTTTTTTTTTTTCTAGAAAAAAAGACAGAGAAAAGAAAGAAAATATATAAATTGTGTGAGGGCCCAGTCTCCAGATACTGTTGATGTGAATTGAAAATAAAATAAATAAATAAATAAAATAAAATAAAAAAAATCTTATTATTATTTTACTTAGTCTTCATCTAATTTTAGCTCTCCATTATTTATTTATTTATTTATTTTTATTTTCAATTCGCAATTATTTTCATTGTATTATTATTATAATAATACAATGATAATAATTATTAACATATTATTATTATTACTTTTTCAAATAACACATTTTATTTATTTATTTTTTTATCTGTTTGTTTTTTTGTTTTGTTTTGTTAGTTTTTTTTTCTAGAAAAAAACACAGAGAAAAGAAAGTAAATATATAAATTGTGTGAGGGCCCAGTCTCCGGATACTGTTGATGTAAATTGAAAAAAAAAAAAATAAAAAAAAAATAAAAAAATAAATCGTATTATTATTCATCTAATTTTAGCTCTCCATTATTAATTAATTTATTTATTTAATTTCATTGTATTATTATTATTATTATTTTTTTTTTTTTTTTTTTTTTTTTTTTTAACTATAACCTTTAGGAGCTTTATGTTTTAAGTTTCTGTCTAAATTGCTGTATATATGGATGAAACAATGGGGTGATGTTACTGTTGTTTTTAATCATTGTCATTTTGCAGGTGAAACATTTTGCACTACATTTCAAATTATAAGAAATGTGCTACACAAATAAAGTTTCAATTTATTGATTATGTGAAGGGTTAAATATTTGTTCATTGTAGTCAGCAACTGAGAAAAAAAACATATCTGTATGTTATTAAACAGCATGGATATACTAATATAAAAATACTACGTGCTCACACATTCGGAATAGCACCATTTTAAGATGAAGTTACAAATTATGTGTGGCCCAAGACTCCAAACGTCTCATAGTCTTTCTCTCCCTAAATCTTCTGTATTTTGTTACGGAGCAGGACCAGCATTCCACTTCCCAAAGCTCTAACCTTAACCAAAATAACTCTTCCTAAATATAACCCCAAGCATAAATTTAAACAGAAACCAAAATAATATATATCCAATCCAATCTACTTTATTTACACAAACAGTTTCCAAAGCGCTGCACAAACACATACTAATAACAACAATAACAATATAATGATAAAATAAATGCACAATAAAACCATTAAAATAAAAATAAGAGCAAAACCATAGAATAGCAATAAATAAATAAAAAATATTAAAAAATAAAAAGAGACACGAAGAAAATAAACAACAACAAAAATTAGCTTTACTAAAAAGAATTGGAAAAAAAAAAAAATCAAAGTTAAGCGTCCCTTCTTTACACGCCTGCAATTGCATCTTCCACGAATCAATAAATGTAAGAAAAATGGTAAGAATTAGGGCTGGGTATCATTAAGAAGTTGCCGATACGATACACACCTCGATACATAGGCCACGATACGATACATATCTCGATACAGTGAGCTTTCGATTCAATACGATATATTTCAAATCGATTCGATACAGTTCAATAAAAATAAAGGCTAAATCATGTCTGTGATACTAAAAGTCTTTGTTAAACCGCTTTTTGCAAAGTTCATATGAAACACAAACATTTTAATCATCAAAACAGTGAAAATGTCAAATGTGTCACATAAAAAAGTTTCTTTCCTTTAAACAAGCACCAAAACTGTAGCTTTGCAACAAAATAATTTAGTAAAATATACCAAAAAATACTCTTGGTGATATATCGATACAGCAGCCCACAATATTGATACTGTATCATCACATTAAGCGATACGATATATCGAAATTTCAATATTTTTGCACACCCCTAGTGAGAATATTCAGTAAGTTAACCAGTTGTGTTTTGTTTTTGGTTGCATTTATTTTATTTTATTTTATTTATTTATGTATTTGTTGATTGATTGAATGAATTTTATTTTATTTTATTTATTTATTTGTTTTATTTTATTGTAATTAATTTATGTATTTATTTATTTATTATATATTTATTTATATTATTTATTTATTTTATTTATATATATTTATTTATATTTATTATTTTATTTATTTATTATATTATTTATTTATATTGCTTTTTTATTTTATTTATTATATATTTATTTATATTATTTTTTTTTTTATTTATTATATATTTATTTATTTTATTTATGATATATTTATTTATATTATTATTTTTTTATTTTTTTATTTACTGTAATCACCGCAATGTTACAATCCGAGTAAAAATGTCTCTGGAATGTGATTTTCCCGAACATTTCCTTGGCGAGTCCCTGTGGAGGTGTCGGTGGACTGAGCGTGTGCAGTTTGCTGTTTGTTGGTGAATCCCATTATGTAACGGAGTGAGAGCCGACGATCTGAGAGGATGAATAAAATATACTCCATCCCCTGGCTCTCTCTCTCTCTCTCTCTCTCTCTCTCTCTCTCTCTCTCTCTCTCTGCATCCCTCTCTCCTTTCTTCGTATCTTCTGTGACCTTTCTACCCTCTCCCTTTTTCTAAGATTCCCTTCCCTCTTTCTTTCTTTCTTCCTTTTCCTCCTTTCCTCCTCTCTCCCTCTCCTCTCTTTTTCTCACTCCCTCCCTCTCTTGTACTTCGCTTCTCTCTTTCTCTCCAACTGCCTCGATCAGTCCTTTTCCCCCTTTCTCATCCTCCCTTCACAACCTTTCTCGCTTTTCCTTCCTCTCTCTCTCTACCCTCCTCTCTCCTTTCCTCCTCCCTTCTCTCCCTCTCCTCTCTCCTCACTCTCTTCTCTCCTCCCTCTCCTCTCTCTCTCTCTTCCTCTCTCCTCACTCTCTTCTTTCCTCCCTCTCCTCTCTTCTCTTCCTCTCCTCTCTCCTCACTCTCTTCTTTCCTCCCTCTCCTCTCTTCTCTTCCTCTCTCTCTCCCTCTCCTCCCTTCTCTCCCTCTCCTCTCTCCTCACTCTCTTCTTTCCTCCTCTCTCCTTTCCTCTCTCTCTCTCTCTCCTCTCTCCCTCTCCTCTCTCCTCACTCTCTTCTCTCCTCCCTCTCCTCTCTTCTCTTCCTCTCCTCTCTCCTCACTCTCTTCTTTCCTCCCTCTCCTCTCTCTCTCTCTCTCTCTCTCTCCTCTCTCTTCTCTCTCTCCTTCTCTTCTCTCCTCTCTCTTCTTTCTCTCCTCTCCTCTCTCTCTCCTCTCCTCTCTCCTCACTCTCTTCTTTCCTCCCTCTCCTCTCTTCTCTTCCTCTCCTCTCTCCTCACTCTCTTCTTTCCTCCCTCTCCTCTCTTCTCTTCCTCTCCTCACTCTCTTCTTTCCTCC
Organism: Boleophthalmus pectinirostris; assembly: GCF_026225935.1. Lineage (NCBI taxonomy): Eukaryota > Metazoa > Chordata > Actinopteri > Gobiiformes > Gobiidae > Boleophthalmus > Boleophthalmus pectinirostris. The sequence goes on from NW_026571140.1 coordinate 33,512,885, forward strand.
CTCTCCTCTCTTCTCTTCCTCTCCTCTCTCCTCACTCTCTTCTTTCTCTCCTCTCTCTCTTCTCTCTCCTCTCTCTCCTCACTCTCTCCTCCTCTCCTCTCTCCTCTCTCCTCTCTCCTCACTCTCTCTTCCTCCTCTCCTCTCTTCTCTCCCTCTCCTCTCTCCTCACTCTCTTCTTTCCTCCTCTCCTCTCTTCTCTTCCCTCTCTCCTCCTCACTCTCTCTTTCTCCCTCTCTCTCTTCTCTTCTCTCTCTCTCTCCTCACTCTCTTCTCCTCTCCTCTCTTCTCCTCTCTCTCCTCACTCTCTTCTTTCCTCCCTCTCCTCTCTTCTCTTCCTCTCCTCTCCTCACTCTCTTCTTCCTCCCTCTCCTCTTCTTCTCTCCCTCTCTCCTCTCTCCTCCTCTCTTCTTTTCCTCCTTCTCCTTCCTCCACCTCCTCTCACCTCCCTCTCCCTCCCTTCTCTTCTCTCTTCTCCTCTCTCCCTCTTCTCTCTTCTCTTCCTCTCCTCACTCTCTTCTTTCCTCCCTCTCCTCTCTTCTCTTCCTCTCCTCTCTCCTCACTCTCTTCTTTCCTCCCTCTCCTCTCTTCTCTCCCTCTCCTCTCTCCTCACTCTCTTCTTTCTCTCTCCTCTCCTCTCCTCTCTCTTTCTCCTCTCCTCTCTCTCTTCTTCTCTCTTCTCCTTCTCTTTCCTTCTCTCTCTTTCTCCCTTCTCTCCTCCTTTCCTCCTCTCTCTTTTTTTACTCTCTCCCTCTTTCGTACTTTGCTTCTCTCTTTCTCTCCCACTGCCTCAATCAGTCCTTTTCCTCCTTTCTCTCTCCTCTCATCCTCCCTCACCTTCCTTTTCTTTCTTTCACCATATCTCTCTTTCTCCTCTCTCCTCTCCTCTTTCTCTCTCCCTTTCACGCTGTCTTTCTCTCTTCTCCCTCTCTCCCCCCTTCTGCCTTTCTTTTTTCCCTCTCTTTTTCTCTCTCTCCCCCCTCTACCTCGCTCTTTCTTCCTTCCTCTCTCTCTCTTCCTTCCCCTCCTCTCCTCCCTTCTCTCCCTTTCTCCTCTCTTCCTTCCTCACTCTCCTCTCTCTCCCTCTCCTCTCTTTTTCTCTTTCTTACTCTCTCCATCTCTTGTACTTCGCTTCTCTCTTTCTCTCCAACTGCCTCGATCAGTCCTCTTCCCCCTTTCTCATCCTCCCTTCACAACCTTTCCTTTCCTGTCTCCCTCTTTCTCGCTTTTCCTTCCTCTCTCTCTACCCCTCTTTCTCCTGCTCCTCTCTCCTTTCCTCCGCCTCCTCTCCTCCCTTCCTCACTCTCTTCTCTCCTCCCTCTCCTCTCTTCTCTTTCTCCCTCTCCTCTCTCCCTTCCTCACTCCTCCCTCTCCTCCCTTCTCTCCCTCTCTCTCTTCTCTCTCCTCTCTCTCTCTCTCTCTCCTCTCCTCCTCTCTTCCTCTCCTCCTCCTCTCTCTCTTCTTCTCTCCCTCTCTCTCTCTTCCTTCTCTCCTCTCTCTCTCCTCCCTCTTCTCTTTCTCCCTCTCCTCTCTCCCTTCCTCACTCTCTTCTCTCCTCCCTCTCCTCTCTTCTCTTTCTCCCTCTCCTCTCTCCCTTCCTCACTCCTCCCTCTCCTCCCTTCTCTCCCTCTCTCTCTTCTCTCTCTCCCTCTCCTCTCTTCCTTCCTCACTCTCTTCTCTCCTCCCTCTCCTCTCTCCCTTCCTCACTCTCCTCTCTCCTCCTTTCTTCTCTCCCTCTCCTCTCTTTCTCACTCTTTCCCTCTCTTGTACTTTGCTTCTCTCTTTCTCTCCCACTGCCTCAATCAGTCCTTTTCCCTTTCTCTCTTCCCTCGTCCTCCTTCTTCTGATCTTCCTTTTCTCTCCTTCCCCTTCTCGCTCTTTCTCCTCTCTCGCTCACTCTATCCTCATACATATCGAGCTCCCTCGTTCTCTCAGGCTCATCTCTCCTTTCTCTTACTCTATCTCTCCCTCTGTCTGTCCCTTCTTTCTCTAACTCTGCCTCTCTTTCCCGCCCTCCGCTTCCTTTCCTCTCTCTCCCTCTACCTCCCTCTCCCTTTCACTCTCTCTCTCCTCCCTCTCTCCCTTCCTCTGCCTTTCTTTCGTCCCTCTCTTTTTCTCTCTCTCTCTCCCTCTGCCTCGCTCTTTCCCCCTCTCTCTCTTTCTCCCTTTCCTCTCCCTCATCTCCTCCTTTCTTTCCCTTTCTCCTCTCTCCTCCCTCTCGTCTCCTCCCCCTCTCTCCTCTCTCTCTCTCTCTCTCTCACTTCCTCTCTCCCTTCCTCCTCTCCTTCCCTTACCTCCCTCTCCTCTTTCTCTCTCCCTTTCTCTCTCCCTCCCTCTGCCTCTCTCTTCCTTCTTCTCTCTCCCTCTCTTCCTCCCTCTCCTCTCTCCCTTCCTCACTCTCCTTCTCCTCTTCTCCCTTCTCTCCCTCTCCTCTCTACATTCCTCACTCTTCTCCCTCTCACTCCTCCTCTCTCCTTCTCTCTCTCTCTCCTCTCTCGCCCTCTCCTTTCTTCCTTCCTCACTCTCCTCTCTCCTCCCCCTCTCTTCTCTCTCTCCCTCTCCTCTTTCCCTTCCTCACTCTCCTTCCCCTACCTCCCTCTCCTCTTTCTCTCTCCCTTTCTCTCTCCCTCCCTCCCTCTCCTTCCTTCTCTCCCTCCTCTCCCTCTCTTCCCTCTCCTCTCTCTCTCTCTCTCTCTCCTCTCTCTCCTCTCCCTCCTCCCTCTCTCCTCCTCACTCTCTCTCTCTCCCTCTCCTCTCTCCTCCTCTCCTCCTCTCTCCTCTTCTCTTCCTTCCTCACTCTCCTCTCCCCCTCCTCTCTTCTCTTCCTCTCTCCTCTCTCTCCTTTTTCTCTCTCCCTCCCTCACTGTCCTTCCCCTACCTCCTCTTTCTCTCTCTCCTTTCCTCTCCTCCCTCTCCTCCCTCCCTCTCCCTCTCTCTTCTTTCCTTCTCTCCCCTGTCTCCTCTCCCTCTCCTCTTTCCCTTCCCCCGCTCCCTCTCCCCTCCTCCCTCTCTCCGTTCTCTCCGTTCCCTCTCTCCTCTTGTATAAGGTGCAGCAGATATATAGGTCAGTGTGTGGAGGCTGCCAGACTCTCGCTCGCCCGCTGCTGTAGCACAGACGCAGACCAAATGCTCGTCCAGACGGAGCTTTTCAGAAGCGTCCCTCTGTCTCTCCGTCCGCACACACCTCTGCCCGTCTCCAACGCGTCTATACACACTCGTACAAGACTATTTTCATTTTCCTACATTTGTCAGAGCTGATTTTAAAGGCTCTATATTACATAAAACGGACTCTTATGAGCTTGAAGCTGCGTTAAAATACTGTTACCTCCTCAAAAACAGACCAGGAGTTGTGTTTTGTTTCATTCACACAATCCTTTATTATTGTTATTATTCGTCTGTTTACATCTCCAAACCTCAAAATGCTCTGTTGCCACCTTGTGATGTCATGAAGCTGTAGTTTTCAAGTTAGCAGCTCCTTTTACATGTAAAAACCTTGATTCGTCCAGGTAGAATCCGAGCCTGATTCACCAACGTCTGACTTTGCAGCGTTAGGGTTCATTCGCTCGACGGTATGTAACCCGCATCCGAGCCACTTTTACTGTTGCGGGTCAATTCCGTTTTACTGATCGATCTCCCCCACTTCCTTTACGTCGTGAGGTCACAGTGTCACTTCCTCCTCCTCCTCCTCCGCTCCACTGTGGCTGTGGCTGTGGCTGTGGCTGTGGCTGTGGCTGTGGTCTGGGCGTCGGCGAACAATTCCAATAAACTTTCAAACTACGAATCCTACAACATCCGTACCTAGAGCCTCCACACACATTCATGCAAACGAGCCGTGTGTGACTCAACTAGAAACCCACTGATGGCGAGCTTACCCAGAACTTGGACTTCGATTAACTTGGATTAAAATACCGATTAACTGGACTGGTTTTTATTTTCTATTTAGTTTTGTTGTTGTTGTATCTCTGTAAGCTTTTGTGGCCGTAGTCTGCCCCTAGCCCTAACAATTGGCGTTGCAACTAGGCGGGTACTTTGTTTATTTAACCAATCGCTGCTGTTTGGTCGTGACGTACGTAATGCTCCAAAGGAAGAAGGACAATAACGTCTTTCCCCTTGATAAAATTCACCAAACATTCTTTGTTCCGGCTTTAAATCCTCGATCTCTGAAATCGTTGCCAAAAGAGAATGTCTGTCTTCGTCTACATCCAACTCGACCGCTTTGTTTACTGTTGTGTTGTACCACAAAAGGACCCAGACAAGTGCTTGAGTTTAATGTTATGGCGTCACAGCTCTTCTCTGATTGGCCGGTACACGGTCTACAACTTCTAGGGGTCAAAATGCTGGTGGACACTGCCTTCTATCTGTCTGAAGGGAGGAGCTAACTACAATGAAACTACTCTGAAACTAACACACTTACTTGTTTACTGTTTTTGTTAGTTTGCTAGGCCTATTGAACTTGCACTGAGTGTGAGGTCATATTAGCATAATCATTTTTTGCCAGCTGCCTTTTACCTTTTGTTTAGTAGAGATTTAGCCAGGCCACCTAGTCCATCCGCTCAATTTAATTTCTCTCCAGTGACTAGGTCAGGAATCGGAATACACTAGACGGTTTGCAAGAACCCCAGAAGTTCTAAACTGAGCACCGACCAATCAGCGAAGAGCTGTGAAACCATGACGTCAAACTCAAGCGCATGTCTGGGTCCCTTTTGTGGTACAGCACAACAGTAAACAAAGCGGTCGAGATGGATGCAGATGAAGCCGTACATTCTGTGTCGGCAACAATTCCCGAGATCGAGGATTTAATTAAAGGTAGAACAAAGAGAAGTTTGGTGAATTTTATCATTATTGTCCTTCTTCCTACGGTATTTGGTGCATTACATACGTCACGACCAAATAGCAGCGATTGGTTAAATAAAAAAGTACCCGCCTACCATCGAGCGAACGAATCCTAATGCTGCGAGGTCAGACGGTTTCCACAAAGTGAAACTGGTTGATGAATCAGGCCGGTAGAGCAATTCCAGGGAACGAAAGCTTACGAAACGACACAAACACAACTCCGGGTCTGTTTGCGAGGAGAAAACAACATTATAACACAGATCAGAAAATAACGTAACATGGGCTCTTTAAATATAGCCTGCGTGTTCTTCCTGGTGTGTTCTTGACATGTACGGTANCATATTAGCATAATCATTTTTTGCCAGCTGCCGTTTACCTTTTGTTTAGTAGAGATTTAGCCAGGCCACCTAGTCCATCCGCTCAATTTAATTTCTCTCCAGTGACTAGGTCAGGAATCGGAATACACTAGACGGTTTGCAAGAACCCCAGAAGTTCTAAACTGAGCACCGACCAATCAGCGAAGAGCTGTGAAACCATGACGTCAAACTCAAGCGCATGTCTGGGTCCCTTTTGTGGTACAGCACAACAGTAAACAAAGCGGTCGAGATGGATGCAGATGAAGCCGTACATTCTGTGTCGGCAACAATTCCCGAGATCGAGGATTTAATTAAAGGTAGAACAAAGAGAAGTTTGGTGAATTTTATCATTATTGTCCTTCTTCCTACGGTATTTGGTGCATTACATACGTCACGACCAAATAGCAGCGATTGGTTAAATAAAAAAGTACCCGCCTACCATCGAGCGAACGAATCCTAATGCTGCGAGGTCAGACGGTTTCCACAAAGTGAAACTGGTTGATGAATCAGGCCGGTAGAGCAATTCCAGGGAACGAAAGCTTACGAAACGACACAAACACAACTCCGGGTCTGTTTGCGAGGAGAAAACAACATTATAACACAGATCAGAAAATAACGTAACATGGGCTCTTTAAATATAGCCTGCGTGTTCTTCCTGGTGTGTTCTTGACATGTACGGTAGATCTGGTCGGGGCTGGTTTGTGATGACCGTTCTGACAGGCGAGGTCGGTAAAAATAGCGCCCGGTTGCATAAAAAGACATTATAAGACTCTCACATTGTGACTCTCGCTCCACATCATGAGTCAGAACTGGCATCAGGTTTAACACATTTGGATCACCTCTATCCCTGCTCTGTGGGACCGCTTCATCTCCATGGAAACAGGGGAGGGCTTATAAAAAAACACTGTACTCTGTAACTTTTGTGATGGAAAGAGTGCCACCTTTTTTCAGTTTTATTCATGATGTTATCTTCAATTACGCGTTTCTATAGCCAAAGAGTTCATATTATGTCATTTTCTGAATTACGTCATCATGTTTCCTCATTACAAACACACTTAGAGTCGTGTTTTGTTTCATTCACACAGGTTTAACGCTCAAACCCTGCATATTTAGGCTTCTTCTCTCAAACACTGTTCCAACTTGTGATGTCATGTGGTGATACAGGAAATACTTCACCGTGTTTCTAAACTTCACACACCTTCACTAGATTTATTTGGATGATTTCAGCTCTGGAATTTGCAAATCTCTACCAAGGAAAAGGTAAATGGTCACTGTTAACTTGAACGCTACCACTGCATGACATCACAGGGTGGAACAGAGCATTTTGGGGATGTAGACAGGACGTGGACACACTCCTCCACATGTTTGTTTTATTGACCGGCAATTGCAAAATAAAAAAATATATATCATAAAGCTCTCCCCCTTTCTCTCTCTCTGTCCTTTCACTTCTAACTCTCTCTCTCTCTCTTCTCTCTCTCTCTCTTTCTCTCTCTCTCTCTCTCTCTCTCCCTCTTCTCTTTCTCTCTCCCTTTGCCTCTCTCTCGCTCTCCCTTTCTCTCTGTCTTTCTTCCTTTCTCTCTCACTCTCTCTCTCTCCTCCCTTCTCTCCCTCTCTCTCTGCCTGTCCTGCCTGTACATTCCTTTTTCTCTCTCTGTCTCTCTTTGTCTCTCACTCTCTCTCTTCCACCACTGCATGACATCACAAGGTGGAACAGAGCATATTGGGTTTTGGAGAAAACACAACTCTGATGTTTTTTTTTTTTTTTCGATAATAACATGGCTTAAATCTCACAAGAATCCATTTTGTGTAAAATTCCCCAGATTACTTCAGGGGAAGGAATTACTTTACCCCCTGCAATGTCATTACCCATCAACATTTCTATACCATTAATGGGCAACGCCGGACAGACAGCAACAGGGAAAATGCCGGTAGCAAGTTCGGCCTGTAAATGGAGAAAATGAACAGCTCTACGTCTACGTCCCATGTCTATTCCCCGTAACACTGAGTCGTAGCCACAGGATGACTTTGAAGAAAACGGAAGAGCACTAGTTAAAATCACAGACTGTGAGCCACCAGTGTCTCTCAGGATGCGGACAGGGCGCTGATCAGGTGCTTCGCCAGGTAAAGAAACTAGTCCCTGAAAAATGAATGGCTCAAAACAGGAATCGGAGTTTTGCCTGGCATTGGGGACTAAGCTACACAGTTCAGATTTAATTAACCCAACGCCTTTTGTTTGGGGTGCGGACGAGTCCGCTTTTCTTTTGAGAACGGGGCAGTCAGCGATGAGGTGTCCAGGCTCGTGGCAATAAAAACATTCTCGTTCATCTAGCTTAGTTTTAACAGAGCTTACAGGCGAATTGGAACTACCTGATGCTGGGGTAAGCCCAGGCACCTTTTCGTCATAATTGGCCATGAAGGTTGATTTATGAGTTAACACAAACTCGTCCGCAGCATCTGACAGTGTTTTCACCTTCTGTTCGTTTAAATACACCACAACCCGATCCGGAAGGTTTCTCTTAAAATCCTCCAACAATATTAACTCTCGTAAGGAAGCGAAGTTCTGGGCCTTCGCAGAAGAACACCATTTGTCAAACATATTTCCTTTCTCCCGAGCAAATTCAATATAGGTACGGCCAGGGGCTTTTTTGTGACCTCTGAATTTTTGCCTATACGCCTCGGGAACTAGCTCGTAGGCGCATAAGACAGCACTTTTGACTGCGTCATAGGAGAGACTTTCAGTGAGAGGAAGTGCAGCGATAATCTCCTGTGCCTTGCCGTACATTTTACTTTGCACCAGGAGGGGCCAAACATCACTAGGCCAATTTAAAGCCGTCGCAATTCTTTCAAAAGCTGCAAAATATGAATCGACTCCCGGAATGTAGGAACAAGAGGAATACATTTACTTACGTCAAGCGTGGCACAGGTCTGAGCGGTGGAGGTGAGGGCAGGTGTAGCGAGTCCGGGGCTGGTAGGACTGGAAGGGAGGCGGCCTTCTGCCTCCAGCTCAAGGCGTCTGAGCTTCACAGCGGTGTCAGCCTCAATCTCAAGCTTTCTGATTTTTAACTCGAGCTCAGCTCTTCGATTCCTTTCTTTTTCCTCGGCTTCCATTTGGATGCGCGCCAGGCGCACCTTACGTCGAGCGGCATCCTTAGAGCCGGGAGAGGAGGGAGGCGAGAGGGGATTAAACCGGGGAAGCGTAAACGGTTGTTCGGGTCGTTCACCGGCCCCAGTAATCGAACCCTCAGGTCCAGGAGTACCCGGAGGTCTCCTCTCCGGCTTCGGGGAAATCGTGAGCACAGGCTTTAACGAGGGCACTTCTGAAGGTCCTCCAGCCTCAGGAAAGGACAGCAAGCCCCTCTCCACCAACTCATTCCTCACAAGCACCTTGAGTTCGTCTTTTCTCACCGTTTTGGGGTACCGAACAGCATAATATTCAGCAATAACTATTAATTCTTTCTTTTTACATCGGTCAATTCGGTCAATAGAAATATTATCAAGAAAATCCTGCAGATCGAATAAAGCCATTTTTAAATGCCCAAATACAATTACTTACCCTACACTTACTTACGTCTTTATCTGGTCACTTTTTAGACCGGGAATGGTTAAAATTCGATCCCGGACGAGCCCCCAATATGTTACAACCCAGTGCTAGGGACAAAGGAAAGTAACACAAACCAGATATGATATAAAGTAAACGGGTTTTATAAAGTGATGTAGGTAAGTACAATGACAACATAAAACGTTTTACATGTGAAAAATCTGAATTCCCCAAAGTTAACTAAACCACTCCTAAACTAAGGTAGCAACAGCAACAACAAAAACAACTGCCCAAGAGCCAAGCCAAACTGGCAAAATTAAAATTTGTAGTAATATAACACACTTTACAATATCAAAGAGACACAACTAACGAACGTCTTCAGATGTGAGGGGCGAACTGAAACTGCCGTCCAGCCGCCAGGAGGGACAGGCGCACTGCACTTTTATTGGTCGAGGTGATTGATGTGGAAGGATGTGGAAGGAAGGGATTGGAGGAACGGGACGTCAATCCTCCAACCACAGCACAAGGGGTGTCGGAGCCAGACCACAGCATCGGAACCACGGCCCACCAGTCAGACAGCAGGCACCACACAGGACATGCAAACACGGAAGATACACGCGGCAATACAAACGGGGAGCGCCAGGCGATGCGGAGCCGGAGACAGACCGCGAGCCGTAACAGTAACACTGACCCTTTAATAAACGCCTTAAAACACGGACACATTCCTCCACACTCGTCTCGTTTTATCGACTGGCGACAAAATCGACAAAAATAAAAAAATATACAGGAGAGATTTGTCCACATCACTGTTGTTTCCAGATGGTGCAGTTTATTCATGTGACACAGGGCAGCTCAGGTCAGACCAGAGCTGTGTGTGTGTGTGTGTGTGTGTCACCTCCAGGGCCTCAGAATACAGGTTTCAGATGACAAAACACACCAGAGACTTAGGCTACGTTCAGACTTCAGCCTGAAGTGACCGAAATCAGATTTTTTGGCCCCTATGTGACCTGTATCTGATCTTTTAATGACAGTCTGAACGACACAGATCTGATTTTTTTCAAATGCGACTCAGGATATGTGGTCCTAAAACCGATACATATCCGATCTTTTGACATGCGACTTCAGTCTGAACGGCCAAAACGCATTCATCCGACCTACACGTTATCAACAAGACACAAATGTCACTATTCTGCGCTGAAGTAGGCGAAAATTGTTAATGAACTCTGTGTCACTGAAGTGAAGCACACATCACCACTCTCTTGGCTACGTCTCCACATCCACACGTTCCTTTCAACGGACGTCGCTGCCTGCTGCCCACAAAACGCCACGGCCAAAAACCTCGTCCTTCTCCTTCTCAATCTCCTCCTTAAAACAAGTAAGTTGTTCATGTTCTGGCTCCGGTACGAGAGGAACTTTAAAATCTCCAGGTGCTCAATGCTCGCGTCCATGTTTGGACAACTTCTGTAAACACAGAGCTGCGGATGACGTCATCGTGTCTCCAGTGCACATGCGGGACATTTTCGGGCCGTTTAATGTTCACATTGGAGATCACATACAAGTCGCATTTAACTGGAAATGTGAACGACCTCGCAAAAACATCGGATTTCACAAAAAAATCTGAATTGAGCGTTAAGACCTGCAGTCTGAACGTAGCCTAAGTGACCTCCCTTGATGCGCAAAAAGCACTGAGTTGAGTACAATTTTTTTATTCACTACATTTAAAAAAAAAAAAAAGGATTTCGTCCTATTTTTTGCTTATGGATCAGTATTATCAGGCATTAATTAGAACAAATAAGGTCGTGTCTAACTTTTTTCCTCTTAACACAAGACCAAACGGACCTCATTGGACTCTTAATATTTGATTTTTTTTTTAAGTCTACAGGAAAAATGAGTGGAAATTTTACTTCCGGTTACTCTTGAGCTCCATATCAAAACACAAAACTGCAGAACACGTCATACCTGATATAAAGACGTCTCTCTCCTCTCTCCTCTCCTCCCCCGTGTCATGTGACCCGTCTGAACCCCGGGCTCACAGATAGAACAGCGGAGCGAGCGTCGCTAATGACAACTGTGGGATGACGTCGTCGTGTCTCCAGTGCACATGCGGGACACTTTCGGGCCGTTTAACGTTCACACTGGAGTCACATACAAGTCGCATTTAATTGGAAATGTGAACGACCTCGCAAAAACATCGGGTTTCACCAAAAAAATCGGAAGTGAGCGTTGAGCCCTGCAGTCTGAACGTAGCCTTCGAACGCTCAACTGAAACGAGGGATGTGTTGTATTCTTTAGTCATTTTTATTTACTTTATTCTTTCTTTTTTTTTTTTTTTTTTGGTTTAGATCAGACCCCCGGAAATGAATAAGTATCGACGCAATCTCCAAGCTGAATGGAAACTCTACATATTTTTGTGTGTTTGGATTTGAATAAAAGTGAACAACTGCTAATATGTGTTCACACTGCACACACTAAATCCAAACTGGGACTAGACCCAAAACTAAACTTGGACCAGACCAGAACTAAACCATCAAGTCTTGGCCAAAGTAGATTTAGTGTTTTTTTTGTTGTCGTGTGGTTCATGGGATTAGTCAATAACGGAAATGATCAGATTTACGTAAAAATATTTCAGCGGAAAGTGCGATGTGATAATAATGAATCGGAAAAACTGCCTCTTGCCCCCATCTGGGAGGATGACATCATCACATTCTTTGAAAACCAGCAATATTTTATAAACTGTCTCCAAAATCAGAGCTGCACAGACAGATGTGGGACTGGGGCAGATGTGAGGCTGGGGTAAATGTGAGGCTGGGGCAAATGTGGGACTGGGGCTGGTGTAAGGCAGATGTGGGACTGGGGTAGATGAGAGACTGAAGCTAGTGTGAGGCTGGGGTAGATGTAGGACTGGGGTAAATGTGGGACTGGGGCAGATCTGGGGATGGGGCTGGTGTGGGACTGGGGTAAATGTGGGACTGGGGTAGACGTGCGACTGCGGTTAATGTGGGACTGGGGCTGTTGTGGGACTGGGGTAAATGTGGGACTGGGGCAAATGTGGGACTGGGGCTGGTGTAAGGCAGATGTGGGACTGGGGTAGATGTTTGACTGGGGTAAATGTAGGACTGGGGTAGATGAGAGACTGAAGCTAGTGTGAGGCTGGGGTAGATGTGGGACTGGCCTAATGTTGGACTGGGGCTGGTGTAAGGCAGATGTGGGACTGGGGCAGATGTGGGACTGGCCTAATGTGGGACTGGGGCTGGTGCAGGACTGGGGTAGATGTTTGACTGGGGTAAATGTGGGACTGGGGCAGATCTGGGACTGGGGCGTGTGTGCGACTGCGGTAAATGTGGGCCTGGGGCTGTTGTGGTACTGGGGTAAATGTGGGACTGGGGCAGATGTGGGTCTGGGGTAGATGTGTGTCTGGGGTAGATGTGTGTCTGGGGTAGATCTTGGACTGGGGCTTGTGTGGATTGGGGTAAATGTGGTGCCTGGGTGGATGTGAGACTGGGGTAAATGTAGGACTGGGGCTCGCGCGGATTGGGGTAGATACGGGACTGAGCTGGTGTGGGCCTGGGGCAGATGTGAGCCTGGGGCAGATGTAGGACTGGGGTAGATGTTGGACTGGGGTAAATGTGGCGCCTGGGTAGATGTGAGACTGGGGTAAATGTAGGACTGGGGCTCGCGCGGATTGGGGTAGGTGTGGGACTGGGGGCAGATGTGCGACTGCGGTAAATGTGGGACTGGGGCAGATGTGGGACTGGGGATGGTGCGGGACTGGGGCTTGTGTGAGACTGGGGTAGATGTGAGACTGGGGTAAATGTAGGACAGGGGCTCGCACGGATTGGGGTAGATACGGGACTGAGCTGGTGTGGGACTGGGGGCAGATGTGAGCCTGGGGCAGATGTGGGACTGGGGCAGATGTGGGACTGGGGCTGGCGTGAATTGGGACAGATATGGGACTGGGGTAGAATAGATGTAGGACTGGGGCAGATATGGGACTGGGGTAAATGTGGGACTGGGGACTGGGGTAAATGTGTGGACTGGGGCAGATGTTGGACTGGGGCAGATGTGGGACTGGGGCAGATGTGGGACTGGGGCAGATGTGGGACTGGGGCAGATGGGGAGACTGGGGCAGATGTGGGACTGGGGCAGATGTGAGACTGGGGCAGATGTGAGACTGCGGGACTGGGGCAGAGGATGGGGCTGGAGACTGGGGCAGATGTGAGACTGGGGCAGATGGACTGGGGAGTGTGGACTGGGGCAGATGTGGGACTGGGGCTGGTGTTGGACTGGGGCAGATGTTGGAGACTGGGGCAGATGTGGGACTGGGGCAGATGCGGGACTGGGGCAGATGTGGAGACTGGGGCAGATGTGAGACTGGGGCAGATGCGGGACTGGGGCAGATGTGAGGGAGACTGGGGGGGCGTAGATGTGGGACTGGGGGATGTGGGACTGGGGGCAGATGCGAGACTGGGGCAGATGTGAGACTGGGGCAGATGGGGACTGGGGCAGATGCGAGACTGGGGCAGATGTGAGACTGGGGCAGATGTGGGACTGGGGCAGAATGTGGACTGGGGGCAGATGGGACTGGGGCAGACTGGGGCAGATGTGGGACTGGGGCAGATGTTGGACTGGGGCAGATGTGGGACTGGGGCAGATGTGGAGACTGGGGCGAGACTGGGGAGATGTGGAGACTGGGGCAGATGTGAGACTGGGGCAGAGACTGGGGCGAGACTGATGGGACTGGGGCAGATGTGCGAGACTGGGGCAGAGACTGGGGATGCGAGACTGGGGCAGATGCGAGACTGGGGCAGATGGGGCAGTGGGACTGGGGCAGACTGGGGCGAGACTGGGGCAGATGCAGAGACTGGGGCAGATGCGGGACTGGGCAGATGCAGAGACTGGGGCAGATGCGGGACTGGGGCAGATGCGAGACTGGGGCAGATGTGGGACTGGGGCAGATGCGAGACTGGGGCAGATGCGAGACTGGGCAGATGGGACTGGGGGCAGATGCGAGACTGGGGCAGATGCGAGACTGGGGCAGATGTGAGACTGGGGCAGATGCGGGACTGGGGCAGATGATTGGAGACTGGGGCAGAGACTGGGGCAGATGGGACTGGGGCAGATGCGAGACTGGGGCAGACTGCGGGACTGGGGCAGATGCGGGACTGGGGCAGATGTGGACTGGGCAGATGCGGGACTGGGGACTGTGGACTGGGCAGATGTGAGACTGGGGCGTGAGGACTGGGGCAGATGCGAGACTGGGGCAGATGTGGGACTGGGGCAGACTGGGGCGAGACTGGGGCAGATGACGAGACTGGGGCAGAGATGTGGGACTGGGGCAGATGTGGGACTGGGGCAGATGTGTGAGACTGGGGCGAGACTGGGGCGAGACTGGGGCAGATGTGAGACTGGGGCAGACTGGGGCAGATGTGGAGACTGGGGCGAGACTGGGGCAGATGGGACTGGGGCGATGGGACTGGGGCAGATGCGAGACTGGGGGCAGACTGCAGATGGGACTGGGGCAGATGCGAGACTGGGGCAGATGCGGGACTGGGGCAGATGCGAGACTGGGGCAGATGCAGATGGGACTGGGGCAGATGTGAGACTGGGGCAGATGTGGGACTGGGGCAGATGTGGACTGGGGCACTGAGTCCTCCCCACTTCCGATCATCCAACAATAAAATGCATTCAGATTAAACACAGACACAGTTGATTGAAGAGCTGCTTATGTAATACATCTGAACTGGAGCGTTTACTCGTAAAAAAAATAAAATAAATAAAAAATCTGGTACAATCTGTTTAATATTCTACTGTAAAAATAACCTAAACAAGTTAATTACATAGCAAAGTTTACAAGAATAGGAGGGTCAGGGTGCATTCCTGCTGTGGCCCCGTGCACATGTGCAGTGAGTGTGGCTCCTCAGACTCTGTCAGCTCTTTCCTGTTCTGGGGAGTAGCTTCTTAATAACACGTTTTACAGGCCGCTGTCTGAAGCGTGCAGCACCATGTTTCCATCCCACAGTTATCATTAGCAACGCTCGCTCGGGTCACATGACACGGGGGAGGGGACGAGCAGAGAGGAGAGAGACGTCTTTATATCAGGTATGACGTGTTCTGCAGTTTTGTGTTTTGATATGGAGCTCAAGAGTAACCGGAAGTAAAATTTCCACTCATTTTTCCTGTCGACTTAAAAAAAAAAAAAAAAAATAGTAAGAGTCCAATGAGGTCTGTTTGGAATCCGTGTATCAATCGTTCATTCGTTTTTCAATATAAAACCAAAAATAAGAAAACGAAATAACAACAGTTTTCTTCATTATTTGTCTCCAAAACCAAAATGAAAAAACGCATAATGATTCCTTTTTTCAGTTTTCGATTTTGTGTTTAAATGAAGAATGGAAAAAACAGATAACGGCCGTTTCCCGTTTACGTGACTTACGTGGCTGCGATGGCGGATTTTGCACCGCGTACGGACTGAACCAGGACTGATCCAGGTCCGAGACCAGACCGGGACCAGACTGGGACCAGAGCGAGACCAGAGCGGGACCAGAGCGGGACTGAGACCAGAGGACCAGACCGGGACCAGACCGGGACCAGACTGGGACCAGACCGGGGAGACCGGGACCAGACCGGGACCAGACTGGGACCAGACCGGGACTGAGACCGGGACCAGACCGGGACCAGACCGACCGGGACCAGACGGGACAGAGGGACCAGACCGGGACCAGACTGGGACCAGACCGGGACTGAGACCGGACCAGACCAGACCGGACCAGACCTAGACCGGACTGAGACCGGACCAGACCGGGACCAGACTGGGACCAGACCGGGACCCAGAGACAAGACCAGGACCAGACCGGGATCAGACCGGAGGCTCAGAGCCCACTGCAGGGCCGGAGCTCGAAGCTGAGGCTCAGACTCCGTGGAGGCTTGGAGTCAAAGCTCGGAGTCCGCCCTGGTCTCCCTCTGGTCCTGCTCTGGTCCCGATGTGGTCCAGGGCCTGGATCAGTCCTGGTTCAGTCCATACACGGTGCAAAATTTCAGCATCGCACTCACGGGAAGTCACATAAACGGGAAACGGCCGTTATCTGTTTTTTCCATTCTTCATTTAAACACAAAATCGAAAACTGAAAAAACTAATCGTTATATGTTTTTTCATTTTGGTTTTGGAGACAAATAACGAAGAAAACTGTTGTTTTTACATTTTCTTATTTTTGGTTTTATATTGAAAAACAAATGAATGATTGATACATGGATTGCTTGGTCTTCTGATGTCTTGTGTTAGAGGAAAAAAGTTAGACACGACCTTATTTGTTCTAATTAATACCTGATAATACTGATCCATAAGCAAAAAATAGGACCAAAAATTTTTTTTTTTAAATGTAGTGAATAAAAAAATTGTACTCAACTCAATGCTTTTTGTGCATCAAGGGAGGTCACTTAGGCTACGTTCAGACTGCAGGGCTTAACTCTCAATTCTGATTTTTTTGGTGAAATCCGATGTTTTTGCGAGGTCGTTCACATTTCCAGTTAAATGCGACTTGTATGTGACTCCAGTGTGAACATTAAACAGCCCAATTGTGTCCGCATGTGCACTGGAGACACGATGACGTTTACCACAGCGAGCGTCTCTGTGTTTACGGAAGTTGTCCAAACATGGACGCGAGAGGATTGAGCACCTGGAGATTTTAAAGTTCCTCTCGTACTGGAGCCAGAACATGAACAACTTACTTGTTTTTTTAAGGAGGAGATTGAGAAGGAGAAGGACGAGGTTTTTGGCCGTGGTGTTTTGTGGGACAGCGGCGGCAGCGACGTCTGTAGAAAGGAACATGTGGATGTGGAGACGTAGCCAAGAGTGGTGAGTGGCGATGTGTTTCACTTCAGTGACACAGAGTTCATTAACAATTTTCGCCTACTTCAGCGCAGAATAGTGACGTTTGTGGCTTGTTGATAACGTGTAGGTCGGATGAATGCGCTTTGGCTGTTCAGACTGAAGTCGCATGTCAAAAGATCAGATATGTATCGGTTTTAGGACCACATATCCAAGTGTCCTGGGTCACATTTGAAAAAAATCGGATCTGTGTCATTAAAAGATCAGATCACATAGGGGCCAAAAATTGGATTTGGGTGACTTCAGGCTGCAGTCTGAACGTAGCCTATGTCGGGCAGAATATCATTACGTTGGTAGATCACATTAAACAAGTTTGAACGCTTTGAAAGGCATATGTGGTGACTAATGACCACAAGACCTATAACATTTAAAATATGTTCCTGAAACATTATAAAAGACTAAGTTATAAGAACTTTTCAACAAATCTTGAGTTTTAAATGTGCTTTTTGGACTTACAAAACCTGTTGTAGGTATTACTTAGCACATAGTCTTAGCCTAGATGTTTTTGAACATTATTAGGTCATTTTTTCAGACCAAGAGTTTGTTTTCATAACTGACAGTTTCGACTGCTCACTGGCGGTCTTCTTCAGAGTGGTTACTGTCTCATACCTGACTCAAACTGTCAGGTGTGAAAACAAACTCTTCGTCTTAAAAAAAAACAACTAATAACATCAAATATTAAGAGTTCAAAGACATCTAGGCTAAGGCTACGTGATGAGTAATATTCACAACTGGGTTTTTAAGTCCAAAAAGCACATTTAAAACTCAAGATTCTGTGAACATTTGTTAACTAGCTCAACTTAGCCTTTTATAACTTTTCAGGAGCATATTTTAAATATTATAGGACTTGTGGTCTTTAGTCACCACACATAGATGATCATGCCTTTCAAAGTGTTCAAACTAGTTTAATGTCATATATCAATACAATGATGCTGTGCCCAAAGTAATGATCTCTCTTGGATGCACAAAAAGCTTATACGTGTTTTTATTCACTATGCAGCATCCAGTCGAACTGAGACGGCCAGAACTGATGGTTAAATGACTTTTAATCTTTCCTTGCCGTGTCATAGAACCAACGTAAGAGCCAGACAAGAACAAAATAACAGCAATTACCATACGTTTACAGCATCACTAGCTCATTACATTGCTTAACCGTTATCCATATTTAACATTAATTTGATACAAGTGACAAGAAGTTCAAATATACATTAACAAGTCAAACAAACCTTGTTCCCCTGTCGACTGTAGCCATCTTTACTTTGTTTTATATAACTTTTCTCCGTTGTTTTGATTTTCACTATTAACGTTGCCGTGTTTACTGTGCGTCGTTTCTTTATAACGTTTTTTTCCTTCACTTCCGTTCACACCGGAAGTTATCAAAATAAAAGCGCAACCTTACAATTAAATGCCATAAACCGCGTGTTAATGTATATAAGAGCTAACTTGACCTTTACACACTACATTGTAAAAAAAATTAGGTTTGGTCCTATTTTTTGACTTATGGATCAATATTCTGGTTCTATAAGGTTGTGTTTAGATTAGATAGTTTTCCTCTAACTCAAGACAGGGTTGTCCATTAAGCCCAGTTTTATTCAGTATCACTATTGAACCCCTGACAATTATGATGAGGGAATCTGTCCAGTTGGTTGGAAAACAAAGAGGAGGGAAAAGTCACAAACTTTCCCTTTACACTGATGACCTCTCACACCACTATTCCTATTGCTGTTAACTTTATAAACAAATATGGGCAGGTGTTCAGATGTAACTTGTCTAAAAGTATACTTTTCCAATAAAAAAAAAAATTTAATTAAAAACTTTCCCCTTCAGAATGAATAAGGACCATTTTAATTACTTTGGGTGTCACCTGTGATTATAACTTACTACTGGAAAATTATTTCACAAAGTCTCTAGAAAAAGCCAAACAAGATAATGCATGAATAAGTGGTCTGAACTCCCCTTGTCACTGGTCAGACTCCTTGAAAATGATCATCATGCCTACATGCTTCTATACCTGTTTCAGACTCTGTCAGTCTTCATCCCTAAAACCTTCTGTAAATGAACGGAATAAGCACATGTCCATGTTCATTTGGAATAAAAACGTCCCTCAAATCAAAAAAGAGTTCTCAGAAAGACGGTAAGAGGATGGTGGTTTATTCTTACCCAACTTTCATCTTGTTTCTGGGCAACAAACCTCCACAATCAACTGTTTTGGGCTGCAAAGACGTCAGAGGTGGATTCTCCATCTTGAAGAGCACTCTAGCAATCCCGCTTCACTCTCGTTTCTTTTGTGTAGTGTACTACCTTTGAGTAAATGTCTGTGGACAAACAATGTTGTTCAGGGCACTTTAAAAATATGGTCACAATTTAGAGGCCATTTTATATACAAAGGGTCCCTAATTTCAGCTCTTTTTCAGCGTAATGTCCATTTAGCCCCATCTTTAATAGGCCCATGCTTTCAGCAGTGGCATAGGAGAGGACTAAGATAAATGAAGGATCTTTTTTAAAATGATACATTTATTTCCTTTGAACAGCTAAAAATTACTTTGATGGCCACAATCAGATTTTTATCTGTGTCTTCAACTGTGTAGTTTTGTTATAGCAGCTTTCTCTTTAACCTTGGCCCCAAAAACATGGCTCAGTGTTTAGATTTGAATCCTCTTGATAAAGGATTTGCGTCAGTCATTTACAATAAAATTTGAAGTGCCTCCTCCTCGTCACTGGGCCACTTCAAAATTCAATAGGAAGAGGAATTAGGTGAACATTTCACAGATTAACACTAGGCAAAAAGCAACCACAAGAATCCATTCAACATTGATTTGCAGAAGATACGACTTGTTACAGTTTAAGGTTCTGCACAGGCTTCATCTGTCAGGCTGTACGCTGGTGCATCCTGGTGAGGATCCTTCCTATATGAGGTGTGGTCAGGGCTCAGCCAACCTGAGCCACATGCTCATGACCACATGACTTCTGGGAGAAAATATTCAAAACTATTTCATTTATATGTGGCAAATTGTGGAACAGCTTTGTTGATGACATCAGTTGCAAAGTATCAATTGAAATAACTATTCTGATTGAACTGTGAAGAGATAAACCATTTGATTTATCACAAAAACAGCCCTGTAAAAATGAACAAAGGCAATAGTACATTTAGTTATTTTTAATTAAAGTTACTGTTGATTCGCAACTATTATCTCTCAAGGAGCCTCCATGTGGCACATTTTAGTTTCAACTGGTTAAAATTAATCTGAAAACATCTCCAAGGTTCAATAAAAATAATTGCTGGCTAGTCTACTTCTAAAATAATCATCAACTGAAACTTAATCTGAGCAACACTTTTGTACATTTATTAGAATTTATAAATCTACACTGGGCTGTTCAGATACATTTTTCAACATTACCAAGAAGAGAACCCAGTTAAAAATCACAAATAATTGTACATTACTCTAAATGCTAATAGCAAAGATGTTTTTTTAAAATGTTTTTGCTTAATTATGCTTGAGGTTTTCACTGTATGTTTTGTCATTTTGTAATAAATATACTAAACTAAATATATGTGATTCTTTACCACTTTAGAGTCTATTCCAAACATGGCGTCAAATATGTTTTAAACGTGGGAAAGATGGAGATAAAGTCAGTGTTACAAAAGTCATAAATGTATGCGAACAGAACCTGTGTAGACCTTTTATTTTTCACTATTCCTCTGGTTTGTTTAGTGTTGGGAAGTATAAACACGTACCAAAAATACATATTCAGAAAACTCATTCAGATTTAAAGTTCGACTACAGTGTGACTGCTCTATCACAAGCCAGATCTGTGGAGAGTCGCCCCTATTCACAGAAGGAATTTTTGTATTTTTGAGCAATCCTTTTTGAAAAATTGAGCAAAGGTGTTTTTCTTTTTGTCACCATCTTCTAGAGACATTAACAATAACAATAATCTACAGTGGATTTTATCGAGAAGGGATGGAATGATATTTTAATTGCGGTAAAACAGATTTGGGTTTTGGAAATATTTTTACACTAAGAGTAAACTGCAAGCCTCTGATTACTTTTCCAAATGATACTTGTCTGTTTTTTGCAAATTAACTCTTTTTAATAATAGCAAAATCAAGGGAAAACATGGTGGCACTTGATCGTGGAAATGACTCTTTGAAACACAGATGAAGTATTTCGACATTTTCGTTTTATTTTTAGTATTGGCGCTTTTCAGATTAAAGAATGTGATGCTGTCATTCTCCCACACTAGAGGAAAGAGACAGTTTTGTTTGTATTCTTTGCAATTAAATATATAAAAGCGAACTTCACAAATGTTGAACCTGATCATTTCTGTTATAAACTAGGTACAAGAACTCCCTGTGTTAGATCTGTCTTAAATCAGTATTTTTGCAATATTAGTTTAAGATGAATGTTGTGATGACGTCTGGATTGGATTGTCAAAAGTATAGAAAATATGACACTAATCGAGACTTAAACTAGTTTGATTTGAGCAGGTATCAACGCTAAAAACGTCACATAAACTGGATGAAAATGAACCTTTCCTGAATAGTTTTAGAATGATCTTGAGCTGTATCAAAACAAGAATAAAAGCACATAGACTCATGGCATTGTTTCCTAAAGATTGGGTCGCAACAATCAGGTGGGTCGCAAGAGATTTTTATTATTTTTGTTGGGGGGGGTCGTCTTGTCACGATCTGCATGTAGGTTCACAATACACTGTTCACGTGCTGAAAGTGTTAAGTATGTTTTGTATCATTTCTAATTGTTTTGTAAATGACTATTTTGATCCAAAATATGTAAAAGGTAAAAGATGTTTACTTGAAAACTACCGCTTTATGACATCGCAAAACGGAACAGAGCATTTTGAGTTTTGGAGATGTAGACAGACTAACAACAAAGTGTTACTAAAGTGTAAACGTGAATGAAACTAAACTTAACTACGGGTATGTTTTTTTTTGTGACATGACAAAAAGCTCACAAGAGTTAATTTTGTGTAATATGGGCCATTGTTTCCCAAAGACTGGGTCGCGACACTCAGGCGGGTCACAAAAGATTATTTTTGGGTCGACTTGTCACGATCTGCAATATACAGTAAAGTTCTGACAAAGGTTAAAATGTTAAGATATTTTGTATCATTTCTAATCTTTTTATAATGATTTTATTGACTGTTTTGTTCCAATATTGCTGGTTCAATTCAATGTTGAAAAGAAAAAGAAACGGGCTACGTTTAATGTCCAAATAGGCGACTTATGGATCCTTTTATTGCTGCTTCAATGACTGTTTTTCATTGTTTAAATCTTGAGTAAAACTAATTGTTCAGAGAGACACGATCACTCAGTCAACAATAAAATCCTCATTAATGTACAATATTGCTCAACTCCATCGTTATTTTGTGATTTACGAATAATGTCGATTGACTTGGGTCGTGAAGGTTTTGACTTTTAAAATATGGGTCCCCAGAAAAAAAAAAACTTTGGGAAACACTGATCTGTAGAACCTACATGGATGACAACATAAACATAAAAGTATAGTACATAGTAAAACAAAGTACTATGATTTAATGTTGAAATAGTCAGATAGTTTTTGTTCTTATCGTCCTGGTATTAGGATCAGTATTGCTGCTTTTAGTCCCAAGATCTAGAACAAATTTAAAATGAGCTTCGTTCCAGCTGCTATCATACTTGAAAATAAATTGTAATCTATTTATCTATCAATTTTAGTATATTTGTCTTGTGTTTTTATATATATTTAATATTTATTATGTTTTTAGTCAAGCGTGATGGATGAATTTAACTCATTGTTTATGGAACAAACCATTCTACACTGGAGCACTGTAACACTTTAGTTTGTAATTGTGTGTTTATACGCGTTTATTGCATCATGTGGAAGAATGAAATGTGAAATGTGGGACCAGACTCTTAAATCTGCAAAACAAATGTACCTAAGGGTACGAATAAAGCAACCTAACCTAACCTAACCTTTCTTAGTATTGAAATCAAGTTAGAAATGATAGAAGTGTAACAAAACTACACCTGAAAACCATATTTATTTATTTTATCCTTGTCTAACTTTTACATGGTCACCAGCTACAGACGTTTATCAGCTTTTTCAGTCCTAAAAATGGCGATGACTATAGCTATGCCGCTCCTCGTCGCCTCTAAATGGCAGCACCTCAGCAGTGTCCATACATAATGCATACAGAAGTCACTGGCCTGGGGTTTAAACAGAGGGGAGTCAGGACCCCCCCCCGGGCCCACCCTATTGCTCTTTGTGATGTATTCGAGTGCATTAATGCCTGGTTTATTGTTGTTCTAATGGGATCTCTGCCTTTCGGATGCCAAGGGACCGGGGACACAAAATGGCTCCTTTGGCTCGACTCCTGCTGCTATTTACACAGAGTCCTATTATAATGCAATGTCACCGTAATGAAAGAGGAAGAGGCCAGGAGGTGGGGTTTGTCAGTTTAGCAAAATGTAAAGTGCTTGTGAGGATAGGACAGGAAATTGGGGTTTGAGTGGATAAATATTGCCTACGATTAAAATAGAAAGAAGTTGTCAGGCACTTTCTCGGTTATATAATGATAAATAAAGATAAAAATACGACTACTGCTGCTGTTATTGCGATCATATCAAGACAAAATACAAAAATTGCATCAAGATTTCAAAAATACTTAAATACTTGTTGTTGTTGTTGTTGTTTTTGTCTTAATACGACTAAATAATGAGAAATGTTTAAAAAAAAATGAAATAGTATCTCCACCTATGCAGAAAAATGTAGTAATTTACGTCTAATTAAACATTTAAAAGTGGAATTTCAAGTCGTTAATTGGAAAGAGAAAGAACTTGAATCAAAAATATTTTAGCAAAACTATAAATTGTTTCCCTTTTCATCCAGAATATACAAAAATATTTTAGTTACAGCGTAAGGATGAGGGATTTAACTAGAATGTGGTCTTCTATACAACTATTATTCAAAAAGTTAAAAGATGGAAAACAAAAAAATGATGTGATTTTGGCCGTAAAGATCTGTCTGGACTAGAATGAACTGATCTAACAATGATGAGGTGGTAAAAGATTTGACTTTCTGACTGCATTCAAACCTTTCACGGGCAAATTATGTTTTAAATCACCTTTTAATTGTAACTTTCAGACTCTACATGTGGGCACATTCAAGCCAGTGATTTAGCAGTAATAATCATCTCAATTATAAAGAGAATAAAGGCAAAACACACAGGGCGTCAATGTACCATTTTATTGGACTTATATAGAAATACTTAAAAAAACATGAATTAGCACCATTACTTAAGTCTTACTTTTATCATGTATAACTTTAAATGTCAGAAAAATAAAACTCTTGATACATTTTCAAATCTTGTCTCAGCAAATATAATATTAGTATTCGACCATGAGGTTAAAGGCCCTTTATCATAAAATAAAATATACTTTGTTCTTAAACTTTGCTCAATAAAGTACATTTACGCTCAAGTAACGTCACCTACATATACATAAACAAGTGGTAAACAAATGTAGTAAAATAGAATTACTAAAACTATAGTGGTGCAACAGAAGCCTGTAATTCCCACTGGATTCTAATTCATACAAATTTTAGAAAGCATAAACGGTTTCTTTGTGTTCAACTTACTAAGTTTTGTACATTTCAATGTTTGTAATAATATAGAATAAAATATGCTTTATATTACTGAATAGAAAATATGCTGGGTGAAGCAGAGTCAAAAGACATTTTTTTGCTAAACCTATAAAAACTCCATCCCAACAGAATACTGTCAAATGCAATACACATGGTGAGGACCAGGGTTCCTCCCTCTGTCGTATAATATTAAAATAATACAGTGATCACTGCCATAAGGCCATACTACAAAATAAACAAGATTTCAACCCAGCTACAAAAAGTTCACTGAACTTAAATTAAAATATCTGTAAACATCTTTGCAATAAGAAATATAATCTTTCAAGTCAAAAAAAGAATAAAATACTTCAATCTGTATGAATGTCATTAAAACTTTCAACTTGCTGAAATTGATTCTATACATATATATGTAGGATATGTTGCGCTCCCTCGTGTGGTTACAGCTGCAGTATCGTCCGCGTCCTGTAGGAGCCCCACGCCCTCCTCACTACATTTGGGAGGCTTGGCTAAAAACCTGCTTCCACCAAGAGACCAGGCACTGCTCAGACTGGGTTTAAAGGTTTTCCACTGGGACTCCACCAGGCAGGAAACACCGACTGGAGCAAAAGTGAAATATTGAAAGCGCTTAAGAATCAGAGGAGTCCCCCAAAAGACGCTCCCCGCATATGCTTCGATTTCGATAGCAATAATGACATCGGATTAAAGGGTGGGGCCAGGCATGCTGCAGTGCACAGATCAAGTCTCCAACAAGGTAATAGGAAAAAGAGGACATATTTTTCATCAATTGTTTGCAGATTGGATTGAATGTAACAGACACAACCAGCTGCCAAAACCACGCAGCTATTGTTTTGTGATTGTGTATGGAGAATGACAACCTTATCATTGCCTTGTGGCGCACTCACCCACATGAGAGAAACTAGGTCAGGATTTGAGCAGCGCTGTGTACCTCTTGGTGGAAACAAAATCAGTCCCACCGTGTCCTTAACAATTCATAAATATAGAGTACAATTTACTAGAACTATTGAGTACTATGCTGTAATATTCAAAACATGCACTTAGATGTTGAAAATATTCCCCACGCTACAGTATATTATGAACAACTATACGACGGAGCCCAAAGAAGAGGTCTGTCCCCTCACCTGATACTGCAGCCTCTTACATACATATGTATATCTATGTACACTTTAAAGCAGGTTCAAAGAAGAAAGAGTCACTTGTTGCTATTGTCAAGGGGGTCTCACATACGGAGATACAGTCACAAAAATAAGTTCTTATGAAAATATACGAATGGCCTGAGTGACGCCAGTGTGGCAGACAGGGCATCTGGGCTCGCTCCTCTCGCAGATCCGGTTGGCACACTCCATACAGAAGAGGTTATGCCCGCACGGGACCAGGGCGGCGATCACCTCGCTCTCGAAGCACACGGAGCAATCGCGGCTGCCCTTCCTGCTCGTGCCCGATGACGTCGAGGAGGAGGAGGAGGCGGAGGAAGAGGCTGACGAATCACAGGGGATGCCGGGGAGGTGTGGTCCGGGCAGAGAGGCAATGCCGCTGGAGTAGGAGGAGGGGAAGCTGAGAGACCCACCGCCCGGGTCACTGCGGACTCTGCGGGCTAGTGTGTGCTCGCCGGTGCCCCCTGTATGGCTGTGGAGGGGAGGGGAGAGCCTGGGCTGTGGGGTGCCGCTGTTGCTCACCCGTCTCCCGTTGTTATTGTTATTATTGGCGGAGAATATGGCTGAAGTGGAGGTAGGAGAACTTCCTCCGGTCGATGTGGGGGTCATGCCTCTCTCATACTGGGACCACAAGAGTCCTGGGGGGGCCGGGGTGGGGTCGAACGTCGGCGACGAATCGAACGCCATGTTGGTCGAGTCTGGAGAGATGACGTCGCTCCCGTAGACGAACCCGTTGGCGTTGTTGATGTTGTTGTTATTGTTGTTGCCGTTGTTGTTGTTGTTGGCGGTGTAGCTCAGCGCGGGGCTCGGGGGGCTGTAGTCGGCCATGCGGGAGCTGCTGTTCCCAAAGTAGGAGTCCGTGGAGGCACTGCCCAGGGAGGAAGAGGAGTCGTTGCGGTAGTTGGAGAAGGGTTTACGCACCGAAGATGGCGTCATGGTGGTGGCGCCCGGTTTGGACCACAAGGAGGCGTGGTTGTGCAGATCGAACCCAACATCTGTCCCGTTGGCGTGGAAATCGTTGTCGTCTTGTAGTTCGATAATGCCGCCCGTTCTCATGGCGATGTGGGCTTCGATTTCTTCCCTGGCGCGGTCCACGTTTTCGGGCATGCCGGTCACTTCGAAAACAGGCTCCTTGTCTCTGCTGGGAGTCACTATGTACGTGTGCGTCTGCTGCTGGATGCGCTTGATGGTCGCACCCTTCGGGCCGACCACCAGCCCCACCACGCGGTAAGGCACCCGGACCTGGATGGTGGTCTGTCCCGGCAGGTTGGGGGGTCCCGGGATGGGGGTGCCGCTCCCATTCACGCTGGTGTTTTTGTTCCTCGAAGCTCGGATCATGGAAAAATGTTCCGCCGCGGAGATGATTTCCCTCCTGGCCATAGCCACATCCTCCCTTCGCCCGGTCACCACAAACACAGGCTCCTCTCCTCTGACCGGCGTCTTGATGTACGTGTTAGTTTTGGCGCGCAGTGCTTTGATCTTGCAACCTGGAGGCAAAGAAAGAGAGGCGTGCGTAAGAGCAAGTCCCCAAAAAATAACAGATCGAATTGGGTCATAGGGTACAGCTTAATGTTTCTTATCCTTTATCCAAAGCAGATGCTACGTGTTTTTTATTATGTCTAAAATGGACTCAAGAACAGGGGGATCCCACCCTTTTTTTTGGTGGAATTCAAACCACATGCACCACTAAGACCCACAACACAAACTACCTCAAACAAAATCAGCAGCAACACTGAATCCAACCAAATTATTCCACATCTTTCCAAGTTCGTAACATAAACATCGTTCATCACCAAGCGAAATTTGTGAGAAGAAACGAGTCTAAAGAATGACTTATATTAGGAGGGCATATCCAGCTGAGTGGGAAAGGGTGATGTAAGGTGTATAGCTCAACTGAATGAACGCAGCTCACCCTGAAAGAGACACACCATGCACAATTTCGGTTAAACAAGGATAGTCGCTTTTACGCAGCTATTTTTAACCTCTATGCCTCATCTGAGTGGTCTTTTTTTTCTCTTTTTCTTATTTTTATCTGACCCAATTTTGCAAGTATAAACAGTTGTTATAGCAATGTAATTTATAGTGAACGGGGTTGTAAATTTTGATGAAGAACAATCACACTAGTAGTGGCAGACAGCAGAGGCATTGCAGATGGAAGATTCCGCATTTGTAACCGAGCACCAGAACCCGCCCTGCAGCCCCATACCGCTGGATGTATGTTGTCAGGTCTACGTACTGCGCTGCACTCGCCGTCTAGCGCCTCGGGGGCAATGCACAGGATCGTGACTGTTGTCCCAATTCGATCCTCTGCTGCCGGTTCGCTCCCCCTAACGTCATGAGAGTAACGAAAACAAACGAGGCGACTGCGTTGGAAATAATTTGCGCCTAGAAGGAACTACATCTGGGGTCAGCGCGAGAGCTATTCTGAACTCCCTACCCTCTGTGACCTACTTGTCCTCATTTGCCAGATAATTACAGTAATAACCCGACAGCACTGCAGACACTCGCTCAAATTAGGTTAGAGGCGAGTCCGTGTTTTTATTGTGAAGTTTTCTAATTATGGCGTTTTTTTTTTTTTTGTTTGTCTGTTGCTCCTCAAAAGCGACCACCATTCACTAATAAAAAAAAAAAAGAGCCAGTGACTACAAGAGAGACCCGCTTTACCAGGAACTATCCCGCACCGAACGACAAGAACTGCTACGATTCTGCCACAACTGTGCGCTTTTGTCCTGCGTTCACGTCTGTTTTGAATTATTATGAATGGACCCAAACACGAGTGGATCATGCTGTACCCTACTACAGTCTGGTAACGCGCAGTCTGGCCATGTAACGCAGCACTGACCACGTTGTATGCGCTAAAATCTTGCAGTAGACAACGGGAATTGATCACTTCAGACAGGGAAATTTAAAAAAAACTTGAGTTCGGAGTGTCTTTTTTCGCTTGGAAGACGCTCCACGCTGCCAGCTACCGCCCACTACTGTTTATTTATAGTGGAGGAACAATGTGTGACTAAACGGCCAGACAGCAGACTAACTCAAGTTTAAGATTGATGGAAGTACTATCAGGAGGTGCTAATTAACATTGTAAAAGCTGGAGAGATCGCGATGGCATTTTTACGCGCGGTCAGTATCCCCCCCTCCTCATGCGTACTACTACTGCGTAACATGCCGATACGGGCTTTTAAGAGTGCGCCCCAACTCACCTTGTCTGCCCACTATCTCGGCCACATGCTCCGAGCTCGGCACCGGGACGCACTCGGTCATGTTGACGCTCTTCTTGCGCGGTTCGTTGCTGTCGTAGAGGCCGTTCTCGTCGTTGTCCAAGCCGAGCAAGGAGAGCTGATCCAAGGCTATCTGCAGAGCCCTTTGGTCGTCCAGCGCGTCTCCCTGGTGGTGGTGGTGGTGGTGGTGGACGCTGCCGCTCTCTGTGGCGAACAGCGAGCTGGGCATCTTCTCCCGTCACGTCTCCTCTCGCGCGTGGGATTTGGGGTAAAACTAGGAGAGGAAGTAGGCGAGGAGGAGGAGAGGAGAGAGGAGGGTAGGAGCAGGATAAGGGGAGAGGCGCCGATTTTTGCAACGGCCAGTGCAAAGTAAATCAGTGCGAGAAGAAATGAAAACAAGAGGAGCGAGGAGTTACAAAAAACATCCACTCCTTTTGGTTGTATCCCGTCGCAGCAGTGGCGCGGGGGGAAGTCGTCAAAGCAGGAGAGGTGGGGGGGAAAAGAAGCAAATATACAAAACGAGAACAACGCGTGGTAAATCCAAAGCTGCGCGTAAGGATCGTTTCAAATATTCCTGACAAAAACAGCCCCTCCCCGGTTCGTTTCTACTGCTGCTGCTGCTGCTGCTGCTGCTGCTCGCTGGCTTCCCTCGCTCCTCTGCTTCTTCTGTCTGGGTCTGAGTCCTCGAAAATCGGCTAGACACAGAAGATGCGCCGAGTGATGTCACTGGGCGGGGACGATGCGGCGCTGGGAGCTCGTTTAGCCAAAGCGCGCGCTCATTGGCCGCTCCGGAGCCGAGGGGGCGGCGCACTGGCGCAAAGTCACGGCCCATTCTTTGTTCTCAGCCTACCTCTTTGTCCCCCTCTCACCGCTTTTTGGTTGTTTTTGTCTGTTTAGTTGGTGTTTTTTTTCTTTTTTTTCCTTCCTCCTCCTTCTTCTTCTTCTTCTTCTTTCTTTCTTTCTTTAGCTGAGTTTAAAGATCAGCCTTTACGCGCACACACTCACGCCACACCACCACGACCTACTCAATAAACTTGTTAATCAATAGCCACGCATGTGTTTAAGCGCAATAACAGTTTGTTTGGTCAGTGCGCCACTGTAAAATTGAGCAATGAAAAACATATGTTGTTTTTTAGGGGTTTTGGATTCACTCGGTGCGTTCAGGGGAGCGTGTGCATAGCAGCAGCAGCCTGAGTCTACGCTACGCTATATGGGCCACTGTAGGTCATTGGGTTTATCTGGGGAGACGGGAGCAGGGTGGGACAGTGCGGAACAACTGGAGATCCATACTGATCCATATTTTTTTGTCTTGAATCTGAAAACCGGTCTTCCGTGAGATGTTTGCGTAATAGTTGCAGCCAAATCGTTTTCAAGTCTACCTACAAGCAAAACAAGACCTCAATTTAAGACAAATCTCTACACACAGGTCAACCAAAACAATTTAAAATGTAACTTCTAAAGCAATTTGATGAAATGCTACCCTTGCTGGACTATAGTCGTTCATTTGGGCCAATTCATTAATCATTTATCGAGAATTTTTATGTGTTTATTGAGTATTATAAGCCTAGTACACTAGTCACTTGTTATTGTTTTTTTTCTTTGGTAAATTTGTGGTGTTACCTGCCTAAGAACTACAGATATAAATTAGTATTTTTGCTGTAATCTTGCATATTTGCTGGACTATAGTTGTTTATTTGGGCCTATTCATGAATTATTTATCAATTATCATGTATTTTTATGTGTTTATTGCGTATTATAAGCCTAGTACACTAGTCACTTCACTACTGTTTTTTTTCTTTGTTAAATTTATGGCATTTCCTGCCTAGGAACTACAGATATAAATGAGTATTTTTGCTATAATCTGACATATTTACACTGAAATGTTGTACATGTTCATTAATATGCACTGTCCCTATTAAATAAGTAAGTAAATAGCCTAATATTTATTGCATTTATATGTATATACGTACAGTCAAAATAACCAGAGGGACTGTTATATTAATAATACTTCCACTTTTATTGAATTAATAATTGAAATAATAATTATATAGCAATAAGGCAGATTTCTTAGGATCATAAAATCTTAAACGTCTCATGTAATTTGATCAAAAATTTGCTAAACCATAGTTGTTTACCTGGGCGTATTTACTTAGAAGCAAAACGATACTTCAATTTACAACAAACGACTTCAATTTACGACAAATCTCTACACATAGGTCAACCAAAACAATATAAAATGTAACTTCTAATGTAATTTGATGAAATGCTACCCTTGCTGGACTATAGTTGTTTATTTGGGCCAATTCATGAATCATTTATCAAGTATTTTTACGTGTTTATTGAGTATTATCAGCCAAGTACACTAGTCACTTGTTATTGTTTTTTTCTCTGTGTTACCTGCCTAGGAACTACAAATACAAATTAATATTTTTGCTTTAATCTGGCATATTTACACTGCAATGTTGTAGATGTTCATGAATATGCACTGTCCCTATTAAATAAATAAGTAAATAAAAATAAAAAAATATAGTAGTAGCCTAGTATTTATTGAATTTATATGCATATACATACAGTCAAAATAACCAGAGGGACTGTTTTATTAATAATACTTCCACTTTAATTGAAATAATAAATGAAATAATAATTATACAGCAATAAGGCTGATTTCTAAGGATCATAAAATCTTAAACGTCTCATGCAATTTGATAAAAAATTTGCTAAACCATAGTTGTTTACCTGAGCTTATTTGTTGATTTTACTTCCAAGAATCTACCACACGTTTTTCACCTCATTTCATACGCACGGTTTGACGCTTTTGTAATATTTTAATTGGACTTTTCTCTGGCACGGACGTGTGAATTGCATTGCACCTATAGCCCCCCGCGGTGCTTTGTGCCGTGGAGGAATGACATCATCCCTCCGAGCTCTGAATCAAGCGGGTGACCTCATTGCCGCTCGATGCTTCACTCGGGCTCTGGCTCCTTCTCTCACCTCTCCAGGTATAAAAATAATTCAATATCCTTATGTCTACGGGCGTACGCGTTTACTGTACGTCCCCGAAATGCAGTAAGTGATCCAATCCTGACCAAACGTGAGGTCATGCCGTCTGTTCCATTACATTAGATCAGCCGGCCACAAACCCCGTCTACTTAACCCAATAGAGGTCAGAGAGAGAGGATGACCTAAGCGCCTAAACTACACGCCAACATCGACTTGACAGTAAAAAGACACATAATGGTAATAAAGGTATAACAAAACAGGCTTAATGTCCTCCACATGATGCAACCCAGCGCAACACGCTCAGACGTATAACATGGAGAAGAGGGGGGGAAGGTGGGCGCGGGGCTGAGGACC
Source organism: Boleophthalmus pectinirostris (assembly GCF_026225935.1). Classification (NCBI taxonomy): domain Eukaryota; kingdom Metazoa; phylum Chordata; class Actinopteri; order Gobiiformes; family Gobiidae; genus Boleophthalmus; species Boleophthalmus pectinirostris. Next base: position 33,544,884 of record NW_026571140.1, read on the forward strand.
AAGTAAACAACATATGTGATAACAATAGGATCGTGTCGAAACGTGAGGTTTTGAAGCGAGAAAAATGAACATTTGAAAATACCAGATGTCATATAGATGTTTAATGTTGAGATGTTGAATTTTTGTAATGTATTTTAAGTATAAACAAAGGGAAATATAACTAATAACTGCACATAACATAACAGGGTAAATTAACACTATTTTTTTTACATAAAGCTGGACAAGAATTGAGGACTAAACCAGGTTCAAAAACAGGAACAAATCGCAAATATAGATGTCCTGCTTTGGTCCTGGTTTGATCTGAGTTTAGTCCTGGTGTAGACCTGGTTTACCCTGCGTTAGATTATCCTTCCAATTCCCACTTGGACCTCGGATTTGACGTCACATCTGAGCTTGAAGCGCTTTATTATGTTTCGCGGGTCGGACTACGTGGATTATGATTATGACTATTCCCTCATTTTGTGAAAATGCTTAAACGCCACTTTAATTAATACAATTTTTCGAATTTGCACTTCATTTTATGTTATGATTTCTCTTACATTACAACTTTAGGGACATTAAATCACTAAATAAAACCATTAAATCAAGTATTTGTTCAATATTGACCTCTCTACAACACCGACTGCCACACTCATAGGCAGTAATGCCGACGCAGTAAAGTACTGCAGTAATACGAGTGACTGAAATTGTCATTTAAACCACCAAAGTGTCCAAACGCAATGAAAACAGTTCATATTTATTCGTCACAGTGAGCACAGCCATCTTGGAATCCTTGATCGGTCTACTTTTTCTGTCACCGAGGTCCGAGTCGCGCCATCCCAGGAAAAGGGTAAAGCAACTTCCAAAGAAAAACGATTCAAAAGGATAATCGTGGTTTCGCTAGAAGTTGTAGACGATGCACCGGCCAATCAGTGAAGATCTTTGAAGCCATGACGTCAAACTCAAGTGCCTTCTGGGTCCTTTTGTGGTACATCACAACAGTAAACAAAGCGGTCGAGATGGATGTAGACGAAGACAGACATTCTGTGTTGGCAACGATTACCGAGATCAGGGATTTAAAGCCGAAACAAAGAGAATGTTTGGTGAATTTTATCAAGGGGAAAGACGTTATTGCCCTTCTTTCTACGGGATTTGGCGCATGACCAAACAGCAGCGGCTGGTTAAATAAAAAAAAAAGTCCCCGCCTACTGTCGAGCGAACAAATCCTAATGCTGCGAGGTCAGACGGTTTCCACGAAATGAAACCGTCTGATGAATCAGGCTCGGTTTCCGCCAGGTTTGGTTCTAAATTTAGTCTCACTTTGGCACTTTTGAACACGCCCTTGCATAGAATGATCCAGGGACTAAAGGAGGGCAAGTGTGAACACGTACATATATTTTTATTTTATTTTGAACATAGTTTAGTTTAAAATAAGGGACTAATTTGCTTTGTAGTAAACATAACATTTTAAATACAGTGAGCTCATTATTACATACAGTAAAACTTGCATGCATCTAATCTGAAAACAGCTCAAAAACAAGCCATTTTTTCCTCCAACATCTGAATAAAACCACTTCCTACCAGCTCAAAACCCATTGTACTGGAACATTTTTACGCTGCTTCTATTGAAAACCACCACTGACATCCTTTTTTTTTTTACTGTATTTGAAGTCTGTCCTGTGATTGGCCGATTACCTAATGCCTCCAGAGACCGGTCTTTGATATGTAAATCCACTGTATTTGCTTTTGAATGGTTTTGTCACATGCGGCGATTGAACAGACTAACTACGTGCTGATCTCTGTTTGCATCTACAGTGTTTTAAATAAATAAAGCAGCTGTTGTTGCTCGGTGTAACTTAATACCAGGCGGGTCAGACTGTATTGACTGGGCACATGAGACAGAAATAGTGGCAACTTTTCACTTTCTCTTTGTTGTTGCTCATAAAGCTTTTACGATCCTGTGTAAATGTATTTATATAAACAGCAAAAACATAAGTGTATTGTCAAAAAAGAAACAGATATTAGACGCTATTATGCAAGGATTAAGCCAAGGTTTTGAATAGTTTTGAATAAAGTGTAGTGTGCAGCTTTTACAGTTACTTTGAGATGTCATTGCTTTACCTCCAATATTCCAAATTATGGCCTTACGCTTTTTAATCTCCATAGAAACAAGCAGAGCCAATTTAAAGGTGTAATCTGCGAAGAGGCGACTCCACTGACGGCATTTTTAGAGATAAAAACACCCAGAATCTAATCAGTTTAATACTATACTGTGGAACATTACAGGCAAAGCAATAGCCAATCCCAAATTCTCCACGGTAGCTGACCCCCAACCTGAAAAGTTACACAATGCACCTTTAAATAATGAATTGGAATTGGAACACCTTTCATTTAAACATATATAGAAATTGTATTTGTCCTCAATAGGGACATTTTAGTGAGAAAAAGAGTAGTAGAAGATATATAAAACATACATTATATATATTTTTACAATAGATACACTGTATTAGCCACGCTGGCGCTACCTAGTGTTTCCGCTCAATTTCATTTCTCTCCAGTCACTAGGTCAGGAATCGGAATACACTAGATCAGGGGTGTCAAACTCATTTTGGTCCGGGGGCCGTATCCAACCTATTTTGATCCCAAAGGGGCCGGATCAGAAAACTCATGTCATATAAACTCCAAAAATAACAATAAGTTCAAATATTTGTACAGAGAAACGCAAATCTATTACAGAAATCTTTTATAATTGATGAACTCTTTCTTATTATATAATATTATGAACAACCTGAAACTTTAAGAAAAATGCAATTTCAACACAATGTTTTAACGTGAACTTGTATGTAAATAGGAATAAGTCAATTTTTCTTGGAAAATCCTGCACTCGGCTCCACTTTTCTCATGTTGGACATTTTTCTGATGAGGGTGTCACGGTCAACAGTCAAAACGATCGTCCTTTAAGAGCGTTTGGAAAGAGACAAGTCTTCATTTGTGCTGCTCTGGTGGGAGGGGCCACGTACAGAGACGCTGGAGACGCTGCTGTGATAAACACTGCAGAAAATGACCAATATTTTAATAGAAAATATAATTAAAATATTTTAGAAGAAAATCACCCAAGGGCCACATTAAAGGTCTTGGAGGGCCGGATCTGGCCCCTGGGCCGTATGTTTGACACCTGTGCACTAGATGGTTTGCAAGAACCCTGGAAGTTGTAGATCAGGCACCGTCCAATCAGTAAACAAAGTGGTCGAGATGAATGTAGACGAGGACATACATTCTGTGTTGGCAACGATTCCCGAGATCGAGGATTTAAAGCCGGAACAAAGAGAATGTTTGGTGAATTTTATCAAGGGGAAAGATGTTATTGTCCTTCTTCCTACAGGATTTGGCACATTACATACGTCACGACCAAATAGCAGCGATTGGTTAAATAATAAAGTACCCTAAGTTTCCCTGCTATTGGTTGGTGTGTTTTTCTTAAAGGCCACGCCCATGTCTTGTTTTTAACTAAGCCCTGATGAAGACCAGTTTGGTCCAAATACGTTGGCTTTGACCATCTAAATAAAGGCCTTTTTAACTATATGTTTCCTCATGCGACTTTTACTTCTTTGAAGTGTCTGGATTCCATTGTGTTTAAAGTTTTGCACCCTCTACCTGCTTCCACTGTCTGGAACACCTGCAGCAAACAGCCACATTTTTGTTTTTTCAGTACCCACCTACTTTTGAGCAAATAACCAAAACCGGCTGATGAATCAGGCTAACATTACATACCCTGGACACTCATCATTGTACACACTGTTACTAGTGAATGTAGCAGTAACAACAGCCCTGGGGTTGAATGATGGAAACATGACTCCTAATCTGTGCCACTGGCCTCTTTGACCACCAATCAGTCACTCACAAACCATATTTAAACTGGGTTAAGGTAGGTGCCCAAAGATACAACAGCTGTGTACATGATACTGATTGGAGATTTGGAGTTGGGATTTAAAGCTCCTTGTGAACTTAAGACATGTTAGAATGTTGTTACCTCCTCAAAAATAGACCTGGAGTTGTGTTTTGTTTCATTCACGCATGTCCAGTGTTGGGGAGTAACAGATTACATGTACTGGAGTTAAGTAATCAGAGTACAGATTATGAGTAACTGTATTCAGTTACAGTTACTGTTACAGTGAGTGGTAATTAGATTACAGTTACTTTGCTGAAATAAACGGATTTCACGGCGGTATTTTCCTGTTTTCATATTGCGGGAAGTATCCCCAGGTCTAAAGTAGAACTAAACTACATCTAAACCAGGACTAAACCAGGACTAAAACCAGGTCTAAACCAGGACTAAACCAGGTCTAAACCAGGTCTAAACCAGGACTAAACAGGTCTAAACAGGTCTAAACCAGGACTAAACCAGGACTAAACCAGGTCTAAACCAGGACTAAACCAGGACTAAAACCAGATCTAAAACCAGGACTAAAAACCAGGATCTAAACCAGGACTAAAACCAGGTCTAAACTAGATCTAAACCAGATCTAAACCAGGTCTAAAACCAGGTCTAAACCAGGACTAAACCAGGACTAAACCAGGTCTAAACCGGGACTAAAACCAGATCTAAAGCAGGACTAAAACCAGGTCTAAACTAGATCTAAACCAGATCTAAACCAGGTCTAAAACCAGGTCTAAACTAGATCTAAACCAGATCTAAACCAGGTCTAAAACCAGGTCTAAACCAGGACTAAACCAGGACTAAACCAGGACTGAAACCAGGACTAACCAGGACTAAATCATGCTGCGTGGACGTGTCTCCTCCTCTTCTATCAGTCTGGTTCAGTAAAGTCTGGACCATTTTCATTTCTTTTAGCAGATAAAACATCTTACGCTTTCCTCGTCTTTGCTTCTCTGCAGCAAATCAAGTAATCCAAAGTATTCAGATTACGTTACTCACTTTAAGTAATTCAATGGATTACGTTACAAACTACATTCTGGTGTATGTAATCTGTAATCTGTAGGGGAATACATTTTAAAAGTCACCTTCCCAACACTGCGCACGTGTGAGTAACTCTTTATTATCAGTCTACATCTCCAAAGCTCAAAATGCAGAGTGTTTTCAGTTTGAGAGAAGAGCTCAGGGTTTGTGAGTTAAACAGAAACAACATTACAGCATAGATCTGAAAATAGCGTGACATGGGACCTTGAAGTGCCAACCTTTTGTCTTTGCTTTACTGTAAATGTAAGATTTTAAATAAAATGCGTTACAGGGCTAAAATGTTTTGCTGTTGTGTTGCATTTCATTCACTTTAAGTAAGACCACATTCCATCTAACACCACATCTATTCGACACAGGAAATGAGGCCGTCCGAGTATGAATCATACTAGTGAAGAATAATTATTGTTGCTGTATGAAATCCCATTTATAATAGATTTTAAAGTGCATTTATCATTCATGTCCGGTCCAGATGAAGTACCCATCAACCTTTCAAGCCATAGATTTTCCTTCACATTCAAAAACAGTAAAACATCCTTAATATGTCATTTCAAACCCAAACTGCGAAGATATAATTGAGAAGAACAAGTAGCATATAAACCACGCGCTTTGATTGCCTTGAAGGTGGAAAAGCGTTATATAAAATGTGATCATTTACCATTTATTTCTTCAGTATAAAGCTGCTTGTTTGTTTTTTATTCTAGATTAACCTTAGCTGCTGTTGAGGTCAGAACATGTCAGCTGTGTATCGTCCACATCTAATTAAAAAGCATTTTATTTTTTGATAATTATATAAAAGAATGAGAACTTCGCACGTTAATTCCTAGAGGCGGGTGCGTCAGAAGAGAACATAAAGAAAAATCCCACACACCGTCTTACTTTTTGCAAATTGTGAGATTTATTAGGACAAACCGTGCGACGTTTCGGCACTAGGCCTTCGTCAGGCTAACCCTAACGACAGATTTTTCTCTATTTTTTGATAAACAGAAACAATAAAACTCTACTCAGGTGTCTGAAAGCTGTGAAAAGCTCTTATAAACTCATCATGGTGAATAATTAGGGTGTTCTGAATGCATAAAGTAAGTCATAAAACATGACACACAACGGAATCCAGGCACACGAAAGAAGTAAAAATTGCACGAGGAGAAATGTAGTTAAAAGGTTTTTATTTAGATGGCCAAAGCCAACATGTTTCAGTCAAACTGGTCTTCATCAGAGCTTAGTGAGAAAAGTGAGAAAACACTTTGGAGCACTGCTGTTTAAACTGTTTAAAATGATCTAGTTTTGTTTTTCATGTTTCTAAGACAGTTATTTAATTTAATTTTATTTATTTTCATTTAATTAAATTTTATTTTCTTTTTATTTTCTTTATTTTTATTTCTTTTAATTTATTTAATTTTTTTATTTATTTATTTATTTATTTATTTATTTATTTATTTACATATTTATTATTTTTATTTTCATTTTATTTCTTTTTATTTCTTTAAATTTTTTTATTTTAATTATTTACATATTTATTTATTTTTATTTTATTTCATTTTATTTTCTTTTTATTTTTTAAATTTTGTATTTATTTATTTTATTTTATTTTTTATTCAATATTTTAGCAGGTAAGTCAATTAAAAACACTTTCTGATTTGCAACGACAACCTGGCCAAGAGGCAGAATAAAGAAAAAGAAGCACAAACAGAAAAAAAAAAAACACTCACACATCAACCATAACATGAAACAGCGAAAAGAGACATAAATCAGTGAAACATTTGCAGATTAAAGATATAAAAGTGTTAAAAACATGTGCAATGACCCTGTAAAATACTCTGACTGGAGTTTTTAAAAGTTTAAAGTCTTTCAAAGGTGGTTCCAGTCACTTGCTACAGAAAACTGAAATGAGGAGCGGCCCAAAAATCTGGTATTGCGCCATTAATAAAAAAGTACTCGAGTAAATGCAGTGTTGGGAAGGTGACTTTTAAAATGTATTCCCCTACAGATTACAGATTACATACCCCAAAATGTAGTTTGTAACGTAATCCATTAAATTACTTAAAGTGAGTAAAGTAATCTGAATACTTTGGATTACTTGGTATTGTCACGTTTTTTAAAACTACATGAATGTAACAACCACATCCTGATAATTTTATTGTTGCTGTAGAGAAGCAAAGACGAGGATCTTAACCTAAGATGTTTTGTCGGCTAAAAGAAAATAAAAAGTCCAGACTTTCCTGAACCATATTAAAAATATTAATGATAAAGAAATGTTTAAAGTATGTCCACCCTACTGTTAAGTGTCATAATGTTTAGACCTGGTTTAGTCCTGGTTTAGACCTGGTTTTAGACCTGGTTTTAGTCCTCTTTAGTTCTGGTTTAGTCCTGCTTTTGCCCTGGTTTTAGTCCTAGTTTAGTCTTGGTTTTAGTCATGGTTTTAGTTCTGGTTTAGTCCTGGTTTTAGTTCTGGTTTAGTCCTGGTTTTAGTCCTGGTTTAGTCCTGGTTTTAGTCCTGGTTTAGTCCTGGTTTAGACCTGGTTTAGACCTGATTTTAGTCCTGGTTTTAGTTCTGGTTTAGTCCTGGTTTTAGTCTGGTTTAGTCCTGGTTTAGTTTAGTTTCTGGTTTAGTCCTGGTTTTAGACCTGGTTTAGACCTGATTTTAGTCCTGGTTTTAGTCCTAGTTTAGTCCTGGTTTAGTCCTGGTTTTTTGGTTCTGGTTTTAGTCCTGGTTTAGCCCAAAATGTGAAAACAGGAAAATCCCGCCGTGTAATCCATTTATTCCAACAAAGTAACTGTAATCCAATTACCACTCACTGAAACAGTAACTGTAACTGAATACAGTTACTCATCATTTGTATTCTGATTACGTAACTCCGGTACAAGTAATCCGTTACTCCCCAACACTGAGTAAATGTAACAAAGTACTCAGTTTTGTACAGAAAAAGCTCCACTGGGACATCTTGAATTGCTTATATAAGGAGCAGCGCGGCATATTAAAGGTTGTATGGAGGATTTTTTAAAATATTTTTTTCAAATTGTCAATGAAAGTTCAAAATAGAATTATAAAGAAGAAGCAGCCTTGTAATTATGATGACCAAAAAAAAAAGAAAAATCCATCAACTGTGAATGTAGTGAGGGCAGATAAACATCAGCCAATAGACAACAAGGCTACCTCTTTATCTATTGGCTGTTAGGTTGTCAATCAAATTCCCTACGTTTCTAGCGTCGCTGACTTGCCGACGCGCTGGGATTGTGTGGTTTATGTTCGCGGTTCATGTTTAGCGGTTCTTGGCGTCTTTTTTGAACTGTCGCTCTCAGTTTGCGCAAATTTTGTTTTAACGGCAGAGAAGAATTCACGACCGGAAAGTCGGTTTTTGACGTTGCTGAAAGAAGAAGAGAAGGGGAAAAGGTGCGACGCGCAACATTTAAAAAAGGGACAAACAGTCGCTGCATTTCTCTTTCCTTGGAAAATCTTCTATACAACCTTTAAACTCGCGGCGGGGTCACGGGGCAGTGGATCTTGTGAGTGTCCGAGGAGCGGGGGGGAGGAAGAAGAAGAAGAGGAGGAGGAGGAGGAGGAGGAGGAAGAGGAGGAGGAGGAGGAGGGGGCACGTAGGGGGCTATTTGCCGGACACAATGGGAGATTTGAGCCCGATTGAAAACCGTTGAGACCACGGAACACTTTGCTTTGTCACCTCTCTCCCGGAGCACAATGCAGATGCTAATGAGGCCGATGGGATGGGACCCCGTTGTTAATATTTGACACCCGGGCGCCCTCCCCTATCACCCCTCCGTCGGCCCTTCCAAAACCCCTCACCTATTCACCGCGCAAGGGTTCCCATACTTACCCCGACACAAAAAAAACGCACAATAGATGCTCATATTGTCGCATGTACAAAGCGGCATCTTTCTTTTCGGTTAAAATGCAGCTTTTCTTTTCGGGGCTGCTGCTAAAAAGACGGGCCGTGTACTTTGTAGTAACGACAAAACTAATATTTGCGTACTGGCTTTGTCCGCCGTGGTGTTCGGAGTATATTGAAAGTTACAATGGGTAAGTCAGAGTTTATCAGAAATTAGATTAATGCAAATATAAGTGTGTTTATAATTGCTGCAAAGTGTTGGTAAGTACTTTTATAAATACATCTACAGCAAATACAGAATTAAACTTAGACTTAGACAAACTTTATTGATCCACAAGGGAAATGATTTGAACACAGAAGCTCCCACATCATAATATAATATAATATAATAACAAAGAGCGAAAATATAAATGGTAAAAATAAATTCGAAATAAGTAGCAAAAAAAAAAGAGCAAGAGACAAGGGTTAAATAAGACATAATTATGTAAATGTAAATGTAAAAGTCAAAATGAAATAGAAAAATAAGTAAAATAGTGAGAATAAAATATAAAATCACAGCTTTATACAAGAGGTCATAGAAAGACAGTGCAACAATGATATGATGATTGACAGGAAAGTTGTAGGGAGTATTATCTGTTACGTAAGGGTGAGTTGTAGGGAGTATTACCTGTTACGTAAGAGTGAGTTGTTGTACAGTTGTAGGGAGTATTATCTGTTACATAAGGGTGAGTTGTAGGGAGTATTATCTGTTGAATAAGGGTGAGTTGTAGGGAGTATTATCTGTTGCATAAGGGTGAGTTGTAGGGAGTATTATCTGTTACATAAGGGTGAGTTGTAGGGAGTATTATCTGTTGCATAAGGGTGAGTTGTAGGGAGTATTATCTGTTGCATAAGGGTGAGTTGTAGGGAGTATTATCTGTTACATAAGGGTGAGTTGTAGGGAGTATTATCTGTTACATAAAAGGTGAGTTGTAGGGAGTATTATCTGTTACATAAGGGTGAGTTGTAGGGAGTATTATCTGTTACATAAGGGTGAGTTGTAGGGAGTATTATCTGTTACATAAGGGTGAGTTGTAGGAGTATTATACAAGGGTGAGTTGTAGGGAGTATTATCTGTTACATAAGGGTGAGTTGTAGGGAGTATTATCTGTTACATAAGGGTGAGTTGTAGGGAGTATTATCTGTTACATAAGGGTGAGTTGTAGGGAGTATTATCTGTTAATAAGGGTGAGTTGTAGGGGAGTATTATATCTGTTACATAAGTGGGTGAGTTGTAGGGAGTATTATCTGTTACATAAGGGTGAGTTGTAGGGAGTATTATCTGTTAAGGGTGAGTTGTAGGGAGTATTATCTGTTACATAAGGGTGAGTTGTAGGGAGTATTATCTGTTACATAAGGGTGAGTTGTAGGGAGTATTATCTGTTGAATAAGGGTGAGTTGTAGGGAGTATTATCTGTTACACAAGGGTGAGTTGTAGGGAGTATTATCTGTTGCATAAGGGTGAGTTGTAGGGAGTATTATCTGTTACATAAGGGTGAGTTGTAGGGAGTATTATCTGTTACATAAGGGTGAGTTGTAGGGAGTATTATCTGTTACATAAGGGTGAGTTGTAGGGAGTATTATCTGTTGCATAAGGGTGAGTTGTAGGGAGTATTATCTGTTACATAAGGGTGAGTTGTAGGGAGTATTATCTGTTACATAAGGGTGAGTTGTAGGGAGTATTATCTGTTACACAAGGGTGAGTTGTAGGGAGTATTATCTGTTGCATAAGGGTGAGTTGTAGGGAGTATTATCTGTTACATAAGGGTGAGTTGTAGGGAGTATATCTGTTACATAAGGGTGAGTTGTAGGGAGTATTATCTGTTACATAAGGGTGAGTTGTAGGGAGTATTATCTGTTACATAAGGGTGGGTTGTAGGGAGTATTATCTGTTACATAAGGGTGGGTTGTATGGTATGAATGTAGTCCGTGTAGTCCATGTATCTCTCACTAAAAACACTACATTTAAAGTTATTCTTAATATAATTCATGAGGATAAAGTTTATTAAAGCTGAGTAAGTAAGTAAACTTTATTTATAAAGCACTTTTTACAGATAAAAATCTAAAAAGTGCTTTACAGGGAGCAGATACACCAAAAGAAAAGGTGCACTATGTAACTTTTTGGTTTGTTTCAGTGGATATGCCATTGCTCTGCCTGGAATGTTCCACAGTATGACATTACTTAAAGAGTTAGGTTTAGAGTAAGTCTGAATTAAATTATTAGTTCATTATTGTTCAGGCTTTATTAAGGACATTAAAAGTGTAGTTACTCAGTTGTCTCGAATACTTTACATTTTTCTGCACAAATCTGTAAACTGCAACAATTGTCAAACAAAACAGTGTATTACTATAAATAAAATAATAATAATAATAATAATAATAATAATAATAATAATAATTCAATCCAAAGAGCAAAAGGAGAAAACAAATTTGTCAACTTTTTGTCCAGTTGACTAATTTAATTTCTCCTTTTGCCATGAATTCTACCTGGACGACTGAGGGATTTTACACATATTTAATCAAAACTTTACTATCAACAAACTTTTCTCATATATTTCGTGGTAAAAGCTGTAATTATTTACCATTTTTTAACATCTTTTCATCACATCTTGATATTTGTGTATTTAGATTTGCGAACCACATACCACGCTATTCAGTGCATGAAATTGGAAAGAGACTAGAAAAGACTGTTTATTGTTTTCAGACAAGTAATTCCTTCCTGATTTGTGAGGACTCTACTCCATTCGGAAGATGTAATATTTACGTTTACTTGCTATAACCACAGAGTACGGTCGCTGTAGCTTGAAACCCGTGGAAACTAAAGCAATGCAAACTTGTAAATTCTGATCTAAACTTATAAGCTTTTTGAGAAACTAAGGCTACGTTCAGACTGCAGGGCTTAACGCTCAATTCGGATTTTTTTGTGAAATCCGATGTTTTTGCGAGGTCGTTCACATTTCCAATTAAATGCGACTTGTATGTGACTCCAGTGTGAACGTTAAACGGCCCGAAAGTGTCCCGCATGTGCACTGGAGAGACACGACGACGTCAACCGCAGCGAGCGTGCTCTGTGTTTACGGAAGTTGAGCGAGCATTGAGCACCTGGCGATTTTAAAGTTCCTCTCGTACCGGAGCCAGAACATGAACAACTTACATGTTTTAAGGAGGAGATTGAGAAGGAGAAGGACGAGGTTTTTGGCCGTGGTGTTTTGTGGGACAGCGGCAGCGACGTCCGTTGAAAGGAACGTGAGGATGCGGAGACGTAGTCAAGAGTGGTGAGTGGTGATGTGCTTCGCTTCAGTGACACGGAGTTCGTTAACAATTTTCGCCTACTTCAGCGCAGAATAGTGACGTTTGTGACTTGTTGATAACGTGCAGGTCGGACGAATGCGCTTTGGCCGTTCACACTGAAGTCGCATGTCAAAAGATCGGATATGTTTCGGTTTCAGGACCACATATCGAAGAGGCCTGGGTCGCATTTGAAAAAATCATTAAAAGATCGGATACAGGTCACATAGGGGCCAAAAAATCGGATTTGGGTCACTTCAGGCTGCAGTCCGAACGCAGCCTAACATATAAACATTTCTGGTGTTCCCCCTGGTACCCGTAGCTGGACCGCTGCGTATTTACATAAGACACAGGCCCCACCCTAAAGAGAGCACCCATCCGTTCACACCTCGCAATGGACCATCCCCACCTATGATCTTATCCCACTTCCTCTGCTCTTTGCACAAACACACACACGCACAAATACACACAAACACACAGGTTAAACAGCCATTAGCGATGTTTGGCCAGCTTCCTGCGCCTCCTCCCTGCGTCCCCGTGCCAATGTTTTGGGAGAAACACAAGGAAATCTGACCCTACTTCTGCCAATTCATCATTTTGAGAGGCCTTTTTTGTTTGTTACTTGTTTATGAATGGGCTTTGTGAATCAGAGCTAAAATGGTAACACAGGAAGAATACAAATACTGCCCGTGAAGTTTTGTGTTTGTGATGTTACAAGCATATTTCACAATTCTGCATAGAACTAGAGTGAAGTAAGGCCTATTTAAAATGACAAATCAGTCTTGTCTTTCTTTTAGTACTAGAGTTTTGTTTAAAAAGAATGGGAAAGTGGAACATGTGAAAATCCTGGATCTACCAACGAACAAATGCTGAAGATCCAACATTTGTGATTGGATAAAACGGTCAACTACATTTTTCCTCATAGACTTTTATGATTTGCTTTGTTATTATATTATATTTTGATGTGGGAGCTGCTGTGTTCAGTTAATTTCCCTTGTGGATCAATAAAGTTTGTCTAAGTCTAAGTCAAAGAAAGAAGTGTAAACCTATAAAGTCCTCCCCCTCTATTACTTAAGTTATTGTAGTTATTTTTATATACGGTTACCTCACGAAAACATACCCAGATTTTTCATGACTTGTCCATAACAAAGTTGTTTTCAGAAAAATAAAATAAAAATACAAAATAAAAAATAAAACACACACATATTTAAAACTTAAAATTCACAGAAATATTTCAAAAAAACTGTCTTGTGTTAATTAGTCAGCACAATTAACACAAGACAAGCTTTCAAATTTTTAATATTATAATTTTATTTTAAAGTCTATGGGAAAATGAATGGACAGACGCTGTTTAGCTCAATGTATATCAGCACAATGCAAAAAACAAAGTTAAGATGATTCGAATTAAGAAAGTTTTTATCATGATTTGAGTACATTTCATTTGACAAATAAAATGATCTGCAGTGGAACAAGATTTTTGTACTTAAAATATGAAAATACATCTTGCTACACTTAAAAAAAAAAAAAGAAAAACAACAACTCTTTGAGCTTAAAAAAAAAAAAAAACTTGAATTAAGAAAACCACACTTATTCTATTGGTATTCTGTTTTACTTGTCAGGTTAAATCTGCTCAAATAAAGTAAAATGTTCTTAATTTAAGTCATTTTAACTTACTTAGATATTGTTTTTTGCAGTGAAAGTTGTGTTCAGATTATAAAATAAAAATAAAACACATTTAAAACCTCAAATTCTCTGAAATATTTCAACTAATTTAAAAAACAAAACAAACAAAAATACTGTCTTGTGGTAATTAGTCAGCACAATTAACACCCGTCAAGCTTTCAAACTTTTAATATAATAGTTTTATTTTAAAGTCTATGGGCAAATGAATTTGTACCCGCTGTTAATGTTAACATTCAATGTACACTACCGGTCAAAAGTTTTAGAACATCCTAAATTTTCCAGTTATTTATTGCAGTTCAAGTTGTGCAAAATGATAAAAGAACAAAACACAAGTCCAAGTTCTGCCAAAACTACCTCAGGATAAAAGAACAAGGTGGTAAAGCTTGAAAACATGGAGTGTCCAGCACAGTGTCCAGACTTAAACCCCATCGAGCTGGTTTGGGATGAACTGGACAGAAGAGTGAAAGTCAAACAACCTACAAGTGCCACACATTTATGGGAACTTCTGCAACAGACTTGGGAAGAACTTTCTGAAGAATATTTGATTACCTGGTCCCCGAAGTGTTGACCAGGTTTTGTATTCACCCTGTGTGTCTGTCCACCCGCGATAATTCCGTCATTTATGGACCGATTGTCACCAAATTTGGCACGTGGGTCAACGCCCGTGTCCGATGTCGCAAAAAAAAGTTTGGTGACCTCATTTGACGTCCCACGGGTCAATTGAAAGGTCACGGCATTATCAAGAATAGGCAAATTCGGCAATTTCTGAACCATCTGCGGGCTAAAATATTCACCCAATCATCACACAAGCTGGCACACACATAACCGGGGTATGGGCTGGGCTAATCATAAACTGCCTCTGTGGTGATGAACTGCCCCCACCGATGCCTCAAGGGGGACCAGGTTGCTATCTCTGATTGTGCTTGTTTCTATTGTAAAAAGAATGCCACTAGTGTGTTCAGTTGTTATATCTGCCAAATGTAGCCAGGCTGACACCACCCAATGCCTCCACTCAGTTTCTTTTCTCTCCAGCGACTAGGTCAGGAATCGGAATACATTAGACGGTTTGCAAGAATCCCGCAAATGTGAGTTCAGGCACCAGCCAATCAGCGAAGAGCCATACATTCTGTGTTGGCAACGATTCCTGAGATCGAGGATTTAAAGCTGGAACAAAGAGAATGTTTGGTGAATTTCATCAAGGGGAAAGACGTTATTGTCCTTCTTCCTACGGGATTTTGCACATTACATACGGCACAACCAAATAGCAGCGACTGGTTAAATTAAAAACGTACCCGTCTACCATCGAGCGAACAAATCCTAATGCTGCGAGGTCAGATAGTTTCCATAAAGTGAAACCGGCTGATGAATCAGGCTTGGTTTAGTTTGTCCAAGTCTAAATGTCTAAGTCTAAGTGTAAGTTTAAATGTCTAAGTCTAAGTCTAAAGTCTAAATGTCTAAGTCTAAATGTCTAAGTCTAAATGTCTAAGTCTAATTGTCTAAGTCTAAATGTCTAAAGTCTAAGTTTAAGTCTAAGTCTAAATAAGTCTAAGTCTAATGTCTAAGTCTAAATGTCTAAGTCTAAGTCTAAGTCTAAGTCTAAATGTCTAAGTCTAATTGTCTAAGTCTAAATGTCTAAGTCTAAGTCTAAGTCTAAATGTCTAAGTCTAATGTCTAAGTCTAAATGTCTAAGTCTAAGTCTAAATGTCTAAGTCTAAGTCTAAGTCTAAGTCTAAGTCTAAGTCTAAGTCTAAGTCTAAAGTCTAAAGTCTAAGTCTAAATGTCTAAGTCTAAATGTCTAAGTCTAAGTCTAAAGTCTAAGTCTAAGTCTAAAGTCTAAATGTCTAAGTCTAAGTCTAAGTCTAAATGTCTAAGTCTAAGTCTAAGTCTAAATGTCTAAGTCTAAGTTTAAATGTCAAAGTCTAAGTCAAAGTCTAAGTCTAAATGTCTAAGTCTAAAGTCTAAGTCTAAGTCTAAGTCTAAAGTCTAAGTCTAAGTCTAAATGTCTAAGTCTAAGTCTAAGTCTAAGTCTAAGTCTAAGTCTAAATGTCTAAGTCTAAGTCTAAGTCTAATAAGTCTAAAGTCTAAAGTCTAAGTCTAAGTCTAAAGTCTAAGTCTAAGTCTAAAGTCTAAGTCTAAGTCTAAGTCTAAGTCTAAGTCTAAAGTCTAAGTCTAAGTCTAAAGTCTAAGTCTAAGTCTAAGTCTAAAGTCTAAGTCTAAATGTCTAAGTCTAAGTCTAAATGTAAGTCTAAGTCTAAGTCTAAGTTTAAAGTCTAAGTCTAAGTTCTAAATGTCTAAGTCTAAGTCTAAGTCTAAAAGTCTAAGTCTAAATGTCTAAGTCTAAGTCTAAAAGTCTAAGTCTAAGAAAGAAGTATAAACCTATAAACCCATAAATTCCTCCCCGTCTATTACTCAAGTCATTGTAGAGACATAAACCAAACCATGTTTTCCCTCTTGTCTTTCGTATCTGGCTTATCACTCTGTTGTAAATCCCACTTAAACCTTGAGGGACAAACTCTAAAATAAAACCATAACGGCTCTGAACTGTCCCTCGGTCCCTCGTGCCTCCGTCCCAAACCCGCACTGTCCCGTTTACGGTTTATTTCAATGTTTGGTGTTAGTCGCTCGGCAGCTGCTCTCAGCCGATTACCCGTATGCCTTTTAATGAGCGCAGGAAAAGATTAACACGCTAACCCAGAGAGAGAGGGGAGCAGACACGGCTTACGTCCAGCCGGCAGACAGCGGGCCAGATCGGGAGCGTCTGCGGGACACTGACCTCACACAGCTCCATGTGAAAGGCCGCTGGAGCTCCGGGGCGGCGAGGGGGCGAGCGCGGGCGGGATACGAGCGTCGGATCTGTGCCAGGGCTAATACGCCTCGCTGCACAACGGTTCAGGCTGCAGCGGGGTGAGCGCACAGGCGAGAGAGGCACGGGAGAATGTGGAGAAGGCTTCTTTCATGTACAGTTCTGACTCTACAGCATATCCAGTGTCGGGAAGGTGACTTTTAAAATGTATTCCCCTACAGATTAAAGTTACAGACCCCAAAATGTAGTTTTTTTAACGAAATCCATTAAATGACTTAAAGGTCGTATGGAGGATTTTTTTTGTTTTGTTTGTTTGTTTCAAATTGTCAATGAAAGTTTTAAATACCATTACAGAGATGCAGGAGCTTTGTAATTATGATGATCAAAAAAAAAAAAAGAATGAAAATCCATCAACTGTGGACGTGTTGAGGCCAGATAAACATCAGCCAATAGAAAACGAGACTCCCTCATTTTCTATTGGCTGTTAGGTTGTCAATCAAATTCCCTAGTGTAAGTGACTCGCCGGCGCTTGGGGATTATGTGGTTTATGCAGCGGTTCTTAGAGGCTTTTTTAAACTGTCGCTTCCTCGCATTTCGCACAAAGTTTGTGGAGACGGCGGACGAGAATCCACGACCAGGTCGCCGCAAAAGATAGTCAGTTTTTGAGGTCGCTGAAAGAAGAAGAGAAGGGGAAAAGGAGCGAAGACAAACTGAGGTGATTCTTGGAGATTCCTTCCACCGATGGTGCGACCGAAGCAGACGAAGGGTCTAAAAACTGACGCGTCGGTCGATAAATTACCTCTAGACAGGAAACCTCAACAGTGATTCTGAACGCGCACAAGGACTGTCACTGTATTTCTCTTCCCTTAAAAAAATCCTCTATACAACCTTTAAAGTGAGTAACGTAATCTGAATACTTTGGATTACTTGGTTTGCTGTAAAGAAGCAACGACAAGGATATTGAAACATAAGATATTTTGTCTGCTAAAAGAAAATAAAAAGCCAAGACTTTACTGAACCAAATTAAAAATATTATTGATAGAAGAGGAGGAGACACGTCCGCCCAGCATGGTTTAGTTCTGTTAAATCCTGATTTAGTACTGTTTTAGTCTTGGTTTTAGTCCTGTTTTAGTCCTGTTTTAGTCTTGGTTTTAGACCTGGTTTAGACCTGGTTTAGATCTAGTTTATACCTGCTTTTAGTCCTGTTTTAGTCCTGTTTTAGTCTTGTTTTAGTCTTGGTTTTAGTCCTGTTTTAGTCTTGGTTTTAGACCTGGTTTAGATCTGGTTTAGATCCAGTTTAGATCTAGTTTATACCTGCTTTTAGTCCTGTTTTAGTCCTGGTTATAGACCTGGTTATAGACCTGGTTTAGATCCAGTTTAGATCTAGTTTACACCTGCTTTTAGTCCTGTTTTAGTCCTGTTTTAGTCCTGTTTTAGTCTTGGTTTTAGTCCTGTTTTAGTCTTGGTTTTAGACCTGGTTTAGATCTGGTTTAGATCCAGTTTAGATCTAGTTTATACCTGCTTTTAGTCCTGTTTTAGTCCTGGTTATAGACCTGGTTATAGACCTGGTTTAGATCCAGTTTGGATCTAGTTTATACCTGCTTTTAGTCCTGTTTTAATCCTGGTTATAGACCTGGTTATAGACCTGGTTTAGACCTGGTTTAGACCTGGTTTAGATCTAGTTTATACCTGCTTTTAGTCCTGTTTTAGTCCTGGTTTAGTCCTGGTTATAGATCTGGTTATAGTCCTGGTTTTAGACCTGGTTTAGACCTGGTTGAGGTCTAGTTTAGACCTGGTTAGTTTCCGGGAATGAGTGGAATTACCGGGAGAAAAAAAAAGGGGGATTTAGCCCAAAATGTGAAAACAGGAAAATACCGCCGCGTAATCCATTTATTTCAACAAAGTAACTGTAATCCAATTACCACTCACTGAAACAGTAACTGTAACTGAATAGTTACTCATAATTTGTACTCTGATTACGTAACTCCGGTACTTGTAATCCATTACTCCCCAACACTGAGTATATCCAATCTCAAACAAAGCCAGTGCAGAGAATCAAACGCACGCAGTAAGCAGTAAAAGCTTAAAGATCCCATATTATTACTATTTTTAATCTATGTTATAATGTTGTTTCCTCATCAAAAACAGACCCGGAGTTGTGTTTTGTTTCATTCATACATGTTTAACACACAAATCATATGCATATTTAGGCTGAGTTCTTCTCTGAAACACTCTGTTCCAATTTGTGTTGTTATGGAGCGAAGTACTGTGGTTATTTTTTATGTCTTTAGTGGTTATTTTTATTTCTATTTGGACAAATTTTTTGTTGTGGTTGTTTTTATTTCTATTATGATTTCACTTAAGTTATATCTTCCATTGTATAAGAATGTAAATCTCTACTTGCCCAAAATAAATACGTAAAAAAAATAAATCAAAATTGCTGTGAAAGGCAGAGGCGGCGCTACCATTAAGCAAAAGTAGGTGGCCACTTAAAGGTTGTATGGAGGATTTTTTTTTGTTTCAAATTGTCAATGATAGCATTATAGAGGTGCAGTAGCCTTGTAATTATGATGACCAAAAAAAAGAGAATAAAAATTCATCAACTCTGGACGTGGTGGGGCTAAACATTTACCAATAGATAACGACACTGCCTCGTTATCTGTTAGCTGACAGGCTGTCAATCAAATCTCCCTACGTTTCTAGTGTAACTGACTTGCCTGCGCCGCCGGTACGTGGTTTACGTACGCCTGTCACGCAGTCCACAGACGCAAGCCGCACAGACGCTGTTTACTCCACCAACGCAACAGTTCTTTAGCGGCTTTTTTTGACCTATATCTTCCTCGCAGTTCGCACAAAGTTTGTTGCAATGGCGACAAGAATCCAGGAGCAGTTTGCCGCAAAAGAAAGTCCGTTTTTGAGGTCGCTGAAAGAAGAAGACAAGGGGAAAAGCAGCGAAGCCAAACTAAGGTGATTCTTGAAGATTCATTCCAGCGATGGCTCGACTGAAGCAGACGCAGGGTCTAAAGACTGACGCACTGGTCGCCAAATTACTCCTGGACAGGTCACTTCTGCTTATTATGAAAACGTACTTTATTTCCAAGAGCTAGACAAACGTTTTTCAGGACACGAAAGCGATATCCTATGTCTGAAAACGTAATTTTCAAGGCAAAGAAAGAGTCCGCTTGCTGCTGCGTGTTGTAGCTAGTTCATTCACACTGAATCTCCGCGCACCTTCTCTGCACCCCTTTCCTGCTCCTCTCCCCGCTGCCCGATCCACTCCTCTCCCTGCTCCTCACTTCTCGTCCGCGCACAAAATGTCCGCGCACCCGCTCCCCCCGCTCCTCACTTCTCCGTCTTGCCTAACCAACACTGTAGTTAGTTGTTTCCAAGTCATGTGCAGCACCGGCTGTAAACAAACCTGTTTCTGGCGTAAAGAGGAGGAGGGAGGAGGCGTTTCTACGTAGGAGCTGTAGGGGAGGGGGGTGGTTTCACGCATGCGCAACATTTGAAAAAGGACAAACAGTCGCTGGATTTCTCGTTCCTTGGAAAATCCTCTATACAACCTTTAAGGATCTCAAACCAGGAGGGACCCCGAACAATTGCCCTTGCCGTTACCACTAATGGCCAAGGCCTCAGAGTAATTTCACATTAAATGAGAGTAGTATACTTTGAAACAAAACAAGAAGAAAAATAAAAGAAAAGAAAAACACCATCAAAATAGTATCTGATGTCAAATGTATTTTAACTGTCAAAGCATTCCCCCTTTCACATTAGAAAGTGAACATAATCATAGCATAATCATATATAATGGACGTAAACAAAAATGTAATTGTACTAGCAAAAAATAAATAAATAAAAATACTTCCAGCTCTGGTTATCTAGTAGGCAACCAAACTAATAAGACAAGTTTCCAATCCACCATAATTCAAATAGAAAGGTGCATGTCTCAAGAACAATGAGGAAAAACAGACAATAAATATTTAAAAAATAAAAAAAACAAAGCAGTGCATAATAGTGAGGACCCCAAACTCAAGTTCACCTAGGGCCCCCAAACTGTTAACTCCGCCACTGGTGAAAGGAGTTCATTTATGGAATAGCCTTGACAAAGAAATCAAAGGATCAAGTACAATGATGGCATCTAAAAACCACACACTTACAGTCAAGTGCAATGTGCATGTATGAAAAAGAAAACTAAGTTGTTGTGCATAAAAGTGATGTTCTCTGCTTGCAATTGTGCTGATTTGAAATGTTTTAAAGTAACTATCGGTGTTGATATATTGTCTGGAAAAGGGAAGAGGGGGCAGAAAACATAAGAGACCTTTTTTCTTTTCTCCATTTCATGTTTGATGTTCTGACACAATTGATCGTGGTTTATGTATCGAGGTATGTATCGTATCGTGGCTTATGTATCAAGGTATGTATCATGTCGCAGCTTATGTATCGAGGTATGTATCATTATGTGCCTTATGTATCGAGGTGTGTATCATGTCGCAGCTTATGTATCGAGGTATGTATCATGTCGCAGCTTATGTATCGAGGTATGTATCGTATCGTGGCTTATGTATCGAGGTATGTATCATATTGTGCCTTATGTATCGAGGTATGTATCATATCGCAGCTTATGTATCGAGGTATGTATCATGTCGCAGCTTATGTATCGAGGTATGTATCGTATCGTGGCTTATGTATCGAGGTATGTATCGTATCGTGGCTTATGTATCGAGGTATGTATCATATCACAGCTTATGTATCGAGGTATGTATCATATCGCAGCTTATGTATCGAGGTATGTATCATGTCGCGGCTTATGTATTAAGGTATGCATTGTATTGTTCCTTATGTATCAAGGTATGTATCATGTCGCAGCTTATGTATCGAGGTATGTATCGTATCGTGCCTTATGTATCAAGGTATGTATCGTATCGTGGCTGATGTATCGAGGTATGTATCGTATTGTTCCTTATGTATCGAGGTATGTATCGTATTGTTCCTTATGTATCAAGGTATGTATCATGTCGCGGCTTATGTATCGAGGTATGTATCATATCATGGCTTATGTATCGAGGTATGTATCGTATCGTGGCTTATGTATCGAGGTATGTATCATATCGTGGCTTATGTATCGAGGTATGTATCGTATCGTGGCTTATGTATCGAGGTATGTATCATATTGTATCGGCTTATGTATCGAGGTATGTATCATATCGTGGCTTATGTATCGAGGTATGTATCGTATCGTGGCTTATGTATCAAGATAAGTACCGCATTATGGCTTATGTATTGAGGTATGTATCATATCGTGGCTTATGTATCGAGGTATGTATCATATCGCAGCTTATGTATCGAGGTATGTATCATATCGTGGCTTATGTATCGAGGTATGTATCGTATCGTGGCTTATGTATCGAGGTATGTATCATATCGTGGCTTACGTATCGAGGTATGTATCATATCGTGGCTTATGTATCGAGGTATGTATCGTATCGTGGCTTATGTATCGAGGTATGTATCGTATCGCAGCTTATGTATCGAGGTATGTATCGTATCGTGGCTTATGTATCAAGATAAGTACCGCATTATGGCTTATGTATCGAGGTATGTATCATATCGCAGCTTATGTATCGAGGTATGTATCATATCGCAGCTTATGTATCGAGGTATGTATCATATCGCAGCTTATGTATCGAGGTATGTATCGTATCGTGGCTTATGTATCGAGGTATGTATTGTATCGGCAACTTCTTAATGATACTCAGCTCTAATCTCTACTGTATTGAACTTAAAGAAAAGCATGTTGTGAGCGAGCCTACCTGTCCATAGATCTGACCTGTCTGTGTCTATGAAGTTAGATTAAAAGAACAGCATGGCAGGCCCTCTAAAAGTTCCGCAGTGCACCTTGAATATCCTGAAGCAACTAAGTACAAATGTTTGAAAGACACAGTGAAGCAGCCATTAAGTACAGTATATATTGGTATCAGTACTTTTACTTTTACATTGCGATAAAACCTTAAGGCCTATTCCAGCAGTGCATATCTCGAGTCCGCTGAATGATTTTGGTTGTAAATAGAACATTCTAACGTGCAGTAAAACGTGTAATGATCTGGAGCTGCATTATCCGTCCCACGAGAACTTTGTGGTTTATTGGAGATAAAATACATTTTATGAGTAAAAAGACATTAAGCTTTCATGATTCTTGTGGCGGTTGGAGTGGCCAGTGCCAAATAGAAACCAATCAGGCACAAGTTAGGAGCCATCATCCTGCAGAGTAACAGTAATGGCTTGGATTTTCTATTGATTTTAGAAGCTTCGCAAAGAGCTCCGGTTTTCACCAATGGTTATTCTGTGGTCGGAGCAGAGATGGTGGAACTTCTTTACCAGAGTTTACTGTATAACCACTGAAAAGACATTGTGTGTTGTGCCAAAAATATCACAAGAAATCATATGACTCCCACGAGCTTTCAAATACAAGGAAACATTGGACAGGTCCTTTAAAGGTTCACTATTTTACGATAATTAACATATATCAACTGGTCGAAAGCTGGGACTGTACATTATGGGTTCAGTATCTATCGTGGGTTGTTTTTCTTTGCAATAGTCTGGAGATTAACCCATTTTATGTAATACTGATATAAGATTGATATAAGATTAGAGCTGCTGAGTAGAGCGTAGTACTCCGTTTTGGGGTTTTTTGCGGTCTTGGTCTCGTCTCGGACTTGGAGTGTTTGGACTCGGTCTTGTCTCGGTCCTGAAGGCACTTGGACTCAGTCTTGTGTTGGTCTTGAAGACACTTGGACTCGGTCTTGTCTCGGTCTCAAGGTCTGACACTTGTCGAGTGATAAAATGGAGACAGATTTATAAAAAACATTTATATATATGTGCCAAAATAACTTTAAAATACAAACAAGTGTTCTTGATTTGGTCTCCATGGGCCGTGGTCTTGGTCTTGTCCTGGTCGAAGGACCCTATGGTCTTGGGTAGGTCTCGGTCTCGGTTAGCGCGGTTTTGACTTCAACACCACTGTAGAAAATAGAATAAATTATTGCTATGGCAAATTTTTGCTTCCTTCTGCCATTTATTTGTTGTAGGTCAGACTTTTTAATGATACTGTTTCTTTAAAGGGCCCATCTCATGCAAAATAACTCTTTTCACATGGTATCTTCTGCACATATACAAGCACAATTTGAGTTGTGGAACATCCATTACACAATAGTTATGAAATCTTACTGACTGAGACAGTAAAAGACCAGGAACTGTGAAAGACCGACTATTGCTCCTCCCCCCGCCCGTCCTGAGAAAGCACAGGCTCCGCCCTCCAAACGTGACGTAGGCTCTGAGTGAGCCGCCCTTCCTCCGCCATCTCCGGGAGGGAGGGGGAGACAGGCGTGCACCCTGATAGCGGTAGGAATAAACTTTTATTCATCATGGAGATACAGCGCGTTCAGCCGCATGTGCTGGACCCGGAATCGGACGAGAACTTTACACGAAGCACAAGCACCGCGTCCACATCAGCTCAGCATTACTGATTGGTAAAGTATTAATAAACACGAGTAGATAAACTTATATATGTATAGATTACCTTAAATATACTGTCCCTTTTGTTTAGGTGTTCATGTGGGAATTGTCAGCTGATGCAGGGTGGTTCGGGGTGGAGGCGGTGGAGCGGGGAGGGAGGCGGGTGCGAAGCGTTTTCTGCTACGTCAAACGCATCATAGGTGTAGCTGCCGCGTCATCGTTGTAGCAGCTTTAGTTCGTTGTCACGTGGGAGGGTGGCAGAAATACACTGCAATTTGTTAAAAAAAAACGCCAAATCAATCTAAAAAAACACTTCGGCGATACATACAAGGCCCACACATCACTTTTAGAAGGTAGAAAGCTCATGTCTAAAGCTCTTGGCCCTTTAAACAAGTCATATATAAAGCTAAAAATAAGCACTTACCAAAAAATCTTCAACTACTTTTTTGTGAAAGGGAAACAAACTATAACTTAAGAGGCGTTTTGAATTTTAAATTGCCTCGTGCTCGAACGACAAGAAAA
Organism: Boleophthalmus pectinirostris; assembly: GCF_026225935.1. Taxonomy (NCBI): domain Eukaryota; kingdom Metazoa; phylum Chordata; class Actinopteri; order Gobiiformes; family Gobiidae; genus Boleophthalmus; species Boleophthalmus pectinirostris. The sequence goes on from NW_026571140.1 coordinate 33,569,527, forward strand.
AGTTTTTGTGTCTCTGTTTGTGGTGTGAAATTATGGAACAACTTGAAAATAGAATTAAAACTTTGTTCGAATATACATGTATTCGAAAGGGCAATTAAAAAATTTATTATTTCAAAATACTGTGCGGAAGAAATGAGTGCTTAGGGTATATGTGTGCATGTATATGTATGTGTATGTATATGGGTGTATATATGTATATATATATATAGGTATGCATGGGTATGTGATGTGTATGTAGGTATGTATATATTATATCTGTGTATATGATGTGTACTATATCTGTGTACATAATATACATATATTTGTTGTTGTCTGTTAGATTGTAATGCAATGGAGGTACTGTGCAATTATTTCTTATAATGTACAGGAAATGAGACGTCTGTATGTGTTCTTTGTTAATTTGGGACTGTAGAAAAAAGGGGTGGGGTTAAATAATTATTTACTTCCTCCCACTCCTTTTTCGGACACAAGGAAAATTCTGCGTAACATTTATTTTGCCTGTTATTATAGAATAGAAATAGTTACTTTTTGTGTTATATCTATGTATTTACGTTTTTGTCTTTTTTTATTATTTAGTTTTTTGTTTTTGTTTTTTAATTTATGTTCTATGTATTACTGTCCGAAATAAATAAACATAATAAACATAATAATAATAATAATAATAATAATAATAATAAACATGTGTGAATGAAAAGAAAACAAAACACAACTCAGAGTATGTGACTGACGAGGAAAAAACATTACAACATAGATCAGAAAATAGCCTAATATGAGCTCTATAATATTATACTGATCCAAATAAATGTCATTCCTCTACGGAAAATAAATGCCGTACTTTATGCGGTTTTCCTTTAGTTTGTCCCCATCGATACAAAATATTCCCCTTTGTTGAGAGACCATTAAGCTACTATTATGATTTCAAGGGCAAACGTGATCAATGACTCCGTGGCGTACATCACATTATATAGACGACATCCGCAGCAGGAACAGGTTCTGGGTTTTTATTTCCTCCAAAATGTAAAATCTAAAAAAAGAATCCACTGCAAGAAAATCCTCCACCACAAGACATTAAAACCAGCCAATAAAATGTGGCCGGGGAGGTTCATTGAATTACACACAGGCTCTCTCTCTCTCTTAAGCTGAGAGCGGCGGAGGAGAAGAAGAGAGGATAGAGAGGAGGAGGGAGAGAGGGATGGAGAGAAAAGGACGGGGGGGAGGGAAGGTTGAGAAGAGACATAAGAGACGGAGAGAAGAGGGGAGAAAGGAGAAGAGAGAGGAGGTAGAGAGGGAGAAGAAAGATAGAAGAAGGAAGGGGAGAGCAAGAGAAGAGAGGAAGGAGAGAGACGAGGGGGGAGGGGAGATGGAGAGAGGAGGAGGAAGGGCAGAGAAAGGGAGAGAGGAGGATGAGGAGGAGATCAAGAGACAGAGAGCAAGATAAGAGAGAGAGAAAGAGAACGGGGGTGGGTGAAGAGGAGAGAGAGAGGGAGGAGACAGAGAGAGAGAAAGAGAGAGAAGAGCAGTAAGAGAGAGAGGGAGGAGACAGAGAGAGAGAAGAGAGAGAGAGAGAGAGAGAGAAGGAGCAGTAAGAGAGAGAGGGAGGAGACAGAGAGAGAGAAGAGAGAGAGAGAGAGAAGGAGCAGTAAGAGAGAGAGGAAGGAGGGAGAGGGAGAGAGAGAGAAAGAGAGAGAGAGAGAAGGAGCAGTAAGAGAGAGAGGGAGGAGGGAGAGAGAGAGTGTATAGGAGAAGTGAGAGAGGGAAGGTAGAGAAGAAACAGAGGAGAGAGAGAAAGGCAGAGAGGGAGAGAGAGAAGAAGGGAGACAAGAGAAAAGACAGAAGAAAAGAGGACAGGAGAAAAGAGAGAAAGAACGTAGAGAAGGAGAAAGATAGAAGGAGGAAGGGGAGACCAAGAGAAGAGAGGAGAGGAAGAGGGATGAGAGAGGGGGGAGAAAGGGCAGAGAAAAGGAGAGAGGAGGACAAGGAGAAGATAAAGAGAGATATAAGAGAGAGAGAAAGAGAATGGGGGTGGGTCAAAAGAGAGAGGGAAAGAGAGAAAGAAGGGGAGCAACAGGAAGGAAGAGAGAGAGAGAGTGCATAGGAGAAGCGAGAGAGGGAAGGTAGAGAAGAAAGAAGGGTGGTTGAGAGGAGGGAGAGGAGAGAGAGGCAGAGGAAAGAGAGAGGAGGGAAAGAGAAAAGCAGGGAGGGAGAGAGAGAGAAGAAGGGAGACAAGAGAAAAGAGACAAAATGTAAAGAAAGTGGGGAGGGGGAAAGATGGAAGGAGGAAGGGGAGAGCAAGAGAAGAGAGGAGAGGAAAAGGGATGGGGGAGGAAGGGAAGAGAAAGGGAGAGAGGAGGACAAGGAGAAGATAAAGAGAGATGGAAGACAGAGAGCAGGAGGAGAGGAAGATAAGAAAGAGAATGGGGGGTGGGTCAAGGGAAGAGAGAGAGAGGGAGGAGGAGAGAGAGAGAGAAGGGGAAAGAGGAGAGAAAGAGGAGGGAAGGAGAAGTGCGGAGAGGGAGAGAGAGAAGAGAGAAGAAGGGGGATAGGAGAAGAGAGAGAAAGAACGTAGAGAGAGAGAGAAAGATAGAAGAAGGAAGGACAGAGCAAGAAAAGAGAGGGTTGGAGAGGGAGGTGAGGGGAGGAGGAAGGACAGAGGAAGGGAGAGAGGAGGACAAGGAGAAGAGGAAGAGAGATGGAAGACAGAGAGCAGGAGAGGGAGAACAAGATAAAAGAGAGAAAGAGAATCAAGAGTGGGTCAAGGAAAGAGAGAGAGAGAGAAAGAGAGAGAGGCACAACAGGAAAAAGGGGGGGAAGGTAGAGAAGAAACAGAGGAAAGAAAGGCAAAGAGGGAGAGAGAGAAGAAGGGAGACAAGAGAAACGAGAGAAGAAGGGGGGGAAGGAGAAAAGAGAGAAAGAACGTAGAATGGAAGAAAGATAGAAGGAGGAAGGGGAGAACAAGAAAGGGAGGGGAGAAGGAGAGAGGGACGGAAGGGCAGAAAAAGGGAGAGAGGAAGATGAGGAGGAGATCAAGAGACAGAGAGCAGGAGGTGGAGAGCAAGATAAGAGAGAGAGAAAGAGAACGGGGGGTGAGCAGTGAGAGAGAGAGAGAGAGAGAGAGAGAGAGAGAGAGAGAGAGAGAGAGAGAGAGAGAGAAGAGAGCAGTAAGGAGGAGAGAGAGAGAGGAGGAGAGGAGAGAGTGTATAGGAGAAGTGAGAGAGGGAAGGTAGAGAAGAAACAGAGGAGAGAGAGAAAGGCGGAGAGGGAGAGAGAGAAGAAGGGAGACAAGAGAAAAGAGAGAAGAGGGGGGATAGGAGAAGAGAGAGAGAGAGCGTAGAGAGAGAGAAAGATAGAAGAAGGAACGACAGAGCAAGAGAAGAGAGGGCTGGAGAGGGAGGAGAAGGACGGAGAAATGGAGAGAGGAGGACAAGGAGAAGATAAAGAGAGATGGAAGACAGAGAGGGAGAAGAAAGAGAGAAAGCGAATCGAGGGGTGGGTGAGAGAGAGAGAGAGAGAGGAGCAGGAGAGGGGGGGTAGAGAGAGAGTGCATAGGATAAATGAGAGAGGGAAGGTAGATAAGAAACAGAGGAGAGAGAGAAAGGCAGAGAGGGAGAGAGAGAAGAAGGGAGACAAAAGAAAAGACAGAAGAAGGGAGGATAGGAGAAAAGAGAGAAAGAATGTAGAGAAGGAGAAAGAGAGAAGAAGAAGAAGAAGAAGAAAGGAGAGAGCAAGAGAAAAAAGGGCAGGAGAGGGAGAAGAGAGAGAGGGGGGAGGAAGGGCAGAGAAAAGGAGAGAAGAAAGACAGAAGGAGGAGGGGAGAGTAAGATAAGAGAGAGAGAGAAATAGAATGGGGGGTGGGTGAAGAGACGAGAAAGAGGGAGGAGAGAGAGAGAGAGAGAGGGAAGGGCGCAACAGGAGAAAGGGGGGGAGGAAGAGAGAGAGGGGCAGAGGAAGGAGAACGACAAACGGCAAAGACGAAAGCAGAGAGGGAGAGAGAGATGAAGGGAGACAAGAGAAAAGAGAGAAAGAACGTAAAGAACGAGGTAGAAAGGGGAGAACAAGAGAGAAGATGGACAGTGAAAGGGAGAGAGGAAGACAAGGAGAAGATCGAGAGAGACGGAAGGTAGAGAGGGAGAAGAAAGAGAGAAGCAGGAAGGCGAGAGCAAGAGAAGAGAGAAAGAAAGCGAACGGGTGGTGGGTCAAGAGGAGAGAGAGAGGAAGGAGAAACACAGAGAGAGAGAGAGAGAGAGAGAGAGAGAGAGAGAGAGAGAAGGGCAACAGAGAGAGAGAAGGGGAAGGGTAGATAAGAAACAGAGGAGAGAGAGAAGAAGGGAAACAAGAGAAGAGAGAGAAGAAGGGAGGATAGGAGAAAAGAGAGAAAGAACGTAGAGAAGGAGAAAGATAGAAGGAGGAAGGGGAGACCAAGAGAAGAGAGGAGAGGAAGAGGGATGAGAGAGGGGGGAGAAAGGGCAGAGAAAAGGAGAGAGGAGGACAAGGAGAAGATAAAGAGAGAGATGGAAGGTAGAGAAAGAGAAGAACGGTAGAAACAGGAGGGGGAGAGTATGATAAGAAAGAGAGAAAGAGAATGGGGGGTGGGTCAAGAGGAGAGAGAGAAGGAGGCAACGGGAGAGGGGGGAGAAGTGGGAGAGGAAAGATGGAGAAGAGACTGAGGAGAGAGTGAGAGCGAAGGAGGAGAGAGAGAGAGAGAGAGAGAGAGAGAAGGAGGGGCAGAGAAGAGAAAGAGAGAGGAGTGAAGGAGAAGAGGGAGAAAGAGAAGAAGGGGGACAAGAAGAGAGAGAAAGAATGTAGGGAGGGAGAAAGATAGAAGAAAGGAAAGAAGAAGGGAACGAGACAAGGAAGGAGAGGGAGAGGGGGGCATCAGGGAAGAGAGAGGGATTGTATAAAGAGAGGAAGGAGAGGGTGAAGGAAGGTGTGAAGGATAGAAAGAGAGGAGTGAAAGGAGTGGGAGAGCAGAGGGAGGGGCATAGAGAAAGGGGAGAGCGAGAGAATAAAGAGAGACGGAGGGGGGAAGGGAAAGAGAGACAAAGGAGGAGGGCGGATAAAAAGCAGAGAGAGGGAGGAAAGGTGTGACAGAAGGGTAAAAGAGGAGAGGAAGAAAGAAAAGAGAAGGAGGGAAAGACAGACAGACAGATAGTGTGAAAGAGACAAGGAGGGAGAGAGAGAAAAGAGGGAGGAAAGAGAGAGCAGAAAGGCCAAAAAGAGAGTGAGAGCAATAGAGATTAAGACAAGAAGAAGGAGAGAAGAAAGGAAACACAGAGAGAAGAGGAGAAAAAGAGAGAAGAGAGAGAGGAAGGAGGGGTAGAAAGAAACATCGATAGGAAAAAATAACAGGAATTCCGTCTCCTCCATTAAAACCGAGCGGGTCTGCACATACACAAAGAGGAGAGGAGGACGAGGCACATTTCAGACATAAAACCAGAAAATTAACGTCGTACTTTGAATAAAACATGACATTTTTTTAGATGTTTGGAGCGGGGGCGGTTGCCAGGGGGCAGGTTGTTGTTTGGGGGCAGTTGTTGTTGCTGTAGGGGCAGGTTGTTTTGCTTATAGGGCAGTTGTTGGGGGCAGGTTGTTGCTTGGGCAGGCTGTTGGGGCAGTTGTTGTTGTTGTTGTTGTTTGTATAGGGGGCAGGTTGTTGCTTATGGGGGGCAGGTTGTTGTTGTTTCTATAGGGGGCAGGTTGTTGCTATAGAGGGCAGGTTGTTGTTGTTGTTGTTGTTGTTGGTTGTTGTTGTTGTTGTTGTTGTTGTTATAGGGGGCAGGTTGTTGTTTGTATGTTTTGTATAGGGAGCAGGTTGTTGCTTATGGGGGGCAGGTTGTTGTTGTTTCTATAGAGGGCAGGTTGTTTTAGTTGTTGTTATAGGGGCAGGTTGTTGTTGTTGTTTGTTGTTGTTGTTGTTGTTGTTGTTATAGGGGGCAGGTTGTTGCTGTAGGGGCAGGTGTTGTTGTTTGTTATGGGGGCAGGTTGTTGTTGTTGTTGTTATTTATGGGGCAGGTTGTTTGTTTGTTATAGGGGGCAGGTTGTTGTTGTTGTTTGTTGTTGCTATAGAGGGCATTGTTGTTGTTGTTGTTGTTGTTTTATGGGGGCAGGTTATAGGGGCATTGTTGTTGTTATGGCTTTATGGGGGCAGGTTGTTGTTGTTGTTGTTGTTTGTTGTTGTTGTTGTTGTTGTTATAGGAGGCAGGTTGTTGTAGGCTTTATAGGGGGCAGGTTATTGTTGTTGTTGTTGTTGTTATAGGGGGCAGGTTATTGTTGTTGTTGTTGTTGTTGTTGTTGTTGTTGTTAGGTTATTGTTGTTGTTGTTATAGGGGGCAGGTTGTTGTTGTTGTTGTTGTTGTTGTTGTTGTTATAGGGGGCAGGTTGTTGTTGTTGTTGTTGTTGTTGTTGTTGTTATAGGGGGCAGGTTGTCGCTATAGGGGGTTTGTTGTCGTCGTTGTCTTCGTTAGAAGGCAGGTTGTTGCTGTAGGGGGCAGGTTGTTTTTGTTGTTGTTGTTGTTGTTGTTTATGTAGGGGGTAGATTGTTGCTATAGGGGGCAAGCTGTTTCTGTAGAGGGCAGGTTGTTGTTATGGGGGCAGTTTTGTTGTTGTTGTTATAGGGGGCAGGTTGTTACTGTTGTTGTTGTTGTTGTTGTTGTTGTTGTTGTTGTTGTTGTTGTTGTTGTTGTTGTTGTTGTTGTTGTTGTTGTTGTTGCTATGGGGAGCAGGTTGTTGCTATGGGGGCAAGCTGTTTCTATAAAGGGCAGGTTGTTGCTATAGGGGGCAGGTTTTTGTTGTTGTTATTGTTGCTGTTGTTGTTATAGGGGGCAGGTGGTTGTTGCTATAGGGGTAAGTTATTGTTGTTATAGGGGGCAGGTGGTTGTTGCTATAGGGGTAAGTTATTGTTGTTATAGGGGGCAGGTGGTTGTTGCTATAGGGGTAAGTTGTTGTTGTTATAGGGGGCAGGTGGTTGTTGCTATAGGGGGCAGCTTGTTGAACGAGTGAGATGCAGGGGACGTGCTCCAGTCTGCAAACTGACCCACCCTCAAGGTTAGACAAAGGAATACACTACACTCAGACACGCGCTGGGCATTTTTATACGCAAATCTCATTTTTTACCCTAATAAATTTGAGGTAGTGAGATAAGGACTCACTAAAATACATCATTTGGTTTTTTTTTGCCTATAGGGATTATATTTTATTTGTTTCTTTTTAGCTTGTATTGTCTTAAAAATTGTAATAAAAGAAGCCCCCATTACAGAAGACGGTTACAGACAAAATACGAATCACAAAATCAGAATCACGTTAAAAATTTGGTTCAGTATTTGTGCATGGGTTTGGCAAATTATGTGTTCAAACTAGACAAAGAAAGCAAAAGGTAAAACAGATAAAAGTACCGGTTATGTTCGATAAACGGTAGAAATATAGTTGTTTTGGTTTGTTTAGGCTCAGTGCACCGTTCATTTTCATAGTCAATCCATCTCCTTCTCTCTTTTTCTATCCCTCTCTCCCTCCTTGTTTCACCTTCTCTGTCACTTATTCTAAATTACGTGAGTAAACTAGACAAAGAAAGCAAAAGGTAAAACAGGTTAAAGTGCTGGTTATTTTTGTTAGACGATAGAAATACGGTGGTTATGGTTTTGTTTAGGCTCAGAGCACGGTTCGTTTTCATAGTCCCTCCATCTCTCTCCGCCTTTCCGTCCCTTCCTCCCTCCCGTTTTCTTCCTCTCTACCCCCTCCCTCTCTTTTTCTCTCCCTCTCTCCGTCTGTCCTCTCTCTGGCTTGGTGGGTGTGGCAGAGACATGGAGAAATGTATTCCTCCCAGCACAAAGTGGAGCTGATAATCGGCGCAGTCTGATTCTGACAGACACTTGACACGTACAAATAAAAGCTTTATTTTACTGTTACAACAAATGTTCTGCAGAATTTGGTCATAAAAATGTGAATACCAGCTTAAAATCAGTCTGAGAAATATTGAACCGGATCATTTACGTGCACACGCTGTTTACTATCACATTTTTTTTGGCTTAACAGTGGCTTTGAACACTGCATGTGCTGTGTGGTCTTCTGTGTCTTTTATTTATTTTTTATTTAATTTTGAATTTTATTATTATTATTATTTCATTTTTAACAAATTTAGCTTTATTTTAATGTTTTTTATATTTATTGTTTTCATTATTATGTACTTTCGGTGATTGTTTTAATTTGTCTGCGCAGTATTTTGAAAAATGTTATGTTTGGAAAATGATATAAATAAAGTGGATTAGAGTGGATTGGAGTGGGTTGAAAATGAAATTTAAACTGAAAAATCTGCTAATTTCTTCCTGATCGTGGTCTCTCTGATTGCTCACATCAGATTTAAAGCTTTTGGGTGTAATTTAAATGATCTTAAATGTGCAGAAATCAAATAATACTCAGATTTTGGGGCGTAAGTGAGCATAAATGTTGACTAGAAGACCTTTGAAGTCTACAGCGGTGGAAGAAGTATTCAGTTTTCAGTGTTGGGGAGTAACAGATTACATGTACCGGAGTTATGTAATCAGAGTACAATTTATGAGTAACTGTATTCAGTTACAGTTACTGTTTCAGTGAGTGGTAATTGGATTACAGTTACTTTGTTGAAATAAATGGGTTACATGGCGGTATTTTCCTGTTTCACATTTTGGGCTAAACCAGGATTAAACCCAGGATTAAACTAGGACTAAACCAAGTCTAAAGTAGGACTAAACCAGGACTAAACCAGGTCTAAACCAGGACTAAAATAGGACTAAACCAGGTCTAAAGTAGGATTAAACCAGGACTAAACCAGGTCTAAACCAGGACTAAACCTGGACTAAACCAGGTCTAAACCAGGACTAAACCAGGATTAAACTAGGACTAAACCAGGTCTAAAGTAGGACTAAACCAGGACTAAACCAGGTCTAAACCAAGACTAAACCAGGTCTAAACCAGGACTAAACCAGGCCTAAACTAAGTCTAAACCAGGATTAAACTAGGACTAAACCAGGTCTAAATCAGGACTAAACCAGGACTAAATCTGGACTAAACCAGGACTAAACCAGGTCTAAACCAGGACTAAACCGGGTCTAAACAATATGACACAGAACAGTAAGGGTGGACATAATTGAAGGGAGCAGTGATCTCATATAAAAATCATTTCTCTATCAATAATATTTTTAATCTGGTTAAGACTGGAATTTTTATTTTCTTTTAGCAGATAAAACTTCTTATGTTAAAATATCCTCGTCTTTTCTTCTCTACAGTAAAACAAAAGTCTGTTCATGGAGACTTGGGCTCAACAGACAATTTGAAGAGAACAAACAAGAATTTTCAGGATGTGGTTGTTACATTCATGTAGTTTTAAAAAGCATCACAATATCAAGTAATCCAAAGTATTCAGATTATATTACTCACTTTAAGTAATTTAATGGATTCTGTTACAAACTACATTTTGGGGTGAGTAATCCCAAACACTGTCAGTTTTGTTACTTAAGTCAAAGTACGGGCATCTGAGCAAGAAAATACTCATATAAAAGTAAAATGATCTCCTCGTTTAAACTACTGTAATTAACTTTTCTCTGGCATCATCCATCAAGCAATTAATCGCTTACAGTTCGTCCAAAAATTCTGCTCCGTGCCAAAAAACGTGAGCGCATTACCCCGATTTTAGCACCATTGCCCTGGCTTCCACTCCGTTTTAGAGTTGATTTTAAGATTTTATTGTTTGTTTTTAAAGCTTTGAATGGACTGGCCCTGCAATATATCTCAGACTTCATCCAGATTTACACCTCCGCACGCGCCCTGAAGATAAGACTCTGGAGCTTTTACTTATGTGACTTATTTATTGCTATGTTGTGATTTTTATAGTTTTGCTTTTATTTGATTTTTACTGGTTTTATTGTTTTAGGACGACTATAATCACATTTCAGCAATTTACCTTTTTGTTGTCTTCCTTTTATGATCTCCGTGCAGCACTTCGGAAACTGTTTTTGTTTGTAAAATGTGCTATGGAAATAAAGTGGATTTGGATTTAAAAGTATAATTAAAATACTTTCACTGTTCAGTTTTGTTTAAAATGTAGTGGAGTAGAAAGTACAGATACTGACGCTCCTAAAGTACCTAAAATTTACTCTTAAAGGTTGTATAGAGGATTTTCCAAGGAACGAGAAATCCAGCGACTGTTTGTCCTTTTTCAAATGTTGCGCATGCGTGAAACCCCCTCCCCTCCCCTACAGCTCCTACGTAGAAACGCCTCCTCCCTCCTCCTCCTTTACGCCAGAAACAGGTTTGTTTACAGCCGGTGCGCTGCACATGACTTGTAAACAACTAACTACAGTGTTGGTTAGGCAAGACGGAGAAGTGAGGAGCGGGGGGAGCGGGTGTGCGGACATTTCGTTCGAGAAGTGAGGAGGAGGGAGAAGAGCGGAGCAGGGAGCAGGGAGAGGAGAGAGGAGAGAGGAGAGGGGAGCGGTGTGCGGAGATTCCGTGCCCGGAGAAGTGAGGAGCAGGGGGAAGAGCGGATCGGGCAGCGGGGACAGGAGCAGGAAAGGGGTGCAGAGAAGGTTGCGCGGAGATTCAGTGCGAATGAACTAGCTACAACACGCAGCAGCAAGCGGACTCTTTCTTTGCCTTGAAAAATTACGTTTTTCAGACATAGGATATCGCTTTCGTGTCCTGAAAAACGTTTGTCTAGCTCTTGGAAATAAAGTACGTTTTCATAATAAGCAGAAGTGACCTGTCCAGGAGTAATTTGTGGACCAGTGCGTCAGTCTTTAGACCCTGCGTCTGCTTCAGTCGCGCCATCGCTGGAATGAATCTTCAAGAATCACCTTAGTTTGGCTTCGCTGCTTTTCCCCTTGTCTTCTTCTTTCAGCGACCTCAAAAACGGACTTTCTTTTGCGGCTAACTGCTCCTGGATTCTTGTCGCCATTGCAACAAACTTTGTGCTAACTGCGAGGAAGATATAGGTCAAAAAAAGCCGCTAAGAACTGTTGCGTTGGTGGAGTAAACAGCGTCTGTGCGTCTTGCGTCTGTGGACTGCGTGACAGGCGTACGTAAACCACGTACCGGCGGCGCGCAGGCAAGTCAGTTACGCTAGAAACGTAGGGAGATTGATTGACAGCCTGTCAGCTCACAGATAACGAGGCAGTGTCGTTATCTATTGGCAAATGTTTAGCCCCACCACGTCCAGAGTTGATGAATTTTTTATTCTCTTTTTTTTGGTCATCATAATTACAAGGCTACTGCATCTCTATAATCTATCATTGACAACTTGAAACAAAAAAAAATCCTCCATACAACCTTTAAGTAGCACAGATTCCAGCACAGATTATGACCAAAAACAGTATTTTCAGATCACATAACACATCTGAAGCTGATTTTAAAACATTTTATACATCGGAAAACCCAGTGTCCCGAGGGGTTTGTGAAAGCTACATGAAGTTAGATTCAAAGACCTACGTCCTCGTTTCATGCTTTGAAAATCTGGTACTTTTCCTCTCAATAATAACATTCGTCACTCGAAGGCGCACTGCGTAACTTTTCTAGAATGTTTCACAGTATAGATTAAACCTATCCATCACGAGGGAGACAAGCAGGATACAGCACCACGCGATTCAGAGTCGCCCCTAATCACAGAAGAAATTACTGTATTTTTGAGCAAAAGAAATGAATGAATAAATAAAATAAATGATGAATAAATGTTTAAAGCCCCTGTATATATTATGAGATTTAAGACATGTTGTCGTTGAATGTTGTTTTGTTTCATTCACACAAGTTTGACTAACTCTTTATTATTCTACATCTCCAAAGCTCAAAATGCTCTGTTCCACCTTGTGATGTCATGCAGTGGTAGTTTTTCAATTAACAGCTACATTTTGTTCAGCAGAGTTTGGCAATTCGAGGTTTGAAATGATCCAAATGATTCTATTTTTATTCATTTTTATTTATTCATTCATTTTTATTATTGTTCTATGAGGACTGTGAAACGTTATACATGTTTATTATACCTTAAGACACAGGTGTCAAACATACGGCCCGGGGGCCAGATCCGGCCCTCCAAGACCTTTAATCTGGCCCTCGGCTGATTTTCTACTAAAATATTTTAATTATATTTTCTATTAAAATCTTTGTTAATTTTCTGTGGTGTTTATCACAGCAGCGTCTCCAGCGTCTCTGTACGTGGCCCCTCCCACCAGAGCAGCACAAATGAAGACTTGTCTCTTTCCAAACGCTCTTAAAGGACGATAGTTTTGACTGTTGACCGCGACACCCTCATCAGAAAAATGTCCAACATGAGAAAAGTGGAGCCGAGTGCAGGATTTTACCAAAAAAATTGACTTTTTCCTATTTGCATACAAGTTCATGTTAAAACATTGTGTTGAAATTGTATTTTTCTTAAAGTTTTAGGTTGTTCATAATATTATAATATTTTGTAAAAGAGTTCATCAGTTAAAAAAGATTTATGTAATAGATTTGCGTTTCCCTGCAAAAATATTTGAACTTATTGTTATTTTTGGGGTTTATATGACATGAGTTTTCTGATCCGGCCCCTTTAGGATCAAAGTCGGTTGGATACGGCCCCCGGACCAAAATGAGTTTGACACCCCTGCCTTAAGAGGTGAAAATGAATGAAAATTAAATTGTATTCATTACATCTGTGCTTGTTATTTTTATTTTTATTTAAATATAGTTCTAATGAATGAATAAGTTATTTAATTAACGTAACGGCTAATTGAACTGAGTATGTTTATATTATATTCATTTACATTTCCAAACAGAATTCCTTGAGACAGTTGTTAAGTTGTTCATTAATGTTGTTATGTTTGGAGTATGACTAACGCAGAGTAACTATACTTCCTTAAGATAAACAGCAAAGCCCAACACATTTAATCAAATTCATATTTTTAAAGGTCCTATATTACACAAAATTGACTCTTGTGCGCTTTAAGTCATGTTATAATGCTGTTACTTCTTCAGAAACAGACCTGGAGTTGTGTTTTGTCTCATTCACACGTTTGAGTAACACTTTATTATTAGTCTGTCTACATCTCCAAAGCTCAAAATGCTCTGTTCCACCTTGCGATGTCACCAAGTGGTAGTTTTCCAGTTAACAGCTACCTTTTTTAGCCAGGCTGGAGCCATCTAGTGCCTCCGCTCAATTTAATTTCTCTCCAGCGACTAGGTCAGGAATCGGAATACACTAGAAAGTTCGCAAAAACCCCAGAAGTGCGAGTTTGGGCACCAGCCAGTCAGGGAAGAGACATACATTCTGTGTTGGCAACGATTCCCGAGATCGAGGATTTAAAGCCTGAACAAAGAGAATGTTTGATGAATTTTATCAAGGGGAAAGACGTTATTGTCCTTCTTCCTGTGGGATCTGGGAAAAGCTCAATATTCCAATTCGCCCCGTTTGCGATGCATTACATAACGTCACGACCAAACAGCAGCAACTGGTTAAATACAAACTGTGCCCACCTTCCATCGAGCGAACGAAGTCTAATGCTGCGAAATCAGACGGTTTCTAAGAAGTGAAACATCTGATGAATTAGACTAACCTTTTTTTTACCTTTTGTTGGCAATTCGAGGTTTGAAGGTGGACAGAGTTTAAAAACACAGAGGCGCACTTCCTGACAGAGGTGGGACCAAGTCGTTGTTTTGCAAGTCTCAAGTCTCTGACCTCAAGTCCGAGTCAAGTCCCAAGTCAAATACAGGCAAGTCCAAGTCGAGTCTGGAGTCACTGGCCCATAAGTCCAAGTTAAGTCCAAGTCGTCTGCTTTGAGCTTCAAGTCACTTCAAGTCTTTAAACAAAAAAACTACCAAATACAGCTTTGATTTTTGCAATTTATATGAACTTTTAAGGTGAATTGCACTTAAAAATTGCACTTAAAAAATCATATTTATATATGAATATTTATATAAGAGTTGTAGAAATGTAAATTTTTGCTTTTTAAATGTCTTGACAAGATCTTAGTGTGAATCACTGTGGTCAGAATAGAAATAATTCAGATTTAAAAGTGCTTCTAAAGTCAGAGGCCTCAAGTCTGAGTCAAGTCCCAAGTCACTGACCTTCAAGTCCAAGTCGAGTCCTGAGTCTTAGTCCGTTCTATCAAGTCAAGTCTCAAGTCCTAAAAACAGTGACTCGAGTCTGCTTCCTGTATCACCGCATGACATCACACGGTGGAACAGAGTGTTTTCTGTTTGTCAACGAAACCAAACACAACACTGAAGAAGCAACGTTATAAAACCATAGATCCAAAAAAAAAAAAAGCGTAATGTGAGCACTTTAAAGTCACACAAGGGAACATTCCAGGCAAAGCGATGTCATCTCCATGGAGACAAGAAGGTTTCGCAGTGTACCTTTAAATAACATTTGTTTTGTATTTGTGTTGCTTTATGTTTTTGTGCTTTGTTTTATGTTGATTATTGTAATTTGTTAAATGTTGATTATTGGAGTTTGTTAAATGTTATATTCTGTTGTCCTTAGTATAAAAAATAAATAAATAAATACATAAAAAACATAACATTTACTCTACTCAGACAGACAACTATTCACCAAAACTTTGACTTCATATTTTTCAGCCCAGAAAAACAATGCAAAATTACAGGAACAATTTTCATGATAAAGAAAGCCGTCATTGTCTACTCAAAACCGGCACCCTTTTCCAAAACTTAAAATCCCTTTTGTTGACAAGCAGAACACTGCAATTTCAAGTTTGCCTTTTATTTTCCCAAGTCAAGTGCGAGAGAAGTGGGCGTGGCCTCCAACAGCTATACACACAATTGTACTGGAAATATGTCATTTAAGTGTCCTGCTTTGTTATCTTTGATTTTAGTTTTACGTCACAGATAGATTTTGAAAAATAAGAGGAGCTCGCCACTGTTGTTAGAGTAATGAGTGGTTTAGAGAGGGTGAAACTGGTGCTTTCTGTTCGAACCGTTAACATTCAAACAAATATGACAAAAGGAGGAGGAGGAGGAGGAGAGGGAAGACAGACTCAAACACGGAAATAAAAAGAGTTCAGTGGGGGAGAATCAGGATCACTGTTCAAGATTCTCAGTGTAATTCTTAGTTGTAGAAAGAGGTCAGCAAGGTGACTTTTAAAATGTATTCCCCTACAGATTACAGATTACATACACTAAAATGTAGTTTGTAACGTAATCCATTAAATTATTTAAAGTGAGTAACGTAATCTGAATACTTTGGATTACTTGATTTGCTGTAGAGAAGCAAAGACGAGGAAATCGTAAAGTAAGATGTTTTGTCTGATAAAAGAAAATAAAAAAGCCCAGTTTTTACTGAACCGTATTAAAAATATTATTGATAGAAGAGGAGGAGACACGGTCCACACAGCAGGATTTAGTCCTGTTAAATCCTGTTTGAGGCATAGTTTAGACCTGGGTTTAGTCCTGGTTTAGTCCTGTTTTAGTCCTGGTTTAGTCTTGGTTTAGATCTGGTTTTAGACCTGATTTTAGTCCTGGTTTAGACCTGGTTTAGATCTGGTTTAGACCTGGTTTTAGACCTGGTTTAGTCCTGGTGTAGATCTGGTTTAGATCTGGTTTTAGACCTGGTTTTAGACCTGGTTTGGACCTGCTTTGGACCTGGTTTAGACTTTGTTTTAATCCTGGTTTAGTCCTGGTTTAGACCTGGTTTTAGATCTAGTTTTAGACCTGGTTTTAGTCCTGGTTTAGACCTGGTTTAGATCTGGTTTAGACCTGGTTTTAGTCCTGGTTTAGTCTTGGTTTAGTCCTGGTGTAGATCTGGTTTAGACCTGGTTTTAGACCTGGTTTTAGACCTGGTTTGGACCTGCTTTGGACCTGGTTTAGACTTTGTTTTAATCCTGGTTTAGTCCTGGTTTAGACCTAGTGTAGACCTGGTTTTAGACCTGGTTTAGTCCTAGTTTAGTCCTGGTTTAGACCTGGTTTTAGACCTGGTTTAGACCTGGTTTTAGACCTGGTTTTAGACCTGGTTTAGTCCTAGTTTAGGACACTAAACCTGGTTTAGACCTGGTTTAGTGTCCAGCAATGAGTGGAATTACTGAAAATAAATAAATAAATAAATAAATAAAAAGAGATTTAGCCCAAAATGTGAAAACAGGAAAATACCGACGTGTAATCCATTTATTTCAACAAAGTAACTGTAATCCAATTACCACTCACTGAAACAGTAACTGTAACCAAATACAGTTACTCATAATTTGTACTCTGATTACGTAACTCCAGTACATGTAATCTGTTACTCCAAAACACTGGGGGTCAGAGTAGCAGTTGCTCACTGGTAAGTTTCAGATACAACGTGATGAGCTCAGGTTTCTCTTTACTTTGCCATGAAATCTCCAAATATAAGGTAAATTCACCAATGTTGAACCTGTGACACAGACTTACATTACTAGAGCTCAATATGCAAAAAGCAACAAATTTGTGATTAAATCTAAGAAAACTATAAGAAAAACACAGAGAAAACAGTGAGTAATATCAGTCAAATACCTAATAAACCATGGATTAAAACATCTTAAATCTAAAGCGCGTTGACAAAAGGTGTGAACAATTTTGATGGATTTACTAAAATAAAAACAACATTCACAATATTCTGTGCATGTATTGTTATTCTCTAGTTGAAAACCAAAATATAAACCAGCCCTGAACCAATTTTTTGTGAATTTGTTGAGAAAATGTGACACAGACTGACATTACTGGAGCTCAATATGCAAAAAGAAACAAATTTGTGATAAAAATGTTATAATCTATAATAAAAATACAAAGAGGACAGTGAGTAATATATCAAATACCTAATAAACCATATATTAAAATCGCTTAAATCTATAGCGTTTTGACAAAAGGTCTGAACAATTTGATGGATCTACTAAAATAAAACACAATATTCACAATATTATCAGTAATTCTATGCATATATTGGCTTTTTCTAGATGAAAACCAAAATATAAACTAGTCCATGAACCAATTTTTTGTGAATTTGTTGAGAAAATGTAAGAAAAACACAAAGAAATCAGCGAGTAACATAAGTTATATCAAATACCTAATAAACCATATATTAAAATATCATAAATCTATAGCATTTTGACAAAAGATCTGAACAATTTGATGGATTTACTGAAACAAAACGAAACGCAGACTAAAATTACCGGAGACCCATATGCAAAAATGATGAAATTGTAAAGAAAGAAGAAAAAAAACGGAGAAGTCAGCAACCCAAACAGCTCATAATTCAGTAAAAACAAACATTAACTAAACCCTGGATTGAAATCGCGTAAGTGTAGAGTGTTTTTGACAAAAGGTTTGGATAATTTTGTACGCAGGACAGTTTGATGTACGTGCTGAAATAAAATAAAAGCGTGTGGGTATCCAGTTACACGGCGATGGCAGAACATACATAAATGCATAACTCTATGGGGGCTTTGAAGACAGCCTGGTGCAGTGTCTGGCCCTATCTCACTTCATCTTGTATATTTTTCTTTCTCTCCTTCGCCACCCCTCCCCTTCTCCTTCTTCTACTTCTTCTTCTTCCTTACATCCCCCCCCCCTATACAACCCCCTCCCTCTTTTTCTCTCTCCCTCCTACACACCTCCTCCTTCTCTCCCTCTCTTCGCCTGACACACTGAACTGAAGTGGCACTGGTTCCTCGCGACGTGATTGGACGGCCGCCAGACGCTAGGGCAGCTGAAGCGCCTTTCCTGAATGCACCGCAGCACAGACCACCGCCGCCACCTTCCCCCCGCAGCCCTCCTCACCACCCCACCCCCCCCCCCCCCCCCCCCCATCCTCCTACATACCCCCTCCTACACACACACACACTAAACACGCACACACATAGATACAGAGACAGCCAGCCCACTCCTCGCAGCGGCAGCCAGTCACAGCCCGGCTCTTTGTCTCCATGTGCTCTGCTTCACACTGCCGTGCTGGAAAAATACTACAAATGTGCTCAATATCAAGGTTATTCATAGGGAAATATAAGCGCTTTTTGATTTTTTTGTTTTTTTTATATATAAAGATTTGACAGATTATTTCGTATTCACGTATTTGTTTTTTTTAAGCGTATTTATATTGGATTATTCAGTCCAAATCTTGATTCCTGCAGGGTCTTTGTTCTGGACTGTGTTGTTTACAGCAGAAAATGATAAATGTGCCACTCAGTAAACCAGCTGCTCTAGATTTAAGATTTATAAGATAAGATAAGATGAGATAAGATATGTTTTTATTAGTCCCACAGTGGGGGAATTCCAGTGTTGCAACGCACAATTCAAGAACAGCAGGAAAATGGTAACACGCAATAAAACCAGATAATAGATAATGGGGCCCAGTCAAGCAGAAGTAAACAGCAAGGCCAAAAATTTCAAGTTAATGCATCTGATATAAAAATGTATTGAACAGATACATATGTACTCTAGTTTATGAAACTGTTTACCTTTTTTCTGTACCATTTTTGGTTCTAAAGTTCCATACGTTTTAAACAGACCATGTATGAAACATGGAACAAAAATTATTTCACAAATTTCAAAGACCTGAAAATCATGTAAATAAATGGATGTATTTCATCATATCTTGTGTTATTCCATCTTTGAACTGTTGATGAAGGTACATGATTAAAAAAAAAGTATTTAAAATGATAAAAATTTGCTTGGAAGGACTGACATATTTTATAGAAATAGTTTCCTTTCATTTTGAAGTAATATTAAAGTATTTGGAAGAAAAAAGCTGACAAATTATGCAAAATCCTGCACCTTCTACTTGTTTGCACAGTTTTCCCTCCGTTACCATGACCTTTCTTCATAAAAAATCTCAAATCTTACTCAAAAAGTAAGAGGTTTTTCAACCTAATCTTGTACCATATGGTAGAAAACTATATGAATCAAATATTCAAACCAGTTTGTTAAGGATATGTAAGTGAGAACCAAGAGTTATCACTGTTTGTATTTATTGCCCAAAAAGTGCTGCATATTTCATTCCCTCCGTTACCAACATGAGTTTTTAAATTTGTTGTCAACAACTTGAAAGAATATCACAGGTTTAACTTTACCCTTAATGAAGTGAAAATGATTGAAAATGAAATTGTATTCATTACATCTGTGCTTGTTATTTTTATTTATAATTTAAATATAGTTCTAATAAATTAATAAGTTGTTTAATCAAAGTAATGGCTGATTGAATTCAGTATGTTTACATTGATATTTATTTACATTTCCAAACAGAACTCCTTGAGACAGTTGATAAGTTGTTAATTAATGTAGTTATTTATAAGCAGAGTAACTATACTTCCTTAAGATAAACAGCAAAGCCCACACATTTAATGAAATTCATACTTTTTTCTTTTTTTTTAAAGGTCCTAAATTACACAAAATGTCATGAAGTGGTAGTTTTCATGTAAACAGCTCCTTTTATGTTATGTTCAGTAGATATGGGCAATTCCAAATCTCAAATTATCCTGATAATTCTAGTGACGGTGTATGGCAGGGCTACTCGAGTATGGAAAACAAAACAAAAATCACAATTATTTTTTAGTTACACGACGCACTTATTCAGCATTTCTCTCTCAAGAAAACACTTTGTTATTGATAATTTCACCCAAAACTTTCAAATTGAAAATAAATATAGGCTACAAATATGTATCTTAGAGCAGTTTTGCGATGTATAAAACATAAAATGAATTTAAAAAACACTTTAAACATGAAATAAAGCATAGAAAAACACAAATATATCCAAAATAAACTATATATCCAGCTGTTCTACAATCTCTATAGTCAAAAGACAAAATAAATATACGTAAAAATAGACTTTGTTAAGCTTTAAATCGTTTCAACTCAAGTTTTGAGATCGAAATCGCGATCAAAATCCAATTAACTGCACAGCCTTAGTGTATGGAGTTTAAAAACACAGTGGAGCACTTCCTGTACTGTCATATGACATCACAAGGTGGAACAGAGAAAAACTCGGCTTAAATATGCAGGATTTGTGTGTTAAACATGCGTGAATGAAACAAAACGCAAGTCCAGGTTTGTTTTTGAGGAGGAAACAACATTATAAAAGCATAAATCAGAAAATAGCGTCATATTTTTCTTTTCTTTAACATCGGTCTTTCATATTTCCTGATGGTTTGTGATTGTCGTTGCTCCGGTTTATAATGAACAGTGATGCAGCTGCCTGCTCTGACCTGGGTTTTGCTCAGACCTGCTCCCATTAAAGTGAAGAGAGCATCCAATTATATTATGTGTGTATCTTTTATTACGGCCGAACTCGAACGTAATGTCATTGTGAATAAGGAAAGACATTTGGAGCATGTCACTGGGTCAAAGCGCACGACAAAACAAGACGCGGGAGCAGGTGGGCCTCAAAACACTCGGATTAAACGCTTCACAATGAGAGGAACTACCCAGTGCCATTGAGTCTGTGTTTCAGATCAATATTAAGTTTCGCCATATGTTGAGGTTTAACAGGTCAATGCCAAACGACTGAATCTGATCAGTTTAAAGGTGCTGTATTACACAAAATGGATTCTACTGAGCTTTAGTAGTGGTAGTTTTCAAGTTAAAGGCACATTTGACCTTAGATGGGCAATTAGATCGAGCCTTTTCAGTCCAGCACCATTTTTTGAGACCTGCACCCACGCAGGACGAGCACCGCACTCGCCCGTTAACCCGTGATTTTATCAAAGTTAAACCCGCACAAGCCCGGACCTGTGAACATTACACCCGTTACCGTGATAAATCAAACACAAATTTAAAGCATTCTAACTGAAGTATCCATCAGAACACAAATTGAAAAGTTACGACTTCAAGAATTACAATCACGAAATGAAATGAAACGGTTACACTTTCTTCAGTACGAATATAAATTGACAGAGTAGGAAAAAAACTGAGGCACTCAAAAAGTACAAAATAATGAAAAGTCTTTAACACCACATGGCAGATAAAGTTAAAATACGCCAACGCGTTTCAGCCCTTCGGCCTTCATCAGGGCAAACTCGAGATGTTCATCACAGTGCAGATTTAAAGTAATAGGTGTAGGTCACATGTTCACAGTGGGCTGGCCCACAGTCCCCTAGATGCATGATGGGACATGTAGGTTTTTGTTTTTATTATGATTTTAATGTACTTTAACTTCTTGGGTTCTTTTTAAAGACAATGCAGTAAAGTGTGTTTACCTTGTTGACATGTTTCGGCTGCTAGCTGCAGGTCATCTTCAGAACTGTCACCGGTGTTGGTGGTGACGTGTCGTATATCAGCTGTTGTTACTTCCTGTAGGCGTGGTCAGACCTGATGGACCTGGCAGGTCGCTCAGACTGACCACGCCAAGTTATCAATAAAACCAACAAACACCGGAAAAAAACACTACAATCCAACACAGGGCAGCAGGACAAAACATAGTCACACTACCGAACATCAGAGGAATAACCGAACCCATCCAGAGCCATGAAAAAACACAACATTAGCACTGTAGTAAAACCAGACACAAAACTCCGTCAACAGCTCGTACACCCCAAGGACAAAATCCCACAAGAACAAAAATGCAATGCCATCTACGAAATTCAATGCAAATCATGCAATAAATCATACATAGGGGAAACAGGCCGGGCATTTCACATCCGAAAAAAGGAACACCAAAAGGAATGCGAGAAGGAAACGTCAGGGAGACTCACCAGAACACAAAAAGACAAAGCAGAACAGGAAAACCTAAAATCCGCCATATCAGACACTGTAAAAGGAACAACCACATTATGGATTGGGACGGGGCTCGGGTCATTGGATCGGAAAACAACAAGTTCAAACGCTGGATCAAGGAGGCCATTGAAATCAGGAAACGAGGCACGGACAGAATTAACCGGGACGACGGCGCGTTCCTCCTTTCACACACCTGGGACACCCTCCTCCAGAGACACCGGGCGACGGGAGGCGTGGTCAGTCTGAGCGACCTGCCAGGTCCATCAGGCTGACCACGCCTACAGGAAGTAACAACAGCTGATATACGACACGTCACCACCAACACCGGTGACAGTTCTGAAGATGACCTTGCAGCTAGCAGCCGAAACATGTCAACAAGGTAAACACACTTTACTGCATTGTCTTTAAAAAGAACCCAAGAAGTTAAAGTATATAAGAAGACAAAATGAACATCTTTTGCTTGATTTTAATGTATTTCTTATTCGGTAAAGCACTTTGAATTACTTTGTGTACGAATTGTGCTATACAAATAAACTTACCTTGCCTTGGCTTAACAAATTTTAATTACAGGCTACACAAGTTCAAATAAAATAATACAAGACATAAATGGTACAAATCCCAACAACCAATACATAGAAAGATACATTATATGAAAATAGTATAAAATAGTATAAAAAACCTCATATAAAAAGATACATAGTGTAAGGAAATATATAGTGCGATAATTCGAAAGTGCTCTTCCATCTCCATCTGGAGTTTGCCCTGATGAAGGCTGAAGGGCCGAAACGCGTTGGAGTATTTTAACTTTATCTGCCATGTGGTATTAAAGACTTTTAATTATTTTGTACTTTTTGAGTGCCTCAGTTTTTTTTCCTACTTTGTATTTGAGACTGGTCCCTACAGTGAAGAGCACAAATATACATCATCACTTCACTGGCATTATTTATTGAGCAGAAGAAACAATGTTAGAGATGCCGGACTTTTGCGCCGCACACGCCACAGACTGAAGCAAAACTAAACCAGGACTAACAAAGGACTGATTCCAGGACTGAACTAGGACTAAAACAGGACTAAACCAGGACTGAACAAGAACTGAACCAGGACTCACTGTCGGGACGGGCTCTGAGGTGCGCCCATGTAGACTGTTGAGTGACCACAGGTGAAAGGAGCGGCGTACAGCTCCACGCCCCGTAAGCGCAGTTGTCGCCCGATCTCGCTTTACAGACACCATGCTCCACAGGCTCGGGGTTCTCTCCGTCTTAAGCCCAAGATTAGTCCTGGTTTAGACCTGGTCTGGTACCCAACTCCAGGTGCCTCGGCTTTGGAACCTGCCTGAGGTTCACACCATGAGTAAATCACTTAAATCACTTCTTAAAACCCATTTTTATTGGTTGGCCTTTAACTGGTTTTAGTTTCATTTTATTCCTTTTTTATTTTAATTCTATTTCTTTTTACTTATTTATCATAATTTATTGGATTGTTTGCATCATTGTCTGTTTGTGCATGCTTTCTGTTTGCTATTTTTATGCTTTTTGTATCGTTCATTGGGGCTGAAATCATCCAAATGATTCTAGCAAAGGTGTATGGAGTTTAAAAACACAGTGGAGCACTTTCTGTATTACTACTTGACATCACAAGGTGGAACAAGGCGGAGTGTTTTCTTTATGAGAGAAGAACACAATAAAAATATGCAGGTTTGTGTGTTGAACATGTTTTTGATGAGGAAACAACATTAGAACACAGAGCAGAAAATAGCACAATATGGGCCTTTTAATCTATCTAATAATAATAGAACTTATCCATTTTATTTATGAAGCCCTACAATCCACAAAGTTGCCTACATCATCAACAGTCAGAGAGTCAGGTTTATATAAATAAGTTATATTGCTAGAATATTAAAGCTGTAGGTCAGGGGTGTCAAACTCAAACTCACAGAGGCCAAAATTAAAAACTGGGACTAAGTCTTGGGCCAAACTAAATATTTATTGAAAAACTTCAACAACATCTGCATGTTTTCTCTTCTTTCGAGAGATGTAATGTTAAAACTTTTCTTATTAAAATAAATGTTTACTGATAGTTTTGCTTGAACATTGAATCCAGAACATATACAAATAATAATAAAATAACACAATTTTAAATAAACAATGTCTCTATGGTCAATCTGTAGCCGGTTAGCAGCTCTAATACATATTTCTTCCTGATCCTGGGTTTTTTTATGTTGCTATTTTGTCCGTAAATCAAGATATGAACATTAAGAACAGACCAATCGAGTGCCTTCTTTCCCTTTTGTCACACTAGTGTTGGCAAAGGGTTTGATTGACAGTGTTGCTGAGCCTCTTAAACCAGAGATGCGGGCGGGAAGAGGTGTTGTCTAGTGTCGTAGTCCTAGACCACAGACCAGATTCAAGACCTCTTTTTTACGGTCTTGGTCGCGGCTCGGTCTCCAGCGCATTTGGACTCGGTCTTGTCTTGGTCTTTCTGGTGCTTTGTCTCGGTTTTGTCTCGGTCTCGAGGTCTGACACTTGCCAAGTGTGATCATATTTCATTACGTTCGGTGAATGTGCAGTGGCTGTTAAATATCACTGAAAAACCAGTAAGATAATGTAACTGTAAATGTTAGAAACTTGAAAAAAACCACTTGATTAACTTTGAAGTTGTTTTTTGTAAAGTGCCAGTGGAAATAAGATTTAAGAAAGTGTTCTTAAACTGTGGGTGAGGGTCCAAAAAAAGGGCACAGTGTGTTTAAGTGCAGTAAAGTTTGCTTGGCTTAAATTAACATTAATCAGATAGAACGGAGATAGATTTATTAAAACAATGACACATAGGGTCCGGTCAAGTGGTAACGGAGGGAAACAGGGGCAGATTTTTTACATTCAAATGTCTCTTATTCAGAAACTAGAGGGACTATTGAAATAAGTAAAGTATCAGAATGTAGGAAAGAGTTACACTCCAACAGGGTCAAGTTAAACCTGTGATATTCTTTCAAGTTGTTGACAAAAAATTTTAAAAACTCATGTTGGTAACGGAGGGAATGAAATATGCAGCACTTTTTGGGCAATAAATACAAACAGTGATAACTAGTGGTTCTCACTTACATATCCTTAACAAACTGGTTTGAATATTTGCTTCATATAGTTTTCTACCATATGGTACAAGATTAGGTTGAAAAACCTCTTACTTTTTGAGTAATGAGATTTTTTATTAAGAAAAGTCATGGTAACGGAGGGAAAAGTAACGGAGGGAAAATTGTACAAACAAGTAGAAGGTGCAGGATTTTGCATCATTTGTCGCTTTTTTCTTCCGAATACTTTAATATTACTTCAAAATGAAAGGAAACTATTTCTATAAAATATGTCAGTCCTTCCAAGCAAATTTTTATCATTTTAAATACTTTTTTTTTTTTTTTTAAATCATGTACCTTCATCAACAGTTCAAAGATGGAATAACACAAGATATGATGAAATACATCCATTTATTTACATGATTTTCAGGTCTTTGAAATTTGGGAAATAATTTTTGTTCCATGTTTCATACATGGTCTGTTTAAAACGTATGTAACTTTAGAACCAAAAATGGTACAGAAAAAAGGTAAACAGTTTCATAAACTAGAGTACATATGTATCTGTTCAATACATTTTTATATCAGATGCATTAACTTGAATTTTTGGCCTTGGTGTTTGCTTCTGCTTGACCAGGCCCATATATGTGCCAAAATAACTGTAAAATACAAATAAATGTAGGAAATGACAAAAATGGTCTTGAATCGGTCTCGACGGGCCGTGGTCTCAGTCTCGTCTCGGTCTCAACCTTTAAAAGTCTTGGTCTTGTCTTGTTCTTGACTCTCCGAGGTCTTGGTCTTGTCCTGGTCTCAGGACCCTGTGGTCTCGGACTGATCTTGGTCTCGTTTAGTGATTTCAACACTAGTGTGGAATTCCAAATATAGACCTTGGCTCCAAATTCAATCAGAATCAGAACTTATTTGTCATTTCAGTATAAAAAATACACAGAAACGAAATACTGCACTCAGGTCCAGGTCAACAGCAGCACAAATAATAATAAGAATAAATAGTTTAAAATATCATATGTCAAATAAAGTCTTTAAAAACAGTCCCCACCTGCCCCCATTTTCTAAAGTGTGTTCCAAGTCACTGCTGTCTTATAAGGTGCATTAGTGTCTTTCTGATTCTGAATTCAGTTTTGTTACCCTATAACTTCAGCCTCAATGAGCTTCATTTGACTGGAGTCGCGTGCTACTTTTTCTTTATTTTATTCTATATTGTTGTTATATACAGTGTTGGGGAGTAACAGATTACATGTAACGGAATTACGTAATCAGAGTACAAATTATGAGTAACTGTATTCAGTTACAGTTACTGTTTCAGTGAGTGGTAATTGGATTACAGTTACTTTGTTGAAATAAATGGATTACACGGCAGTATTCTCCTGTTTTTACATTTTGGGCTATATCCTTTTTTTTTTTTTTTTTCGGTAATTCCACTCATTGTCGGACACTAAACCAGGTCTAAACCAGATCTAAACTAGGTATAAACCAGGACTCAACCAGGACTAAAGGAGGACCAAAAAGCAGGTCTAAACCAGGACTAAACCAAGACTAAAACAGGTCTAAAACAGGATTTAACAGGACTAAATCACGCTGCGTGGACCGTGTCTCCTCTTCTTCTATCAATAATATTTTAATACGGTTAAGTAAAGTCTGGGCTTTTCATTTTCTTTTAGCAGACAAAACATCTTATGTTACGATATCCTCGTCTTTGCTTCTCTACAGCAAATCAAGTAATCCAAAGTATTCAGATTACGTTACTCACCTGAAGTAATTTAATGGATTATGTTACAAACTACATTTTGGGGTCTGTAATCTGTAATTAGTAGAGGAATACATTTTAAAAGTCACCACAGTCCATTTTCTGTTATGGCACTTTTATTCCCAACCTCGCCGTCTTAACTCGTAGCTTCATGTAGTAGTGTGAGTTAAAACAGCAGAGCTCCTTATGTTTGCAGAGCCACAGACAGAACTGTAGTTTTAAGTCTCGTTTATTGCCTCTCTATTGTCGTGTTATAAATTGGTCGGGCCGTTTTTACAACAGAGCAATACTGTGTGTCACTTGGGTACAGTGCGTTTCCATTATTGTTACTGCGGTTATTACTTTAGATGCGCATTACACACAGCGGCAATGGGAAAATGAAGTGGAGTTATAGATGCTTAAAGAGCACTATGTAACTTTTTGGTTAGGTTGCTTTCTATGAATATATTCCACAGTATGACGTTAAACAGCTGTACCTTATATTTATTCAATTACACACGGGGAAAAACAACATCTACCGTATTTTCCGTATTTAAGTCATGTTATAATGCTGTTACTTCCGCAAAAACAGACCTGGAGTTGTGTTTTGTTTCATTCACACATGTTTGAGTAACACTTTATTATTAGTCTGTCTACAGCACAGGTGTCAAACATACGGCCCGGGGGCCAGATCCGGCCCTCCAAGACCTTTAATGTGGCCCTCGGCTGATTTTCTACTAAAATATTTAAATTATATTTTCTATTAAAATATTGTTAATTTTCTGTGGTGTTTATCACAGCAGCGTCTCCAGCGTCTCTGTACGTGGCCCCTCCCACCAGAGCAGCACAAATGAAGACTTGTCTCTTTCCAAACGCTCTTAAAGGACGATCGTTTTGACTGTTGACCGTGACACCCTCATCAGAAAAATGTCCAAAATGAGAAAAGTGGAGCCGAGTGCAGGATTTTACAACAAAAATTGACTTATTCCTGTTTACATACAAGTTAAAATATTGTGTTGAAATTGAATTTTTCTTAAAGTTTCAGGTTGTTCATAATATTATAATAAGAAAGAGTTCATCAATTAAAAAAAGATTTCTGTAATAGATTTGCGTTTCTCTGCACAAATATTTGAAGTTATTGTTATTTTTGGGGTTTATATGACATGAGTTTTCTGATCCGGCCCCTTTGGGATCAAAGTCGGTTGGATACGGCCCCCGGACCAAAATGAGTTTGACACTCCTGGTCTACAGTGTTGGGAAGGTGACTTTTAAAATGTATTCCCCTACAGATTACAGATTACATACCCCAAAATGTAGTTTGTAACGTAATCCATTAACTTAATCTGAATACTTTGGATTACTTGATATTGTGATGCTTTTTAAAACTACATGAATGTAACAACCACATCCTGAAAATTCTTGTTTGTTCTCTTCAAATTGTCTGTTGAGCCCAAGTCTCCATGAACAGGTAATTGTTTGCTGTAGAGAAGCAAAGACGAGGAAATCTTCACATAAGATGTTTTGTTTGCTAAAAGACAATAAAAACCCAGTCTTTCCTTAACCATATTAAAAAAAATATTATTGATAGAGAAAACATTTCTATATGAGTTTAGTCCTTTAGTCCTGCTTTAGTTTAGTCCTTAATTTATTATTTAGTCCTGTTTAGTCTTGTTTAGTCCTGGTTTAGTCTAGGTTTAGTCCTGGTTTAGTCTGGTTTAGTTTAGTCCTGGTTTAGTCCTGGTTTAGTCCTGGTTTATTTTAGTCCTGGTTTTTTAGTGGTTTAGTCCTGGTTTTAGTCCTGGTTTAGTCCTGGTTTAGTCCTGGTTTATTTTAGTCCTGTTTTAGTCCTGGTTTAGGTTTAGTCCTGGTTTAGTCCTGGTGGTTTAGTCCTGGTTTTAATGTGAAAACAGGAAAATACCACCATGTAATCAATTTATTTCAACAAAGTAACTGTAATCCAATTAACACTCACTGAAACAGTAACTGTAACTGAATACAGTTACTCATTATTTGAATACAGTTACTCATAATTACTCCCCAACACTGTCTGTCTATATCCAAAGCTCAAAATGCTCCGTTCCACGTTGTGATGTCATGAAGTGGTAGTTTTCATGTTAACAGCTCCTTTTACATTATGTTTAGTAGATATGAACAATTCCAAAACTCAAATGATCCTGATGATTCTAGTGAAGGTGTTTGGTAGGGCTGCTCGATTATTCAAACTATTATTTTTACACAATGTTACACAATGTATTTATTCAGCATTTCTCTCTCAAAAAACACTTTGTTATAGATAATTTCACTCAAAACTTTCAAATTGAAAATAAATAAAGGTTACAAATATGAACCTTAGAGCAGTTTTGCAATGTATAAAACACAAAATGAACAAAATACTTAATACTTTGAACATGAAATAAGGCATAGAAAAACATAAACATATCCAAATTAAAGTATATATCCAGCTGTTCTACAACCTCTATATTTAAAAGATAAAATAAATATCGTGTCTATAAAGTGTCTATTTACACCCTGGGTGTTAATAGTTCAATGGACACAGTTCTTCTATTTACACACATCTCAAGAAAACAGGGAAGTGTGACGTGTCTGTGAAAAGTGCGGGAAGCTGGATTTGAGAATCCAAAGAAATAAAATTCAAAACAAAGGTAAAGTCAAAGGTAAAGTCAGTGTTGCTACAAAATATATTTGCCATTACGATTTGGGTCATTAAGTTGAAAGCGTCACAGCATCATGGGCAGTTTATTTAACTTGTGTGATGTATAGCTCGCAGGTAATGCTAGTTGATCAGAACTAAAACCAGTTCTAAACCAGGACTAAAACAGGACTAAAACCAAGTCTAAAACAGGACTAAAACAGGACTAAAACCAAGTCTAAAACAAAACAGGACTAAAACCAACTAAAACACAAGTCTAAAACAGGACTAAAACTAAGTCTAAAACAGGACAGGACTAAACCAGGACTCAGGACTAAAACCAAGTCTAAAAACCAGGACTAAAACCAAGTCAGGACTAAAACAGGACTAAAACCAAGTCTCAGGACTAAAACAGGACTAAAACCAAGTCTAAAACAGGACTAAAACCAAGTCTAAAACAGGACTAAAAAACCAGGACTAAAACCAAGACTAAAACCAAGTCTAAAACAGGACTAAAACCAAGTCTAAACCAGGACTAAAACAGGACTAAAACCAAGTCTCAGGACTAAAACCAGGACTAAAACCAGGACTAAAACAGGACTAAAACCAAGTCTAAACCAGGACTAAAATCAGGACTAAAACCAAGTCTAAAACAGGACTAAAACCAAGTCTAAAACAGGACTAAAACCAAGTCTAAAACAGGACTAAAACCAAGTCTAAAACAGGACTAAAACCAAGTCTAAAACCAAGTCTAAAACAGGACTAAAACCAAGTCTAAAACAGGACTAAAACCAAGTCTAAACCAGGACTAAAACAGGACTAAAACCAAGTCTAAAACAGGACTAAAACCAAGTCTAAACCAGGACTAAAATCAGGACTAAAACAGGACTAAAACCAAGTCTAAAACCAAGTCTAAAACAGGACTAAAACCAAGTCTAAACCAGGACTAAAACAGGACTAAAACCAAGTCTAAAACAGGACTAAAACCAGGACTAAAACAGGACTAAAACCAAGTCTAAAACAGGACTAAAACCAAGTCTAAACCAGGACTAAAACAGGACTAAAACCAAGTCTAAACCAGGACTAAAACAGGACTAAAACCAAGTCTAAAACAGGACTAAAACAGGACTACACCAGGATTTAACCAGGATTAAACCATTAGGCACAGACTGCGATTGATCAATGATTCCGCATCATTTTGAGTAAAAAAAACAAACAAACATTAAATATTAGAGATTTTCAGTGGGCTGGCACCTTTATGTTTGTACTGACAGTGAGTTGCTTTTTTTTAATTTCCTGGGTGTAAATAGGAACACACCTGGTGCCCTTCTATGTGCCAGGCTAAATACCCCCGGGTGTAAATAGCAACAATGGCTATTTGCCCTATGTGTGAATAACAATGTTATATGCTATTTACACCGAGGGTGCTGCATCTGCCAATAAATATACTTAAAAATAAACTATAAACTGAGGACTATTGAGCACACATGAATATATGCCGTATCAACGAAATTAAAACTTGTACACATATAGGCCGCACCTGAATCTAAGCCGCAGGTGTCCACGTCTTCAAGAACGTTTTCAAGTTCGAGCCATTTACTTTTATCGCCTCTGAAAGTTTTTGTCGTCTTTTTGCGTTGAGTCAGTTTATCACACTGTCGTCGGCAAAATCTCACCATCGACTCACTGATGTCGAGCTCACGTGATGCTGATCCTTTAACTTAAAAGCTGCATCATCTGCATGTCTTCGTGTGTTTTCCATGAGGAGTGTGTGTGTATGAAGTTTAAAATAACAGTTCAAAACACAATCAAACGAGCATCTTCCCCCGTCTCTTCCCGAGCTCTACTGCGCATGTCTCCTGCAGAAAGAGCCTCTGTCCCTGTCTGTTTCATGTCAGTGTCTTGGAGGATTTCAGCAGATTTCAGACTCTATCGGGTTTGGGGTTAATTCTATCAATCAGGTCTGAGTGGATGTCCGGCTACTGAAGTTTGAGATGTTTCTTCTTGTCATTTACTCACACGGGTAAAACATATCCCCCTCACTTATGTTCATTTAGCATCATAACTTATTTTATCACACTGCACTAGAGGCGTTTTCTGCGCTCTGGCTGGGTGTCGCCAAACCACAGACCGTATATATGAATGGACAATGTGCCAAACAAAAAATATATCCATATATTTGCATCGTTTTATTAGCCGCAGGGTTCAAAGTGTGAGAAAAAAGTAGCGACTTATATTCCGGACTTTACAGTTGGTATGTGAAAATGATTTAACCCTTACATACTGTTTATTTCTTAAGCTTTCACAGTTTGGTCCAGATCAAATTTGGCCCAAACCAAGAATTCCCTTAGAGTAAGTGTCTATACCAAATAAACAGACTGTCCCACATGAATAAATATATGTAATATATAAATCTAATGTTTCTGAGAGCAGGAAGAGCATATTTTTGTGAGTTTTACCACACTCATTTTTTGAGAAAACATCTACTATCACACAGTATCATGTCCTGATTTACAAAACAAATAAAAACATAAAAGCCAACATGATGATGATATTTACTGCATTTGGAACTGACATGAATATTCTGGAACTGTTGGAATTTATAATATAACCATTTTTATCCACTGCAGCCATTATGCTTATTTCAAACTAGTCAGTGCATTCAAAGCAGTGGTATATAAAAGTAGTGCTGTCATGCGATTAAAAAAATTGAGAGATTAATTAATTATGATCTGTAATTAATTAATCTAATTAATCTCATTTTAATCTCACCTAAAAATTGCTGAGAAAAGCCTTCAATTTGAGGTATTTTCATTTAAATTCATTATTACATTATTGTGGCAGATCAAAAGACTGATATAGATTTAAAAAAGTGACTTTATAAAGTCATTTATTGTTTAACAAATCTCTCCAAATTGGCTGTTGAGGTGTAGGCGATTTTATATTTGTTATTTTCTTTTATATTTCACGTCGGGAGAATAATTTCCAAGACATAAATGTGTTTTTACCTGTGCACTGCTGCCTCTGTTCTACTGGCTCTTCCACCTCGTCCATTGTGCGACTGATGCCGCCAACGTTAACATGACGTTTACATCGCTCTTACTGTGCGCGTTTTGTGTGGTTTTCCGGCAATGAGTGGAATTACCGAAATAAAAAAAAATGTATAAATGTGTTTTTTGTGTGTGTGTGTGTGTATGTTGTTATTGTCCCAACAACACATAAAAACAGGTTTTATAATAAAGCAACTCACATACAGAAACAGTAAAGTTAGAGATTAAAAATGACATTAACGCGATTAAAAAACATAACGCGCTAAATATGACTGTAATTAATTAATCGCAATTAACGCGATAATTTGACACCCCTATATAAAAGTATAAAATTTTTGTGTATTTTGGCAAAATTTAGGAAAAGTCATCAAATTTCTGGATCAAAGAATGATGTTTAGAATATTTTTACTACTGTTGAATGTCAAAACGGGTCAAAATTAACCCGAATAGTATGTAAAGGTTAAATTAAGAACATTTTACTTTGTTTGAGTCGATTCAACTTGACAAGTAAAATGATCTACCAATGGAATAAGAGTGTTTTTCTTAACTCAAGCAACATTTATTTTTTTGTTTTTCATTTAAGTGCCAAAAGTTGTCGTTTTTGATCTATTTTCATATTTTAAGTCCAAAAAGTCTCGTCCCACTGGCAGATAATTTGACTTGTGAAATTTACTCAAATCATGACAAAACTTTCTTAATTCAAGTCGTCTAAACTTGGCCAGATTTTGTTTTTGTTTTTTTTGCAGTCCGGGTGGTTTTAAAGCTTAAAAAATATCTAGAAAATCATGTATTTTGACTGTGAACGGGGTCGCCTCTCCACAGATCTGACCTGTAACTTGGTCTGGTTTGCTCTCCATGAAGATACAAAGGTTTAATGCCATACTCCACCAGAAAAGTTACACAATGCACCTTTAAATATAGAAACAGTCTGTTGTATCCAGTATCCGGTTTGTCCAAATGATCTACTTTCACGGGTAATTTATTGGAATTGCGCCATCGGAAAAACATTTGGAAATTCCCCGTCTTTTGTCAAGCAGAAGTTATAGTCAAAACATGTCAAGGTAAAACTGTGCGTAATCTCTTATATTGTCTCATGATTCCATATTCACTCAGCTTCTCTTCCACTCACACTCCGTCCGTCTCACCCGACTCCCCCTCTCTCTGTTCTCTCTTTCCTCTACACTCACTTTATCTCTCTCTCTCTCTGTTCTCTCTTTCCTCTACACTCACTTTATCTCTCTCTCTCTTTGCCTTCTTTACTCTCTCTCTGCCTCACCTGCCTTCTCCCGCACTCCTTTCTACCTCCTACTCCCAGTCTCTCTCTTTCCTTCCCTCTCTCTACCTCCTTCTCTCCCTCCCTTCCTCTCTCCTCCTCTCTCTACCTCCCTCAGTCTCTCTCTACCTCCTTCTCTCAGTCTCTCTCTCCCTCCCTTTCTCTTCCTCTCTCTATGTTCTTCTCCTAGTCTCTCTCTCTCCCTCCCTCTCTCTTCCTCCTTCTCTCTCTTCCTTCCTCTCTCTACCTCCTTCTCTCTCTTCCTTCCTCTCTCCTCCTCTCTCTACCTCCCTCAGTCTCTCTCTACCTCCTTCTCTCAGTCTCTCTCTCCCTCCCTTTCTCTTCCTCTCTCTATGTTCTTCTCCTAGTCTCTCTCTCTCCCTCCCTCTCTCTTCCTCCTTCTCTCTCTTCCTTCCTCTCTCTACCTCCTTCTCTCTCTTCCTTCCTCTCTCCTCCTCTCTCTACCTCTCTCAGTCTCTCTCTTCCTTCCTCTCTCTACCTCCTTCTCTCTCTTCCTTCCTCTTTCCTCCTCTCTCTACCTCTCTCAGTCTCTCTCTACCTCCCTCTCTCTACCTCCTTCTCTCTCTTCCTTCCTCTCTCCTCCTCTCTCTACCTCTCTCTAGTCTCTCTCTTCCTTCCTCTCTCTACCTCCTTCTCTCTCTTCCTTCCTCTCTCCTCCTCTCTCTACCTCTCTCAGTCTCTCTCTTCCTTCCTCTCTCTACCTCCTTCTCTCTCTTCCTTCCTCTTTCCTCCTCTCTCTACCTCTCTCAGTCTCTCTCTCTACCTCCCTCTCTCTACCTCCTTCTCTCTCTTCCTTCCTCTCCCAGTCTCTCCCTCTCCCTTCCTCTCTCCCCCTCTCTCTACCTCTCCCCAGTCTCTCTCTCTCTCCCTCTCTCTCTCTCCTTCTCTCTCTACCTCTCCCAGTCTCTCTCTCTCTCTCTCTCCTCTCTCTCTCCCTCTCTCTCTACCTCTCCCAGTCTCTCTCTCTCTCTCCCTCTCTCTCTACCTCCCTCAGTCTCTCTCTACCTCCTTCTCTCAGTCTCTCTATCCCTTCCTTTCTCTTCCTCTCTCTATGTTCTTCTCCTAGTCTCTCTTTCTCCCTCCCGCTCTCTTCTTCTCCCTACCTCCTTCTTCTAGTCTCTCTCTTACTCTCTCTATCTCCTTCTCTTAGTTTCTCCCTCCCTCTTCCACTCTCTCTCTCTTCTTCCTTCTCACAGTCTCTCTCTCTCCCTCTTTCTTCATCTCTCAATCTCTCTCTCTCCCTCCCTCTCTCTTCCTCTCTCTACCTCCTTTTCCCAGTCTCTCTCTCTCCCTCTCTCCCTCTCTTTATCTCCTTCTCCCAGTCTCTCTCTCTCCCTCCCTCTCTCCTCCTCTCTCTACCTCCCTCCCTCTCTCTTCTTCTCTCTACCTCTTTCTCCCAGTCTCTCTCTCTCTCTCCTGGTCTCTTCCTCTCTCTACCTCCTTCTCCCAGTCTTTCTCTCTTCCTTTCTCTACCCCTTTCTCCCAGCCTCTCTCTATCCCTCTCTCTCTCTCCCTCTGTGCACTTCCTTCTCCCAGCCTCTCTCTCCCTCTCTCTTCCTCCCTCTCTCTACCTCCTTCTCCCAGTCTCCCTCCCTCCCTCTCGCCTCCTCTCTCTACCTCCCTCAGTCTCTCTCTACCTCCTTCTCTCAGTCTCTCTATCCCTCCCTTTCTCTTCCTCTCTCTATGTTCTTCTCCTAGTCTCTCTCTCTCTCCCTTCCTCGCTCTTCCTTTCACTACCTTCTTCTCCAAGTCTCCCTCTCTCTTCCTCCCTCTTCCTCTCTCTCCCTTCCTCTCTGTGCCACCTTCTCCCAGCCTCTCTTTCTCCCTCCCGCTCTCTTCCTCTCCCTACCTCCTTGTCCCACTCTCTCTTTCTCTTCTTCCTTCTCTCTTCCTCTCTCTCCTTCCTTCTCACAGTCTCTCTCTCTCTCTTCCTCTCCCTCCTTCTCCCAGACTCTCTCTCTTCCCCTCTCTACCTCCTTCTTCTAGTCTCTCTCACTCCCACTCTCTTCCTCTCTCTCCCTCCTTCTCCCAGTCTCTGTTTCTCCCTCTCTCGTCCTCTTTCTACCCCCTTCTCCCAGTCTCTCCCTCTCCTTTCCACTCTCTTCCTCTCTATACCTTCGTCTCCCAGCCTCTCTCACTCTCCCTTTTTCTCCCAGTCTCTCTCTCTGCCTTCTTTCCCTTCTTTCTTTCCTCTCTCTCTCTCTCTCTCTCTCTCTCTCTCTGGCTGGTGTGGAGTATAAACATAAACGTCGGAGGTGTGATGGAGGAGAGATTGAGTCTCTCCATCACCTCTGCTCGTGGCTC
Organism: Boleophthalmus pectinirostris; assembly: GCF_026225935.1. Classification (NCBI taxonomy): domain Eukaryota; kingdom Metazoa; phylum Chordata; class Actinopteri; order Gobiiformes; family Gobiidae; genus Boleophthalmus; species Boleophthalmus pectinirostris. The sequence goes on from NW_026571140.1 coordinate 33,605,293, forward strand.
AGCACAAAACTCAGGACAAACTTATGAATGGAACAGAACTGCATTGGCATATTTCACATTTTTGAAAATAAAAATAATCTGTGATATATGTTTTGTTTTGTTTTTTAGAATAAAACAAATAAAACTATCCTGTTATGTTTATTTTAGGTATATATCCCATCCCCTTGGAAAAGATCACATGCATTAGGAAAGGACAGTTGAAATAGTTTGACGAGGTGTGGGGTCTTAATTTGACGGATGGTGCTGAAGATGATTGAGATTATTCTGTAAACCTTTTGTTTTTATTGATTTATTTCTATTATATTTTTTAATGTATGTATATATGTATACATCTTGTATTTTTATGGTGTGTGTGTATATATATATATATATATATATATATATATATATATATATATATATATATATATATATATATATATATATATATATATATATATATATATATATATATATATATATATGTGTTATATTTGCTGATATTTGGGTTGGGAGAAAAAAAGATGTATGGATGCTATAACTTAATTTTCTAACTGTTAGGTTGATCTGTAATTGTTTTTTTTGTTTGCTTGTTTGATTGTTAGTTTTGTTTGTTTGTTGGATTGTTTGTGTGTTATTTTTTTGTTTGTTTGTTTGTTTGATTGTTAGTTTTGTTTGTTTGTTGGATTGTTGTGTTGTTATTTTTTTTGTTTGATTGTTTGTTTGTTTGATTGTTAGTTTTGTTTGTTTGTTGGATTGTTTGTTTGTTAGTTTTTTTGTTTGTTAGTTTGATTGTTTGATTGTTTGTGTGTTAGTTTTTTGTTTGATTTTTGTTTGTTTGTTTGATTGTTAGTTTTGTTTGTTTGTTTGATTGTCAGGTTTTGTTTTTTTTTTGTTTTTTTGTTTATTTTATGTACATGACTGATAGATTGTGGTTGTGCTTTATAATGTACAAAAAGAAATTAAAACATTGTTAAAAAAATAAATAAATAAATAAAATTGGCAAATCTAATTTAATTTAATTGTTATAATTACACAAAGGCATCACAGACTAATACATTACATTTCTATATTTTATGGTATTCTAATTTTTTTTTTTAATACTTGATTAATATAGTAAGAAAGATTCATCTGAAACTGACTTTTTTTTTAAGACAAATTTGACTGATCTGATTCAATTTAAAGCTACACTATGTCACTATGTTCTAGATAAACTTAAACTTCATACTGTAAAACATAAATCATAAATAATAAAGCAATAATTTCTCAAGCAGGTAGAGAAAAGTTACATTGTGCACCTTTAAAAACAGGCCTATATTGATTTTTTTTCTTCTTTTTTTTAAGTGATTTATTGCATTTTATGGTGTTATGTCATTAATATAGAGTAGAAATTCTAGTACGTCTTAGTCTGTTGATTTATGTGTCTCATTTGTGTATTGTTAGTCACTAGTTTAGACAAATTCAGCTTGTTTTATTTCTGGCTTTGCTCGTATAATTTACTCCGGGACTTTGAAATCCACACACTGCTATTGTGCTTCCCTTTCAACAGTTAGTCTTGAATCTGGCTTGTTACAACACATTTCTGTTTATTCGGGAGAAAATTACCTATTCCATCATGTCTTCCCCGGATTCAAATCACAGACCACCTCTTTCGAATCAAAACAAAAACAGACTTTAAAGACACGGTGGATTTGGCCCCGGTCCGTCCTCAGGGAAGCGTGTTTTCACCAGACATATCGAGAGACTGATTGGTTGTGTTTGGTGTAACAGTGAGAAGGGAAACTGCTTCTCCAGATGCACTCGGGCCTTTAAGGACAAAGTAGGGAGTGGAAATCAGATCACTGACAAAATAATTTTTATCGTATGACTCGAGGTGATCAAAACAAATCACTCACGCTTTTATTTCGGCACGTCTGAACTACGGCGACGCACTTTACACGAGCGACTCTCAAAACGCATTTTCCCGTCTGCAATTAGTCGAGAACTCCGCGGCACGACTTTTATCAGGAACCAAAAATCACATCAATCTTTGCACTGGCTTTCTGTTCGATTTAGAGTTGATTTTAAGATTTTACTCACAATATGTCTCGGACCTCATCCAGATTTACTCTCTGGGGTCCGAGGGCCAGGTCCAGCTCGTGGGGACTAAGGCTGCGTTCAGACTGCAGCCTGAAGTGACCCAAATCCGATTTTTTGACTTCTATGTGACCTGTATCTGATCTTTTAATGACAGTCTGAACGACACAGATCTGATTTTTTCAAATGCGACGCAGGACACTTGGATATGTGGTCCTGAAACCGATACATATCCGATCTTTTGACATGCGACTTCAGTCTGAACGGCCAAAGCGCATTCATTCGACCTACACGTTATCAACAAGCCACAAATGTCACTATTCTGCGCTGAAGTTGGCGAAAATAGTTAATGAACTCCGTGTCACTGAAGTGAAGCACATCACCACTCACCACTCTTGGCTACGTCTCCACATCCACACGTTCCTTTCAACGGACGTCGCTGCCGCTGCCCCACAAAACACCACGGCCAAAAACCTCGTCCTTCTCCTTCTCAATCTCCTCCTTAAAACAAGTAAGTTGTTCATGTTCTGGCTCCGGTACGAGAGGAACTTTAAAATCTCCAGGTGCTCAATGCTCGCGTCCATGTTTGGACAACTTCTGTAAACACAGAGACGCTCACTGTGGTAAACGTCATCGTGTTCACCAGTGCACATGCGGGACACTTTCGGGCAGTTTACTGTTCACACAAGAGATCGCATACAAGTCGCATTTAATTGGAAATGTGAACGACCTCGCAAAAACATCGGATTTCATAAAAAAATCGGAATTGAGCGTTAAGCCCTGCAGTCTGAACGTAGCCTAAGACAAGTGTAGCCGGGTGTCTGAACTGTTCTGGCTGTGGTGCGTCCGTGAAGGCGTCCACCTGTGCGTGACTCCCGGCGTCACTGATAAAGCGATTAGAAAAGGCTGCGCACGCCGTTGTGGGGCAGTCAGGGCTTTCGGTGGAAGTACTGGAGTTCTTCCTTCAATGTTTTTCGTAGAACTTGTTTTAATGCCTTGTTTCTGATTAAATTTAAAGGTGTTGTCTGGAGCAGGCGGAGACGGCGGCCGCTCCTAACGCGCTCCCCAGGCCCCCATGTAGAATAAGCCTATTCTAGAAACCAGGTAGAGGCTCTGGGTGATGCATGTTTGGGGGTGGTGGCGTTTGTTGGCGTGTATTAATCGATGTATCTCTGTTTGGCAGATTTTGCTGCTGCTGCTAGATTCTGCTCTCAAATTCTCAAAGTCCAAGTCCCTTAAATTTTCTCGTAAAGTGATTCTGTAGTTTCTTTTCTCTGTAGTGGAAGTGTAATTGCTGTAGTGATCGGCTAGAGGGGGTGTGCAATAGCGGATAGTGAACTTCCTAACAGTGAAGCCACGCACCTAAAAAAAAATACTATAGCACCTTTTTTATGTATAAACAGATTTGCACTGCACTAGCACTTTGGTTCCTGAAACCTGGGATGCAACTATTTGGTTTGGTTTGATTAATTTGAATTAATATTAATAGTTTTTGTGTGATTTGGTTTTAGTTGTGTCCCAGGTTTTAGTTTCCCAAACTGTTGTGTGATTGTGTATCTTTTTAAGAAAAAATGTGTAAAATGAGCTCTTTTAATATTAACTAGAATAAAGAACTGTATATTTTTCCACTTTAATGCCTTTGTCCTGTGTTTTAGCCAGATTTACCTGTGTTGTAAATACCCCTTTTGAAGCCCCCCTCTCTGCTACAAAAGATTTAAAATCAGGGGGGATTGGACGTTTTCTGTGGTCGGCCCCAAAATCTGGAACGCTCTGCCCCCCCACGTCCGACCTACCCCCACAGTGGAGAGTTTTAAGTCTCATCTTAAAACACACTTTTACTCTATTCTCTTATTGGTCCTCTGTGCTTTTATTTATTTTATTTTATTCATTGTTTTAATCATTTTTAGCTTTATGCATTTTAACACTTTGTATTTATTGTTTTTAAATATGATTTATTGTCTTTTATTGTATTTATTTGTCTGTGCAGCCCTTGGGAAACTGTCATGTTTATAAAATGTGCTATATAAATAAAGTGGTTTGGATTTATTGAAGCAAAAATAGGCAAACAAAGTAAGGCAATGATAATAGCTATAGATCAGGGAAACACACCAGAACACAAAAACACAAAGCAGAACAGGAAAACTAAAATCTGCCATATCATTATAAAGAAATAACCACATTATGGATTGGGACGGGGCACGGGTCAGTGGATCGGAAAACAAGAAGTTCAAACAGCGTTGAAAAGGCTCATTGAAATCAGGAAAGGGAGTATGAGCAAGATCAACCATGATGACGATTCACACAGCTGAGAAACTCTCCTCCAGAGAACACCAGGCGACGGATGATGTGGTCAGTTTTAGCCGCCTGTCAGGTCCATCAGGCTGACCACGCCTACAGGAAGTAACAACAGCTGATAAACGACACGTCACCACCAACACCGGGGACAGTTCTGAAGATGACCTGCAGCGGAAACATGTCAACAAGGGAAATACACTTTACTGTATTGTCTTTAAAAAGAACCCAAGATGTTAAACTAGAGATACACTTATAAAGACTGGAGTATATCTGTTGATACTTTGACATGCTGGGGTGGTTCTGCCTGTATCTCTACAGTGGAACGTTCAGAAGTTACCTTTGTGACACAATGCACACACTATCAAACACCGCCAAAAAATTTGCCCTGATGATGCCCGAAACACATTGTCGTGATTTCAGCTTTATCCGCCATGTAGTATTAAAGGCTTTTCATTATTTTGTACTTTTTGTGCGTCCGTTTTTTCAACTTTGTATTTGAGACTGTTCCCTGCACTGAAGTAGTCCGGTTCATCAGCAGGTTTCACTTTGTAGAAACCGTCTGACCTCGCAGCATTAGAATTTGTTCGCTCGACAGCAGTACTTTTTTCATTTAACCAATCGCTGCTATTTGGTTTATTATGTAATGCGCCATTAATGGGGTGAACTGATATATTAAGCTTTTCCCAAATCCCGTAGGAAGAAGGGCAATAACGTCTTTCCCCTTGATGAAATTCACCAAACATTGTCTTTGTTTCGGCTTTAAATCCTCGATCTCGGAAATCGTTGCCAACACAGAATGTACGGCTCTTCGCTGATTGGCTGGTGCCCGAACTCGCACTCCTGGAGTTCTTGCAAACCGTCTAGTGCAGGGGTGTCAAACTCATTTTGGTCCGGGGGCCGTATCCAACCTACTTTGATCTGGCCCTTGGCTGATTTTCAATTTAAATATTTTAATTAAAACATTGGTAATTCTCGTGCAGAGAAAGCAAATCTCCTGCAGCCTTTGTAATGATGCTCTCCTACCAGAGCAGCACAAATGAAACTTGTCTCTTCCAAACTTTAAAGGAATCTTTTTGACTGATTGACCGTGACCCTCTCATCAGAAAAATGTCAAATTTGAAAATGGACGGCCAAGTGCAGGATTTTCCAAGAAAAATTTCTTATTCCTATTTGCTTACAAGTTCATGTTAAAATTTGTGCTGAAATTGCATTTTTCTTAAAGTTTCAGGTTCTTCATAAAATATTAATATTTTGTAAAAAGAAAAGTTCATCAATTAAAAAGATTTCTGTAATAGATTTGCGTTTCCTGCACAAAAATTTGAACAATTGTTTTTTAGGTATATATTCCATGATTTTCTTCCGGCCCTTTGGGATTAAAGTAGGCCGGATCTGGCCCCCGGACCTTATGAGTTTGACACCCCTGGTCTAGTGTATTCCAATTCCTGACCTAGTTGCTGTAGAGAAACAAAATTGAGCAGAGGCACTATGTGTTGCCAGCCTGACTAGCACTGAAGAGCGCAAAAAAGGACAATTTTGCACAATCTCTGTACATCCAAGTAGCACTTCTGCCCCCTAAAATTTTGCACTGCCAAAAAAGTTTTAAGAAAGTGTGAAAACTCAAGAAAAAATACAAACATTTTCAGGAGTCACCTCACCTGTTGTAGCTCTTTCTGGTCATATTGTGCGAAAATAAAGCTCAGATTGAGTCCAACTTGAGTAACAGAGCTTCAGACAGAGTAGTGCTTCCAGTGAGCATGACATCCCCTGGGAAATTCTGACGACAACACCTGCAAAGTATCAGTTTAAGGTCAATGAAATGAATAGGTTGTGTTCAAGTGGCATCACAACATTTTTAGGATCTTTGTAGTTAAAGATGGAGTGCGCTAAGTCACTATCACAACACAATCAGCGTGCATTCCACTCATGAAACTACTGCAAACTCGGGAAGTTTCAGTGTATTGTTTTGTATCATGCTTTTGTATACAGTATTTATGAAAAATTACTGTGTGGGAGTACGGGGACGGTGTGGGCTGAACTTTGGACAGGATTGTACTGCAAACCACAAGGAGTGTTCAAATAAGGCCCGGGAGAGACATGCATGGGTGACAGCTAAATCCTCTTCAGACATGTTTTTGATGAGGGAACAAGGTTATAACACGATAGAAAGCTCCAGAAAGTTGACGTTGTTTAATAGCTTCTCTTTAAAAATGGTTTATGGGTCATTAGTGGGCCGATCCGCAGGAAACAAAAACCAGCACAAAGGTCAAAGCTATCCATTGTCAGAGGAATACAAAAAAAAACACAAGATTTATTGAGAAAAAGGCCTTGCTCTAAATATAGAAAACTTTCATTTCCTCATGAACAATACTGGTTTCCATATCAATACGTTTATGTAATTGATGAGGAGGAGGCTCAAAGTTGAGAGGTGACTAGTAGTTTTCTCTTCAAACACAGATCATGGGTTTAGAATGTTCCATGGTGTGACATTGAACATATCCATTAGTGTTATAGTCAAGGCCGCACTAATCAAGACCAAAAACAGTCTGAGACCACAGGATCCCGAGACCGAGACAAGACCAAGACCTCTAGGAGTCTAGACCGAGACAAGACCAAGAATTTTAAAGGTCAAGATCGAGACAAGACCAAGACCATGGCCTGTCAAGAACAAATCAAGACCATCATTGTCATTGTCATGTATTTGTATTTTAGTTTTTTTGGTGCATATATATGTCAGAGTTTTTATAAATATGATAAATATGATGAATGTGAATTTAGGCAGAAACTAAGACAAACAAACATACTGTACTGAAACACACTGTGCCCCTTTTTGGACCCTCACCCGCAGTTTGAGAACTTTTACTGACCCTTTACAGAAGACTGCTTTAGACTGAATAAAGTGGGTAGGATTTTTTATTTTATTTTTTGTCCGCGGGCTCCAAACGAGCGCACAGACTGAAGTGAGAAGCCCCGCGTGGTCCCGCACACCAGTACAAGTTTATTGCCGACAGCAGTAACCGTAATGAAATATGATCACACTCGACTGGCATCAGACCTCGAGTCCGAGACAAGGCCGAGTTCAAGCTCCTTCAAGACCGAGACAAGACCGAGTTCAAGCACCTTCAAGACTGAGACAAGACCGAGTTCAAGCTCCTAAAAGACCAAGAAAAGACCGAAACCAAGCGCCTTCAAAACCGAGACAAGGTCAAGTTCAAGCTCCTTCAAGACCGAGACAAGACCGAGTCCAAGTACCTTCAAGACCGAGACAAGGCCGAGTCCCAGCGCTTTCAAGACTGAGAAAAGACCGAGTTCAAGCTCCTAAAAGGCAGAGAAAAGACCAAGTCCAAGCGCCTTCAAGACCTAGACAAGGACCAAGTCCAAGCGCCTTCAAGACCGAGACAAGTCTGAGTCCGCGCCTTCAAGACCGAGTTCAAGCCTTCAAGACTGAGACAAGACGAGAAGTTCCAAGCGCCTTCAAGACCAAGTCGAAGTGCCTTCAAGACCGAGTCCAAGCGCCTTCAAGACCGAGACAAGACCGAGTCAAGCGCTTTCAAGACTGAGAAAAGACCGAGTTCAAGCTCCTAAAAGGCAGAGAAAAGACCAAGTCCAAGCGCCTTCAAGACTGAGACCAGGCCGAGTCCAAGCGCCTTCAAGACCGAGACAAGACCGAGTCCAAGCGCCTTCAAGACCGAGACAAGGCCGAGTCCAAGCGCCTTCAAGACGAGACCAGGCGAGTCAAGCGCCTTCAAGAACGAGACAAGCCGAGTCCAGCCTTCAAGACTGACCACGAGTCCAGCGCCTTCAAGACCGAGACAGTCCAGAGCCTTCAAGACGAGACAAGACCGAGTTCAAGCCTTCAAGACCGAGACAAGACCGAGTCCAAGCGCCTTCAAGACGAGACAAGGCCGAGTCCAAGTGCCTTCAAGACCGAGACAAGACTGAGTCCGCGCCTTCAAGACCGAGTCCAAGCTCATTCAAGACCGAGACAAGATGGAGTCCAAGCACCTTCAAGACCGAGAGAAGACCGAGTCCAAGCGCCTTCAAGACCGAGTCCAAGTGCCTTCAAGACCGAGTCCAAGCGCCTTCAAGACCGAGACAAGGACCGAGTCCAAGCGCCTTCAAGACCGAGACAAGGACCGAGTCAAGCGCCTTCAAGACCGAGACAAGACCGAGTCCAAGCGCCTTCAAGACCGAGACAAGGCCGAGTCCAAGCGCCTTCAAGACCGAGACAAGCCGAGTCCAAGCCTTCAAGACCGAGACAAGACTGAGTCCCGAGCCTTCAAGACCGAGTCCAAGCTCATTCAAGACCGAGACAAGATGGAGTCCAAGCACCTTCAAGACCGAGAGAAGACCGAGTCCAAGCGCCTTCAAGACCGAGTCCAAGCGCCTTCAAGACCGAGTCCAAGCGCCTTCAAGACCGAGACAAGGCCCAGTCAAAGCGCCTTCAAGACCGAGTCCAAGCACCTTCAAGACCGAGACAAGACCGAGTCCAAGCGCCTTCAAGACCGAGACAAGGCCGAGTCAAAGCGCCTTCAAGACCGAGTTCAAGCACCTTAAAGACCGAGACAAGGCTGAGTCCAAGCGCCTTCAAGACAGAGACAAAACCGAGTCCAAATGCGCTCGAGTCCAAGACGAGACCAGGAAAAAAAACTGCCTCAACCATAATATCCATCTAGCATTTATTCATTACAGGTATTTCTATCGCTCAAAAATACAATAATTCCTTCTGTGAATAGGAGTAATTCTCCACAGATCTGAACTGTGATGTAGCTTGTCTCCCTTATAGACTGATTTAATCTATAGTGTGGAACATTCTAGACAAAGCAACAACATTTCCCTGGAGAAAAGCAGGTAGCGGAGCCTCTACTAGAAAAGTCATGCAGTGAACCACATTGTTTGGAACATTCTAGGCCAAACAGTAGTATCTCCATCGTGAAAATCAGGTTGCAGACTCTTCAGGAAAGCTGCTTTGTCCGTCATTATAATTAAACGTTCGCCCTGCAACCAGAGAGTTACCAGTTCTTGACCACGATGGCTGATTAGGACAGAAATGGAAATAATACCGTATTCATTATAACTCTTTCCTCACACGTGACGGGCTGTGGGCAGAGATGGAGGTCGGTGAACAGTCTGATAAACCCCCTCACCCCCACCTTCACCCACCCGTCCACACTCTGACCCCCCCCCACAACCCCACCCACACAGGAACTAGACAGAATCAGAAACCAGAGCCTAATGCACTCCAGAACAGCACCCATGGGTGAGAGCCAGAGTCATCTCCATTATAGAGGGATGGGGATAACATAGAATGATGTGTAATGCTCCTGGACCATTACTCATGATTACTGCTGCTGAGACGCATAAGAGACCCACAAGACATCAGACAAAGAATTACAGGAAATACACACACATGTGCAGGTGCAATGCGCAACTCCTCTGGTGGAGGGTTTGCTACCAGCTTGTCTCCATGGAGATGTTATTGCTTTGCCTGGAATGTTCCATGGTATGACATTAAACATATCCATCTAGTTAAAGGAACTCTTATACACTGTCTTTGGGAATGCTCGGCAATTCAAATATTCTGGAAAGAAGTTTTAAAATGTTTGACAGAAATATTCAGTGTAAAGATTCCTATGTGTGCAAAACTTTGTGTATTGGGAATATATCCGGAAGGTTTATTACAGACGAAAAAGCAAGCAAAATTATTGGACTTTGGACTACTACATGCAAGAAGAACCATCGCCTTAAACTGGAAAAACATTGAAGCCCCCTCAACAAAACAATGGGTTAAGGAAATTTCAGAATGTGTCTGCCTTGAAAGATTGACATTTATAGCAAAGGGAAAACGAAAAGACTTTGTGAAATTATGGGAAGCTTATTTAAATATTATATCCAAAAAGTGGAAGAGATGTATGTGTAGGTATGTGTGTATATGTATATATAGAATAATATTGTTATTGTTGTTGTCCAGCATTGACAGTGATGATGATAGCAGTAACAAAAACAGATTTTTATTTATTGTCATAGATGTTGTTGTTGTTATTGTTGTAGTTATTACAATTTTATTTTAGTATTATTATTTACCTATCTCATTTTATTGTTTATTAATTATTATTATTTATTTATTTTTATTTTAGTATTATTACTTTTTATATACATTATCTATATCCATTTATTAATTCATGTTTCTCTACTAACTTTTAATTAATATATTTCTATTTATTTTTATTTATCTATTTATTTATATTTATTATGGTTGTGTGTATGTATATATATACATATATTTATTTATATTTTATTTTATTCGTTTTAAGTACATATGGTCACCAAATATAAATCAAAGACTCACCTGCGATTGATGGATTGTATTGTGCAAGTATTGCATAGTGAATGTGTGAGAGTGTGGAATTAGTTATTTGTTATTATTATTATCATTATCTTTATTGTATTTTATTTACTCATTTTATTATTATTATTATTATTATTATTATTATTATTATTTTTGGTTATATGTTGACCTGTGTTAACGTGGTCAGTTGTTCAGATGGAATTTTTATTGTCTGAAAATTAATAAAAAATACTTGGAAAAAAAACCAAAACATATCCATCTAGTATTTATTCATTACAGGTGTTTCTACTCTACTCTTCACAGATCTGACCTGTAAAGTAGCGCAGTGCTGTAATCTGCTTGTCTCTTGTGATAGATAAATTTAATCTATACCGGGGGGTCGCCAGCCTCCAGGTCAGGGACTGGTACCGGGCCGCAAAAGTGTGAACCCCCTCCTCCCATACGCCGCGCAGGCTGCACCACTAGACCAGGACTAAACCAGGACTAAACCAGGTCAAAAACAGGTCTAAAACAGGTCTAAAACCAGGACTAATCCAGGACTAAACCAGGACTAAACCAGGACTAAACCAGGTCTAAAACAGGTCTAAAACAGGTCTAAAACAGGTCTAAAAACAGGTCTAAAACAGGTCTAAAACCAGGACTAATCCAGGACTAAACCAGGACTAAACCAGGACTAAACCAGGTCTAAAACAGGACTAAAGATGGTCTAAAACAGGTCTAAAACAGGTCTAAAACCAGGACTAATCCAGGTCTAAACCAGGACTAAACCAGGTCTAAAACAGATCTAAAATGGGGTTTACAACAGGTCTAAAATAGGTCTAAAGCCTGGACTAAACCAGGTCTAAACCAGAACTAAACAAGGTCTAAAACAGGTCTAAAATGGGGTCTACAACAGGTCTAAAACAGGTCTAAAACTAGGACTAAACCAGGTCTAAAACAGATCTAAAATGGGGTCTACAACAGGTCTAAAATAGATCTAAAACTAGGACTAAACCAGGCCTACGCCGCACAGGCTGCACCACTAGACCAGGACTAAACCAGGACTAAAACAAGGTCAAAAACAGGTCTAAAATAGGTCTAAAACAGGTCTGAAACAGGTCTAAAATAGGTCTAAAGCCTGGACTAAACCAGGTCTAAACCAGAACTAAACAAGGTCTAAAACAGGTCTAAAATGGGGTCTACAACAGGTCTAAAACAGGTCTAAAACCAGGACTAAAACAACAAAATATTGTCTGATATAAAACTGATAAAACTGCTCCGTGGCGCATAAAAGGTTGGGGACCACTGATCTATACCATTGTTTCCCAAAAACTGGGTCACAAGAGCTTTTTTGGGGGGGGGGTCGCCTTGTCACGATCTGCATGTAGGTTTGCGATATAAAGTTCTAGAGACTTTTTTGTTCCAATATTGATGCTTCAAAAAAGAAAAGAAAAAAAAAAAAAAAAAAAGAGCTACATTTAATGTCCAAATAGGCGACTTATAACAGTTATTTTATTATGAGGTGAAGTAAGCAAAGGATCGTGGCCTATGAAGTTTCCTCTTTTTTAAGACTTTTAAGTAGGGATGTAACAATAACCAAAATATCATGATATTGTACCATTAAAAGTTTCACAATAATATCGTGGGCAGTCACAATATACCGAATTGTAAGTCTCTTTGCTTAAATGAATAGTTATGGTGATTTTTATGTCTTTCTTATTCTGTAAAGCACTTTGAATTACTTTGTGTACGAACTTGCCTTGCCTTGATGCAGTAGTAGCTAAAAAAACACAGGGAACTACATAGACCACAGGTGTCAAACATAAGGCCCGGGGGCCAGATCCGGCCCTCCAAGACCTTTAATCTGGCCTTCGGCTGACTTTTCTACTAAAATATTTTAATTATATTTTCTATTTAAATATTGGTAATTTGGTATCCAGTGCCTCTGTACGTGGCCCCTCCCACCAGAGCAGCACAAATGAAGACTTGTCTCTTTCCAAACGCTCTTAAAGGACGATCGTTTTGACTGTTGACCGTGACACCCTCATCAGAAAAATGTCAAAAATGAGAAAAGTAGACTCAGAGTGAAAAATTTACTTATTCCTATTTGCATACGAGTTCATGTTAAAACATTGTGTTGAAATTGCATTTTTCTCAAGGTTTCAGGTTGTTCATAATATTATAACATTTTTTAAATAAAGAGTTCATCAATTTAAAAAGATTTTTGTAATAGATTTGCATTTCTCTGCACAAATATTTGAACTTATTGCTATTTTTGGGGTTTATATGCCATGAGTTTTCTGATCCGGCCCCTTTGAGATCAAAATAGGTTGGATACGGCCCCCGGACCAAAATGAGTTTGACACCCCTGACATAGACCATGATCCTTTGCTGTTGTCAGTGCCGACTACGCTGTTATTAAGCACTTTCACATCATAATTCTTCATATTATAACAGTACCAACGGCTTTTCAAGGCTTTTTCAAGGCTTTTAAAAGGTAAAAGTAGCATATTCACAATTTTGTAAAACTCTACAAAATATCGCAATAAATATCAAACCGTGACATGCATATCATGAAAATATCATATCGAGAGATTTTACTATCATTACATCCCTACCTTTAAGTGAAAAAACTTCGCAATTCGATATATTGTGATGGTCCACGATGTTATTGTGAGAGTTCTGACGATACGATATCATAACATTTCGATTATTGTATTGTGATTTTAATGTATTTCTTATTCTGTAAAGCACTTTGAGTTACTTTGTGTAGGAATTGTGCTGTACAAATACACTTGCCTTGCCTTTTGAAGTGTATAACATCTACGAGGAAACATCAGAACAATTATAAGAATATAGAAAATAATATATACGTCTGCGTACACTGGTGCATGAGTGTGTGTGGACGGGTGAGTGGTTCCTTGATGTGAAGTGCTTTGAGAGGCTTTGAGGTAGAAAAACGCTGTATAAATCTTGGCTCGCTGTCCGTCACAGGGTTGTAGAGATGGCTGCTCTTTACTTGAATGAAACCACAAATGGAAGATCAGAACAATCACAACATTTTAGTGCACAGTATTGATTAGTAAACAGAACTGCAGCAACTTAATCGTAACTCCTGAAAGTATAACAAAATGAAGCCAAAACGTGAACTGCATATATACAATTTTGCATGTAGATTTTCCACTTTAAAATAAGCCATGAGTTTAAGTCATATTCACAGTAACTTTTTAAATAACGAAGAGTGAAAACTGTGGTATTGTATAGTTTAAACGGTTTGGTGTTTGATTCTGAAAACATAAACATTGGTGGCAACTGATAGGTTACTTGATTAACAGATTACTTATTGTAACGAACGGCCTGTTCGTTACGTAATAATTACACATGCACTTTCATTCACTTTGCACTTTATATATATTTACATTGCACAGTATAGCACGAAGCACTTATAAGATACGCTAATTTTGCACATATTAACATATTAAGAATTGCACACATTTGTATTGTTTTAAAATATATATTTATTGAAAACATTTTCGGGTGTCACGTGGGCCGGTCGGTACGGGCACTTCCGGGTTTGGCTTCGCCGGTCTGCGGAGATACACCGAAAGTTACAATTAGATAGTGTGCAATATATGTGCCGTGTTTTAAATTAGTTGTGTCTTGTGTGTGTTTGCGTGTGTGTCATGTGGGTATTTTAGAGTGTGAGAGTGGTATGTGCGTGCATGTTTGGTATTTGATAGTGCTTTTACTTACCCGTGTCTTCTGTCCAGGTGTCTGGCGAAAAGATTCCCCGGGGAACCAGACACCTTTTAAGAGTTCCGGGCCAACTCATCACGGCGGACATCGGGGGGGGAATAGCACTCGTTTTAATTGGAATATTCACGTTGGGTTTTATTCGGAATTAGTTTTAGGGTTTTATTATTTTTGTATTTGGGTTTTATATAGTTTATTTGGCTATGGGTATTTTATTGGAGGATTTTAACTTAGTTTTATACAGCTAATGTTATTTTAACCCCTTGGAGTTTTAATGGTTTTATCCAGTAGTATATAAGGCGCCTAATCAGACCATTCGATGTTCTGCTGCTGGAGAGACCTGCTGCTCCATATCCTCCCTGCACTTTTTGCACCGCACTTTGTTTTTGCACTGGCACTTTGGGAATTTTGAAAAAAGAAATTAAAAATTTTGTGGACCACGCTAAACCTGCCTCCATCATCTGTTCTCGGTTTCTCACTGCAATCCAGCCGCTCTACCCGTCCTGGTCACACTTATATAATAGTGTTTACTTTTTGTATGATGCACACTGCAAAAACCAAACAGCACATGTTTATAAGAAAGGGTCAAATGGGATAAGAAGTTGTGTATATGTTTTATGAATTCTTTCCAAAAAACACAAAGTCTGGGCAGGTCCAAAAAAGTGAGAGGTGGTTTCATTTTTCAGTTTGTGTCCATTGCCGTTCTAAGATGATTCTTTAGCGAAAACAGTGATGTTGAACTTTGTAGCAGATTTCTCTTTGCTTGTTGGTGATGTCCAAACATTTTTCCATTAAATATTGTCAGTAGAGTCGGGCTGCTCACAGCGCACGAGTAGGGCTCCATTTAGGAGGTGCACTTGGGGTGATAGTCGCTCTTTTTCCGCAGCGACTCATTATAAGACAAGTTTAATTCAAGATGAAACCAAGTAAGTTCCTTTTAAAACATTTTTCTAAGTTTGGTGCAGCGTCTTCACTCACACCTGCTCAAGAGGCCATCTTCAGGTGCTGGTCCTGTCCTGCCGCTTCCCCAGTTTAGGCTCCTGGCTCCACTAATGACATCACTCTGTTACAGCCAATGAAATAGCGTCAGGTGTAACCCTGTCGACATATCACTGAATACATCTCAAAACATCTAATAAACAAAATGTGAATTAAAGGGATAGTTGTTTTTTTTTACATAAATCTGTATGGCATCCCTGTGAACAGTGTTGTGCATCCACACTGACTTACCCCCGACAGTGTCCGGTGAGCCGAGATACTGGCCGTTTTCGGTGCTGAGGAAAGTAGTCCGGCAAGTTGGCTGGGGACTGTATAATAAAGCGTTTTTCTTCTCAAAATAATATGTGTTCAAAAGAGTGATACATTTGCATCACAAAACCATCATCCTCAAAAAAGTCAGACCTCATAATCGCTTGGCACTATTTTCTTTTCCGTTCTGTTCATTTTTGTTGTTACAGCCTGGATAATCAAGAGTCCACACCATTTTTTAGATATATTCTTATGTATCTTATACAAGCTCATATACTTATGGCTCTAGCTCTCTCGTTAGCTCTCTCACGTCGCGGCGGTCTGTGAATGTAAACACTGCCGAACAACTGAAGAAAGTGATGGATCCGTGCGCGGCTGTCACCTGGCGGCAGCGCGCAGTGATACGAACGGAGAGAAAATAGTGCCAAGCGATTATGAGGTCTGACTTTTTTGAGGACGATGGTTTTGTGATGCAGATGTATCACTCTTTTGAACACATATGGTTTTGAGAAGAAAAACGCTTTATTTTACAGTTCCCAGCCAACTTGCCGGACTACTTTCGTCAGCACCGAAAATGGCCAGTATCTCGGTTCACCGGACGCTGTCGGGGGTAAGTCAGTGTGGATGCACAACACTGTTCATGGGGATAATATACAGATTTATGTCAAAAAACCCGAACTATCCCTTTAAAACGTGTCAAATTAATACTACTGAGTTTGGAAAAATATAAGAATTTTTTTTAGTTTTTTGTTTTTAATTAAAATAAAACATATATTGGTAAGGACTATTTTGTCTTCCCCAAATAATGGTCATGACATGTCTCCACCGTCCCTTTACATTACAGTTTGCATGTAACATAGTTCCTGTAAACCAACAGTCTATCACATGAACAGAGATCAGTTTCTCTTTCAGTTCGTCCTGTAAGACTTCATAAAACTAAAAGTATATTAAACTACAAAGAGCTTTTCTTATGTCACATTATGGCCTTTAAAATCAGGACGGGTTTGATCAAAGTGAAACTTTAAAAACAGAATATGCCACCTTCACAGCAGAGTCCTACACAGGAACACTTCAAACTGTGCTCCCAAAATAACTCCCTCTCTCTCTTGCTCTTCCTTCCTTTTTTTTCTCTCTCTCACATGTCTCTCCCCCTCTCTTTTTCCTTCCACTCCCTCTCCGTCTTTCTCTTTCCTCTCTCTCTCTCAGCACTACTCTCTAGCTTTCTCTCTCCTTCCCTCTCTTCCACAGCCAGCAGGATGTCGTAGCAAAAGATCTCTTCCCTTCTTTTTCTCCCTCACTCCCTCCCCTTCTCTCCCTCTCTCCCTCTTCCCACAGCCTGCAGGACATCCCAGCTGGAGATCCCCTCTTTCTCTCTTTTTGTCTCTCTCTCTCTTTGTCTCTCTCTTTCCCTCCCTCTCTCCCTCTTCCCACAGCCTGCAGGACGTCCCAGCTGCAGATCCCTTTTTTCTCTCCTTCTCTCTTTCTCTGTGCCTCTCTTCCTCTCTCTCTTCTCTATCCTTCTGTGCCTCTTCTTCCCTCTCTTCTTTCTTATTTCTTTCTCTCCTTTCCTCTCTCTCTCCCTCTTCCCACAGCCTGCAGGACGTTCCAGCTGAAGATCCCTTCTTTCTTTCCTTCTCTCTTTCTCCCTCCCTCCCTCTGTCCCTCTATTTATCTCTTTCTCTCTCTTTCCCTCCATCCCCTGTCTCTCCTTCCCTCTCTCCCCGTCTTCCCATAGCCTGCAGGACGTTCCAGATCCCTTCTTTCTTTCTTTCTCCCCCCTCCCTCTTTATCTCTCTCTCTCTCTTTCCCTCCATCCCTCTCCTTCCCCTCTCTCCCCCTCTTCCCACAGCCTGCAGGACGTTCCAGCTGCAGATCCCTTCTTTCTTTCCTTCTCTCTTTCTCTGTCCCTCTTCTTCCTCTTCTCTCTCTCTCCTCTCTGTCCCTCTTCTTCCCTCTCTTTCTTTATTTCTTTCTCTCCTTTCCTCTCTCTCTCCCTCTTCCCATAGCCTGCAGGACGTTCCAGATTCCTTCTTTCTTTCTTTCTTTCTCCCCCCTCCCTCTTTATCTCTCTCTCTCTCTCTCTTTCCCTCCATCCCCTGTCTCTCTTTCCCTCCATCCCTCTCCTTCCCTCTCTCCCCCTCTTCCCATAGCCTGCAGGATGTTCCAGATCCCTTCTTTCTTTCTTTCTCCCTCCTCCCTCTTTATCTCTCTCTCTTTCCCTCCATCCCTCTCCTTCCCTCTCTCTCTCCCTCTTCCCACAGCCTGCAGGACGTTCCAGCTGCAGATCCCTTCTTTCTTTCCTTCTCTCTCTCTCCCTCCCTCCCTCTGTCTCCCTATTTCTTTCTTTCTCTCTCTTTTCCTCCACCCCTCTCCTTCCCTCTCTTACTCTCTTCTTCCCCCCCTCTCTCTCTCTCTTTCCCTCCATCCCTTCTCTTTCCCTCTCTCTCCCTCCCCCTCTTCCCACAGCCTGCAGGACGTCCCAGCTGCGGATCCACACATCCCAGGCCTGTCCTCTGTTCAGCGGGTGCATCTTCGCCCATGGGTGCTGCTGTGTAATTAGAGGGGATGTCCACCTAAACTAACAGGGCACCCTCCTCTTTCTCCTCCTCTTCGTCCGTCCGCAGTGGGCCGGGTGACGGATCTCCACCCTGACGAGCAGCACCGAGCCCCAAACAAGAAGCTAATTTACCTCCATGTTTTTCTGCTCGGAGAGGTTTTTTTTTTTTTTTTTTTTTTTCTGTTTAATGGAAAGCTGACTGCAGCAGGTTCAGAGCATGAATCAAACCTTTGTCCCGCTCTCGGCTTTCAACTCGGCCCCTCAAAAAATACCTCTGAGCAACGTATAGAAGGTATATGAAGGTATATTTACTTCTAGAAGGATCAGAGGTGGAAGGTAATTAAGTAAAAGCAGTAAAGTATTCTACCCAAGTATACATTTTAGGTGCTTAAAGGTGCAACGTGGAACTGTTCTGGAGGAGGGGCCGCCATCTGCTTGTCTCCATGGTGATATTATTGCTATGGGATGTTCCACAGTATGGCATTAAACAAATATTTCTTGTATTTATTCAATTACAGGTGTTTTAATTGAACAAAATTGCTGCAGAAACATGCAGTATTCCTGTGAGCCATTTTTTGTGGGTTCACTTCTCCACAGATCTGACCTGTAACTTGGTCTGGTGAAACGGCCTGCTCGTTTCCATGGAGAATTTTTTTTTTTTACAAACAAAAATATACAAATAAAAACAGCTAGAAAAAAAACAAAACAAAAATATACATTCAATTGTTTCAGCTGAACAAAATTCAGCACGAATATTTACAAAAATCACTACATTTGAAGCCTTATAAGTAGGGGTGTGCAGAAATATCGTATCGTTTAATGTATAATACAGTATCAATATCATGGGCAGCTGTATCGATATACTGCCAAGAGTATTTTTTGGTATATTTTACTGAATTATTTTGTTACACTGCTACAGTTTTGCTGCTTGTTTAGAGGAAGGAAACTCGTTTATGCGACACATTTGACATTTTCACTGTTTTGATCCTTAAAAAAGGCTGTTTTCATATGAACTTTGTACAAGAAGAAGTGGTTTAACAAAGACTTTTAGCATCACAGCCATGATTTAGTCTTTATTTTTCATTGAACCGTATAGAATCAATTTGAAATATATCAAATCGAATCGAAAGAGCACTGTATTGACATATGTATCGTATCGTGGCTTATGTATCGAGATATGTATCGTATCGTGGCCAAGGTATCAAGGTATGTATCATATCATGGCCAGTGTATCGAGGTATGTATCGTATCGTGGCCTATGTATCGAGGTATGTATCGTATCATGGCTAATGTATCGAGATATGCATTGTATCGTGGCCAACATATCGAGGTATGTATCGTATCGTGGCCTATGTATCGAGGTATGTATCATATCATGGCCAGTGTATCGAGGTATGTATCGTATCGTGGCTTATGTACCAAAGTATGTATCGTATCATGGCCTATGTATCGAGGTATGTATCGTATCGTGGCTTATGTACCAAAGTATGTATCGTATCATGGCCTATGTATCGAGGTATGTATCATATCGTGGCCTGTTTATCGAGGTATGTATCGTATCGTGGCCTGTATCGAGGTATGTATCGTATCGTGGCCTATGTATCGAGGTATGTATCGTATCGTGGCCTGTGTATCGAGGTATGTATCGTATCGTGGCCTATGTATCGAGGTATGTATCGTATCGTGGCCTATGTATCGAAGGTATGTATCGTATCGTGGCCTACGTATCGAGGTATGTATCGTATCGTGGCCTATGTATCGAGGTATGTATCGTATCGTGGCCTACGTATCGAGGTATGTATCATATCGTGGCCTATGTATCGAGGTATGTATCGTATCATGGCCTGTGTATCGAGGTATGTATCGTATCGTGGCCTGTGTATCGAGGTATGTATCGTATCATGGCCTGTGTATCGAGGTATGTATCGTATCGTGGCCTACGTATCGAGGTATGTATCGTGGCCTATGTATCGAGGTATGTATCATATCGTGGCCTATGTATCGAGGTATGTATCGTAACTTCTTAATGATATCCAGACGTACTTACAAAACCTCAAAGTCTGCGAAATACTTTTTACTCTTTTTACTTTTTACTGTATCTGTACTTTTACTTAAGTAACAAAGCTGTACTTCTTCCACGACTGAAAAGGACGCAGTACTAGATCACGCTGTTGATTCTGGGTGAAAAATGTTCATCAAAGTTCATGTATATTTGTGGTACTTCTCTCCAGAATCGATCCGGCGTATTGGATGAGGGGAAGATTGTCAACACAAAAGTCCAGATTGGTGTAATTTTTTATAATGTTGTTTTATTTTTGTAGCACTTTGGTTCGTGTAATTGTTTTTAAAGAGGGCTATAAATAAAGTTGCAGTTGCAGATGTGTACTCCAAGAAGTATTTTTATGATGAACGGTGAACTCCGAACCATAAACAAAGAACATGATACAAATTGTGTTTTTTCTTTTATTTGAGTCATTTGGATCACTTTATTTATCATTAATCAGGAAAGGCCCGCTCAGATTGTGTGTGTTTTCAGTGGTAAGAAAAGCCAGGGCACCCAAAAGAAACCTGCACAAACACAGGGAGAACATGCAAACTCAGAAAAGGCACAGAAAAGCCCCATGCTGCTTGGGCGTTGAACCTAGGACATTCTTTTCCTGTGAGGCAGTAGTGCTTGTTTTTATGATTTTGACACAGGATACAAGCTCGCCCCATGGCAAGAAAAGATCTGAGGTTGATTCTTGGTAAAAAAAAAAATAAAAAAATTAGAATCCAATGTGTTTCTTGTTTTTTGTTTTTATACAGACCAGACCTGCAAAAGTCATATCTAGGTTTGTGAAAATGACTTAAATTATGAACATCTGACTTTATCTGAGTGGATTCTATCAATGTAATAAGTGCGTTCTTCTTAATTTAAGCAATATTTTATTTTGTTTCTTATTTTAAGGGGGAAGAGTTGCTGTGTTTGTTATTTTAAGTGTGGCAAGTTGTATTTTTAGTACAAAAAGTCTTATTCCACTGGCAGATAATTTTAGCCTGACTCATCAGCTGGTTTCACTTCGTGGAAACTGTCTGACCTCGCAGCATTAGGATTCGTTCGCTCAACGGTAGGCGGGTACTTTTTTTATTTAACCAATCACTGCTATTTGGTCGTGACTTATGTAATGCGTCACTAACGAGGTTTCCCGAATTCCGTAGGAAGAAGGGCAATAACGTCTTTCCCCTTGATAAAATTCACCAAACATTCTCTTTGTTCCGGCTTTAAATCCTCGATCTCGGGAATCGTTGCCAACACAGAATGTCTGTCTTCGTCTACATCCATTTCGACCGCTTTGTTTACTGTTGCTGTACCACAAAAGGGACCCAGACAGACGCTTGAGTTTGATGTCATGGCTTCACAGCTCTCAGAGAGAAATTAAATTGAGCGGAGGCACTAGGTGATAATTTTACTTCTCAAGAGAAATTCACTCAAATCATGATAAAAACTTTCTTAATTCAAGTCATCTTAACTTGGCTGGATTTTATTTTTGGAGGTGTTGGATTAGCGATGAATCTTATCCATAAAAGTCCAGACTGATGTATATTTTATACAGTTATTTTATGTTTGTAGCACTTTGGTCCACATACAGTAGTAGTGAAAGTTTAAGATTGCAGTTGCAGACTGAAATACACATACAAATTATGTTTTATTGCTTTTTTAATGTAATTTGTTAGTGATTTTTTATTTCCCTGTTTGTGACTAGGGAACACAAGCTCATAAAGAAAGAAGGTACCGTGATACTAACTGTTCTCTTTTTTTCTCCGTCATTTTAATTAGCAATTTTATTTATTGGATATTTAACCAGGACAGTCCTAGCGAGGCTGGTGCCACCTAGTGCCTCCGCTCAATTTCATTTCTCTCCAGCGATTAGGTCAGGAATCAGAATACACTAGACGATTTGGAAGAACCCTGAAAGTGTGAATGCGGGCACCAGCCAATCAGAGAAGAGCCAGACATTCTGTGTTGGCAACGATTACCGAGATCGAGGATTTTAAGACAGAACAAAGAGAATGTTTGGTGAATTTTATCAAGGGGAAAGACGTTATTGCCCTTCTTCCTACGGGATTTGGGAAAAGCTTTATTGATAGATTGATTGAAGTTTATTGATAATGTACGAGGCGGGGCGGAGATGGCTGAGTCGAGATTCAGGGTGGAGGCTCCGTCTCAATCTGCAATTGGCCGAGACGGAGCGGGACCCCCCTCGTAGGCGTCTTATGGCTGAAGGGTGGGTTCGAGTGAGCTGAGACAAACTGCGGTGTTGGGAAAGGCTGCTACTAATAGGCTTCTGGGAAATTAGAGGTGTGGTCGAAGTGACTTGGGGTTCGCTGATAAGGAGGAGAGGCGGTCAGGGCGCGGTCCTGCTCCTGAATCTCAGTTAATCATGTCAACTCCACTTAATAGACCAGTTACGAATTACATACGTCACGACCAAATAGCAGCGATTGGTTAAATAAAAAAGTATGTGCCTACTGTCGAGCGAACGAATCCTAACGCTGCGAGGTCAGACGGTTTCGACGAAGTCAAACCGGCTGATGAAGCAGGCTAAGAAAGTCCAATTGAGGATAAGAATCTCATTTTCAGCAACGTGAACAATTGGGTAAATATTGTGGTATGGGACCCACACAGACACAGGGAGAACATGCAAACTCCACACAAAAAAGACCCCAAGCCACCTGGGAGTTGAACCTACGACCTTTGAGCTGTGAGGCTGTATAGTGCTGACCGCTGCGCTGCCATGCCGACATTTCTCTTAGTTTTTTTGTGATTTCGAGGTACTTGAAAAACCACTGAATACAATTACACTCCGGCTCTCCAAGAAGAAGTGCAGTGTGGGTAATTATGAGCGAGCGCGGCCGGGCGAGCAGGCTAATCCATCCTTGTCACAGTGGAGTGATTGGGTTCAGGGGGCGCCCCCTTCAGTACAGACGTGGACACCGTGTTAATGGGCCGTGGGACACTTGAGGAGTCCACAGGAGAGCTAACATGTGCTCTAATGACTCACTGTAGTAACTTAAAGAGGACACAGTGTGCGTTTGTCGGCTATCGTTTTAATCTCGCCTGACAATGCCGTCCTCGTCGCTTAATAGTGATTATGTGTCATTTACAAGGAACTGGAGAGATGCCACTGTCAGAAATGATCATCTATGACACTCGTAGATCATTATATCAATATATTTTGGACATTTTGAATCATAATATTGATCTAAAACAACTTAAAGAGACATTTCCTAGTGAGCCAGAGTGTTGGAGACGTGTGGAGACACTTTTTTAAATATTCCAGCCATTCCTTGTATTTGCAGAGGTCGCTGCTGCTAGGCTAGTGCATGTCAATGGCCATAGTTAGCCTGCCACTAAAAACAGTCTTACCCACTCCACAAAACACCCAAAGCAAATTTATTATTACACCAGACTGTCCATGTAAATGTCTGTGTTAAAAAAACAGTGTTTGAAATAAAATTAATCTTGCATCGCATGAATCGTCGCATGTTGAGGGACTATTTTCTCATATATCAGTCCGCTGCTGCCAAACTTTCTATCAGGAAATACAACTCGCTGCTGCTGCTCAGACATAAATCCTTCAAATGCGAGATTGGTTTTACTTCAAAATTTTTTCTATCAACACAGACATTCACATTGACAGTCTGGTGTAATATACAAGTAAATACAAGTACTGGATGGAATATTTTTTTAAAAGTGTCTCCACACGTCTCCAACACTCTGACTCACTAGGAAATGAGGTCCTATGTCCAAAATTCCAGACTGTCCCTTGAAAAGTGTAAAAATTAGATTTTGCATAATAGTCTCTTTTAAAGGTCCCATATTACAGAAAATGTATTTTTATGAGCTTTAAGCCATGTTATAATTATACTACCTCCTCAAAAGTAGACCTGGAGTTGTGCTTTGTTTCATTCAAACATGTAACACTGATTTATTAGTCTGTTTGTCTATTGTTCTCCAAAGCTCAAAATGCTCTGTTTCAGCTTGTGAACATGACATCACAAGGTGGATAGGAGTGTTTTCTGTTTGAGAGAAGAACTCAGCCTAAATATGCAGGATCTGGATGTTAAATAGGGATGTAACAATAACTGAAATATCGTGATATCGTATCGTCAAAAGTCTCACAGTAAAACCATGGGGCATCACAATATATCAAATCACAAGTTCCTTTGCTTAAATACATATTTTTTTATAGTAGGAACAGCTTATAACCATCTGGAACCACATATCCCATGATTCATTTCAGTGCACAACATGAAGAGATATGTTTTTTACTTGAATTCTTGGCATTATGACAGTAATAATGCACACCAAAATCTTGTCAGGGTATTTTAAAAGCAAAAAAGCGTCCTATCTACAATTATATCAGCCTTTCCAAAATATCGCAATAAATATCGTACCATGAGATGCATATCGTGATAATATCGTACTAGGCCCTGTGACCTACGAGATTCACCACCCAGACAAGAAGAAGGCAAAGCAGACTTACCATGTTAACCTGCTGAAGGAGTGGAAGGAAGCTCCAGTAATCCCGGTGCCCGTGGCGTCCCTGCTGGCGACGGAGGTGGACAGCCAAGGGGAGGAGGAGTCCACTCTAGCCGACCTCCGCCAGCCTGCTGAACCGGCCCTCAACCATCTCTTCGCCGACCAGTCCAGCCAGCTGATCCAGGTCTTCCAGAGAGTCTCCAAGCTGTTTGCTGCCAACCCAGGGAAGACGGTCCTGGTCGAGCACGTCATCCGTTTAAAGGACAAGGGCCCGGTCCGCCAGAGGTCCTACCGGGTTCCACAACATCTGGTGGCACAGCCCCTGAAAGAGGTGGAGGAGATGCAGCGCCTGGGGGTGATCGAGCCATCACAATCAGAATGGTGCAGTCCGGTGGTCATCGTGGTGAAGAAGGACGGCTCACTCCGCATCTGCATCGACTTCCGGAAGCTCAACGCGGTGTCTGAGTTCGATGCCTACCCGATGCCCCGGATTGACGACCTGCTGGAGAAGATCGGTCAGGCCAGGTTCATCACCACCCTTGACCTCTGCAAGGGCTACTGGCATCCCCAAGAAACAGATATCATTTCATCTCCGGTGTTAAATGTGTGTGAATGAAACAAAACACAACTCCAAGTATGCTTTTAATGACGAAACAACATTATAACATAAATCAGAAAACAGCGTAATATGAGCCCTTTCAAGATGCACTATGTGACTTTTCTTGCAGAAGCTTTACCACCTGCTCTTCTCTACCTGGAGCAGTGACACCGCTGAGGATGGCTCACAGCTTGTACCGCAGTGTACAGATTTTATTTCAAATGTCAAATCTTATGTAGTTTTTTCTTGTCAGCACAAATTGGCTGTCCACATGGAAGCCTGGTTTATTTTCGACCACGGAGGCTGTGGGCAGCTTTCTTCCATTCATGTGACTGAGCCGCCGCCGTTGCCAGTTTGATTTTATTCATATTCGTGTTTTATTGAGCTAGGCATCGAAATTACCACATCTCTCTCTCTTTCTCCATCACTCTCTCTTTGTGTGTCTCTCTTTCTACCTCTCTCTCTTCTCCACTCTTTTCTCTGGAAATAAAAACACAGATCTTGTTTTAGGTGTTGCATAGTTCACACAAACTCCAAACAACAGCACCACATCTCTCTCTCTCTCTCTCTCTTCATCTTCATTCTATCTCTCCATCCATCTGCCTCTTTCTTTCTCCCTCTCTCTCTTTCTCTGGAAAATAAAACCACATCTCTGGTGTTTGGTCTTGGACCGTCCACACAAACTCCAAACAACAGCTGAGGGAACAGAAATATTTTCATTTCCAACAAATCAATGGAGACGATTTTTTTTTCCTGCTTTCACAATATTTTGAAAAATATTTTGCAGAACAGCCAAAACAGTTTACAGCATTGTGTTCAGAAAGTAATCACATTCTAATCAGAACCACCATCAAAACTTTAGATTAGATGAAATGTTCGAATGGCTGCATGGGTTCTGATGAGACAAACTATCTGAAGAACTAATACCAGTGTATCTCATCCAGAAATTAATTTTGTTGATTTTCTGGGAGTAATCTTTGGTCTTTTAACTGAGAACAGATGCTCTACTGGCTCAAACACTCGAGACTTTTCTGGTGGAGGGTCCGTTACCTGCTTGTTTCCATGGAGATGTTATTGCTTTGCTTTGAATGTTCCATGGTATGACTTTAAACATCATTTATACATTTTATCAACACTGGAAAAAATTATTACATTACTTTTTACATGAAGCCACATAAGAAACAGAAAATATTGTGGAAGGCCAGGCCAAAATGCACTCAATTCTGCATAAAACTGATTGTATTTCTTTATAAAAAGCAGCAAATAGTATTGTTTTGTTGAGCTGGTAAGAGTGGTAAGAGTTTATGTTATGAATAAGCAATGAAAAAGTGAAGTTGCCTTACAAAAAATGTCATTTAAAAACACCTCTAAAATAAAATCTGTGCAGCTTTAGTCCATGCATGAAGTAAAATGATAAAATATGTTTATTTTGTAATTCAAAATGAGCTTCAATGGGCCGGTCAGAGTCAACCAAAGGGCCGTATGTGAGCTGTACAAGGTCAGCCTGATTCATCAGACGGTTTCACTTCGTAGAAACCGTCTGACCTTGCAGTGTTAAAATTCGTTCGCTTGACGGTAGGCGGGTACTTTTTATCATTTAACCAATCGCTGCTATTTGGTCCTGACATATGTAATGCGCCACTAACAGGGTTAACTGGTATATTAAGCTTTTCCCAAATCCCGTAGGAAGAAGGACAATAACGTCTTTCCCCTTGATAAAATTCACCAAACATTCTCTTTATTCCGGCTTTAAATCCTCGATCTCGGGAATCGTTGACAACACAGAATACATCACTCTTCGCTGATTGGCTGGTGCCCGAACTTGCACTTCCGGGGTTTTTGCGAACCGTCTATTGTATTTTGATTCCTGACCTAGTCGCTGGAGAGAAATGAAATTGAGCGGAGGCACTAGGTGGCGCCAGCCTGGTTAGTACAAGGTCCAGGTCTGACTTAAAATTTAAAAAAAAAAAAACTACTCTTTGCAGTTAAAATAAGAAACAAAATCTAATATTGTAAAAAAAAAAAAAAAAAAAAAAAAAAACTCACACACACTTGAAACATTGGTAGATCATTTGTCTTGTCAAGTTGAATCTACACAGCAAAAAGTGAAGTGTTAAAATTGACTCTCACAGAATCAACTTTAACATTTTCTCAGAGTTTATATGAGTCCAATCTGGACTAGAGTTAATTTAACATGTTTGGAAATGTTAATGAAGTAAAACTGGACCAAAGTTCCTGTTTAACCCCGAAATCCAGAGTTATATTAACGTTTTGAGAGTAAACAGATAACACTTTGTAGAGTTATTCTGATTTAGCTAAACAACACACAGAAGTGTTTTATTTTATTTTGACTTTATTTTAGTTAATTTAAGATTAAATTATGAACAAAACTGGTTCAAACTGGTCTTCTCTCACAAGAGTGTGAAGTGGTGAATGGGAGGAGCCAAATAACACTAAGGGAAGTTGAATTAACAATAAGAAAAGTTGAATTAACCTTAAGGGAAGTTGAAATTAACAATAAGAAAAGTTGAATTAACACTAAGGGAAGTTGAATTAACACTAAGAGAAGTTGAATTAACACTAAGAAAAGTTGAATTAACCTTAAGGGAAGTTGAATTAACACTAAGGGAAGTTGAATTAACCTTAAGGGAAGTTGAATTAACACTAAGGGAAGTTGAATTAACCTTAAGGGAAGTTGAATTAACACTAAGAGAAGTTGAATTAACACTAAGAAGTTGAATTAACACTAAGAGAAGTTGAATTAACACTAAGAAAAGTTGAATTAACACTAAGAGAAGTTGAATTAACACTAAGAAAGTTGAATTAACACTAAGAGAAGTTGAATTAACACTAAGGGAAGTTGAATTAACCTTAAGGGAAGTTGAATTAACACTAAGAAAAGTTGAATTAACACTAAGAGAAGTTGAATTAACACTAAGGAAGTTGAATTAACCTTAAGGGAAGTTGAATTAACACTAAGAAAAGTTGAATTAAATACTAAGAGAAGTTGAATTAACACTAAGAGAAGTTGAATTAACCTTAAGGGAAGTTGAATTAACCTTAAGGGAAGTTGAATTAACACTAAGGGAAGTTGAATTAACACTAAGAGAAGTTGAATTAACACTAAGAGAAGTTGAATTAACACTAAGAGAAGTTGAATTAACACTAAGAGAAGTTGAATTAATACTAAGAGAAGTTGAATTAACACTAAGGGAAGTTGAATTAACCTTAAGGGAAGTTGAATTAACACTAAGAAAAGTTGAATTAACACTAAGAGAAGTTGAATTAACCTTAAGGGAAGTTGAATTAACACTAAGGGAAGTTGAATTAACACTAAGGGAAGTTGAATTAACCTTAAGGGAAGTTGAATTAACACTAAGAAAAGTTGAATTAACACTAAGAAAAGTTGAATTAACACTAAAAGAAGTTGAATTAACCTTAAGGGAAGTTGAATTAACCTCAACCACATCAACTCTGACAAATAACCCCAGCTCAAACCCCCATTTAACTTTCAGATAGTTAAAATAACACGTTTGGTGTTAAAAACAACTCTGAAATATTTTACCCTAAAACTTTAACCCTCCAGTTTTTGCTGTGTACTCAAATAAAGTGAAATGTTGTTACTTTAAGTCATTTTACCTTACCTATAGACATTGCTTTTTCCAGTGTGTTTCCAGTACGTGTGTTCAGTTCCTTCTCTCTATAGTCCGTGTTCTATCTCACAGACGGATCTTGAGTGTATGTGTGTGGACTTGGCCCGATGCTTGAGTCACTTCCTCTTCTGCAGACAGACAGATGGAGCTGGCCTTCTCACTGTGTCCTTCTCATATCGATCGTCTGCTTGGCTCGGCTCCAGGACCAGCCCAGGCTCCAGGCTCCTGCCCAGGCTCCAGCCCGCCGTGTCCCAGAGACGAGCTGCGGCGGGCGGGCGGGCGGGCGCACCGAGCTCACCGCTGCCTCTCCGTTTCAGTTCGCAGTACGTGTTCTGGTTGTGCATAACTTAAACTGTTTGAACTTTTGAAAGTTTTTGATGTCATTGCTTTGGCTGAAATGTCCCACAATATGACATTAAACAGCTCTACCTTAGATTTATCCAATTACAGGTGGTTTTATTGCTCAAAAATACGTAGAAAAACAAATATTCTGACTGTGAGCGGGGTTTCCTCTCCACAGATCTGACCTGTAACTTGGCCTTCTCTGGTCCAGAGTGATGACAGAAACTTGTAATACTGTGAAACATTTTAGACGAAGCAATAACATCACCAGGAAGAAAAGCAGGAGGTGGATTCACAACCAAAAATGTTTGACACTAGGGCTACTCGATTATGGAAAAAATCATTATCACTATTATTTTGGTCAATACTGAAATCAAGATTATTCAAACAATGCGTTTATTCAGCATCTCTCGCTCACAAAAACACTTTGTTATTGATAATTTATGCAAAAATTCCAAATTGAAAATAAATATAGGCTACAAATATGAACCTTAGAGCAGTTTTGCGATGTATAAAACAAAAAAATGAATAAAATATACTCTGAACATGAAATAAGGCATAGAAAAGCACAAATGTATCCAAAATAAACTATATATCCAGCTGTTCTACAATCTCTATATTTAAAAATAAAATAAACATAATTATTTATATAAAAAATTAGCCAGGCTGGTGCCACCTAGTGCCTCCGCTCAATTTCATTTCTCTCCAGTGACTAGATCAGGAATTGGAATACACTAGAAGGTTTGCAAGAACCCTGGAAGTGCGAGTTCGGGCACCAGCCAATCAGAGAAGAGCCATATATTCTGTGTTGGCAACGATTCCCGAGATCGAGGATTTAAAGTTGGAACAAAGAGAATGTTTGGTGAATTTTATCAAGGGGAAAGACGTTATTGGGGCGGCAGTAGCTCAGTTGGTAGAGCATTCGTCCACTGATCTGAAGGTTCGATTCCAGCTCTCGACATAAACATCACAGGTTGAGCGGTCAGATCCACTAACCCACAGGTTGGCGGTGTGATTCCAGCTCCCACAGATGAATGCTGTTGTTGTGTCCTTGGGCAAGACACTTAACCCACCTTGCCCACAGTGTTTGCGTACACTGGTGTGTGAATGGGTGAGTGGTTCCTTATTGTAAAGCGCTTTGAGTGCCTTGAAGGTGGAAAAGCGCTATAGAAAAATGTGACCATTTTCCTCCTTCGGGATTTGGGAAAAGCTGTGCACATTACATACGTCACGATCAAATAGCAGCAATTGGTTCAATGAAAAAAAAGTAGACACCTACCATTGAGCGAACGAATCCTAATGCTGCGAGGTCACACGGTTTCTACGAAGTGAAACCGGCTGATGAATCAGGCTAATAAAAAATACCCCAAAATAAACTTTGTGAAGCTTTATAAATCGTTTCAACTTGATTATATGAGTTTGGAGATCATCAAAATCCAATTAATTGCACAGTCTTATTCCACACTGCACCATTAAATATAATAACAAACATACGAATGACAAAGTACATGAACAATTTTCAATTAAAGAAGCATTATGTAACTTTTCTGGTTTAGGGCCTCTTGCGAGTCACCACAGAGATGCTTCACGTGTGTTTTTATTGCTCAAAACCACCGTGGTAAAACATGCATTCTTACTCTACATTACATTCTTACAGATGTGACCTGTAATTTGGCCTGGCTGTGTTACCGACTTGTCTCCGAGGAGATATACATAAGGTTAATGACATATTGTGGAACATTCCAGCCAAAGCAATAACATCTGGTAGCGAAAAGTTCCACCAAAAGAAAAGTTAAACACCGCGGATCAAGCTAAACGCACGAGACAATAACGTGCTGATGCAATCAAAGATGAGTCAGGTTT
Source organism: Boleophthalmus pectinirostris (assembly GCF_026225935.1). Taxonomy (NCBI): domain Eukaryota; kingdom Metazoa; phylum Chordata; class Actinopteri; order Gobiiformes; family Gobiidae; genus Boleophthalmus; species Boleophthalmus pectinirostris. Next base: position 33,636,505 of record NW_026571140.1, read on the forward strand.
AGTGTGACTCGTGAGAAATAATGTGGAAAATAAATTAAATCTAAATAGACGTTTAAATGGAGACCACACACAAACCTGAGAGTATTGAGCTCTGACGCCGTCCAACGTTTCCATCAGCGAGGACACATTTGACCAGAGCGGCAGTGAAGTCATGACTGCCTCCCGATCATGGAAGTAAACGTGGAAAAGTTTACTCATAAGTTTATTAGACAGTTTTTTGTTTTTTTTTTTATCGAGAGCTACTTCATAACAACAATTTTCTGCATTTGATTCAGTAAAGTTGGGAGTTTACCAACGGCTGGACAGGTTTCCTTATTGTGCGCCTCCAAAACAATCTCTCCAGCCAAGTCCCGAGTCCTAACCAAAATCCTGGCTGAAGAATTGAGTAGAGAAAAGTCTGTCCATTCAATTATTGGAAAAGAATCAACTGGTTAACTCGCAGCTGCCAGTGTAAGTCACATCTCTGTTCATCTCACAATTAGGGCTGTACAATGAATCAGATTTAATGAAAGTTGTCAATGAAAAGAATCCGTGTATCATTTGTTTTTCAAAATAAAACCAAAAACAGTTTTCTTCGTTATTTGTCTCCAAAACCAAAATGAACAAACGGATAACGATTCGTTTTTTCAGTTTTCGATTTTGTGTTGAAAAAACGGATAACGGCCGTTTCCCGTTTACGTGACTTCTGTGACTGCGATGCCGGACTTTTGCGCTGCATACGGACTGAACCAGGACTGATCCAGATCCGGGACCAGACCGGGACCAGAGTGCTACTGAGACCGGGACCAGAGCGGGACTGAGACCGAGACCAGACCGGGACCAGACCGAGACCAGACCGGACCAGACCGAGACTGAGATCAGCACTGAAACCGTGACCAGACCGAGACCGAGACCAGACCGAGACCAGACCGAGACCAGAGACCAGACCGAGACTGAGATCAGCACTGAAACCGGGACCAGACCGAGACTGAGATCAGCACTGAAACCGGGACCAGACCGAGACTGAGATCAGCACTGACCGTGACCAGACCGACCAGACCAGACCGAGACCAGACCGAGACCAGACCGAGACCAGACCGGGACCAGACCGAGACTGAGATCAGCACTGAAACCGGGACCAGACTAAGAGTGAGACCAGACCGGGACCAGAGTGCTACTGAGACCGGGACCAGAGCGGGACTGAGACAGAGACCGAGACCGAGACCAGACCGAGACCAGATCGAGACCAGACCGAGACTGAGATCAGCACTGAAACCGTGACCAGACCGAGACCAGACCGAGACCAGACCGAGACCAGACCGAGACTGAGATCAGCACTGAAACCGGGACCAGACCAAGAGTGAGACCAGACCGGGACCAGAGTGCTACTGAGACCGGGACCAGAGCGGGACTGAGACCGAGACCAGACCGAGACCAGACCGAGACCAGACCGAGACCAGACCGAGACTGAGATCAGCACTGAAACCGGGACCAGACCGAGAGTGAGACCAGACTGGGACCAGAGCGCTACTGAGACCGGGACCAGACCGGGACCAGAGTGGGACTGAGACCGAGACCGAGACCGACAGACAGACTGAGACCAGACCGAGACTGAGATCAGCACTGAAACCGGGACCAGACCGAGAGTGAGACCAGACTGGGACCAGAGCGCTACTGAGACCGGACCAGACCGGGACCAGAGTGGGACTGAGACCGAGACCAGACCGAGACCAGACCGAGACTGAGATCAGCACTGAAACCGGGACCAGACCGAGAGTGAGACCAGACCGGGACCAGACCGAGACTGAGACCAGACTGGGACCAGAGCGCTACTGAGACCGGGACCAGACCGGGACCAGAGTGGGACTGAGACCGAGACCGAGACCGACACCAGACTGAGACCAGACCGAGACTGAGATCAGAACTGAAACCGCGACCAGACCTAGACTGAGACTGGAACCGAGACCAAGACCAGACCGGGACCTGACCGGAGGCTCAGAGCCCACAGCAGGGCTGGAGCTCGAAGCTGAGGCTTGGACCCTGCGGAGGCTCGGAGTCAAAGCTCGGAGTCCGCCCTGGTCCCGCTCTGGTCCCGCTCTGGTCCTGGACCTGGATCAGTCCTGGTTCAGTCCGTACGTGGTTATCCGTTTTTTCCATTATTCATTTAAACACAAAATCGAAAACTGAAAAAACGAATCATTATTCGTTTTTTCATTTTGGTTTTGGAGACAAATAATGAAGAAAACTGTTGTTTTTTCATTTTCTTACTTTTGGTTTTATATTGAAAAACGAATGATACACAGATTGAGCAGTTTGGGTGTTTTTAATCATGTTTACAGCCAATCCTCTGTCAGTAAAAGCAGGTGGTTTCATGTTTTCTTTTGTTTTGCTGGAGATTATTGAAAGCCTAACAGTTCGTTTATTTTAGTCTTTATTAAATGCGCAGGGACATTAAGCTTATAAAAACAGACACGTTCCGCTCCATTGATCGCTAAATAGCAATCAATGGAGACTATTTTTTTTCTTATGCTTTCACAACAATTTGAAAAATATTTTGCAGAACAGCCAAGAAAAACAGGATTATGTTCAGGAAATGAATGCTGAAAGACATTGCAGCGAGCAGTGCAATATCAGCGGACAGATCAGGTCAGGACTAACTTAGCTGGAGAACCCAAAACCTTCTTGAGCGCTGGAATGGTTGGAAAGAAAAGTGTTTTTATTAAGGGTGTTCAAACTTTTTCCACTGAGAATATACACTGCAGGTCAAAAGTTTTAGAACACCACATGTTTTCCATTTTTTCCTGTTTACAGTCGACCAACACGTATTCTAAACTTTTGATTCATGAAAGTGTTCACCTTTGGCAGATGTAACAGCTGAACACACTCGTGGCGCTTTCTTTTTACAATACAAATCAAATATTCTTCAGAAAGTTCTTCCCAAGTCTGTTTCAGAAGTTCCCATAAATGTGCGGCACTTGTAGGTTTCTTGTCTTTCACTCTTCTGTCCAGTTCATCCCAAACCAACTCGATGGGGTTTAAAGGTTGTATGGAGGATTTTTTTTTTTTTGTTTCAAACTGTCAGTGAAAGTTTAAAATACCATTACAGAGACGCAGCAGCTTTGTAATTATGATGACCAAAAAAAAAAGAACGAAAATCTATCAACTGTGGACGTAGTGAGGACAGATAAACATCAGCCAATAGAAAACGAGGCTCCTTCATTTTCTATTGGCTGTTAGGTTGTCAATCAAACTCCCTAGTGTAACTGACTCGTCGGAGCGTGTGGATTACGTGGTTTACGCAGCGGTTCTTAGAGGCTTTTTCGAACTGTCGCTTCCTTGCATTTCGCACAAAGTTTGTTGCGACAGCGGACAAGAATCCACGACCGGTTCGCCGCAAAAGAAAGTCCGTTTTTTGATGTCGCTCAAAGAAGAAGAGAAGGGGAAAAAGAGCAAAGCCAAGGTGATTCTTGGAGATCTCGTCCAGCGATGGCGCGACCGAAGCAGACGAAGGGTCTAAAAACTGACGCGTCGGTCGTTGAATTACTTCTAGACAGGAAACTTCAACAGTAATTCTGAATGCGCACAAGGACTGTCGCTGTATTTCTCTTCCCTTAAAAAAATCCTCTATACAACCTTTAAGTCTGGTTACCATCTTGTTCTTTTTTCCTGAGGTAGTTTTGGCAGAGCTTGGACTTGTGTTTTGTTATCTTTTATCTTTTTTTTTAACCTCTGTCTGTTCAGTTCTTACCTTTGTACCAGTTCAAGCTCCTCATTGGACTCGCACGACTTGAACTGCAATAAATAACTGGAAAAATGTGGGTGTTCTAAAACTTTTGGCCGGTGGTGTTTATTGAAAAATCAGGAGTGTCCAAACCCTTTTTTTTCATTCAGATTGGTGCATTTTACACAGCTTTGATAGAGTCACAGTACTTTTTATAAGGCTTGGAACAGTCATTTTTGATCTGTATCACGAGGCAGAGTTATGCTATTGAAGTACTAGTGGTAGAAGTACTTAAATTTGTAGTAAAAAAAAAAAATTGACTGTGATTAGTTGGGTCCAAGGTTCATATGAATGACTTTGAGAGGTGTGATTGGATTACGGTCACATGACACCAGTGTAGTTTTTACGCTTTGGGGGCACGTGATTCGTCCAAACAAACATTTTTACTCAAAATGATGCAGAATCATGGACTGAACCAGAACTGAACCAGGACTAAAGTAGAACTGAACCAGAACTGAACCAGGACTAAAGTAGAACTGAAGCAAGACTGAACCAGGACTAAAACAGGACCAAAATAGGACTAAAAAAAGGTCTAAACCAGGACTAAACCAGGATTAAACCAGGTCTAAACCAGAACTGATCCAGGACTAAATCAGGACTGAACCAAGACTGAACCAGGACTAAAACAGGACTGAACCAGGACTAAACTAGAACTGAACCAGGACTAAACCAGGACTACACTAGAACTGAACCAGGACTGAACCAGGACTGAACCAGAACTGAACCAGGACTAAACCAGAACTGAACTAGAAATGAAGCAGGATTGAACCAGAACTGAACCAAGACTGAACCAGAACTGAACCAGGACTAAATCAGGACTGAACCAGGACTAAACCAGAACTGAACCAGGACTAAACCAGAACTAAACCAGGACTAAACCAGGACTAAATCAGAACTGAACCAGGACTAAGCCAGGACTGAACCAGAACTAAACCAGGACTAAACCAGGACTAAACCAGAACTGAACCAGGACTGAACCAGGACTAAACTAAGCCAGGACTGAACCAAGACTGAATGAGAACTGAACCAGGACTAAATCAGGACTGAACCAAGACTGAATGAGAACTGAACCAGGACTAAACCAGGACTGAACCAAGACTGAATGAGAACTGAACCAGGACTAAACCAGAACTGAACCAGGACTAAACCAGGACTAAACCAGAACTAAACCAGGACTAAACCAGGACTAAACCAGAACTGAACCAGAACTGAACCAGGACCAAACTAAGCCAGGACTGAACCAAGACTGAACGAGAACTGAACCAGGACTAAATCAGGACTAAACCTGGACTGAACCAAGACTGAACCAGAACTGAACCAGGACTAAACCAGGACAAAATCAGGACAAAAAAAGGTCTAAACCAGTTCTAAACCAGGACTAATCTTGGACTTGAGAGACAAGAGAGAGAGAGAGAGAGAAAACACCGAGTCCGTGGAGCAGGGTGTCCACAAAGCGCGATTGGGCAACGGCTGCGCTTAGAACCGTGGGGTGTGGAACTCTGGGCCGGTCCTTTCTCCTGCGGTCCCCCGACGGTCTACACGAGCGCACCTCCAAGACTGACCCGACACTTAGTCCTGGTTCAGTCCTGGTTCAGTCCTGGTCCCTCATGTCTCAGGTCAGTATAGGACAGTACTGCAGACATCATGAGCCTGTGCAGGTTGTTTTCACCGTTGCCGATAGCTCCGGTTGTAGCTATTTTATATTTGTTATTTTTTTATATATCACATCAGGAGAAGTGGGTGGACGTTGTACCCCCGTGTACCACGCCTACTACACCCCTGATCATTGGGACAGAGGACAACAAACATCATCTCTGGATTTAAGAGGCAACTGAAACACAGAAACATGCCCACGGGACTATAAACCGGGATGAGGGGGCTTTTTTACTCTCACACACCTGGGAAACTGCCCTAAGGAAATCCTCCTGCCCCCACCGGTAGAAAGACAGTGCCAAAACCTGTATAAATCATCTTATTAGAGACGTCACAACAACATCGCGTGACCACTCTGAGGAAGATTGAAACTGTCAGGTTTAAAAAGAAACCCTTGGTCTGAAAAAAGAAGCTAAAAACAAATTATCGGAAGACCAAATGAACCTGGTTGGACTACAGCAGCCTGTGATTGGCTTACAGTGACATAATAGGATTAAGAAATAGTCTTCCTGCTTTTATTTACTCTAGAAGTTGAGCAGTAATCCTCTGTAATACAAATGTTTACGTTTTATTATAGACATGACATGAGTACAGTTCAAAGAGCTTTCGGCTGTAAACTTTACGCCAAACAGTTGTAAATCAGAGCAGAGCAGAGAGTGACAAATACCACCATTAGTTTTATCACACTCAAATTAAGAGCACGCTCCAATCTCACATTATAACAGACATGGAGTCGTAGAGGGAGGAAACTGTGATCTGAATGTTAAACAACTGCTGTGAATGCATTTGTTGTTCAAGTAATGAGTCATGGTAAAATGAAGCAGAGTTGTCATTTTGCTTTTTGGCAGCGTCCTGTTGTTTCTTTGGATCATTGGCTCAGACTTGGCACAAACAGGGACGCGGGGGGAGTCAGAGAAACTTGTCTTTGTTTAAGGTGGGAATGCATAAAATGTGACAATAAAATCACCTTTTGTAGACAAAGATGTGAATGTTTTGTGTAGGAATTTGTGATGAAGTTAAAGTAATGCAACTGTTCTGGTAGAAGGTCCACCATCTGCAAAGTGTGACAATAAAATCACCTGTTCTCGACAAAAGTGGATGACGTTTTGTACAGATATTTGCCGTGATGCTGTGCTGGGGATGTGCTACATGTGAGCCCGGTCAAGCAGAAGTAAACAGCAAGGCCAAAAATTCTAATTAATGCATCTGATATAAAAATGTATTGAACAGATACATATGTACTCTAGTTTATGAAACTGTTGACCTTTTTTCTGTACCATTTTTGGTTCTAAAGTTACATACGTTTTAAACAGACCATGTATGAAACATGGAACAAAAATTATTTCCCAAATTTCAAAGACCTGAAAATCATGTAAATAAATGGATGTATTTCATCATATCTTGTGTTATTCCATCTTTGAACTGTTGATGAAGGTACATGAATTTTTCAAAAAAAAAAAAAGATTAAAAAAAAAAAAAAGAAAATAAAAATTTACTTGGAAGGACTGACATAATTTATAGAAATAGTTTCCTTTCATTTTGAAGTAATATTAAAGTATTTGGAAGAAGAAAAGCGACAAATTATGTAAAATCCTGCACCTTCTACTTGTTTGCACAATTTTCCCTCCGTTACTTTTCCCTCCGTTACCATGACCTTTCTTAATAAAAAATCTCATTATTCAAAAAGTAAGAGGTTTTTCAACCTAATCTTGTACCATATGGTAGAAAACTATATGAAGCAAATATTCAAACCAGTTTGTTAAGGATATGTAAGTGAGAACCAAGAGTTATCACTGTTTGTATTTATTGCCCAAAAAGTGCTGCATATATTTCATTCTCTCTGTTACCGAGTTTTTTTAAATTTTTTTGTCAACAACTTGAAAGAATATCACAGGTTTAACTTTACCCTGTTGGAGTGTAACTCTTTCCTACATTCTGATACTTTACTTATTTCAATAGTCCCTCTAGTTTCTGAATAAGAGACATTTGAATGTAAAAAATCTGACCCTGTTTCCCTCCGTTACCACTTGACTGGACCCATGTCTATCTATGGCAGAATGGTCAGCCGTTACCAAGGGCACACTGTCAAAAAATAAATAAATAAATAAAGATTGTCTAAAAAATACAAAATGGATTTAAACAACACATTTTCAAGAGGCTGTGATCACTACGAGCGTTCATGATCCTCACACAGGTTTTGGCGCGGTTTTCCGACCGATGGAAGCAGCCTGACAGCGGCATTTGCAGTGCGACTTCCTCAGGACAGTATCCCAGGTGTGTGAGAGTAAAAAAGCCCCCTTGTCCCGGTTTATAGTCCCGTGGGCACGTTTCTGTATTTTAATTGCCTCTTTAATCCAGCGTCGGTGTTTGTTTTCCTCTGTCCCGATGACGTTTGCTCCGTCCCAGTACGTTTTATTGCAAGACAAGAAAAGACATTACATTTATCCGACTCCACCGGTAGGAAGACAGCGGCAAAACCTGTATAAATCAGCTGACCGGACACGTCACAGCAACATCACGCGTTCATGGTCCTGTTTAGGAGTTTGCTTTTCAACAAAAAAAGGTGAGAGTGACTAACTGAAAACTGTTGGCTAATGTAAAATCATCATCTATCATTGTAAAAAAAAGATTCAACTAGGGTGACCAGATGAGATTGGCTGAAGTTCAAGACAGTGTTGGCTGAAATTTGTGTAAGTGAAGTCTCAAATGTTGATGCTTTCGAAGTTGCTTCTCTTTACAAACACAAAAAAAAAATCACATTAACAAATAAGAACTGAGGTTTAAAATGTAAACGACCAATTAGAGTTTTGAATCTGGAGCATCCGCACTAAAGACAAGCACCTAAACTATATGATGTATGGGAAAGCTTGGTTGTGACACTGCCTCACCTGCCTCCTGTGACTGTACATCACTGATACTCCATCTCGCTGTCTCTATTCTGCTCTCCACTCGGCTTCAAACGTGGCGGCTGCTGCGTACTGTCTGCCCGCGCCTTCAGTCAGACGCTCTTCCCTGTTATATCGTAGGAGGCGACCAAGGAGTATGTACACCTTCCGATCAGAGCGTCTAGAAGCTGCCAGGTCTGCGTGCAGTCGACTCAACCTCTATGAACAGACAGTGTTGGGAAATTTACTTTTAAAATGTATTCCCCTACAGATTACAGATTACATACACCAAAATGTAGTTTAAATTACTTAAAGTGAGTAACGTAATCTGAATACTTTGGATTACTTGATATTGTTATGCTTTTTAAAACTACATGAATGTAGCAACCACATCCTGAAAATTCATGTTTATTCTCTTCAAACTGAGCCCAAGTCTCCATGAACAGACTTTTGTTTTACTGTAGAGAAGCAAAGACTAGGATCTTCACATAAGATGTTTTATCTGCTAAAAGAAAATAAAAAGCTCAGTCTTTACTTAACCATATTAAAAATGTTATTGATAGAGAAATGATTTCTATATGAGATCACTGCTGCTTTAAATTAAGTCCACCCTACTGTTAGGTGTCATGTTGTTTATCAAAGAAAAAAAAATCACTTTTGGTACAAACAAAGGTGCCAGCCCAGTAAAAATCAGTAATATTGGATGTTTTTTACTCAAAATGAGGCGGAATCAGATTATTAACAACAGCGATTATTAAGGACCTCGTCCATTGTGACTGACGCCACCAACGTTAACAAGATGGAATTACCAAAATAAAAATAAAAAAATAAAGGGATATAGCCCAAAATGTAAAACAGGAAAATACTGCCCTGTAATCCATTTATTTCAACAAAGTAACTGTAATCCAATTACCACTCACTGAAACAGTAACTGTAACTGAATACAGTTACTCATAATTTGTACTGTGATTACATAACGCTGGTACATGTAATCTGTTACTCCCCAACACTGTGAACAGTTTTGAACAGTTTTGAGCGTTTGAATGTCAGTGTTCTGTTTGGGTGTCCCAATTGTTTCTGGACGTCTTGTGACCCGAGATTCAAGTCAGATTTGAGCAAGTTTCAACAAGTTTCAGCAGTGCCTAAACTTGGCATCACACCCCCAGTGAACGTTGGATGACCTCAGCTGCAAAGTACCACTAGACATTTCCCACCTCCAGTGTATTACTTATTACATTATGTCTTCTCTCTGCAGTAAACTTTTATTTTTATTTCACTTAAAGCCCACAGACATTCTGAATCGTTTTTCCAGGGTAGTTCAGAGGATTCAAATGTCGCGTAGTCACTATTCAACGATAAAAACATGTGAATAATTGCACATTTTTTGTTTGTCCCTGTAAAATGGGACTATGGCCAAGGCGTCTTTGTTCCATAAACTGGTTGATGATCTGCATATATTTTAACACTAAATGCAAGAGAAAACATAATGTCTCTTCTTTAATATCTTCTTTAATATCTGTGGTAGCCTAATTAATAAACTCTCCTTTTCACTTCTATCCAGACAAGCAATAGTCAGTATTTCTAAATGCTTCGATCAAATATATTACATGAAGAAACTGTGAATATCACTTGGCTGCTTTTGTGATTTCAGACCATATTTCTTGTAACACCCCCCCCTCTCTGTCTCTCTTTTCCTCTGATAGTATTTATATCCTGGCTCTTGTATGTACTCCACACTGGTACACAGGAGAGCCGCTTAAAAACACAGCACTACTACAAGCCCTGCTCCTCTTCCTCTCCTCTTCCTCTCCTCCCACTCTGCCACCCACCTCCGCCCACTCACAGGCAGAGAGCGGGCCCAAAAGCAGGCCTCTTCCTGGGGTGGGCGCTCCACGCGGTCCCCCCGAGGCTCTGGAAATGAGGCTAGTCCCAGCAGTGGCTAACACCATTAGCAGCACTTCCACAGCACTTTGGTTTTAAAGAGGCAGAGATGGAGGAGCGCATTAGCAAAACACACTGATGTAACTGCCACTGAGTGAACAATTATTACAGACTGATGTAGAAAGGTTACTCCGCCTCAAAAATCAGGCTTTTAAACGAAATGAGTTCTGAACGAGGCGCGTTTAAAACATTTCATTATTTACAAATTTCGTTAATATCAATATGAGGTGTTGCGGCTAAATGCTCACCATTAAAATGACTCTTTGAGCTTTAAACCATGTCACACTAGAAAAAAACAATATCCAGGTAAGTTAAAATGACTTAAATTAACAACATTTTACTTCATTTGAGTCGATTCAACTTGACAAGTGGCCTGTGGAATAAGTGTTTTTCTTAATTCAAGCCGCATTTGATTTTGTTTCTTGTTCTTTTTTTTTACTTTATTGCCAAAAGTACAAAATAACAGGCAATTTACATTAGAACAAACAATAACAAGTGTCGAGATTGGGCTCTTAACTCTAGTCATATGTAGTTAAATACAGTAGTCAGGTCGGGCATAAAAAAGAAAAAGAAAAAAAAATATTGTTTCTTAGTTTTAAGTGCAAAAAGTTGTTGTTTTTCTTATTTTAAGTGCGGTAACATGTATTTTCATATTTTAAGAACAAAAAGGGAAGACAATGGCAGGTAATTTTACTTGTCAAGTGAAATTTACACACATCATGACAAAACTTTTTAATTCAAGTCGTCTTAAATTGACTAAATTTTGTTTTTTGCAGTGCCTAATGTTGACTAAATGTTCACTATTGAAATTAAAGGAACACTGGCAAACTAGTCCTATATTAAAATGACTCTTTGAGCTTTAAACCATGTCACACTAGAAAAAAACAATGTCTAGCTAAGTTAAAATGACTTAAATTAAGAAGATTTTACTTTATTTGAGTCGATTCAACTTGACAAGTAAAATTATCCACCAATGGAATAAGTGTTTTTCTTAATTCAAGCCACATTTGATTTTGTTTCTTGTTTTAAGTGCAAAAAGTTGTTGTTTTTCTTATTTTAAGTGCGGTAACATGTATTTTCATATTTTAAGAACAAAAAGGGAAGACAATGGCAGGTAATTTTACTTGTCAAGTGAAATTTACACACATCATGACAAAACTTTTTAATTCGAGTCGTCTTAAATTGACAAAATTTTGTTTTTTGCAGTGCCTAATGTTGACTAAATGCTCACCATGAAAATGAAAGGAACACTGGCAACAGGAATAATTAAAGGTCCTATATTAAATTGACTATTTTGAGCTTTGAACCATGTCACACTAGAAAAAAAACAATATCTCGGTAAGTTAAAATGACTTAAATTAAGAACATTTGAATTTATTTGAGTCTATTCAGCTTGACAAGTAAAATTATCTACCGATGGAATAAGTGTGTTTTTCTTAATTCAAGCAACAGTTGATTTTGTTTCTTATTTTAAGTGTAGTAAGATGTATTTTCATACTTTAAGAACAAAAAGGCTTATTCCAATGGCAGATAATTTTACTTGTTAAGTGAAATTTACTCAAATCATTCTTAATTCAAGTCATCTTAACTTGACTAGATTTGCAGTGCATAATGTTGTTTCCTCATCAAAAAACAACCTGGACTTGTGTTTTGTTTCATTCACAAAGGTTTGAGTAATAGACTGTTCAGGCTTAAAGGTTGTATAGAAGATTTTCCAAGGAAAGAGAAATGCAGCGACTGTTTGTCCTTTTTTAAATGTTGCGCTTCGCACCTTTTCCCCTTCACTTCTTCTTTCAGCAACGTCAAAAACTGACTTTCTTTTGCGGCGAACCGGTCGTGAATTCTTCTCTGCCATTAAAACAAAATTTGTGCAAACTGAGAGCTACAGTTCAAAAAAGACGCCAAGAACCGCTAAACATGAACCGCGAACATAAACCACACAATCCCAGAATCCTAGAAACGTAGGGAATTTGATTGACAACCTAACAGCCAATAGATAAAGAGGTAGCCTTGTTATCTATTGGCTGATGTTTATCTGCCCTCACTACATTCACAGTTGATGGATTTTTCTTTTTTTTTGGTCATCATAATTACAAGGCTGCTTCTTCTTTATAATTCTATTTTGAACTTTCATTGACAATTTGAAAAAATATTTTTAAAAATCCTCCATACAACCTTTAAGTCACAAACCAGAAGACGTTTGGAAGCATGCGATGACAACTTCCTGTGTAGTTCCCGACACTGGGCTCGCTGACCGACTATGATAAAACCCACGGAAGTAAATAAATGTGATCAGTGGTAAAATGAAGACCGTATACGTATATGCTGTTAGGAATCATCTTGAATTTGGCACCTTGTCTCTTCTTGTCAGTGGGGAAATTATTAAAAAACTGAGGTGTGGTTGTAATTGTTGATTCGCCGAACATAACGGAACGCTACAGTGACATGTAGGTGAAGAAAACTGGTACATTTTCTAATTAGCCCACCAGAAGTTGTCATGGCATGTTTCCAAAGTGTGAACAGAGTGTATCCTGCAAAGCTCAAAGTACTCTGTTCCACCTTGTGATGTCATGAAGCTGTAGTTTTCGAGATGACACCTTAACACCTCAGTAGAGATCGGCAATTACAGGACTGAACTCATCCAAATGATTCCAGTGAAGGTGTACGGAGTTTCAAAACACAAACCAAATGCCACAACACATTAAAAAGCCACAACACATCAAAAAGCCACAACGGAAGTGAACGCGGGACTCTATTTTCCGACGGACCGATCAAGCGGCAAGTGAAGAAGAAGAAGAACTACAACGTGAAAAGTAAAGGAACGGAGAAGTTGGAAATGTAAGTAAAAGTAAATTATTGCAGAAAGAACAAAAATGTGGCTGTTTGCTGCAGGTGTTCCAATCAGTAGGAGCAAATAGAGGGTGCTCTTGGAAAAAAGGATCAAGACTCAAGACACAACGGATTCCAGGCGCTCCAAAACAGTAGGAAAAGTTAACACATCGCACGAGGAAAAATATAATTAAAAGGCCTTTATTGAATGGCCAAAGCCAACATGTTTCGACCTTAACTGGTCTTCATCAGGGCTTGAGTAAAGTAAATTATTGTTTTATCATTATTCGTTTCACGTCGTAGTTCTTCTTCTTCTTCACTTGCCGCTTGATCGGTCCGACGGAAAATAGAGTCCCGCGTTCACTTCCGTTGTGGCTTTTTAATGTGTTGCGGCATTTGCGTTTGTGTTGTGGGGTTTGTATTTGTTGCGGCGTTTGCATTAAAATAGAGTCCCGCTGTCATTTCCGTTGTGGCTTTTTGATGTGTTGTGGCTTTTTAATGTGTTGTGGCTTTTTAATGTGTTGTTGGCTTTTTGTTGTGTTGCGGCATTTGCGTTTGTGTTGTGGCTTTTTGATGTGTTGTGGCTTTTTAATGTGTTGTGCTTTTGTGTGTGGCTTTTTAATGTTTGTGTTGTGGCTTTTTGGATGTGTTGTGGCTTTTTAATGTGTTGTGGCTTTTTAATGTGTTGTGGCTTTTTAATGTGTTGTGGCTTTTTGTTGTGTTGCGGCATTTGCGTTTGTGTTGTGGCTTTTTAATGTGTTGTGGCTTTTTGTTGTGTTGCGGCATTTGCGTTTGTGTTGTGGCTTTTTGATGTGTTGTGGCTTTTTAATGTGTTGTGGCTTTTTAATGTGTTGTGGCTTTTTAATGTGTTGTGGCTTTTTGTTGTGTTGCGGCATTTGCGTTTGTGTTGTGGCTTTTTTTGGTGCGTTGTGGCTTTTTGTCGCAGTTGTATTTGTTGCGGCGTTTGCGTTTGTCGTGACCCCTCTCGGCTTTCCGTATGTACTACCACGTGACATCACAAGGTGGAGTGTTTTTCATTTGACAGAAGAACCCCGCACAACCTAAATATGCTGCCGGCGCCTTGCGACAGAAAGAACACTCATATTCCACCGAATCGTGTCCTTTAGTCCGACAGAACCTGAACCGCATCAGCGCACAAAGAGCAACTGTTTTTTCAGAGCTTATAGTTTATGCAAATTACCCATGTAGTTTTAAGTTTTGTTTCTGTAAAATGTAAACAAATGTGCTGCATTAAACACATTATTTGACTCCTTGTAGAAAATAAAAAAACAACCTTAAATGATCCACCCACATTCACATTCATAATCCACATTCACCAAGACAGGGAGGAAACGCCGGGCGAATTACACCACGATCTGCCAATGGATCGTGGACGCCTGGGATAAAGAATCAGTCTCAAGTGTCGTCCGTTTGTTTCACTTAAAGGTTGTATGGAAGATTTTCCAATGAAAGAGAAATGCAGTGACAGTTTTTCAAATGTTGCGCTTCGCTCCTCTTCCCCTTCTCTTCTTCTTTCAGCGACGTCAAAAACAGACTTTCTTTTGCAGCGAACTGGTCGTGGATTCTTGTCCGCCGTTACAACACACTTTGTGCAAACTGAGAGGAAGCTACAGTTCGAAAAAGACGCTAAGAACCGCTGTTTTGGTCGAGTAAACAGCATCAGTGCGTGAGAGACGAACGTAAACCACGTAATCCCCGTACGCCGGCAAGTCGGTGACGCTAGAAATGTAAGGAGTTTGGTTGACAACCCAACAACCAATAGATAAAGAGGTAGCCTTGTTATCTATTGGTTCATGTTTATCTGCCCCCACCACGTCCACAGCTGATAGATTTTCATTATTTTTTTTTTGGTCTTCATAATTACAAGGCTGCTGCATCTCTATAATTCTATTTTGAACTTTCATCGACAATTTGAAACAAAAAAAAAATCCTCCATACAACCTTTAATGCGCCTTATAATCCAGTGCACCTTATCTATGAAAATAGACGAGAGAATTCAACATTATTGATATTGCGCCTTGTAAACCGCAAAATACTGCAGTTCCTGATATATAAATTGTTTGATTCAGTTTCTGTCAGAATAATTTTATTATCCCATATTTGCTAAATACTTGTGTGTTATTCTATGCCTATGAGTTAACCATTTATGTAACTACAATTCTTTGATTTACAATGTGCCAATCACTTGTATAAAAATGAATAACCTCTGTGTGTTTGACAACTGTGTGCAGTGACCTGTCGCTCTTGTGAACCTCGAGATGATTCCTCACATGAAGCCAACTTCCACTGTCACACATGCAAGAGTTATGATGGTGTCTGTCCATACCTAAGGCACCTCCTGATTGTTAATCATGTTTTATGTGTTTATACTATGCATAGCTGCACCAGTTTCTTATTATGTCTTGGCTGTTTCCCCTTCCCCTTGAGAATTATCGTTCTGTAACTAGGGCCTCCTAATGAAATAAAAAGAGGAGAACGGCCTTGAAGCATCAGAACGTGTGGAGACTGTTGGTTTTGATGCCCACTCTCTGCCCGTTCTCCTCGCGAGTAAAACTGAATTAATCTCTTGTCTTTCTTCTTGTTTACAATGTTTAGATCAGGGGTGTCCAAACTTTTTTCATCAAGGGCCACATGTCTAAACACAGACGAAGCAGAGGGCTGATCAAGGGCCGTATACTGGTGCTCATAACAGTGAATAATTAAAATATGTGCATGTTTAACATGTTAAAATGAGCCATCAGTTCTTTATTCATGCTAAGATCCTTAAAACTACACACTAAATATTAAATATTGGCTTTATCAAGGTAGATTTTCAAAAAAGTTGCAATAAAAAGTAAATTTTTCGTTGATGCACAGTAATTTGGGCCAATTCTCCTGGACTCCTGAGGGCCAAAAAAATTTTGTCTGAGGGCCACATTTGGCCCCCGAGCCATAGTTTGGACATACCTGGTTTAGATAAACCTAACAGTTTCCAATTTTGGCCTCACATTTTGATTGATTTTATTTAATTATTTCGTGTGTGCAGTTCTGTCTCGGGAGATCTTGTGCTGTATAATCATTTTAATCTCTAAGCATTTCTATTATTATTATTATTATGGCCTTGATGAGTAATTTCCACATCGCGATTCACTGCCGTAAGTATCCTCATTCACTCTCAGCCTGATTCAGTGTTTGCCAGAGGAGCCGCACAGAGGTCAGTTACACTTGTTTACTTCCTCTCTGCGTCCGTCTCCCTCTCCGTCTCCTTCAGGTTTGTGTTTATGAGCGATGGATGGAGTCATGTATTCCCCCGGACAGTAGATTGGGGGGGGATGTCCGGTGTTTCCACAGTGAGCTCTGAGGCTGAGTCACCGGGTTATAGAGACTCATACAGTAAACCCGCCTACACATGTACAAAGCACCAGCACTGCTCAAGGTCATCAGAACACGAAAACAACACGATGTAAAAGGATTTAGCCCAAAAAAAAATCTATGAAAGGCTCTGTTTTGATATTTGTACAGTTTTATTAATGTAAAAACTCAGTTAGTCAATTTAAAGGTGCATTGTGTAACTTTTGTGGTGGAGAGTCAGTCAAATGCTTTTCTTCGTGGAAATGTTATTGCTTTGTGTGGAATGTTTCAGAGTATGGCTTTAAATCTTTCTATCTTCATGGAGACCAAAATCATATTGCTGTAGTCAAGACCGCACTAATCAAAACCAAGACCACAGAGTCCCGAGACCAAGACAAGACCAAGACCGCTGAGAGTCGAGACCGAGACCATGGCCCATCATGACCAAATCGAGACCATCTTTGTCATTTTCAATATTTATTTGTATTTTACAGTTATTTTGGCACATTTATATCAATGTTTTTATAAACCTATCTTCATTTTATCATTTGTCAAGTGTCAGACCTCGAGACAAGACCAAGTCCAAATGCGGTCAAGTCCGAGACAAGACCGAGTCCAAACACTTTCAAGACCGAGACAAGACCGAGTCCAAACGCCTTCAAGACCGAGACAAGACCGAGTCCAAACACCTTCAAGACCGAGACAAGACCGAGTCCAAACACTTTCAAGACCGAGACAAAACCGAGTCCAAAGGCCTTCAAGACCGAGACAAAACCGAGTCCAAACATCTTCAAGATCGAGACAAGACCGAGTCCAAACGCTTTCAAGACCGAGACAAGACCGAGTCCAAACGCCTTCAAGACCGAGACAAAACCGAGTCCAAACATCTTCAAGACCGAGACAAAACCGAGTCCAAACACTTTCAAGACCGAGACAAAACCAAGTCCAAACGCTTTCAAGACCGAGACAAGACCGAGTCCAAACACCTTCAAGACCGAGACAAGACCGAGTCCAAACACTTTCAAGACCGAGACAAAACCGAGTCCAAACACTTTCAAGACCGAGACAAAACCGAGTCCAAAGGCCTTCAAGACCGAGACAAAACCGAGTCCAAACATCTTCAAGATCGAGACAAGACCGAGTCCAAACGCTTTCAAGACCGAGACAAGACCGAGTCCAAACGCCTTCAAGACCGAGACAAAACCGAGTCCAAACACTTCAAGACCGAGACAAAAACCGAGTCCAAACACTTTCAAGACCGAGACAAACCGAGTCCAAACGCTTTCAAGACCGAGACAAGACCGAGTCCAAACGCCTTCAAGACCGAGACAAAACCGAGTCCAAACACCTTCAAAACCGAGACAAGACCGAGTCCAAACGCTTTCAAGACCGAGACAAAACCGAGTCCAAACGCTTTCAAGACCGAGACAAGACCGAGTCCAAACGCCTTCAAGACCGAGACAAACCGAGTCCAAAGCCTTCAAAGACCGAGACCAAAACCGAGTCCAAACTTTCAAGACCGAGACAAAACCGAGTCCAAAAGCCTTCAAGACCGAGACAAAACCGAGTCCAAACATCTTCAAGATCGAGACAAGACCGAATCCAAACGCTTTCAAGACCGACGAGACAAGACACCGAGTCCAAACACTTTCAAGACCGAGACAAGACCGAGTCCAAACGCTTTCAAGACCGAGACAAAGACCGAGTCCAAACGCTTTCAAAGACCGAGACAAGACCGAGTCCAAACGCCTTCAAGACCGAGACAAGACCGAGTCCAAAACGCTTTCAAGACCGAGACAAGACCGAGTCCAAACGCCTTCAAGACCGACCGAGACAAGACCGAGTCCAAACGCTTTCAAGACCGAGACAAGATCAAGTCTCAAGACCCAAGACCCGGTGTCGAGTACTGTGACACTATAAAATCATACCAAGTTATAGATCAGATCTGTGAGGAGGCAACCCTGCCACTACTACTACTACTACTACTATTACTACTACTAGTATTGCAGCTACTTCTACATCTACTACTACCACTACTACTATACAAAAATCTGTTTTGCTTGTAGCCTGTCGCTGATCCCACTGTAAAACATACACAAAATATCAATATATCGTGACACTAAATTTGGTGATACATCGTCATCACGGGCTTCTGTATCGATATATCGGCAAGAGTAGTTTTTTAAAAATATCTTTTAAGATTTTTTTTGTAACCATACTACAAAAGGAACTTGTTTATGCAGTACACTTGACATATTCTCGGTTTTGATTATTAAAATAGAGGTTTTGCAGCCGAGTGTGAAGCGACTGGCCTTGAAGATCAGTTCCTCTACATCCAAGGCCATGGTGCTCTACTGGAAAAAGGTGGCTTGCCCTCTCCGGGTGGGTGGAGAGTCCCTGCCTCAAGTGGAGGAGTTCAAGTATCTCGTGGGTGAGGGGAGGATGGAGCGTGAGATTGACAGGTGGATCGGTGCAGCGTCGGCAGTGATGCGGTCGCTGTATCGAACGGTTGGGATGAAGAGGGAGCTGAGCCGAAAGGTAAAGCTCTTGATTTACCGGTCAGTCTATGTTCCTGCCCTCACCTGTGGCCATGAACTCTGGGTAATGGCCGAAAGGACAGGATCGCGGATACAAGCGGTCGAAATGAGTTTCCTCCGCAGGGTGACCGGGCGCTTTCTCAGAGATAGAATGAGGTGCTCTGCCAAACGGGAGGAGCTCAGAGTAGAGCCGCTGATCCTTCACGTTGAGAGGAGCCAGCTGAGGTGGCTCGGGCATCTGTTTCGGGTGCCTCTTGGACACCTCCCTGTAGAGGTGTTCCGGGCATGTCCCACCGGAAGAAGAAGGCCTTAGGGAAGACCCAGGACACGGTGGAGGGACTATGTCTCTGGGCTGGCCTGGGAACTCCTGGAGGAAGCGTGTGTGGAGAGAGAAGTCTGGGAGTCCCCTGCTCAGACTGCTGTCCCCGCGACCCGGCCCCCGGATAAAGCATAAGAAAATGGATGAATGGAGGTTTTACATATTAACTTTGTATAAATAGTAGACGTTTTGTTGCTAAAAATGTATTTGATTCTTTAAAAACCAGCAATATATCAAAGAGTATCACGCGCAATAGTAGTATATAGATTCATGCATGTAATATCATATCATTTATCGTACCCAATAAGGAGAGACTCTGTGATTCCCGGCACTAGTTTATACCAGTGACACTTGGAGGCAGATGCTTGGCTGCAGAAATCCTGTTTAAAATACACCATTCACAAATAGTAATCACATGCGCCGTATTTACACTAAATGCAATTATTCAGCTGTGTTAAGCACTTGAACTGAAATCTGGGCTCTGAACAAATGAATACGAAGCTCAAGGATGCTCCAGATAATTTCGAGCTCTTTAAAATGCAAATACCACTTCCACTCTTACGCACGGGAAAAAAAAAAAAAAAAACATCTTACGCAATGGTCATTTAAATAACACATTATTTTTCCCTTGGCTAAGTTGAGCAGCGCCGTGTGGGAGGATGGAGGACTCACACAGAAGATTAAGCCATTTCAGGAGAGCTTTGAAAATGGGAAAATGTGGACCAGCCAGTGGATAATAGCACTAAACAAGAGGAGCACTTAGACACACAAGCGCACTGTTTTGTGGAGTCATTTTGGAGGAGTATTTATCTGGGAGTCTGTTACACGTACAACATAATGGGAGTTACATCAGCTCGTCGTAAATATAGGCTTCAAAACGGGCAGTGATGAGCAGAAGATGGCTCCTATAGCTCCGCTCCAACAGTGAGAAATACACGACGACATTCACACCGTACTCCATACAAATGTACAACAGCTCAGCATTGTGTCATGAATAACCGTCTGCTATGTCAATCATTTTTCATTCTCGCACAGTTTTCTCCTCATGACTGGAGTTGTGTTTCATTCACACACGTTTAACACGAAAAATCCTGCATCATTCAAACAGAAAATGCTCCTTCCACCTTGTGATGTCATGTGGTAATTCAGGAAGTGCTCCACTGTGTTAACTCCAAACACCTTCACTAGAATTATTTGGATAATTTCAAACCTGGAATTGATAATCTATACTAAGCAAAATATTAAAAGTTTACCTGAAAACTACCACTTCGTGACATTGCAAACAGAGTATTTTGAGCTTTGGAGATGTAGACAGACTACTGTATTTTTCCGACTATAAGGCTGCGTTCAGACTGCAGCCTGAAGTGACCCAAATCCGATTTTTTGGCTTCTATGTGACCTGTATCTGATCTTTTAATGACAGTCTGAACGACACAGATCCGATTTTTTCAAATGCGACCCAGGCCACTTGGATATGTAGACCTGAAACCGATACATATCTGATCTTTTGACATGCGACTTCAGTCTGAATGGCAAAAGCGCATTTATCCGACCTACACGTTATCAACAAGCCACAAACGTCACTATTCTGCGCTGAAGTTGGCGAAAATTGTTAATGAACTCTGTGTCACTGAAGTGAAGCACATCACCACTCACCACTCTTAGCTCCGTCTCCACATCCACACGTTCCTTTCAACGGACGTCGCTAAACGCCACGGCCAAAAACCTCGTCCTTCTCCTTCACAGTCTCCTCCTTAAAACAAGTAAGTTGTTCATGTTCTGGCTCCGGTACGAGAGGAACTTTAAAATCTCCAGGTGCTCGATGCTCGTGTCCATGTTTGGACAACTTCCGTAAACACAGATCACGCTCGCTGTAGTCGACGTCATCGTGTCTCCAGTGCGCATGTGGGACACTTTCGGGTCGTTTACTGTTCACACTGGAGATCACGTACAAGTCGCATTTAATTGGAAATGTGAACGACCTCGAAAAAACATCAGATTTCACAAAAAAATCGGAATTGAGCGTTAAGCCCTGCAGTCTGAACATAGCCTAAGTCACACTTTGTTTCATGGTTTGGGTGTTTCCTGCGACTTATACTCCGGTGCGATTTATATATTAAAATTTTCACACTGACAGTTACAAGAGGGCGCTCTAGGCTTGTGTGTTAGTATCTGTTACTACTATTACTCCTGTACCACTGTCACTTCACTCTCCTGCACATGTCTCCTGCAGAAAGAGCCTCTGTCCTGTCTGTATCATGTCAGTCGATCGCACCATTACTTCTGTACTACTGAAAATATAAAATTTAAACAAACTTATAAAGACAACTGAAACCACCCTGTCGGGATTCAGAAAGGTTGGAATAATTCTGACTGGAACTGATGCTGAGTCAACTATGCAGAAGAGTTGACTCAGAGGAAGCAGCACTCTTTTTACCTCCGGAGGTCGAGGGGTTTCTCTGACGTGACGTGAAGAATTCAACGGATTTAGTGATTTGGAGTGAGATGGAGAGTTTGGTAAACTTGTTCTGTTCTGTTGTTTATGTTATAGTTTATCTGAAGAACTGTTCATATGTGATAGTCTGTTAACAGTCTGTTGTTCTCTGTTCTATTGTTATTACTATAACTTGACTTTCAAGATGAAATGTCGGTTTCTAGTCTCTGATTTGATTTTTTTTTTTAAACATTTCCCCCCAAAAGTGCAACTTATATATTTTTTCTTCTTCATTATGCATTTTTTGGTTGCTGCAATTTATACTCCAGACTGAAAAATACAGTAATAATGCAGGATTACTTAAACAGGTTAAAGCTGTACTATAGGACCTTTAAAGACCCACAGCCCTACTCCACTTCTTGTACTGAGTATTCTCCAGTGGAAGCCTGTGGACTCCAGTACCAGTGTATGTGTGCAAAGCAGAGGTCAGGGCTCTATTCTGTGCAGCTGTTAATAATAGTACAACTCATTTTACAGTCCATTAGCTTCAGCTCTGCTCTTGTACCACTCTCATCCGGCTACGGCTCCATCTCGAAAAACACCAGCCTTTTGTCCAACGCTGCGGCTGCTCTCGCTGCTTTGTACTGTACAGGAAGTCTGAGCTGTGAACAAAGTTTAAAAGAATCTGCATGCACTTCCTGGACTCATGGGGGTCAATATGTTTCAGTGACATTTTGCTGCACGGGGAGGGTCGAAATCGGAGTCAAAGTGACAAGGGTGGCATCTTCTTTGTTATGTTTTTTTCTTGATGGTACTCCAGACCAAAATCCAGACCTAAGCAGTGTTAATTTAGGCTACATTCAGACTGCAGGGCTTAATGCTCAATTCGGACTTTTTTGTGAAATCAGATTTTTTTTGCGAGGTCGTTCGCATTTACAATTAAATGTGACTTGTTTGCGATCTCCAGTGTGAACTTTAAATGCCCCAAAAGTGTCCCACATGCGCATTAGAGGACACGATGACATCATACGCGGCGAGTGAGCTCAGTGTTTACAGAAGTCGCCTAAACGCTGGGCTTGTCTCCTGAAATACAATCCAGTTCTTCGCAAAATGGACAGGTTATACGTCCACGGCCACTTCATCTGTTTGAGTCTTTAGTCTCTTTTGAGTTCTCTGCTCTGGCTTCCTGTGAGCTTCAGGATAGATTTTAAAGTTCTTTTATTAGTTTATAAAGCTCTTAATGGTCTTAGTCCTATTTATTTATCTGATCTGCTTTTATCATATGAGCCTCTCGGACTCTCAGGTCCTCAGGTAGTTTTCTTTTAACTGTCCCAAGAGTCCAGACTAAAACTCACGGTGAGGCGTCATTCAGCTTTTATGGCCCCCGTTTGTGGAACAGTCGACCTGAGGATCTGAGGTCCGCTGCGAGTGTTCATATTTTTAAAAGTAAACTCAAAACCTATCTTTTTAATTTAGCTTTTAATTGAAACTTTTATCTGTCTTAACTTAAATTATTATTATTATTATTATTATTATTATTATTATATTTATTTATTCTAAATTAAATTATCATTACTGTTTTACTTTGTCTCCATTTGATTTTAGCTCTCCATTTTGATTTTTATAATAACCTTTAGGAGTTTTATGTTTTTGTTTTTATGTTTAAATGGTTGTATATATGGATGAAACAAAGGGATGGGGTGGGGGGTTGCTCTTGATTTTAATTATTGTATTGTAATTTTTCTGTTGCATGTGAAGCACTTTGTGCTACATTTTAAATGTATGAAAAGTGCTATACAAATAAAGTTTGATTGATTGACTGATTGATTTAGCCTCCTTGTATTTGGACATTGGAGCCAGGATCGCCTGTAGCAGCGCTCGGACATTTCTTTGACAATCATTTCAAAAACCGCCCGGTTCTGATAAGACCCCTCCTATTTGGTCTGAATACAGCGATCCCCCCTAATATTTATTAACTCACTAACCTCACTTTCCCTCCATTGATGAGACTCCGAGCCTGACGTGCAGGTGGGATGAATGCGACCTGACCGTTCAGACTGAAGTCGCATGTCAAAAGATCAGATATGTATCGGTTTTAGGAGCACATGTCCGAGTGGCCTGGGTCCCTTTTGAAAAAATCTGATCTGTGTCGTTCAGATTGTCATTAAAAGATCAGATACAGGTCACATAGAGGTGAAAAAAATCGGATTTGGGTCACTTTATGTAGCTTTTGTCAACAAGTTGTACTGAAATTCTTTGTCAAAGTCTCCATCAGTGTCATATTTCACTGGCTAAAAGTACATAAAAACAAAAGAAGTAATCCAAAAAATGTATAGTTTTGTTCAATAATAAAGAAAGACTAGATTGTGTCATTGTTGTGTCCTTGGGCAATGATGTGGCACAGTTAGAAGGAGGCTTTAAATGCCCAAAAATACAAATATAAGACAGAATTTTTATTATTCTCTTGAGATACAAAAACTATTACTAAAATAATTCTCAGGTCGTCTGCTAGAAATGACAAATTCAACATTTTCCACCCAGAAAGACTCAAATGTTTATACACTTTCTATCTTTTGAATGACATTATCGTTTAGATTTAAGTGTTATAATATTTGACAAGAAGACAACATGTTATTTCAAATCCGTGCAGCCTTACAGCGTTTGTCCATTTCAGTAAAACAAAGCCGTTGTTGGCAGAGATCACATGTCCCCGGGCGAGAGGAGCAGAGACAGAGCTGTACCTGAGACTGGGGCCTGACCGTGCGGAGGCGGATTCTGGCAAAACCACAAAACCACCACCAGATTTGTGTTTTTTTTGTCCCGAACCCAAACTGAAAATCCTCTTTACACCCACACAAGTCTACCTCCTGACCCGAGCAGAGGAAACAGGGAGGAGAGGCTTTTTGGATACCGTCTCGAGCTTTTTAACTGTCCACTTGCCTTGTGTGTGACTTGATTACGGGCTTTTGTTAAATTGTTTCAAGTCATTAAAATAAATTAGGTGCAAATCAGAATCACTTAGTCACTCTCAAATGGACGTCCAAACACAGTGGAGCACAAATGTCAAAATCTGTATGCAGCAAGTTGCACTCGAAGTTACAAAAGTCTACAAAACTATTTTACGAAATGATTCAGGGGGAGTTAAAAAATGGAAATATGCGAAAATATTACACAAGATTGCGCGCAAGAATAATTAAAACTAAAATATTGTTTATAAGAAAATAAACTATTAGAGACTATAAACTATAATATGATGAATGTGTGCTCTCATGAAGGTAGAATGAGGAGCTTGGAGTAGAGCTGCTGCTCCTTCACATAAAGTCAGCTGAGGTGTAACTTCTGATTTGGGTTTCTTCTTTACTTTTGACCAGCCAAAACCACACTCTCTAATGAAACTTTACACAGATGAGTAGATTTAAAGCCGTATCCTGTCTCCCTGATTTCAGAGGGCGTGATTGACAGGTGGATTAACCAATCAGAGAGACACATGCTCCATTTGAGTCAAAAAAATCGAAACAAAACAAGGAGAAAACAACACAAAAAAGACAAAAATTATGCATAAAGAACTGAAAAACAGTGCAGATTTTCACAAACTCAACAGTCGACGCACCAAACTATTACTTATTTCAATTAAAAGAAGTTATATATTTTGCTCTGAATTAGCAGCTGTGGTTGGATCATAGAAAATTTGGAGGTTTGTCGCGCTCTGTTGTCCAGTTCCAGTCCCTTCTGGGTTCGAACAGAAAGTAGAAGGGACTGGCTGGTCAGACACCCACCTCCTTGTCTTCATGAAGATTATATTGCTTTACCCAGAATGTTCCACAATATAGTGTTAAATATATATCAGCCTTGACTGAATGAAACTGTTGGCTGATGCTGTAGGGCAGACATGTCAAACTCAGGCCCGGGGGCCAAATTTGGCCCACGATATCATTATATTTGGCCCAGGAGATCATATCAGATATGTATTAGAGCTGGTGCGCCGGCTACAGATGGGCTATAGAAACATTATTTACTTAAAACTGTGTTATTATTTTATATTCTGCTTGTTCTGGATTCAATGTTCAAGCAAAACTATTTTAATAAGAAAAGTTTTAACATATTTTACATATCTCGAAAGAAGAGAAAACATGCAGATGTTGATGAAATGTTTCAATAAATATTTAGTTTGGCCCAAGAATTAGTCCCAGTTTTTAATTTTAGTCTTCTGTGAATTTGAGTTTGACACACTGTAGTTATATAAAAAAAGCGTATAAAAATACTAGAATTTCAGCATCAACACATTTGAACTCAAGACAATGCGGTTATTCAACTCATTTTTACAAAGCATTGTGTCAAAATCAACTTGCCATCCATTCATGTTTGAGTAATCTAGTGACCTAGATTACTCAAACATGATCTAATCCAGTGGTCCCCAACCTTTTTTGTGCCATGGACAATATTTTCATGGACCTGGTTTAGAGGCGTACAGGAGGAGGCATGGTCCACACAGAGTCTGCAAGAAGACAAGGCATACAGGAGGGGGGTTTGTGCATTCGTGGCCCGGTACCAAACAACCCACGGCCTGGTACTGGTCCATGGATGACATTATTTCCGGTGAATTTAGCATTTTCAGAACAACAAAAGGTAGCACGGTGATCTAAATTTGTTACGTGTTAGTGGTTAATACCCCGCAGAACTGAGATCCGTGTATCATTCGTTCATTCATTTTTCAAAATAAAACCAAAAATAAGAAAACGAAAAAACAACTATTTTTTTCATTATTTGTCTCCAAAACCAAAATGAAAATACGGATAATGATTTGTTGTTTTTGATTTTGTGTTTAAATGAATAATGGAAAAAAAACGGATAACGGCCGTTTCCCGTTTCCGTGACTTAAACTTAAACTTAAACTGGACTTTTGCGCCGCATACGGACTGAACCGGAACTGAACCAGGACTGAAAACAGGATTGAACTAAAACTGATCAGGATTGAGACCGGACCAGACCAGGACCAGGCCGGGACTGAGACCTGGACTGAGACCAGGACCAGACCAGAACCAGTACTAGGACTGAACCAGGACTGATCCCAGGACTAAAACAGCTCTAAACCAGGACTAAACCAGGTCTAAACCAGGACTAAACCAGGACTAAACCAGGATTAAACCAGGTCTAAACCAGGACTAAAAGGTCTAAACCAGGACTAAACCAGGTTCTAAACCAGGACTAAACCAGGTCTAAACCAGGTCTAAACCAGGACTAAACCAGGTCTAAACCAGGACTAAACCAGGTCTAAACAGGACTAAACCACTCAGGACTAAACCAGTCTAAACCAGGTCTAAACAAGGACTAAACCACCAGGACTAAACAGGACTAAACCAGGACTAAACAGGTCTCAACCAGGTCTAAACCAGGTCTAAACCAGGTCTAAACCAGGACTAAACCAGGACTAAACCAGGTCTCAACCAGGTCTCAACCAGGACTAAAACCAGGTCTAAACCAGGACTAAACCAGGTCTAAACCAGGTCTAAACCAGGACTAAACCAGGTCTAAACCAGGACTAAACCAGGTCTAAACCAGGACTAAACCAGGTCTCAACCAGGACTAAACCAGGTCTAAACCAGGACTAAACCAGGTCTAAACCAGGTCTAAACCAGGACTAAACCAGGTCTCAACTAGGACTAAACCAGGTCTCAATCAGGACTAAACCAAGTCTAAACCAGGTCTAAACAAGGACTAAACCAGGTCTCAACAAGGACTAAACCAGGTCTCAACCAGGTCTAAACCAGGACTAAACCAGGTCTCTAAACCAGGTCTCTAAACCAGGACTAAACCAGGACTAAACCAGGTCTAAACCAGGACTAAACCAGGTCTCAACCAGGACTAAACCAGGTCTAAACCAGGACTAAACCAGGTCTAAACCAAGGACTAAACCAGGTCTCAACAGGACTCTAAACCAGGTTTCCAGGACTAAACCCAAGTCTAAACCAGGTCTAAACCAGGACTAAACCAGGTCTCAACAGGACTAAACCAGGTCTCAAACCAGGTCTAAACCAGGACTAAACCAGGTCTCCAGGTCAACCAGGACTAAACCAGGACTAAACCAGGTCTCAACAAGGACTAAACCAGGTCTCAACCAGGACTAAACCAGGTCTCAACCAGGACTAAACCAGGTCCCAGTCTCAGTCCTGGTTCAGTCCTGGGTTCAGTCCGTATGCGGCACAAAAGTCCGGCATCGCAGTTTAAGTCACAGAAAACGGGAAAAGGACATTATCTGTTTTTTTTCATTTTGGTTTTGGAAACAAATAATGAAACAAATATTAGTTTTATTTTTGTTTTTTTATTTTTGGTTTTATTTTGAAAAACAAATGAACGAATGACACACGGATTAAGCAGAATAGCCCCTCTTTAACTGCCCCTCATAGACCCTCCATAGTCCATTGAGAGATATGAATAAGCTCATGTACCATCAGAGCTATAGAGTGACACAGACACAGCTCCATTGTATCTGTTGGCCGCGGGCGCTGGCACCGACTGGCACATGCCGCAGTTATTGGCTCGCTCCACCCGGGTGTAAGCGGGCGCGAGTCAGCTGACCTCCACACACAGACAATACAGCTCCAGACCGCTCCGCTGTCCAATCACAACACCACCCTGGCACCGAGACACGGGGGCAGACGGACAGCACGAGCGGCAGGGGCACGGGTCCCCAACACAGGACCACGGACAAGTTTGGAGAAGTAAAAAAACGTGTATCATTCGTTTATTCTTTTTCAAAATAAAACCAAAAAAATGTAAAAAACAACTATTTTCTTCATTATTCGTCTTCAAAACCAAAGTGAAAAAACAGATAACGATTAGTTTTTTTCAGTTTTTAATTTTGTGTTTAAATGAATAATGGAAAAAACAGCCTTTTCCCGGTTCTGTGACTTAAACTGAAATGCCAAACTGAACCAGGACTGAACCAGGACTAAAACAGGACTTAACCAGGACTACACCAGGACTAAACAAGGATTGAACCAGGTCTACATCACAATTGAATTAGGACTGAATCAGGACTAAACCAGGTCCTGGTCTCACTCCTGGTCTCATTTCTGGTCTCAGTTCTGGTCTGGTCCCAGTCTTAGTCCCAGTCTTGTCCCGGTCTGGTGCTGATCTCAGTTCGGGTCTCAATCCTGATCTGGTCCTGGTCTGGTCCTGATCTCACTCCTGGTCTGGTCCCGGTCTCAGTTCAGGTCTCGTTCCCGGTCTCAGTCCTGCTCCTGGTCTCGGTCCGGTCCCAGTCTCGTCTCAGTCCTGGTCTGGTCCCGATCTCAGTCCCGGTCTGGTCCCAGTCTCAGTTCAGGTCTCGTTCCCCGTCTCAGTCCTGCTCCTGGTCTCGGTCTCAGTCCTGGTCTGGTCCCGGTCTCAGTCCTGGTCTCAGTCCCAGTCTGTGTCCCGGTCTCGGTCCTAGTCGGAGTCCCAGTTTGGTCCCGGTCTGATCCTGGTCTCAATCCTGATCACCCGTTTACGCGGGCGCACCTCTGGGCCCTTCCTGACACTCAGTCCTGGTTTAGTCCTGGCTTAGTCTTGGTGTAGTCCTGGTTCAGTCCTGTTTTAGTCCTGTTTCAGTCCGGCATCTCAGTTTAAGTCACATAAACGGGAAACTGGGTAACGGGGGCCTTTATCCGGTTTTTCCATTATTCATTTCAACACTAAATCAAAAAATGAAAAAACAAATCATTACCCGTTTTTTCATTTTGGTTTTGGAGACAAATAATGAAGAAAATAGCTGTTTTTTAGTTTTCTTATTTTTGGTTTTATGAACGAATGATACAAGGATTACAAAGATATTTGCAACGTCAAAAATCTAGACAAATAACTTGAACTGCAACTGTGAGAGAACCGGTGCCACAGTAGCTACACTTCAGTGCTGCGAGGCAAAATAGAAAAAGCAGAAGAAAACAAATCTGCAGTCAAAAAACACCAAAAAAAAACAAGGATAATGGGATATGAGGCATCGCTGTAATCCTGAAGAAGGTGAAATAAAGTGAACTGGACAAAGTTTTAGAATTGATGAGAGCCCAGAGGTGGAGAAAGTAATCAAAACTTATAAACAGGTAGAAGTAAGCGATGAATTAAGAAATGCAAGAGTAAAGGTGAAAAATGTATTTGGGAAACTAGTACTCAAGTAAGAATAATGAGACTAAGTGTGTGTATGTAACATTTGTAAACTATATTAATCAACTGGAGAAATAGAACGGTGTTTGAAAACTGAAAAAAGTACAATTTAATCAAAAACATTCTGAAGTACCTGGTAATTGTGTGCCCGTTATTGAATTCCAAAACACTCTTTTGTTGTGGATTGTTCAAATTAAAATGAGTGAAAAGCTCATTTGAATTTGAACACTTGATGAAGATTATTGTAAAATATGTTAAAAGCTCCTAATTCTCTGTTTTGGAGGGAATATTGCTGGAAGAATTTGACACGTTTTTTTTTTTTCATTACACCTAAAATCAAGAGTAGGCAGACCTCCACCCCGCAGGAGAGCTGGAGGTTGTGTGGAGAAGTGGAAGCTGATCACACATGTGTGTTTTGGAGTTGCATGAAAATGAGGGTATAATGGGAACAATTAAGAGCAACATTAACGAGTATTCTGGGATATGGAATTCCAAACACTTTTCTTGTGATGTACCTGGGAAATATATCAGATGTAGTAAGGAAGGAGGACATGTATTTGACAAAAAATGTTCTAGCTGCAGCTAAAAAAGGGAATTACAAAGAGTTCAGGATTGTGGAGAGTAAGAATAACATATTCTTACCATATTACCATATTTTTTGTACTATAAGTCACTCGGGAGTATAAGTCGCACCAGCCCAAAAAAATGCATAATGAAGAGGAAAAAAAACATGTATAAGTCGCACCAAACTACAAGTCACACTTTTTGGGGGAATTTATTTTATAAAATCTGAGACCAGGAACCAACATTTTATCTTGAAAGGCAAGTTATAGTTAAAACAATAGAATAACAGAGAACAACAGACTGAACAGGCGTCTAGTATGTTAACGTAACGTATGAACAGTTCTTCAGATAACTAGAGCATAAACAATATAACATAATAAGTTTAACAAACTCTCCATCTCACTCCAAATCACTAAATCCACTGAATTCTTCATCCTCGATGTAACTTCTGAACAACCCCCATAGAACTATAATAAATGACTATAGATCCATGGCAACTCTGTGACGTCCGGAGGTAAACAGAGCGCCGCTTCCTCTTCTGTGTAGCTGTCAACTCAGACTCAGCATCAGTTCCAGTTATAATTATTCTGGCATTTCTGAATCCAGACAGGATGGTTTCAGTGTCACTGAAGTCCAGGCTTTGTCGATCCATCCAATGACTTCCAGGAAAGATGCGTGGCAGACCTTTCCGATGGTGGATCCTCCCTATCGCCGTGAAGCTGTGTTCTCCATCCCCGCTTTCCGCCAGTCCCTCACAAGTTTCTCGCTCACTCCAAACTTTCTTTCTGCTGCTCGATTACCGTTTTCGGCTGAATATTTCACTACTTGCAGCAGGACAGCAGCTCTTTCTGCAGGAGACATGAGCAATAAAGGACCAAGTGACAGTGGTACAAGCTTAGAGCCTCTCGTGCCTGTCAGTGTGAAAATTTTAATATAGAAGTCACACCAGGACCACCCAAACCATGAAAAGTGTGACTTATAGTCTGAAAAATACAGTAATCTTAAACTGAAAGGGTATAAATATGATGAGCAATGGGAAAAGTGGAACACATTCATAAATGACACCACTAAAACAACATAGTACATTAAAGTGTCATGTTTAAATAAGAACCTGTAACTCCAGACTGTTGTTACACTGTTTTTGTATGGTTTGAAATGTTACCAAAAAAACTATAAAATATATATATTTATTACCAAAAAATATATATGTTAAAAGCTGGAGTGAGCCCTCGCTGAACACTACCGCCTGTCACACAGAGCCCTGGTCTCTGCGACAGACGGACGCTCAGCAGAGAGGAAGAGGAGGGCAGGGGTCAAACTCTGGACCACAGACAGAGTTGAGTCACACTGTAAAGGGATGTCCCTGTACATAGCGGGTTACACTGGAAGGGCATCTGGACTAAAAACAAGGCAAATCCAATAGTAAATAAGCAAATGGTTTATTGTGAGAACCTGTAAAAGCTTAACGTGAAATAGGAAGAATATCTTATAATTACCATAAATTTCGGACTATAAGCTGCTACTTTTTTCTCACACTTTGAACCCTGCGGCTAATAAAACGATGCCGCGAATATATGGACGGATTCTTTGTTCTTGTTTGGCACATTGTCCATTCATAAATACGGTCTATGATTTGGTAACACAGTGAATACGTGCAGCCTGAGAGCAGAAAACGCCGCTAATTGTGCGGTTCACACATGGATCTAGGGTTAACATGAAGTTGCTACACAAGCTCGCGATATTGTCAGCGCACTCAAATAGTAGATGCTAAATGAACATTAGTGAGGGGATACGTCTTACCCGTGTGTGTAAATGACGAGAAGAAACGTCTTTAACTTCAGTAGCTAACTAACCCCGCCTCCGAGCGTCTGAAATCTGATGAAATCCTCCAAGACAATGACATGATACAGACAGGACAGAGGCTCTTTCTGCCGGAGACATGTGCAGTAGAGCTCGGGGAGCGATGGGGGAAGATGCTCGTTTGATTGTGTTTAGAACAGTTATTTTGCTCTTCATACACACACCCTCCTCATGGAAAACACACAAAGACATGCAGATGATTTAAGTTAATGGTGACTGATGTGGCTGTCGAAGAAGAAAACAGAGCCGCTGCACGTGAGCTCGGCAACAATGAACCGATGGTGAGATTTTGGCGACGGCAGCGTGACGAACTGACTCAATGCAAAAAGACGACAAAGCTTTCAGAGGTGATAAAAGCAGACAGTCTGAACCTGAAAACGTTCTTGAAGACGTGGACACCTGCGGCTTATATTCAGGTGTGGCCTATATATGGACAATTTTAAAATTTAGTTAAACTTTAGTTAATGCGGCTTATATTCATGTGCGCTCAATAGTCCAGAAAATACGGTAAAATAAATGTGATAATCTCATTAACACTAAAAATGCAGTTTGGGATCTCTTTAATTTTAAACAGCCAGTTTTTTTTTGGGGTTTTTTTTCATGGCCTAGGAACTAATCAGAGGTCGATTTGTTGATTCGTTGGTCACATGTTAACTAAATATACACTTTGGCCTGTGTTGTCTGCTTTATTTCGTTGCTGTTTCTTATATTTGTCCAGTGTACATCTATTTAAAAATAGATGTACACTGAGATAAAAAGCGAAAGATCTTATTCAGGGATCAGGGCAGGGAGAGTCTCTTTCCACAATTGTAAACCAGATTTTACGGTGAAAAAGTGTAATAAATAATGCATCTTGAACTTGTCCAGGTTACACAAAAGCTGTTGTTGGTTGTTGCTGTTGATGGTTTCGTTCTCACTGAAGTCCAGGCTTTGTCGATTCATCACTCCAAACTTTCTTTTTGCTGCTCGATTACAGTTTTCAGCTGCATATTTCACTACTTGCAGCAGGACAGTGGCTTTTTCCTGCAGGAGACATGCACAATAAAGGGCAACGTGACAGTGGTACAAGCCTAGAGCGTCTCGTACCTGTCAGTGTGAAAATTTTAATATAGAAGTCACACCAGGACCACCTAAACCATGAAAAAAGTGCGACTTATAGTCCAAAAAATACAGCAATCTTAAACTGAAAAGGTATAAATATGATGAGCAATGGGAAAAGTGGAATACATTCATAAATGACACCACTAAAACAACACAGTACATTAAAGTGCCATCTTTTTAAAACTGCATAAAAATAGTGAGATAAAAACAAGGGGGAAAAAAGCAAAAGATCTTATTCGGGGATCAGAGCAGGGATAGTCTCTTTCCACAGTTGTAAAATAGATCTTACGGTGAATAAGTGTAATAAAAAATGCGTCATGAACTTGTCCAGGTTACACAAAAGCTGTTGTTGCAGGTGAGCAGGATCTTTAAAAACACTTACATGATGCTGAGAGAGGCCAAGTCTTCTGCAGAATACATTATCTGTGTGTGTGTGTGTGTCTGTGTGTGTCTGTGTGTGTGTGTGTGTGTCTGTGTGTGTAGGTGTGGAGGAGTCACCAGAGTCTGCTGAATGAAAAGATATTTATAACATCGCTCTTCCCCTCACTCCCCAAACATAACACACCTTATGGCCCACAGGAGGCAGGACAAAGGGAGGGCATCTGGCTCTTTACTCTTTACTGCAGAAGAGGGCGCAGGGACAATAGAACGGGCCACTTCCTCCAAAAAGTATTAATTGAATAAGTGAAGACTGACACAAGTGGGAAACATGGGGAAAACGGAATAATAGTTTGACGTACAATACAAAGTACAAGCTCGTAAATAAATAAAAATAATAATAAAAAAAATACTGCTGCTGTTACTACTACTGGTAATGATAATAATAATAAAATAAGTTATTGTTGTAATTATTATAATTAATAGTAGAGACAATAATAGTAGTAGTAGTAGTTGTAGTTGTAGTAATTGTAGTTGTTGTAGTTGTTGTTGTTGTAGTAGTAGTAGTAGTAGTTTTTAGTAGTTTAGTAGTAGTAGTAGTTGTAGTAGTAGTTGTTGTTGTAGTAGTAGTTGTAGTAGTTGTAGTAGTTGTAGTAGTAGTAGTAGTTGTAGTTGTTGTAGTTGTAGTTGTAGTAGTAGTAGTAGTAGTTAGTTGTGTTGTAGTTGTTGTGTTGTAGTAGTAGTGTTGTAGTTTTAGTAGTTGTAGTAGTAGTAGTTGTTGTTGTAGTAGTAGTAGTTGTTGTAGTAGTAGTTTGTTGTAGTTGTGGTAGTAGTTTGTAGTAGTAGTTTGTTGTAGTTGTAGTAGTAGGTAGTAGTTGTTGTTGTGTAGTTGTAGTAGTAGTAGTTGTTGTTGTAGTAGTTGTTGTTGTAGTAGTTTTTAGTAGTTGTGTAGTAGTAGTAGTAGTTAGTTTGTAGTTGTAGTAGTAGTTGTTTAGTAGTAGTGTAGTAGTAGTAGTTGTAGTAGTAGTAGTAGTAGTAGTTAGTAGTTAGTAGTAGTAGTAGTTGTAGTAGTAGTAGTGTAGTAGTTGTAGTAGTAGTAGTAGTAGTAGTTGTTAGTTAGTAAGTAGTTTGTTGTAGTAGTAGTAGTAGTTAGTTGTAGTAGTTAGTTAGTAGTTGTAGTAGTAGTAGTAGTTGTAGTTGTAGTAGTAGTAGTAGTAGTAGTAAGTTGTAGTAGTTGTAGTAGTAGTAGTTGTTGTAGTAGTTGTAGTTGTTGTAGTTGTACTAGTAGTAGTAGTTTAGTTGTTAGTAGTTGTAGTAGTTGCAGTAGTTGCAGTATAATAATTAATAATAATAATAATAATAATAATAATAATAATAATAATAATAATGATAAATAAAATGCCTTGAGGGTTTTGCTTTGAGATTGTGACGGACGGTGAAACATGATAAAGGAAGATGATGATGGTGAAAATAATATTAGTTTAAATATAGGGACTAAAAATGTATTTAAAAGTAGAGAAGAAATGAAGAGATTTGAGTTCGTAATAAATGACAAAAAATGATGAAAGGAACTGATGATGGTGAAAATAATATTGGTTTAAGTATAGGGACAATTAAAAAGGGAAAAGGAAAAAAATAATAATAAGGAAGAAAAAAGAGAGAGACGTAATTTCAATTGTGAATTGGCTGCAGTGTGTCAATGTAGGGTGGCCTAGCGGTGTGTTTATGTTGTACTACCATATTACTTTTGTTTAATTTAGCCAAATTTGTGTTAGTGTGTGTGGTTGGGGGGAAATGTGGGCTTTTTTTTTTTTCGGTTGTTGTTGTTTTGTATTTGTTGTGGGTGTTGCTTTGTTTTTGTCTTTTGTTTTACGCTGATTATTGTAATAGTTAAATGTTGATTGTTGTATTTTTTTATGTTTTAATGTTATATTCTGTTGTCCTTAATAAGAATGTTTTAAAAAGTACAAGCTCGTATAAGTAGTGTATAAATTGTGAATTATGAGAATGGTTTGCGCTGAAGTTTAGAGAGAAGCAGTTAACTTTGAACAAAATGGCTGCTACAGTGATGGTCTGTTTGGCGCAGATCCAGCTCCATTTA
This sequence comes from Boleophthalmus pectinirostris, assembly GCF_026225935.1. NCBI lineage: Eukaryota > Metazoa > Chordata > Actinopteri > Gobiiformes > Gobiidae > Boleophthalmus > Boleophthalmus pectinirostris. The sequence goes on from NW_026571140.1 coordinate 33,672,357, forward strand.
AGGAGAGCAGAGTCTAATGTTCCCGCTCAGACCTGCTTTTAAAACCTCACGGGCAATGTAGAAATATGGTCTGATAGAAACACAAAAATCTCAGTTGCAATTACGTGAGTGTGTGAGGATCTTATAGCCTTTGAAAAGCGTTATAAATGGGTATTATAGCTGAGTAAAAGGTTAAAAAAAAAGGCCAATAGAATGAAATATAATATTCTTAAAAGCACAGTCTGGAATTTTGGACATAGGGCCTCTTTTCCTCGTGAGCCAGAGTGTTGGAGACGTGTGGAGACACTTTTTTAAATATTCCAGCCATTCCTTGTGTTCGCAGAGGTCGCTGGTGCTAGGCTAGTGCATGTCAATGGCCATAGTTAGCCTGCACTAAAAACAGTTTTACCCACTCCACAAAACACCCGAAGCAAAACTATTATTACTCCAGACTGTCAATGTAAATGTCTGTGTAGATAGAATAATGTTTGAAATAAAACTAACCTTGTGTCACATGACTCATTGCATGTTCAGGGACTATTTTCTCATATATCAGTCCGCCGCTGCCGAGCTTTCTATCAGGAAATACAACTCACTGCTGCTGCTACTCAGACATAAATCCTTCAAATGCAAGGTTGGTTATACCTGAAACTCTGCGCAAAATACTTTTTTACTCTTTAAATATATTAAACAGGGACTTTAATACTTTTACTTAAGAAGATTGCTTCATGTGACACTTTTACTTGTGTATTTTTTTTGCTTTGTATTTGTATCTGCACTTTAACTTAAGTAACAGAATACTTCACTGCAAAAGAAGACAAAATCTAGTCAACTTAAGATGACTTGAATTAAGAAATTTTATCATGATTTGAGTAAATTTCACTTGACAAGTAAAATTATCTAGTGGAATAAGATTTTTTCTACTTACACTGGTAAAAAAATATATTTAGGTAAGTTAAAATGACTTAAATTAAAAACATTTTACTTTATTTGAGTCAATTCAACTCGACAAGTAAAATTATCCACCAATGGAATAAGTGTGTTTTTCTTAATTCAAGCAACATTCGATTTTGTTTCTTCATTTTAAGCACAAAAAGTCTTATTCCACAGGCAGATAATTCTACTTTTCAAGTGAAATTTACTTAAATCATGATAAAACATTCTTAAGTCAAGTCATCTTAACTTGACTAGATTTAGGTTTTTGCAGTGTAAAATATGAAAATACATCTTGCTTTTTGCTCTTAAAATAAGAAACAAAATTGAATGCTGCTTGAATTAAGAAAAAAACACTTATTCCACTGGTGGATAAATTTACTTGTCGAGTTGAATTGACTCAAATAAAGTAAAATGTTTTTAATTTAAGTCATTTTAACTTACCTAAATATAGTTTTTTACCAGTGTAAGTAGAAAAAATCTTATTCCACTAGATAATTTTACTTGTCAAGTTGAATCTACTCAAATAAAGTAAAATGTTCTTAATTTAACATTTTAACTTACCTAGATATTGATTTTTTCCCCCGGTGTTCTTCCACCAAAAGGTTTAATATTCAAATTCTCCAGTAATGCCATTAAAATCTTACAGGCAAGATGTTTTTTTCTTAACAGCCCTGTGATTTCTTCCACATTTATAAGATTAGAGATGACATAAGCTGCTCCCGCCTGCTCCCGCCTGCTCCTGTCTGCTCCCGTCAGCTTGTTTTCCTTAGTGTTTCTAACGAGCGCACTTATCCGAGCTTTGTCAGGAGGAGAGGAGGAGAGGTGCAGAGATGAGGTAATGCTCTGAGGCCCTGGGAAACAAAGGCAATTCATTTAAGCGCGTCAGACAGCTCGCATGTCCCGAGGTCCCTGAACGCACCGCAATATTCTGTACCACTCTACAACACAGCATTGGCTCCCATAGACTGTACTGATGCTGCATTCAAGGGGGGGGGGGGAGTTTTAAAACACAACTTGATTAAGAGGCAAGTTTGTTTGTGCTAGAAAAGAGACGAGCACAGACTAAAAACCCACAAGCAAAGTTAGAAGTGGTTAAGAATAAGTGGAGTTTGATTTGTAAAGAGATGTTCGGGTATTTAAAGTGACAGTTTTTCATATTTTTCTAATTACTGGTTTGGTGGGAAAGTAACTGTGGTAAATCTTCAAATTAGTGGCATTTTGTGGAAAAGTTGAGAAGAAGAAAAAGTACAAGAACACAAGAAGAAGCGGGGAATTCTAAAACAGGAAAATCCAGCCAAAATGCAAGGACTATTTATGTGCAAGGATTTCAAGCATTTTTCGGGCTGATTAAACACGAATTCAACAAAATAAAGGTGTCATTATGGTATACAAATGTCACCAAAATGACAAAACTAAAAACTAAGCAAGATTTTTTGTGTAATTTAAAGGGACAGTCCAGAATTTTGGACATAGGACCTCATTTCCTTGTGAGCCAGAGTGTTGGAGACGTGTGGAGACACTTTTTAAAAAAAATATATTCCATCCAGTCCTTGTATTTGCAGAGGTCGCTGGTGCTAGGCTAGTGCATGTCAATGGCCATAGTTATCCTGCCACTAAAAACAGTCTTACCCACTCCACAAAACACCCGAAGCAAATCTATTATTACACCAGACTGTCGATGTAAATGTCTGTGTCGACAGAATCATTTTAGAAGTAAAACCAACCTTGAATTTGAAGGATTTATGTCTGAGCAGCAGCAGTGAGTTCTAATTCCTGATCGAAAGCTTGGCAGTGGCGGACTGATATCACCAAGCGCAGGGGTCTTCAACCTTTTTCCTTCTGTGAGCTACTTTTTGTAAAACGAAAATGGCAGAGAGCTAATAATTTTAGCAGGTTGCCCGAAATTTTGTAAATATAAGAGCCATGGTAAGATGAAGATGAGGTACAGTTAGATATCGGTAAAACATAACCCATTATCCAGTTACCAGTATCAAAGTATCAGTATCAAAATTATATATTTAGAAAGGAAATCGGCATTTAAGCAATAAAATGTAAGTTATTCAGCGCAATATATAATCCAGAAATTCCTCGGAGAGCTACTGGTAGCTCCTGAACTACAGGTTGGAGACTTCTGACCTAGCACCTATCTGACTGGCAAAGTAAAATTCCAATGCTGCTGCTGAGAAAATAGTCCCTCAACATGCGACGATTCATGCCATGCAAGGTTAGTTTTATATCAAACATTATTCTATCAACACAGACATTTACATCGACAGTCTGGTGTAATAATAGATTTGCTTCGGGTGTTTTGTGGAGTGGGTAAGACTGTTTTTAGTGGCAGGATAACTATGGCCATTGACATGCACTAGCCTAGCACCAGCGACCTCTGCAAATACAAGGACTGGATGGAATATTTTAAAAAGTGTCTCCACACGTCTCCAACACTCTGCCTCACTAGAAAATGAGGTCCTATGTCCAAAATTCCGGACTGTCTCTTTGAATAACTTTCATTCACGTGTTTATATCTGTCCTGATCTATGTGAAGCGTCTTTGAGTGTCATGAAAAGCGCTATAGAAGTGTTATGTATTATTATTATTATAAAATTACCAGTAGATGACATCACAAATTGGAACAGAGCATTTTGAGCTTTGGAGACGTAGACATACTAATAACGCAGGATGACGTAAACATGTGTGAATGAACCAAAACACAACACGTCTTAAAGCTCTCATGAGTCACAAAACGCCGTCTCCTCTTGCACTGGAAAATCGACAAATGCACCATCCAGCACTCAATGGATTAATGAAGTTATGTCCTTTTTGAAAGTAGAGAAGATTAGGTACTCCAAGAAAGGTAACATAAAGAATTTTTTTAGAAAGTGGCAGCCATTTATTGACTTTTTTAAAACAGTCTAAACCAACCACCCACCCACCCCTTTATTATTATTATTATTATTATTATATTATTATTTATTATTATTATTATTATTTTATTTTATTTTATTTTATTTTATTTTATTATTTATTCATATTATTATTTTATTTATTTTTATTTGTTATTAATATGAGTAGTAGTATATTTTTCATCATTGTATTATTATTATTATATTGTATGACGCTACTCCTATTTCTTGAGTGATTTGTTTTTGTTAGTTAACTTTATTAGTTATGTTTTATCTGCAAAAAAATGAAAAAAAATAAAAAATAAAAAAGTGTGTGTACATGTGTTGTTTGAATGACATATGTGTATCTGCTTGCACATGAGTAAAAACATATGAAACCGAAAGCTCTCGTGAGTCAGTTTTGCTAAATATTTTAACCATGTTTTGCTGAAATTAGTATTCTAACCTCTCGTATGCACTTTAACGATATTAACAAGGACAGTGTCAGAATTCAAAGTTGTATTTCCGCGTGAAAATGACCTGAGCGTACTCCCTGAACTACAAATGAATATACAGCCAGAGAATGTCAACCCAATCAAGCGAGGGAGCTCTTTGGCTTTTTCTGTTCACAGTTTATGTAAATGTGTTCTTGTATTATAATGCAGCTATATTTATAATACCAGTCTCTTCGATTTATATAACACCACAGCTGTTCTGTCCATACTGTATAATTCATACTCTGTCAAAGTCTGTTTTTTATGCACGCCTTTATTTGATCATATTTATATTTTAGTATCATTATTCACTGTTTTATGTTGAACCGCGTCGCCGAAAAAAAAAGTCACCTGTTTTTCGTGAACTTTGAATGACCGTAAACATTTGTCTGATTCTGATTGTTTTGGGTTGGACTGAGGGAAGAGAGGCTGCCGATCTGTACTTTAGGCCGCTCCAATCGCCACCAATTTCAACGCTGATACTAGGCAAGATGAGTGAAGTGTTTTGCCCAAGGATACAGCAGCAGTAAAGGGAAAATTTAGTTGTGTTTTGCTTTTTTTTTTTTTTTTTTTTTTTTTTTGCTTGCCGCTCGGGGCTTCCGTATAAAGGTCCTACTTTACGCAAAATTGACTCTTGTGCTGTTACTTCATCAAAAACATACCTGGAGTTGTGTTTTGATTCATTCTTACATTTGAGTAATCTTTTATTATTAGTCTGTCTACATCTCCAAAGCTCAAAATGCTCTGTTCCACCTTGTGATGTCATGAGGCAGTAGTTTTCTTTCAGCTTTTACCTTTAGTTCAGTAGAGCTCGGCAATTCCAGGGCTGAAACTTTCCAAATGATTCTAATTAAGGGGTACGGAGTTTATTTATTTGTATTTTTTCTTGTATTTATTTTGGGCAAGTAAGAGATTTACATTCTTATACAATGAAACATGTAACATTTGTGAAATCATAGTAGAAATAACCACAACAACAACAGAAAAATTCCCCAAAAAGGCGTGGGAAAAAAAATAAAAAAGTGCACACAACAGACACAAGGAGAATCTTACGAGACTTAAAGGTTGTATAGAGGATTTTTTTAAGGGAAGAGAAATACAGCGACAGTTCTTTTACAAATGTTGTGCATGCGTGACACCACCTTCATCCTCCACAGCTCCCTCAGTAGAAACCACCTCCTCCCGCCTCTTTACTCTAAAAATCACGTTTTTTTTTACAGCCAGTGCGCGTTCAGAATTACTGTTGAAGTGACCTGTCTAGAAATATTTTAGCAACCGACGCGTCAGTTTTTAGACCCTTCGTCCGCTTCATTCACGCAATCGCTGGAAGGAATCTCCAAGAATCAACTCGGTTTGTCTTCGCTCCTTTTCCCCTTCTCTTCTTCTTTCAGCGACCTCAAAAACCGACTTTCTTTTGCGGCGAACCGGTCGTGGATTCTCGTCGGCCTGTCGCAACAAACTTTGTGCGAAATGTGAGGAAGCGACAGTTTGAAAAAGCCTCTAAGAACCGCCGCATAAACCACGTGATCCCCGCATCCCGACGAGTCAGTTACACTAGAAACGTAGGGAGTTTGATTGATGACCTGACAGCCAATAGATAAAGAGGCAGCCTCGTTTTCTATTGGCTGATGTTTATCTGGCCTCAACACGTCCACAGTTGATAAATTTTCATTCTTTTTTTTTTTGGTCATCATAATTACAAGGCTGCTGCGTCTCTGTAATGGTATTTTAAACTTTAATTGACAATTTGAAACAAAAAAAAATCCTCCATACAACCTTTAAAATCTCCGATCGTAAAGACTGCAGCCGGATATGTTTGTGGACCAGAGGCGGCGCTACCATTAGGCAAAAGTAAGCGGCTGCCTAGGGCCCCCAAACCTGGAGGGGCCCCCAACCAACTGCCCTCAGTGCCGCTAATGGCCGAGGCCTCAGAGCAATTTGATTTTCTCTCAACATGACAATAAACAAGAGTAGTTTACTTTTAAATAATTATAAGAAAAAAAATGATAATCATATGTAATGGATGTAAACAAGTAAAAAATAAAACTACTTTCAGTTTTGGTTATTTAGTAGGTTTCCAATCCACCATAATTCAAATAAACAGAGATGTGCCTGTCTCAAGAACAATGGTTCCCCAGACAATAAATATATTTAAAAAAAACAAACAAAAACAAAAAAACGGTGCATTATAGTGAGGGCCACAGACTCAATTTCAGCTCTTTTCTGTCTACAGTAAAACCACTCGCTTTGAGACAACAACATAGTGAAATCATAATTGAAATATCCACCACAACAACAAAAAAATTGCCCAAGAAAGAGTGGGAAGAAGAAAAGTTATTTAATCTAATTTTTTTTTTTTAAAACACAGTGGAGCTCTACGTCACATCACAAGGTAGAAAAGAGTTTGTGTGTTAAATGTGCGTGAATGAAACAAAACACAACTGCAGGTCTGTTTGTGACGAGGAAACCCGGATTGTTTTTGAGGATAGAGTGGGATTTGAACCACCAGCCTCTGTAGCCTCAATGGGGTTTGGAAGCACAACAATAAAAGGTGAGGTCATACTAAAGTGCACCTCAGGCATTTGGATCCTCGACCATTGATGCAACCTGACAGGAGGTGTTAGCAACCACAACAACAAACACAAGACCTGCATGCGTGAAAAAAAAGTACGTATCACTAGGTCTGGGTATCATGAAGGAGTTGCAGATGCGATACATACCTAAATACAGTGCACTTTCGGTTTGATACGGTATATTTCAAAGCGATTCAATATGGTTAAATAAAAAATAAAGGTTAAATCATGGTTGTGATACTAAAAGTCTTTGTTAAACCACTTCTTGCGCAAAGTTCATACGAAACACAAACATTGTAATCATCACAAAACAGTGAAAATGTCAAATGTGTCGCATAAACGCGTTTTCTTCCACTAAACAAGCGACAAAACTGTAGCGCTGTAACAAAATAATTTAGTAAAATATGCCAAAAAATACTCTTGACGATATGTTGATGCAGCAGCCCGCGATATCGATACTGCATCATCACATTAAACGATACGATATAAAGATATTTTGATATTTCTGCACATCCCGAAACAGAAAAATAATCTATGGTTTGATGTTTGCAATAATCGTGAAAAAAAAGGAAAAAAAAAATGTTCAAGGAATATTTTAAAGGTGCATTAAATAACTTTTCTGCCACCTGCTTGTCTCCATGGAGATTTATTATCCGGCCTTGAACGTATGGCAATATATCTCCACGGAGACAAGCGGCTAATACGGCCAAGCCACGCCAAATAGTGCATTTTTTTCTGTGTATTTTTGAGCAATAATAACAAGTACAAATGAATAACAGGAAGAAAATGGGGTTTTACCATGGAAACAAGCAGGTGGCAAAAATATAATCATAAAAGTAATGTGGTGTACCTTTAAATAGTTGCATGCAATTGTCAAAGAATAGTTATTTGAAATAGTAAATTGTAGTGTTGTACTATTCTACTATATTATTTTTTTTATAGTCTTAGTCTCGTCTTGGACTTGACCGCGTTTGGACTCGGTCTTGTCTCTGTCTCGACCGAATTTGGACTCGGTCTTGTCTCAAATTAGACCGCGTTAGGACTCGACCGCGTTCGGACTTGGCTCGGCCTCGTCTCGGACTCAACCGCATTCGGACTCTGTCTTGTCTTGGACTCGACTGTGTTTGGACTCGGTCTTGTGTCAGATTCGACCGCGTTTGGACTTGGTCTTGTCTCGGACTCGACCACGTTCGGACTCGGTCTTGTCTCGGACTCGACCGCGTTTGGATTTAGTCTTGTCTCGGACTCGACCACAATTGGACTCGACCACAGTTGGACTCGGTCTTGTCTCGGACTCAACCGCGTTTGGATTTAATCTTGTCTCGGACTCGACCGCGTTTGGACTCAGTCTTGTCTCGGACTCGACCACAGTTGGACTCGGTCTTGTCTCGGACTCGACCGCGTTTGGACTCAGTCTTGTCTCGGTCTCGACTCTGTTTGGAGTTGGTCTTTTAGGTGTTTGGACTCGGTCTTGTCTCGGTCTCCATTGCATTTGGACTCAGTCTTGAAGGCCTTCGTAGTTGGTCTTGTCTCAGTCTCGACCACATTTGGACTTGGTCTTGTCTCGGACTCAACTGCATTTGAACTCGGTCTTGTCTTGGACTGGACCGTGTTTGAACTCGGTCTCGAGGTCAGACACTCGACGAGTGATAAAATGGAGATAGATTTATAAAAACACTTATATATTTGTGCCAAAATAACTGTAAAATACAAATAAACGTTGAAAATTACAAAGATGGTCTCAAGTTGGTCTCGATGGGCTGTGGTCTCGGTCTTGACCTTTAAAAGTCTCGGTCTTGTCTCGGTCTCAACCCTCAGAGGTCTTGGTCTTGTCCTGGTCTCAGGACCCTGTGGTCTCGGACTCATCTTGGTCTCAATTAGTGTGGTCTTGACTACAACACTAGTAAACTGAACTTTGTTATTATATTTTAATAGAGCTCATATTACGCTGTTTTCTGGTCTATAGTGCTCCACTGTGTTTTTAAACTCCATACACCTTCACTAGAATCATTTGCATAACTTAAACCCTGGAATCGCTTATTTCTACCGAACTAAAGGTAAAAGGCAGATGCTGAACTTGAAAACTAACAGCATTATAACATGACTTTAAGTTCACAAGAGTCAATTTTGTGTAATGTAGGAGCTTTATACGGAGGCCCTGAGTGGCAATCAAAAAAGAAAAAAAAGAGACACGTCATTGGGACCCCATTTTCTCAAGTGTTTTTTTTTTTTTTTTTTTCCACCAACAGCTCAACAGCTTTTCTTTTTTGTCTTTTATTTTTTTATTTTTGCACAAAGAAGTACTTTTTTTTTTACTCTGTACCTCTAACTTAATTATCCATCTACATAAATGTATTTCCTCGAGTTTGTCCAGCCAGTGTATCTCGTATCGTTGTCGAGTGAGTCTATATTAGCAGCTCTTGAGACAGTGATTACTTGTGAGTTTGTGGAGCTGATTTCGTGGAGAGACCCCGCTGAGAGGAGGGCTAAGAGCTCCTCCGCTGATTACGAATGCCCCCAAAACGACCCAGCGTTTTTGGCATTTATTTTTGTTTCTTGGACAAATTTGCATCTCCAGAAAAAAAACGAACGGAGCACAGCGCTGACCCGCACCCCGGGAGACACCAGGCCCACACCCCGGGAGACACCAGACGTTTGTGCTATAGGGGAAAAGCGACGAGAAAAAACAGAGGAACTGGAAATAGCTGATGATTATAGATGAGTATGTTCCAAATTTGACTCCTCTTCATTGACTAAGGCTGCGTTTATATGATGAGGGTCTGAAGAGAAGACTCAAAAGTGGCGTCGCGTCTTCACTTTTTATTCCGCGTTTAGATGAGTGTTTTCGTGAGGAAATCTGCGTGCATATGGTGACGCAAAAGTGTGTGGAATTCGATTGCATGCCAGGCGGCTAGAAGGTGATGTATGTGACGTAAACGTAGGGGTGGGCGATATATCGATATTTTAAATATATCGAGATAGTTTTTAAACTCGATATGAATTCTGACATATCGTATATATCGATATAATGCTTATATTAAATTTAGAATTCGCCGCTTCGCTTGTTTATCTTCTCTCTCGTCGCTTCCGCCTCCCTGATTTTGTTCGCTCGTGTCTCCTTCACTCGTCACTATCGCCGTGAAAGCCGAAAGTTGGTGCCAGTGAAAAGCTTCAAGCACCATGAACCTTTTCAACCATTTACAGACAAAACCATCAGCAGCACATCCTCATATTCCACCGAGTCGCGTCCTTTAGTCCGAAAGAAGCTAAACGAGCTGAGCTGCATGAGAAGTGCGCTGTTTATGCAAATGAGTCATGCGCTTAAGTTTCGTTTCTGTAAAACGTAAACACACGTGCGCAAAACTGCATTAAACACATTATAATGTCAAAATGGCTGATGTGGCTCTAGAGTCGTTGTGCTTTATATATTGTAAAGTTTAGTAATGTAAAGTTTATTTATGCAGAAGATTTTAATTAATAATCTGCTGCAGTGTCACTTGTACAAAAGTGTTTGGAAACGTTGGGTTTGATCTGCAGTGGATTGTGGGAAACCTCAGAGCTCCTTACTGCTGGAACATGGATCTATTAAAATAAGGAACATCCTGAGTTTCTTCTGCTGAAGGAGCTCATGGTTCTGGTTCTGGTCTGGATAACAGAGTTAATGCAAAGATGAGCTTGTCTTGAGTTGTTTTATTTATGAATGAAAAGAAGGAAATATGTTTTATTTATTTTATTTTACAGTTAAATTATTATTTATGTAATTAGGTTTTTTTGTAATCTTAAATGTTCCTATATGAGCTGCCGACCTCTGACACTTCAATAAAAAAAAGGACCTTGTGTAATTTGGCAGATTTGTTTTTGCAGTTTTCAGTTTTAGGGGATTATTTTTTCTTGAACATATATCGAGATATGTATCGTATATTGAGATATAGCAAAATATATCGAGATATATTTTTTTATCCATATCGCCCAGCCCTACGTAAACGTGTACGCGACGTGAGCAGATCTGACCAGAGTTTTGCATCTTGGGCAGTGTAGACGGAAACGCTACAACGGAACGTATTCAACTTTTCCACTCTGGAGGGCGGTTTCAGATTTTTGCGTTTTTAAGCCCCAAAAACGCCGTCACCGTCTAAACGAAAGGCACTTCTGATCAAATATTTTGTCGTTTTTATACCCGCAAGCATTCTCGTGTAAACAGGCCCTCAAACTGTTATTGTGTCCATGAGCAAGACACTTCATCCACCTTGCGCAAGTTCTTGAGATAAATGTGATTTTAGTTTTATTGTTAGTTTCAGTTTCTTGTATAAAAGCATCATTAAGGCGACTATTGCTACTCAAACGATATATGTTTTGTAGGAATTGTTGATTGCTGCGACAACAATGATAATATTTAATTGTTTGTAGTATTTATTTATTTAACCTTTTATTTAATCTAGAAAGTTTATAGCACGTGACTCCCAGTTAAAAAACGTTAAGTGTACAGAAACTACAATATAAAACATTAAACAATAACACAGGACGAGACAATATACAGTATGCGCCAATAAAACAATTGAAGAGAGTTAAATAAATTCATAAAATTGGAGTTTAAAATTTAAGATCGGCAGCCAAATTTCTGTCAGTCTGCCCCAGGTCGGCTGCGGTTTGTGTCACTGAGTCTGATTTAGAAGTGACTGAAAAATGGTCCGAATTACAGGGAGAAAGTTCAGCCTAATCACTTCAGTTACTGCAGTAAAATATACGACGATAGAACTGGTCTCAAAAATAAAACGCAGCTTAATGTCGGCTGCGCAGAAAAGAAAAGTCACTCGTGTTTTTGTGACGGACTAAATGTTCCGCACTAGGACTCAAATCAGATCTGGTGAACACACTGACACGGAGTGGAGACGGCTTAAAATAAAGTGCTCTGGGTCAGTGTTTAGTGATGGACAGAAGGAGAGAGAGAGAGGTAAAGAGAAAGAGAGAGGTAAAGAGAAAGGGGGGAGAGAGAAAGAAGTAAAGAGAGAGAGAAGTAGAAAGAGAGGGGGAGAAGTAAAGAGAAAGACAGAGAAGTATTGAGAAAGAGAGGGGGAGGAGAGAGAGAAAAGTAAAGAGAGAGAGAGAAGGGGTATAGAGAGCACTTTGGTTCAGTGTTTAGTGTTGGACAGAAGGAGAGAGAGAGATAGAGATAGATAGAGAGAGAGAGAGAGAGAGAGAGAGAGAGAGAGAAGTAAAGATAGATAGAGAGAAAGAGAGAGAGAGAGAGGGGAAAGAGAGCGCTTTGGTTCAATGTTTAGTGTTGAACAGAAGGAGAAAGAGAGAAGTAAAGACAGAGAGAGAGAAAGAGAGAGATAGGGAAAGAGAGAGCGAAAGGGAGAGAGGGAAAGAGAACAGAGAGAGAGAGAGAGAGAAAGGAAAAGAGAGCGAGAGAAGGGGGACAGAACGAGCTTTGGTTTAGTGTTTAGTGTTTAGTGTTGGACAAAAGGAGAGAAAGAGAGAGAGAGGGAAAGAAAGAGAGAGAAGGGGGATAGAAAGAGCTTCGGTTCAGTGTTTAGTGTTGGACAGAAGGAAAGAAAGAGAAATAGAGAGGGGTGGAGAAAGAGAGAGAGAAGGAAAGAGAGAGAGAGGGAAAGAGAGAGAGAGGGAAAGAGAGAAAAGAGAGAGAGAAGGGGGATAAGAGAGCGCTTTAGTTCAGTGTTTGGTGTTGAACAGAAGGAGAGAGAGAGGGAGAAAGAGAGAGGGAAAGAGAAAGAGAGTAGTAAAGAGAAAAGAGGGAGAGAGAAAGAAGTAAAGAGAGAGAGAAGTAGAAAGAGAGGGGGGAGGAGAGAGAGAAAAGTAAAGAGAGAGAGAGAAGGGGTATAGAGAGCACTTTGGTTCAGTGTTTAGTGTTGAACAGAAGGAGAAAGAGAGAAGTAAAGACAGAGAGAGAGAAAGAGAACAAGAGAGAGAGAGAGAAAGGAAAAGAGAGCGAGAGAAGGGGGAGAGAAAGAGCTTTGGTTCAGTGTTTAGTGTTGAACAGAAGGAAGAGGAAGAAGAAAGAGAGAGAGGTAAAGAGAAAGAGAGAGAGAAAGGGGGTAAGAGAGACGTTTAGTTCAGTGTTTGGTGTTGAACAGAAGGAGAGAGAGAGAGAGAGAGAGAGAGAAAGAGGGAAGCAGAGAGAGAGAGAAGGGGGATAGAGAGTGCTTTGGTTCAGTGTTTAGTGTTGGACAGAAGGAGAGAAAGAGAAATAGAGAGAGGGGGAGAAAGCGAGAGAGAATGAAAGAGAGAAGGAACAAGAGAGAGAAAGAGAGAGATAGGAAAAGAAAGAAAGAGAGAGAGAGAGAGAAGGGTGATAGAGAGCGCTTTGGTGTAGTGTTTAGTGTTGGACAGAAGGAGAAAGAGAGAAGTAAAGACAGAGAGAGAGAAAGAGAGAGAGAAGTGTGATAGAGAACGCTTTTGGTTCAGTGTTTAGTATTGGACAGAAGGAGAGAAAGAAAGACAGAGAGAGGGGGAGAAAGAGAGAGAGAATGAGAAAGAGAAGGAACAAGAGAGTAAAGAGACAAAGAAAGACAGAGTGAGAGAGAGAGAGAGAAGGGGGATAGAGAGTGCTTTGGTGTAGTGTTTAGTGTTGAACAGAAGGAGAGAGAGAGAGATGGAGCGTCATGGAGAAAGAAGAGAGAAAGAAGGAAAAGAGAGGTAAAGAGAAGAAAGAAGACAGAGAGAGAGAGAGAGAGAGGGGGGATAGAGAGCGCTTTGGTGTAGTGTTTTAGTGTTGAACAGAAGGAGAGAAAGAGAGATAGAGAGAGGAGGGGAAAGAGAAAGAGAGCGAAAGAGAGAGAAGGAAAGAGAACAACTGAGAGAGAGAGAGAGAGAAAGAAAAAGAGAACGAGAGAAGGGGGAGAGAAAGAGCTTTGGTTCAGTGTTTGGTGTTGGACAGAAGGAGAGAAAGAGAGAGAAAGAGGGAGGGGAGAAAGAGAGAGACAATGAGAGAGAGAAGGAACGAGAGAGGTAAAGACAGAAAGAAAGACACAGAGAGAGAGAGAGAAGGGGGATAGAGAGCGCTTTGGTTTAGTGTTGGACAGAAGGAGAGAAAGAGAAATAGAGAGGGGTGGAGAAAGAGAGAGAGAAGGAAAGAGAGAAAAGAGAGAGAGAAAAGAGAGAGAGAAGGGGGATAAGAGAGCGCTTTAGTTCAGGGTTTAGTGATGGACAGAAGGAGAGAGAGAGAGGTAAAGAGAAAGAGAGTAGTAAAGAGAAAGGGGGGAGAGAGAAAGAAGTAAAGAGAGAGAGAAGTAGAAAGAGAGGGGGAGAGGTAACGAGAAAGAGAGAGAAATAATGAGAAAGAAAGGGGGGAGGAGAGAGAGAAAAGTAAAGAGAGAGAGAGAAGGGGTATAGAGAGCACTTTGGTTCAGTGTTTAGTGTTGAACAAAAGGAGAAAGAGAGATAGAGATAGAGAGAGAGAGAGAGAAAGAGGGAAACAGAGAGAGAGAGAAGGGGGATAGAGAGTGCCTTTGGTTATGTGTGTAGTGTTGCAAAGAAGGAGAGAGAGAGAAGGAATGAGAGTGGTAAAGAGAGAAAAAAGACAGAGAGAGAGAGAGAGAGAGAGAGAGAGCTTTGATGTAGTGTTTAGTGTTGGACACAAGGAGAGAAAGAGAGATGGAGAGAGCAGGGGAAAGAGAAAGAGAGGGAAAGGGAGAAAGACAGAGCGAAAGAGAGAGAGGGAAAGAGAACAAGAGAGAGGGAAAGAGAGAGAGAGAGAGAAGGGGGATAGAGACTGCTTTGGTTCAGTGTTTAGTGTTGAACAATAGGAGAAAGGAGAGAAAGAAAGAAAGAAAGAAAGAAAAAGAAAGGAGAGAGAGTGTGTTCGTGTGCTGAGGCAGTGGTCTTTCCTCGGGCCACTCGGCTTCACACTCGTCTGACTCCTAAATGAGCCGTAAGAACAAGAACAACACACAACAAACACAGGAGGAGAGAAAGAGAGAGGGAGAGAAGAGAGAGAGAGAGAGAAAAAGAGAGAGAGAGAGAGAAAAAGAGAGAGAAAGAGGAGCAACAATAAAAGAGGGAGAGAGTGGAGAAAGAGAGAAGGAGCAGTGAGAGAAGAGAGGGAGGGAATAGACGGTGGCAGAAAGAAAGACAGAGAGAGAGATAAAGGAGGAGGTAAGAAGACAGAAAGTGTTCAGGGTTCTCTCTCTCTCGCTCTCTAGTCCAAGATTAGTCCTGGTTTAGACCTGGTTTAGACCTGTTCTAGACCTGTTCTAGACCTGTTTTAGACCCAGTTTAGTCTTGCTTTAGTCCTGTTTTAGTCCTGTTTTAGTCCTGGTTTAGTCCTGCTTTAGTCCTGTTTTAGTCCTGCTTTAGTCCTGTTTTAGTCCTGTTTTAGTCCTGCTTTAGTCCTGGTTTAGTCCTGCTTTTAGTCCTGTTTAGTCCTGCTTTAGTCCTGGTTTAGTCCTGTCCTGTTTTAGTCCTGCTTTAGTCCTGCTTTATGCTTTAGTTCTGTTTAGTGCTGTTTAGTCCTGCTTTAGTCCTGCTTTAGTCCTGTTTTAGTCCTTTAGTCCTAGTCCTTTTAGTCTGTTTTAGTCCTGGTTTAGTCCTGTTTTAGTCCTGGTTTAGAAGACAGAAAGAGAGAAAGAGAAGGGGGTAGATAGAGACAGAAACACTGAGAAATAAATTTTTGGATGAACTTTTGTGTCAGAATAACAGTTTTATTCTTTAATTCATCCTGGTGATTCTTCACTTTCATTCGTCTCTAGAGCAGCAGGACATTTACGCGTCTATTTCAGAATTTGTTCACTTTTTCACATTTCTTGGCTTCTCTCCATTTTCTTTTTTATTATTAGTTGTATGTTTTTTGTCTAATTTGTTTGTACAAATGTTTAAATGGCCAATATTACACAAACGTGACTCTTGAGGTATGAGCCATGTTATAATTTTATCTGATCAAAAACAGGAACAGAGGGTTTTGTGTTTGGACCAGTGCACAGCTCCACGTCCCACGGAGGTGAACACAGCCGTCGCCCCATCGCACTTTGTGGACACTGCTCCACATGCTCAGGGTTCTCTCTCTCGCTCTCTAGTCCAAGATCAGTCCTGGTTTAGACCTGGTTTAGTCCTGTTTTAGTCTGTTTAGTCCTGTTTTTAATCCTGTTTTAGTCCTGTTTTAGTCCTGCTTTAGTCCTGTTAGACCTGTTTAGACCTGTTTTAGTCCTGGTTTTAGTTTTAGTCTCATGTTTAGTCCTGTTTTAGACCTTTTAGTCCTGGTTTAGTCTGGTTTAGTCATGTTTTAGTCCTGTTTTAGACCTGGTGTAGTCCTGGTGTTAGTCCTGTTTAGTATGTTTTCCTGGTGTAGTCCTGGTTTAGTCCTGGTTTAGTATGTTTTAGTCCTGTTTTAGACCTGGTTTAGATCCTGGTTTAGTCATGTTTTAATCCTGTTTTTAGACCTGGTTTAGTCCTGGTTTAGTCCTGGTTTTAGTCCTGTTTTAGACCTGGTGTAGTCCTGGTTTAGTCATGTTTTAGTCCTGTTTTAGACCTGGTGTAGTCCTGGTTTAGTCCTGGTTTTAGTCCTGTTTTAGACCTGTTTGTAGTCCTGTTTAGTCCTGTTTTAAGTCCTGGTTTAGTCCTGTTTTAGTCCTGTTTTAGACCTGGTGTAGTCCTGGTTTAGTCCTGGTTTAGTCCTGTTTTAGACCTGTTTTAGACCTGGTTTAGTCCTGGTGTAGTCCTGGTTTAGTCCTGGTTTAGACCTGGTTTAGTCCTGGTTTAGTCCTGGTTTAGTCCTGGTTTAGTCCTGGTTCAGTCCTGTTTTAGACCTGGTTTGTCCTGGTTTAGTCCGTTTTAGACCTGGTTTTAGTCCTGTTCAGTCCTGTTTTAGACCAGTTTAGTCTTGTGTAATCCTGATGTAGTCCTGTTTTAGTCCTGCTTTAGACCTGTTTTAGTCCTGTTTTAGTCTTGTTTTAGACCTGTTTTAATCCTGTTTTAGTCCTGTTTTAGTCCTGTTTTAATCCTGTTTTAGTCCTGTTTTAGTCCTGTTTTAGTCCTGTTTTAGTCCTGTTTTAGTCCTGCTTTAGTCCTGTTTTAGACCTGTTTTAGACCTGTTTTAGTCCTGTTTTAATCCTGTTTTAATCCTGTTTTAGTCCTGTTTTAGTCCTGTTTTAGTCCTGCTTTTAGTCCTGGTTTAGACCTGGTTTTAGACCTGTTTTAGTCCTGTTTTTTAGTCCTGTTTTAGTCCTGTTTTAATCCTGTTTTATCCTGCTTTTTAGTCCTGCTTTAGTCCTGGTTTAGACCTGGTTTAGACCTGTTTTAGCCCTGTTTTAATCCTGTTTTAGTCTTGTTTTAGTCCTGTTTTAAATCCTGTCCTGTTTTAGTCCTGTTTTAGTCCTGTTTTAGTCCTGCTTTAGTCCTGGTTTTAGACCTGGTTTAGACCTGTTTTAGCCCTGTTTTATCCTGTTTTTAGTCTTGTTTTATCCTGTTTTTAGTCCTGTTTTAGACCTGTTTTAGATCCAGTTTTAGTTTTAATCCTGTTTTAGTCCTGTTTTAGTCTCCTGTTTTAGTCCTGTTTTAGTCCTGTCCTGTTTTAGTCCTGTTTTAGTCCTTGTTTTAGTCCTGTTTTTTACCTGTTTTAGTCCTGTTTTAGTCCTGTTTAGTCCTGTTTTAGTCCTGTTTTAGTCCTTGTTTTAGTCCTGTTTTAAGTCTGTTTTAGTCCTGTTTTAATCCTGTTTTAGTCTGTTTTAGTTGTTTTAGTCCTGTTTTAATCCTGTTTTAGTCCTGTTTTAGTCCTGTTTTAGTCCTGCTTTAGTCCTGGTTTAGACCTGTTTTACCTGTCCTGTTTTAGTCCTGTCCTGTTTTAGTCCTGTTTTAGACCTGTTTTAGTTTTAGTCCTGTTTTATCCTGTTTTAGTCCTGTTTTAGTCTTTAGTCTGTTTTGTGTTTTATCCTGTTTTAGTCCTGTTTTAGTCCTGTTTTGTCTGTTTTAGTCCTGTTTTAGTCCTGTTTTAGTCCTGTTTTAGTCCTGTTTTAGTCCTCCTGTTTTAGTCCTGTTTTAGTCCTGTTTTAGTCCTGTTTTAGTCCTGTTTTAGTCCTGTTTTAGTCCTGTTTTAGTCCTGTTTTAGTCTTGTTTTAGTCCTAGTCCTGTTTTAGTCCTGTTTTAGTCCTGTCCTGTTTTAGTCCTGTTTTAGTCCTGTTTTAGTCCTGTTTTAGTCCTGTTTTAGTCCTGTTTTAGTCCTGTTTTAGTCCTGTTTTAGTCCTGTTTTAATCCTGTTTTAGTCCTGTTTTAGTCCTGTTTTAGTCCTGTTTTATCCTGTTTTAGTCTTGTTTTAGTCCTGTTTTAGTCCTGTTTTAGTCCTGTTTTAGTCCTGTTTTTAGTCCTGTTTTTAGTCCTGTTTTAGTTTGTCCTGTTTTAATCCTGTTTTAGTTTTAGTCCTGTTTTAGTCCTGTTTTAGTCCTGTTTTAGTCCTGTTTTAGTCCTGTTTTAGTCCTGTTTTAGTCCTGTTTTAGACCTGTTTTAGTCCTGTTTTAGTCCTGTTTTAGTCCTGTTTTACCTGTCTTTGTTTTAAGTCCTGTTTTAGTCCTCCTGTTTAGTCCTGTTTAGTCCTGTTTTAGACCTGTTTTTAGTCCTGTTTTTAGTCCTGTTTTAGTCCTGTTTTAGTCTGTTTTAGTCCTGTTTTAGTCCTGTTTTAGTCCTGTTTTAGTCCTGTTTTTAGACCTGTTTTAGTTATCCTGTTTTAGTCCTGTTTTAGTCCTGTTTTAGTCCTGTTTTAGTCTCCTGTTTTACCTGTCCTGTTTTAGTTTTATCCTGTTTTAGTCCTGTTTTAGTCCTGTTTTACCTGTTTTAGTCCTGTTTTAGTCCTGTTTTAGTCCTTGTCCTTTTTAGTCCTTGTTTTAGTCCTGTTTTAGTCCTGTCCTGTTTTAGTCCTGTTTTAGTCCTGTTTTAGTCTTGTTTTAGTCCTCCTGTTTTAGTCTTGTTTTAGTCCTGTTTTAGTCCTGTTTTAGTTCTTGTTTTAGTCCTGTTTTTAGACCTGTTTTAGTCCTGTTTTAGTCCTGTTTTATCCTGTTTTAGTCCTGTTTTAAGTCCTGTTTTAGTCCTGTTTTAAGTTTTCCTGTTTTAGTCCTGTTTTAGTCCTGTTTTAGTTCCTTAGTCCTGTTTTAGTCCTGTTTTAGTCCTCCTGTTTTAGTCCTGTTTTAGTCCTGTTTTACTGTTTTACCTGTTTTACCTGTTTTAGTCCTGTTTTAGTCCTGTTTTAGTCCTGTTTTAGTCCTGTTTTAGTCCTGTTTTAGTCCTGTTTTTAGTCCTGTTTTTAGTCCTGTTTTAGACCTGTTTTTAGTCCTGTTTTAGTCCTGTTTTAGTCCTGTTTTAGTCCTGTTTTAGTCCTGTTTAGTCCTCCTGTTTTAGTCCTGTTTTAGTCCTGTTTTAGTCCTGTTTTAGTCCTGTTTTAGTCCTGTTTTAGACCTGTTTTAGTCCTGTTTTTAGTTTTAGTCCTGTTTTAGTCCTGTTTTTAGTCCTGTTTTAATCCTGTTTTAGTCCTGTTTTTAGTCCTGTTTTAGTCCTGTTTTAGTCCTGTTTTAGTCCTGTTTTAGTCCTGTTTTAGTCCTGTTTTAGTCCTGTTTTAGTCCTGTTTTAGTCCTTGTTTTAGACCTGTTTTAGTCCTGTTTTAGTCCTGTTTTAGTCCTGTTTTAGTCCTGTTTTAGTCCTGTTTTGGTCTTGTTTTAGTCCTGTTTTAGTCCTTAGTCCTTTTTAGTCCTGTTTTTAGTCCTGTTTTAGACCTGTTTTAGACCTCCTGTTTTAGTCCTGTTTTAGTCCTGTTTTAGTCCTTGTTTTAGTCCTGTGTTTTAGTCCTGTTTTTAGTCCTGTTTTAGTCCTCCTGTTTTAGTCCTGTTTTTCCTGTTTTAGTCCTGTTTTAGTCCTGTTTTAGTCCTGTTTTAGTCCTGTTTTTAGTCCTTTGTCCTGTTTTAGTCCTGTTTTAGTCCTGTTTTAGTCCTGTTTTAGTCTTGTTTTAGTCCTGTTTTAGTCTTGTTTTAGTCCTGTTTTAGTTTTTCCTGTTTTAGTCCTGTTTAGTCCTTTTAGTCCTGTTTTAGTCCTGTTTTAGTCTTGTTTTATCCTGTTTTAGACCTGTTTTAGTCCTGGTTCATGTGTTGTCTATGATTTATGTTCTGTAGGTGATTATCAGTGGTGTTAATGTTAATAACATGATTCAGCATCATTTTGAGTAAAAAAAAAAAACATCAAATATTACAGATTTTTAGTGGGCTGGCACCTTTATGTTTGTACTGAAAATTTATTTATTTATTTTTTTTACAATAAACAAACCATCTAGAAGACACCTGTGTATATTTCGGCATGTCAAGTTGAGTTTACGGCTTTTGGGGTGGAGGTAAAAAAAAAAAAAATCTCCACTCCTCGCTGGGAAACATTATAATATAGATGAGAAAATAAAGCAGCACGGGCCCTTTAAACGAAATTTCAGTCTTTACCTCACGCAAACATTTAGTGAAGTTTAAATCATTACAATGCCTGTTTCTATTTGGGGTTTTAGACTTTTGTGTTTACTTTTTTTTTTTTCTACCAGTCACGTCCAATGAACAAAGAGGCCAGGTGGGATCAGGAAGGAGGGAGAGCGGAAGGGAGGAGGATTTGGCGAGGGGGGATCTCGTTGAAAACCTCTTCGTCACGAGCCTTACTTCCTGAGGGCGTTTCTCACAGCTGTGTGCGTGACCTTTGACCCCCCGGCCCCAAGCAGAGGAGGCGAGTCACGAGTTGCGCTTACACAGTTACGTTTACTTAAGTGCACGTTTTAAGATCGATCTGTGACCCCGGTCGGCGATATTTACAAATGATCTTGATATTTCGATTAGATTTTATTTTTTGATGAGTTGATCTTGTGTGCGTGGCTTTGTTTGGGTTAGGGTTTTGTTCGAGGGGAAAAAAAAAAAAAAAGGAAAAACTTTTTTTTTACGCTGTAGTTTAGATTTGTACAAATATGTTCTCAAATGTGTGTGATTGTTGTGTCGATTCAGATTTCAGGCTATTTCTCAATTCTCCTGGAGGCTTTAAACTGTGAACTTTGTACTTTGAAATCCAGTAGTGGAACGTAACGAAATAAAAGTAATAAAGTACTACATTTTGTACAATTTATTGGCACTTTTTACTTTTACTTCACTACAGTTAAGAGCAGACATCTGTACTTTCTGCTCATACATTTTTCTACTCTACATTTTTAAACAGGACTAAAAAGTAAACTTTTTTTTTTACAGTTTTTTATACAGATAAAAATTGCTGGAAAAAAGACAGATTCAGCAACAAATCTGTATCAAAATCACTACGTTTGAAGCTTTATTAGATCTCAAAATCTGTGCAAAATACTTGAACTTTTTCCTTTTTCAGTACATTTTTAAACAGGTACTTTAACATTTTTACTTCAGTATACTTTTTCATGAGTATTTCACTTAAAGATGCATTGTGTAACTTTTCTGGTGGAGGAACCGTCAAATGCTTTTCTCTGTGGAGATATTATTGCTTCGTCTGGAATGTTTCACAGTATGACATTAAACCTTTTTATCGTCATGGAGACCAAAGCAGAGCGAGTTACAGGTCAGATCTGTGGAGAGGCGACCCTGCTCATAGTCAGAATACCTGTTTCTCTAAGAATTTTTGACCAATAAAACCTCCTGTAATCGAGTAAACGTAATGTACAGTTGTTTAATGTCATATTGCGGAACATTCCAGGCAGAGCAATGACATCCATAGAATTAAGAAGGTGACTGACACCCAGCTGAAAAGTTATATAGTACAGATATATAGTTTGTTTTTTGCTCTGATATTGGTGCAGGATTCCCTCCAAAAAGTTACATAATGCACCTTTAACACCGTCAACATTACGAATTGAAAGAAGACAAATTATTGACAAAGTCTGATTGGCGGCACTTCTGGTTAAGTGAGAATTTCCTTTCATTTCAATAAAGAATTCGTGAAAAGTTTTGCCACTAAAATAAGATATAACATCGACTGATTTGAGTAAAATGTTCAGTGTTCATGTATACAGGGTTCCCAAAATTTCAAAACTTTTCTATGACTTTTTCATGACCTAAAGCAGGGGTGTCGAACTCATTTTGGTCCGGGGCCGTATCCAACTTACTTTGATTCCAAAAGGGGCCGGATCAGAAAACTCATGTCATATAAACCCCAAAAATAACAAAAAGTTCAAATATTTATGCAGAGAAACACAAATCTATTACAGAATTCTTTGTTAATTGATGAACTCTTTCTTTTACAAAATATTATAATATTATGATCAACCTGAAACTTTAAGAAAAATGTAATTTCAACACAATGTTTTAACATGAACTTGTATGTAAATAGGAAAAAGTAAATTTTTCTTGGAAAATCCTGCACTCGGCTCCACTTTTCTCATTTTTGGACATTTTTTGATGAGGGTGTCACGGTCAACAGTCAAAACGATCGTCCTTTAAGAGCGTTTGGAAAGAGACAAGTCTTCATTTGTGCTGCTCTGGTGGGAGGGGCCACGTACAGAGACGCTGGAGACGCTGCTGTGATAAACACCACAGAAAATTAACAATGTTTTAATAGAAAATATAATTAAAATATTTTAGTAGAAAATCAGCCGAGGGCCAGATTAAAGGTCTTGGAGGGCCGGATCTAGCCC
This sequence comes from Boleophthalmus pectinirostris, assembly GCF_026225935.1. Classification (NCBI taxonomy): domain Eukaryota; kingdom Metazoa; phylum Chordata; class Actinopteri; order Gobiiformes; family Gobiidae; genus Boleophthalmus; species Boleophthalmus pectinirostris. The sequence continues at coordinate 33,694,828 of NW_026571140.1, forward strand.
CCAGGCCTTATGTTTGACACCTGTGACCTAAAGTGAATTTTCCATGACTTTACAGCACCTACATGTGTAGAATTGATCAGACTTTTAGGATTAAATATGAAATGTTAACCCTTTACACTCAACTTATGGTTTGGTTTTATAGTTTTTTTCACATTCAAAACACTGTCAGTGCATTTATTGTCGTCTCTTTTAAACAAAAGGTGCAGATGTTTGGAAATAATCATAATAGTCTAATGAAAACTTAACAAAACACTGTAGTTGTGAGAAAGAGATACTAAAACGCCATGACTTTTCCAAAACTTTCATTGATTTTACAAAATTCCATGACTTTTCCAGGCCTGAAAAACAACATTTTCAATTATTAGTATTATTTATGTCTTTTTGAGGATTTCCATGAAGGTGGCCTTACTTTAATAATAAATGAACCCAGTAAAGTGCCTGTACTTTTGAAGATGGCTTGCAGCTAATGTCAACAAGCATAAAAAAACAAAAAACAAAATGAACATCAGAAGTGAGTATGTCTGTCACCACTGAACCACCACAATCTTATCACAACAGCTAAAAACTTGTAATGTGACATTTTTCGTGCAGCCCTAGAAGCAACAGTATGTTTAACCCGAGTGCAGTTTTCGTCTCCTCTCCTCCTCCGGCCCAAAGTCGTGCCTTGGAGGAGCCCCACTCCTTGATGGATGGTCACAGGGGCTCTCGTCCATCAGCTCCCCCAGCCCCGAGTGCCTGTCCTGGGCTCGTGTTTCTGCCGCTCCTGCCCCATGTGTGAGACACTGTGGAGATCAGGTTACACAAGAGGAGAAAGAGGAGGAGGAGGAGGTCACAAAGACGTCATCTTCATCTCAAAAACACAGGGTTTTCACACAGAGCGGCAGTCGGAGCAGAGACATGTCTGGACTTGTGCTGTCACTGAGCAGAACATGTTATTTTGACCCCTCCACTGAGAACTGTATTTACTTCAATGCTACTTTTAACTCAGATTCTGCAGTGGTTCTGTTAATCCTTTGTGTAAAAGTAACCCAAAAAAGTCACATTAAACTTTTCATAATTTGGTTTTCTATTTGTTCAAATTACTGTATTTTCCGGTCTATTAGTTGCTCTGGATTATAAGGCGCACTGTCATTAAATGGTCTATTTTCGAGCTTTTTTCACAAATAAACTGCACCGGACTTTAAATGAAACACAACAGTTGGATGGGTCAGTGGGACTTTGTTTGGCTCGTTCACGGTGACTCTGGGCTTTGTTCAGTTGTGGCGTGTAGGGAGGGTGCTGTCTGGGACCAACGGATTGTCGGCGTGTTCGCAGTGACTCAGTTGTGTCTAGAAGTGGCACATTGCACTCGCTTTTTCGGTTCGTTCTTCGTCGGCGTGGAGTGATGAGTGTGTCTGTGGGTGTTTTTCGCTGTGCAGTCGCTGTCTGCTCCGTGCGTGTTTGCGTGCGCTGCAGCTTTGTGGTTTACTGAAGTCGTGCTGTGACACCCGAGTGGATTCATGTATAGGGCGCTCTGGATTGTGGGGCTCGCTGTCGTTTTTTGATGCGGTTGGGGGCTTAAGGAAGCGCCCAATAGCCCGGAAAATATGGTATAAGTTTGCAGCTAATTTGTTGTTTTTTCATGAAGATAAAAACGTATAAAAAAGTTACACTCACCTTGTAAAACAGGTCAGAGGAAAAAAAAAGGAAATTAGTCCCTTAAAGGATTTATGTTTTGGTTCTCGTATGTACTTTATGTGGCGTAATGGCTGAGTAGTTTGCACTTTTCCTAGCCAGGCTGATGCCACCAAGTGCCTCCGCTCAAATTCATATCTCTCTCAAACGACTAGGTCAGAACTCAAAAGTTGTAGACGAGCACCGGCCAATCAGCGAAGAGCTGTGAAGCCATGACGTCAAACTCAAGCGCCTGTCTGGGTCCCTGGGTCGAGATGGACGTAGACGAAGCCAGACATTCTGCGTTGGCAACGATTCCCGAGATCAAGGATTTAAAGCCGGAACAAAGAGAATGTTCTGTGAATTTTATCAAGAGGAAAGACGTTTTTGTCCTTCTTCCTACGGGAATGGTGCATTACATACATTACGACCAAATAAAATAAATAATAAAAATATAAATAAAAAATATAAATAAAAAATGTACCCGCCTTCTGTCGAGCAAATGAATACTCTCTAATGCTGTGAGGTCAGACGGTTTCCACAAAGTGAAACCGGCTGATGAATCAGGCTACACTTTTCCCTCACCGTGAAAAAGGTCTCAGGTTTGACTGAATGAATGAAGGAAAATCAAGCAAACTAAGACTCAATATAATAAATTTATTATTTCCTAAGTTTTGTCACCAAAAATATTATGAGCTAAGGAAATAGCAGAAGAAAATGTGATCTGAACAGTGATCAGATCTCATCAGTCAAAACAAAAACATCTTATTGTATGTTTGTATTTCAGTCCTTGGTTTAACTTCTTAAAACAACAGAAATGCAAGATGAACACAGATTTATTTCCATGAGTTGATGATATTACAGCTACTACACTAATCCCTGTTGAAGAAAATCCAGTGTTATTTGTCATGTGTCTTGTTTCATGAGGTGACAGCAGTTCAGTTCAGATCCAGCAGGTTTTGGTCCATGTTTCTTCACTTGTTTTTGCCCAGTGTCCTCTGCTTCTCGGCGTGCTCCACGATCTTCTCCTCCACGTACAGACCTTTACGTCGGCGGACAGCGTTCATGTATTGGAGCGCCTGGTTCTCAGAGTCGGCTTTCTCCCCGAAGTGCAGGTACTCCTCCTCCGTGGTGGGCACCCAGTGCGGGTCACTGCTGATCACCTGCAGAGAGAAAGAAAGAAGGGAGACAGGAAGAGAGTTTTAGATTTTATAAGAAAGGTTTTAAACATTCATACATTTTATGCAATATGCCAAAGAAGGAGGAGGAGGCCTTGGCCCAGGTGTATAACCCCTGTTTACACCAAAGCAGCTCAGCACACGAGAAGCACACAGGTTTGGCTTTCCATTTTAACCGGTCGGTCATACATGCGTCCAACAGCCGTCATTACGCTACGCGCCGCTCAAAATAGGTTGGAGTGCTAATTCTGCAGCGTCAACGAAGGCTTTTATCAGGGGCAAGACAGGAAATAAGGAGGTGGTGTCAAAATAAATTTCCAATGCCCTTTCAAAATACATTCTCTAAAACCACTACAGTCGCGTAAACATCGTGCGTCGCATCAGGAGCTCGGGGAATGACTCATGATGAACTACGGAAAGTTTGTAACTGTGGAGGATAAATATAAAACACTTTATGACATCAGACAGCAACTTTTCAAGAACAACTTCTGAAGGAAAAGGTGCACCACCTTTTCCTTCAGAAGTTGACAACCAAAGTGAAATGGTGAGCAGCTTAATTAATGCAGCGCAGATACAGCTCGGTATCGCTACAAAGCATTGTGTCTTTTGTTGTTAACCTTTGTAATGTGGTTTAAAACATAATTCATCTAATCAATCATGAAAACATTACACAATGTAAAAAGTTTAGTGTTTAAATGTGAGAATCCACAGAGGCAGCTCAGAAGAAGCTTTGTTGCCTCTGGTGTAAATTGCTGCTGATGCTCCTGGTGTAAATTGTGGGTTAGAGTCAGGTTTGTGGAGATGCAAGGACGCTCAGAGAAAAGATGCATGTTTTTCTTTGTTTTTCAGTACAATAAGTACTAATAAGTACTAAGTTTAGTCTACAGCATTTTTTGACAAAAAAGTTACATGAATTTCCATATTTTTATTTAAAAGATTCTGTTTTAGTCTCATAAACAAACTTTTTGTTATGCCTAGAATCTTTTTCTCCCACTGCAGTTTTAACAGAGGAATGAGAAGAATATTAATCAAGTTCAAGTTAAATGTACAGAATCGGAACAATAAGAAATACTATTGGATACAAAATCTGATGAACTGAGAACCAGTAAATAACATTTTGCTATAAATATCATTTGAATACCACCTGTAGAAACCTGTGTATTTGCTCTTATTTCAACTCTAGACCATGAAACTGTAATGAAGATTGTTTATCCAGAGTTATACCTTTTCGAAAATGTCTCTTTGTTGAATTTGTCTCCAAAGAATAAAGAATAAGAATAATGTAAAAAAAAAAAAAAAAAAAAAAAAAAATTGTAAACGAGAATTGAAGAAGCCACCTGAATGAGCAGAGAAACGTCTTCAATCTAAAACTTTTGTCGAGTTGACATTCAATTTTCTTTTGTTATGGGAAAAAAATATATAATACTCACTACCTGCTCGTCTCTACTTTGCCTGGAATGTTCCACAGCGTGACATTAAACTTGACCTTGACAGGGACAAGCTCTTGTAGCAATAAAAGCGAAAGTAGCTGAATAAATAACAGAGAGATGGATATGTTCAAGGCGAAGGCAAAGCGATAACAACAAAAACACGAGGTTGGTGGACTCTGTTGTGCCTTTGAAATTATATATATTTTCTTTTGCTCTGGAACCTTCTGGACGACTGAGGGATTCAAACGGCCAGTGTAAATAAGGTTATTATGATGTAGATTCTGTAGATTTGTCACACCGAAAAGCTGCGTTTCTCCATAAATCAGTTTGAATAATGTTTTGGACGTGAGCTGTGATGGAAGTGGTCAGCTGTAACGCTTTGTTCTCATTCTTGGACAGTTGAAATTGTGATTCCTGGAACAAAACCAAAAAGGCGGCTGTTGGCGTGTCCAGCTGCTGTTCGGTCCCTGCGGAGCGTGCGGTACAGAGAGGCGCACAAACGGCCCATAGAGGAGACGAGGGGTGACACGGGGCCCCTGTCTACCCCCCCCTCCTCCTCCTCCTCGCCCCCGTCCGGCCCCGCTCGCTCGCTCCCTCGCCCCGGCCCGTCGTCATGGACTACAGGAGCTGCACCTGACTCTGAACATACACTGGGGCAGATGGCACGGTGAAGGTTGTTGCCTCCTCAAAAAAAAAAAAAAAAAAACACGCCTGGAGTTTGTTTAGTTTCATTCACGCATGTTTGAGTGACACTTTATTATATTAGTCTCAAACTCAAAATAATCTCAAAAGATCTAACAAATCCGTGTATCAGGCGTTCGTTCGTTTTTCAAAATGAAACCAGAAATAAGAAAATTAAATAACAACAGTTTTCGTCATTATTTGGCTCCAAAATGGCAACCAAATGAAAAAATGGATAACGATTCAGTTTTCGATTTTGAGTTTAAATGAATAATGGAAAAAACGGGACCAGACCGGAACCAGGGAGCAGGACTGAGCAGGACTGAGACCAGGACTGAGCCCAGGACTGAGCCCAGGACTGAGCCAGGACTGAGACCAGGACTGAGACCAGGACTGAGCCCAGGACTGAGCCAGGACTGAGACAGGACCAGAGACTGAGAGACCAGACCAGAGACTGAGACTGGACTGGGACCGAGACTGGGACCAAATGGGACCAGACCAGGACTGAGACCAGACTGAGACCAGGACTGAGACCAGGACCAGAACAGCACTGAGACTGGGACCAGACCAGGACTGCGACCAGGACTGAGACTGGGACCAAATGGGACCAGACCAGGACTAAGACCAGGACTGTGTCCAGGGGACCGGGCCGGCACCAGTCAGGGACCACACTAGGACTGAGCCTGGGACCAGACCGTGATTGAGACTAGGACTGAGACCAGGACTGAGACCAGGACTGAGACCAGGACCAGAACAGCACTGAGACCAGGACTGAGACAGACTAGACCAGAACAGCACTGAGACTGGGACCAGACCAGGACTGAGACTGGGACCAAATGGGACCAGACCAGGACTAAGACCAGGACTGTGTCCAGGGGACCGGGCCGGCACCAGTCAGGGACCACACTAGGACTGAGCCTGGGACCAGACCGTGATTGAGACTAGGACTGAGACCAGGACCAAAACGGGACCAGACCAGGACTGAGTCTGGGACCAGGCCAGCACAAGTCAGGGACCGCACCAGGACCGGAAGTGCGTGTGTTGTCCTGGAAACAAGTGCCCACTTACGGTCTTTTCCTGAAACGTTGGTAAAACTTTAGTGTTTTTATTACATAAAACCATCAGCGGAGGAGATCGACTTGGAGGCTGTGGTGTGTATATATATGTATGCTCTGCTAATGACACTGGTCTAGTCCTGGTCTAGTCCTGGTCTAGTCCTGGTCCGGTTCTGTTGTAGTCCTTGCGATTTATTCAGATTTATACTGCACTCATGTTTGTGGCTCCTCTCTGATTCTTGGGTCTTTTTTTTTTCAGGATAATAACGCCGCTACGTCACTGGATACTCGTCCCTGATTGGTTGACGCGCAGCACTGACGCCAGATTTGCGCCGCTCTGAAAAAAACGCAGGACTAGACATAGATTTTGCATATAAACTGGACACCTTGACACTCCGGTCTGAACGGGCCTTTATGCATTTTACTATTAACTAGTGCTGGTTTAGTCCAGGTTTGGTCCTGGTCCAGTCCTGATCTAGTGCTGGTTTAGTCCTGGTCCAGTCCTCATCTAGTGCTGGTTTAGTCCTGGTCCAGTCCTGATCTAGTGCTGGTTTAGTCCTGGTCCGGTCCTGGTCCAGTCCTGATCTAGTGCTGGTTTAGTCCTGGTCCAGTCCTGATCTAGTGCTGGTTTAGTCCTGGTTCAGTCCTGATCTAGTGCTGGTTTAGTCCTGGTTTGGTCCTGGTCCAGTCCTGATCTAGTGCTGGTTTAGTCCTGGTCCGGTCCTGGTCCAGTCCTGATCTAGTGCTGGTTTAGTCTTGGTCCAGTCCTGGTCCTGTCCTTGTCCAGTCCTGGTCTAGTCTTGGTTTAGTTCTGGTCCAGTCCTGGTCCGGTCCTGGTCCAGTCCTGATCTAGTGCTGGTTTAGTCCTGATTTGGTCCTGATTTAGTTCTATATTTTAATGAATGCAAAAGAGATTAATTTAATACCACACTGTGAACAATTTAAACAATCCCTCTGGAGAAACGTTACACAGTGCACCTTTAAAAACACAGCGGAGGACTTCCTGTATTACCACACGACCTCCCCCCCCGTCTTCTTGCCCCACTCGCACACACTCGCCCCGGCCCGTTGTCATGGACTACAGTAGCTGCACCTGTCCCTGGGTATAGACCGGGGCAGATGGTTACGGAGAGGCCTCAACAAAACTAACTACCAACGGCTTACAGCGAGAAGCACACCGCGCACGTGAGCAGCATATGCCCACGTACAATGGGACTGCGGCAGGGGGCGAGGGACGGAGGAGGCGAGGGTAAAGGAGACGAGGAAGGAGAGGAGGAGGAGGAGGAGGAGGGGTAAAAAGGAGGGGTAAGAAGCGCTCCACTGGGTAAATGGTCTCAGACGTCTGTTACGGAGAAGCAGGACTGACGCTGAGTTAATGTGAACAAGCCGAGTGTGACCGGAGAACATCAAACTGAAAAGTAGACACGGGGGAGTTTAAAAGTTTAGCTAAAAAGCGTAAAAAGACTCCGGTAATGTTGGAAATATCTGTTACAGGTGCTATACTACGCAAAAATTGAGTCTTGCGTGCTTTAAATCATGTTATAATGCTGTTACCTCCTCTGAAACAGACCTGGAGTTGTGTTTTGTTTCATTTACACATGTTTGAGTAACTCTTTATTATTAGTCTGTCTACATTTCCAAAGCTCAAATCGCTCTGTTCCGCCTTGCAATGTCATCAAGTAGTAGTTTTCAAGTTAACATCTACTTCTAACCTTTAGTTCAGTAGAAATGGGCAATTCCAGGGTTGAAATTGAAGGTTGAAGGTGTATGAAGTTTAAAAACACATACCTTCAAAACAGAGGAACAGAGTGTTTTCTGTTTGAGAGAAGAACTGAGCCTGAAAATGATTAGGATCTCGCACACAAAAACAACTACGTATACAACAGAGACGTAAACAGCTTCGCAGTGAGTGAAAAGGAAGATTTAATTGTCACTTCCAAAACTTCAGATACCACACGCCTTGATTTCTCCTCTCTGCTGTTGTGCGTAAAGCTTTCATAATCCTAATAAACCAGTTCGACTAAAACGCCATTGACCAATTACTGTATTTTTCGGACTATAAGGTGCACTTAAAATCTCAAAAATCGACAGTCCTCCTTATGTATTCATTCTGGTTGTGCTTACTGACGTTGAACTGATTTTATGTGGTACATGGAGCTAAAAAATCTGTCAAAATGTTTTAGTGCAACTTTGGTAAACTACGAAGCCACACCGCTTGATGGATTGTCAAAGCATTGTGGCTACCGTAGTAAGGAGACTCGCGAAGTAAGTCCGACAGAAGCGAGCTGTTTTTATGAGCACTTACAGTTTATGCAAATTACCCATGTGGCTTTAAGTTTCATTTCCGTAAAACGTAAACAAATGTGCGCGAAGCTGCATTAAACACATTATTACTCAATGTATATCTGTGTCCTCCTCGTAAGAAAAAAATACATCTTAAATTATCCACCAGTTATCCAGGAAACGCCGGGTGAATTACACCACAATCTGCCGACGGATCGTGGACGCCTGGGCTAAGGGATCAGTCTCAAGTGTCGTCCGTTTGTTTCACTTAATGCCCCTTATAATCCGGTGCGCCTTATGTATGAAAATAGACGAGAGAATTCAACATTATTGGTATTGCGCCTTATAGTCCGAAAAATACAGTAATGGATTAAACAAGTTCTACAGCCTTAGTTCACTTTCAAATGTGTATATCCAAGTCAAATCAATTTCAAATCAAGTCTTGCTTTTACCTTTAACTACTGTATATATTCTTGCTGATAGTGAGGGCAAGAGGTATGTGGATGTAGTAGCCGACTTTAGATTTGGTGCAGATATTGAGTGTGTCTGCCCATGCACATCCTTTTGTTGGAGATCTGGGGAGAAAGGAAGGGGGTGTGGTTATGTAATCCAGCTTTAGGGCATCTTGGAGTGTTTCTTGTAGATATGTCTGAATATTTTACATGTTTATGTTTTTGATTTTGCTATCCCCAAATCAAGATATCATTAGTAAAAATGTATAGACATAAACTGTACAGAAATGCTTGTCAATGGGTCAGTGTGCAGAGGATAAAGTACAAACTAAATATTCAGTTGTTTAAAAGCACACTATAGCTATGTTTATATGATGACGGTCTGAACAGAAGACGCAAAAGTAGCGTCGCGTCTTCACTTTTTATTCCGCGTTTAGACGAGCGTTTTAGGGAGGAAATCTGCGTGCATACGGCGACGCAAAAGTGTGTAATTCGATTGGGTGCAACAAGGGCATCTTTGGACATACGGAAGTTTTCACGGCACGCATTTTCATCAGCTACTCCTTCCACAAAGTTGTCCCACCATCGACTGGTTCTCCCAGGTCTCGTCTGCAGCCGCAACGAACTGGTGCATCCAGAATTTGTAAGGTGATTGCAGATCCTTCTCTGATCACTAATAGTATCTCTGCATATTCTGTACATTTGTTGGGATGCCTCCTGTAAGTTTATTAGCTTGAAGGTCCGACGCGTGGAAATGATCTGACATGTTTGTTTCTGTGTACTGTATGTATGTGACGTAAACGTATACGTGACGTGAGCAGATCTGACCAGAGTTTTGCGTCTTGGGCAGTGTAGACGGAAACGCTACGGCGGAGCGTATTCAACTTTTCCACTCTGGAGGGTGGTTTCAGATTTTTGCGTTTTTAAGCCCCAAAACGCCGTCACCGTCTAAATGAAAAGCACTTCCGATAAAATATTTTGTCATTTTTACACGCAAGCTTTCTCTATTGAACGTTTGCTACCTGGAGATCTACTTTGCCTGGAATGTCCCACAGCGTGACATTAAACTTGAAATTCTCCATGGAAACAAAGCAGGGACAAGGTAGTCGAATAAATACTTGATAAATAAGTTTGATGTCATACTGTAAAACATTCCAGCCACAGTAATAACATACAAAAATAAAAAGCAGATGGTGGACTTTGTTGTTCCTTTGAAACGATCATTTTTCAAACTACTAGTATAATTTGCTCATTAAAAACACATTCACATTTCAAAATTTGTATAAACAATTCTTGATTCTGTATTTTTGTAAATATTTGGTTAAATAATTAGAGGATTAACTGCATTGTCAGTACTGTATTATTATTCCAAACAGTGTATACTCCTAAAATTGCCTGCTATTATATTGATTAAACCCGTACGTAGAAATTTGCACACAGATGTCAGATGGAGCATTGACCAGACTGAAAAATGAGTGTTTGAAAACGTGACAATGCAGACGGCATATACAGCTATACAGTCTACAGTCCTCCACAGAGCTGCACTGATCGATATGAGACGTATTCAGTCCCCGCTGCAGTCTAGCTCCACACAAAGCCCTTATTTTGATGTAAATCTAATGTAAAGATCCCAAAGGAGCCACAAACCCCCGGCCTTACACAACTGCCCAGCGCTGCAAACCTGCTCTCACACTCCCGCCTCATTCTTATGTTAATCCAATACGCGGGCCATATCAAATTTGTTGTCAGGAAGAATGCTGATGTAAGCGCTAAAGCCAAGGAGCGGGACAGGGGGGACAGGGGAGGACGAGGGGGTGACTCGGTAGGGGGGTTTTGTGACTAAGCGTCTACTGCACACGGGCGAGCGGGAACTCAGACGGACAGGTTTTAATGAGGCAAAGACAATGGTGGCGGGACAAAGCGGTGGACACGGGCCGCGGTGATGAGAGGTGAGGAGACAGGAAGAAGGGGGGAGGAAGAGGAGGAGGAGGAGCAGGGCCCAAGTTCAAATATGTGGATTTGAGAAAACGATCATTCTATATACTTTAGTAAAAAAGGAAAGTAAAAAATTATTCCAGTTGTCAAATGTAGGGCCGTCGTTAGTCATTTACTGTATTTTCTGGACTATAGAGCGCACCTGAATATAAGCCGCATCAACACAGTTTTAAATAAATTGACAAATTGTATATTGGCTGCACCTGAATATAAGCCGCAGGTGTCCATGTCTTTAAGAACGTTTTCAAGTTCGGGCTGTCTTCTTTTATCGCCTCGGAAAGCTTTTGTCGTCTTTTTGCATTGAGTCAGTTCGTCACGCTGCCGTCGCCAAAATTTGATGTCGAGCTCACGTGCAGCAGCTCTGGTTACGTTCAGACTGCAGGGCTTAACGCTCTATTCCGATTTTTTTGTGTAATCCGATGTTTTTGCGAGGTCATTCACATTTCCAATTAAATGCGACTTGTATGTGATCCCCAGTGTGAACGTTAAACAGCCCGAAAGTGTCCCGCATGTGCACTGGAGACATGACGACATCAACCGCAGTGAGCGTGCTCTGTGTTTACAGAAGTTGTCCAAACATGGACGCGAGCATTGAGCACCTGGAGATTTTAAAGTTTCTCTCGTACCAGAGCCCGAACATGAACAACTTACTTGTTTTAAAGAGGAGATTGAGAAAGACGAGGTTTTTGGCCGTGGTGTTTAGTGGGACAGCGGCAGCGACGTCCATTGAAAGGAACGTGTGGATGTGGAGGCGTATCCAAGAGTGGTGAGTGGTGATGTGCTTCACTTCAGTGACACGGAGTTCATTAACAATTTTCGCCTACTTCAGGATAGAATAGTGACATTTGTGACTTGTTGATAACGTGTAGGTCAGATAGATGCGCTTTGGCCGTCACATGTCAAAAGATGAGATATGTATCGGTTTTAGGATCACATATCCAAGTGTCCTGGGTCGCATTTGAAAAAAATCTAATTATCATTAAAAGATCAGATACATACATAGGGGCCAAAAAATCGGATTTGGGTCACTTCAGGCTGCAGTCTGAATGCAGCCTCTGTTTCCTTCTTCCACAGCCACATCAATCGCCTTTAACTTAAAAGCTGCATCATCTGCATTTCTTCGTGTGTTTTCCATGAGGAGGGTGTGTGTATGAAGCGTAAAATAACTGTTCAAAACACAATCAAACGAGCATCTTCCTCGGCGCATCATCAATGTCTCTCCTCGTGCTCTACTGCACATGTCTCCTGCAGAAAGAGCCTTCATGTCATTGTCTTGGAGGATTTCAGCAGATTTCAGACTCTCTTGGGGGCGGGGTTAGTTCTGTCAATCAGGTATGAGTAGATGTCCAGCTACTGAAGTTTGAGACGTTTCTTCTAGTCATTTACACATACGGGTAAGACGTATCCCCCTCACTAATGTTCATTTATCATCATAACTTTTGTGATCACACGGCGATAAACAATTTGAGTGCACTGACAATATCGCGAGGTAGTGTAGCAGCTTCATGTGAACCCTGGATCCATGTGTAAATCGCACAGACAGCTGCGTTTTCTGCACTGAGGCTGCACATGTCCGCTGTGTTGATAAACCATAGACTGTATATATGAATGGACAATGTGCCAAACAAAGAATCTGTCCATATATCTGCCGCATCGTTTTATTAGCCGCAAAGTTCAAAATGTGAGAAAAAAAGTAGCAGCTTATAGTCCGGAAATTACGGTAGTCAATTAACTGATCAATAGTGTCTTAATAACATCTGTCTCCAAAGCGACAAGCAGGTGGCAGACCCTCCACCAGAAAACTTACATAGTTCAAATTTGAAGAAGCAGGATTTTAGTTAAGGCCTCTGATTTGACAATTTAATGCTGATTGCATATGTTTTTATTTGTTTTTATGATGTTTTTTATGTCTTTTTTATTCTGTGAAGCACTTTGAATTCCTTTGTTTATGGACTGTGTTATACAAATAACTTTGCCTTGCCTGCTGTGGTTCCTGTGCACCACCTTATCTGATTATGGGTCTATAACCAGATTACATCAGGCCACTGGGTTCATTAAAATTATAGGCTATTCTCGTCCAGGTTTAACAGTGCTATTTTAGTCTGAATGTGCCGAGTCAATGGTTGGCGGTGGTAGGAGATGACACAGACCGTATATATGAATGAACATACAGTGGTAACGCACAAGTCGCCGTGATCCAAATAGAAAGTGCGCCAAGGGCTCCTCTGGCTCCTTCAGACTCTGGCTCCCATTGACTTACACTTGAACACTGTCACACCTTTCTCTGTAAAATGTCTCAAAATGTTTGTACTACCCACTCTACATGATCCACAGTTTTTGATTTCACTATTTTGTCTCTAAATCAACATAAGAACGTAAATAATGGACCAATCAGATGCCTTCATTCCCAGACATCGCTCCCGCCAACTTTAGCAACAGGTCTGATTGACAGCTAGCGCGTTTCGTTGCCAAGTAAGCCCCCTTCCCGCTTTCCTGCCCCTTTCTCCGTCAGGCACAGACATATACGTTTATCCAATAACAGCACGACTTTTCCGGGGCTTTTAAAAAATGGATCAAGGTATTTAATAAAACTATGAATGGACCCCTGCCATTTAGCTTGTGGTTTTAACTGTGTTGGCTGATTGTTTGTCAAGGTCTAACAACTTTAATTGTTGTTGTTGTTGTACAATGGCACAGATTGGCAGACACTTTTTGGTCAGTCAGCACCAGAAACTGTATAAATGGACATGTCTAACCCACAAACCGCCACACTCCAAAGGAAGGAAGTGAGCATGGGGGCGCTTCTGGTTTCCAATTGACTTTACATAAAAAAAATTGTCAGCCCTCTCGATGAAATTACTGCAGTGAGTCTCATCATTTTGGTCTTAAAACGTTCATGTTAACCCGTTCCACATAATGCTGTTTTATTTATTTCACAATTTTGTCTGTAATTCCTTAGCCAGACTGACACCATGTAGTGCCTCCACTCAGTTTCATTTCTCTCCAGTGACTAGGTCAGTAATCAGAATACACTAGACGGTTTGCAAGAATCCCGGAAGTTGTAGACCGCGCACCGGCCAATCAGCGAAGAGCTGTGAAGCCATGACGTCAAACTCAAGCTCCTTTTTAAGGTACAACACAACAGTAAACAAAGCGGTCGAGATGGATGTAGACGAAGACAGACATTCTGTGTTGGCAACGATTCCAGAGATCGAGGACTTAAAGCCGGAACAAAGAGAATGTTTGGTGAATTTTATCAAGGGGAAAGACGTTATTGCCCTTCTTCCTACGGGATTTGGCGCATTACATACGTCACGACCAAATAGCAGCGACTGGTTAAATAAAAAAGTACCTGCCTACCGTCAAGCGAACGAATCCTAATGCTGCGTGGTCAGACGGTTTCCACGAAGTGAAACCGCTGATGAATCAGGCTAGTAATTCCTATTCCTAATATGAAACTCTATATTCTCTCGTATAACTGCTAGCCTCGTGAGCTTCATTTGACTGGATCTGAACCCCACAGTCCTTTATTCTACTTCTTTATGCAGTCTATGGTCAGACCCAGGGCAGTCTATATGAATGTACTGGAAGGCAACTTTACATGTAAAAGAAAATCTATGTAAAACCTATGCATCATTACAGTCTCACCATTTGTCAGAGCTTGGGACTAGCACACTCACTTCACTTGTCTTGTATCCTCCTGTAGCAGCTTCAAGGTGATTTTGCATCTGATAAATTTGTAATTTCGCCCAGGCGTCGCGTACCTGACAATTGGTGAAAGATGAACCCTCATTTGTATTCTAGTGCGTCCGCGTGCTTTCCACCAGAAGGATGTCTCCATAAAGTTAATAATAGTCATTTACGAGGCGCATTTCGGAGACGCATTGACTGTCAGCCGTTTTCAGGATAATGAAGCAATACCACTCCTCACGTGAACCCGCTCAGCCTGTCAGATAAATGTGCAGAAGACCTATTAAGTAACACAAGCCATTTAAATCCCGGAGACAGTGCTGCGTCACTCCACCATACAAGCATGGCCGCCCTGTGACCTCCGCTGACACCGTCCATATGGCGCGGACAATGGCGAGACGCGCCGAGACGAGGACGAGAGGCGGTGAAGCGGCAGGTATAACGGTCCGAGGCACATGTTGTCCCGAAAACACTTTGATCCCCCGTCCCTCGAGAGAGCTGTCTCATTAGGGCACAAGACAAACCCCCAAAACAAAGCACATGGTGAAGGCTAAATCTAACACGAAGGCTAAAGCGGCGCTAACTGCTGATTTTGCCCAATTAGGAGATTTGAAGAGGTTTAGAGTCACCCTGCAATGTGAAAAGATAATTAATTTTTTAAATAAGTCTCAGCATTAGAGGGATAAGCTGTGATTTTTAAGATTTAAGGCATAGTAGGTTAAGGCTGTGAATTTTCATCGCAATTTCGATTTGTGTGTCAAAACAATCTCAAAACTCACATAATCGAGTTGAAACCAACCTTAAAGCTTAACCATTTATTTTGTGATTTTTTACATAAAGTATATTTATTTTATTTTTTAATATAGAGATTGTAGAACAGCTGGACATATAGTTTATTTTGGATATATTTATGTTTTTCTATGCCTTATTTCATGTTTAAAGTATATTTTATTCATTTTATGTTTTATACATCACAAAACTGCTCTAAGATACATATTTGTAGCCTATATTTATTGTCAATTTGAAAGTTTTGTATGAAATTATCAATAATCAAGTGTTTTTTTTTGAGAGAAATGGTGAACAAATGTATTGTGTAACAAAAGAATAATAGTTTGAATAACCGTGATTTCAATATTGACCAAAAATAATCGTGATAATGATTTTTTCCATAATTGAGCAGTTCTTTAATAGGTATTAAAAAGCTTGTTTTGAGCTAAAAAAAATAATCTGATGATTTACAATGTAAGTTAAATAAATACGAGGAGTAATTCTGTGCACAGACATGCTACTAAATAACAACATTTGAGACAATTTTCAAATTTCTTCAAAAAACAAAAAAACAAAAAAACGAAACAAAAACTGTGAGCAATATTAGGGTTTGGTTTTGGTCTTCCGTGTGATGAATAGATATTTCATACTACTTCAGTACTCAATATTTTTATTAATTTTGCATGTTACAATATTTAAAGTATTTGATATATTGTCCACTGTTAGTTTAGAATAATAAAAAAGTTGTAAATGTTCCACAATATGACATTAAACTTGCCTAATGCCCGTGGTGACAAACAGATTTGTACCACCAGGCTAAATTACGAGTCAGGTCTGTGGAGAGGTGACTGTGCCCACAGTAAGAATGCATGTACTGCATGCAAGAATGTACAACTCTTCATTTTAATCAACGTAAGATAAGTTTAATTCCATAATTTGAAACTTCCAAGCAAACGTCAACATTATGAAGTGAAAGAAGGGAAAATATTGCCAAAGTCTGATTGTTATTGACTTTATTCACTTATTCCTAAAATCGCACTTTCTTTGTGAAAATGGAGAATTTGAGAAATGTTTTGCTGCTAAAATACGACATAAAGTTGACTGATTTGACAAAAATGTTCATTGTTCGTGTATAAAAAAAAGTCAACACTGCCCCGATTCTCTGCGAGGCGTGAAAACCGCTTTGTAATCTGTGCAGAATTTATCTGATTTCATGCAAAATAATCCAACCCAAATGACGAAGATTCCACCAATGGCAACTTCCAGAATAAGGTGAATAATACTGACCTCCCAGTGGCTGAAGACGAGCTGGGGACTGGCCAAACCGCTGGTCCTTTTGCGGATTTCGTCAGCGAAGCCAAAGCTCTCAGCGACGGGCAGGATGGCCTTAATGATGAACATGTCCGTGCCCTCCTTCATCTCCTCCTGCACCACACGCCCTTCACGCTTACCCAGGACGCCGTACACCCGCCCTGGGAACAAGAAAATCAAAGTTAGTCATGAAAATACATGAACAAACCTGTAAAAAAAAAGAGAACATTACAATAATATGTGTTTGTGTAGCTTTAAAGATGCATTGTGTAAATTTTCTGGTAGAGGGCCTGCCACCTGTTTGCCTGGAATGTTCCACAGTGTCACATTAAAGTTCTCTAACTCCATGGAGACAGACAAGTGGCACGATCAAGTAAGTTACAGGTAAGATCTGTGTTTTTCAAGGTATTTCTTTAGCAATAAAAACAGCTGTAATTGAATAAATGCTGGATAGATGGTAAATGTCACACTGTGGCACATCCGAGGTAAAACAATAGGCTCTATTCACGCTTACGTCACAAACCAAAACTTCCGGTACAGATCCCGACACTGGGCTCGCTTACGACTATGACAAAAACCCACTGAACAAAATGTGATCAGTGGTAAAATGAAGACTGCATACGTATGTGCTGTTTGGAATCATCTTGAATTTGGCGTCCTCATGTACCCAGTGCGCTCGGAGTTGTGCGTCAGTGGGGAAATGATGAAAAGGTTGGTTGCAATTATTGAGTAGTCAAACATAACGGAACGCTACAATGACGTGGAGATGAAGAAAACTGGGCCATTTTCTAATTTTTCCCAGATTTTGTCAGATTTACTACCGCGAACAAAGCCCGCTGGAAGTTGTCATCGCGTCTTCCTGGTTTGTGACGTAAGCATGAATAGAGTTTATAATTTCCATAGAGACAAGCAAGCGGCAGTAGCCAGGCTGGCGCCACCTAGTGCCTCCCCTCAATTTCATTTCTCTCCAGCGACTAGGTCAGGAATCGGAATACACTAGACCACAGGTGTCAAACATAAGGCCCGGGGGCCAGATCCGGCCCTCCAAGACCTTTAATGTGGCCCTTGGGTGATTTTCTACTAAAATATTTTAATTTCTATTAAAATATTGTTAATTTTCTGCGGTGCTGAGCAGAGCAGCGTCTCCAGCGTCTCTGTACGTGGCCCCTCCCACCAGAGCAACACAAATGAAGACTTGTCTCTTTCCAAACGCTCTTAAAGGACGATCGTTTTGACTCTTGACCGTGACACCCTCATCAACAAAATGTCAAAAAAGTGGAGCCGAGTGCAGGATTTTCCAAGAAAAATTTACTTATTCCTATTTGCATACAAGTTAATGTTAAAACATTGTGTTGAAATTGAATTTTTCTTAAAGTTTCAGGTTGTTCATAATATTATAATATTATAATAAGAAAGAGTTCATCAATTAAAAAAGATTTCTATAATAGATTTCCTTTTGTCTGCACAAATATTTGAACTTATTGTTATGTTTGGGGTATATGTGCCATGAGTTTTTCTGATCCGGCCCCTTTGGGATCAAAGTAGGTTGGATACGGCCCCCGGACCAAAATGAGTTTGACACCTCTGCACTAGACGGTTTGCAAGAACCCCGGAAGTTGTAGACCGCACACTGGCCAATCAGCAAAGAGCTGTGAAGCCATGACGTCAAACTCAAGCGTCTGTCTGGGTCCCTTTTGTGGTACAGCACAACAGTAAACAAAGCGGTCGAGATGGATGTAGACGAAGACAGACATTCTGTGTTGGCTATGACTCCTGAGATCGAGGATTTAAAGCTGGAACAAAGAGAATGTTTGGTGAATTTTATCAAGGGGAAAGACGTTATTGCCCTTCTTCCTACGGGATTTGGAGCATTACATACGTCACGACCAAATAGCAGCAATTGGCTAATTTAAAAAAGTACCCGCCTACCGTCAAGCGAACGAATCCTAATGCTGCGAGGTCAGACGGTTTCTACAAAGTGAAAACGGCTGATGAATCAGGCTAAGCGGCACACCCTACATCAGAAGAGTTACACACATGCACCTTTAACTTTTATCCATGGGTGGGTTTCAGAAAGATAAAAATGAAGGAAATTAACAGTTTAAAACTACTTTATATCTTTCAAACGGGAAAAAGTCTTAACAGGAAGCTGAAGTCCATGAATAGGTACAATAGAAGTAACTGATATGATAATTGTTCTGTATTATCTTAAATAGTTAAAAATGGCCCAGTTGGTAAAAAATCAATGCAAGAATAGTTTGTTTAGCTTGAACTTTTATCCATGGGTGGGTTTCAAAATGATAAAAATGAAAGGCCATTGTGCCATAACGATTAAGCATTTAAAAACATTATACTCTTTCAAATGGGAAAAAGTCTCAAAATGTTGCATATAACAGGAAACTGAAATCCATAAATAAGGACAATAAAAGTAACTGATATGGCTGTTGTTCTGAAGCGCACTACTACTTCAAATAGGACAGATCTTTCTCCATTCACACAGTGGGGTCGAATGCTTCTGGATTACAGCCTTTTTCCTTACATAGAGATTGTCTTTAAGGTAAGGTTAAGGTACACATTAACTTTATTGTCCCTGTAGAGAAATCTGTCCTCTGCATTTGAGTAGATTTGCAAATTATTCAGAATTCAGTTCACAGTGCATATTTAAAAAAAAAAAAAAATATTAGGAGAGTAACACTGAGGAGGAGAGAAGTATCTCAAGTGGAGCTAAACTAAGGCTACGTTCAGACTGCAGGGCTTAACGCTCAATTTGGATTTTTTTTGTGAAATCCGATGTTTTTGCGAGGTCGTTCACATTTCCAATTAAATGCGGCTTGTGTGTGACTCCAGTGTGAACGTTAAACAGCCCAAAAGTGTCCCGCATGCGCACTGGAGACACGATGACGTCAACCGCAGTGAGCGTGCTCTGTGTTTACGGAAGTTGTCCAAACATGGACGTGAGCATTGAGCACCTGGAGATTTTAAAGTTCCTCTCGTACCGGAGCCAGAACATGAACAACTTACTTGTTTTAAAGAGGAGATTGAGAAGGAGAAGGACGAGGTTTTTGGCCGTGGTGTTTTGTGGGACAGCGGCAGCGACGTCTGTTGAAAGGAACGTGTGGATGTGGAGACGTAGCCAAGAGTGGTGAGTGGTGATGTGCTTCACTTCAGTGGCATGGAGTTCATTAACAATTTTCGCCGACTTCAGCGCAGAATAGTGACGTTTGTGGTTTGTTAATGACGTGTAGGTCGGATGAATGCGCTTTGGCCGTTCAGACTGAAGTCGCATGTCAAAAGATCAGATATGTATCGGTTTTAGGAGCACATATCAGAGTGTCCTGGGTCACATTTGAAAAAATCGGATCTGTGTCGTTCAGACTGTCATTAAAAGATCAGATACAGGTCACATAGGGGCCAAAAAATCGGATTTGGGTCACTTCAGGCTGAAGTCTAACAGAATCCCTTTCAGAACATGATTGTAGAGGTTTAACAACAAACACCCTATAGATGTAGCACCCTGTAACATATAAGTAAATAAGTAAGTAAGTTTTTTATTTATATAGCACTTTTCACAGACATATGTCACAAAGACGCTTCACAGAGCATTATTCATTCACTCCATACCCAGTTAAGTTACTATTATAGCCACAGCTGTCCTGGGGCAGACTGACGGAAGCACGGCTGCCAATCTGCGGTCCCTCTGACCACCAACATCACTCACACACACACCACTTTCATACTAGGCAATATGGGTGAAGTGCCTTGCCTAAGGACACAATGGCAGCTTTTGTGACTGGTGCCTCACTGTGGTACTTGATTTTCTCAGTGGTCTCCCATCCAAATACTAACCAGGCCTGGCCGTGCTTAGCTTCCGAGCTCTGAAGGGATCAGACTTGGACAAGCTGGTAAGGCTACAAATATAAGGCCATAAATCATATATTTCTTTCCCAGAAAACAGATAACTCCACTCTCAAAACTCTGGACTGCCGCTTGTTACTGGAGTTCAGCTGCCATGTTCTTGTGTTATGGAATCAGAGAAACAGAGGAATATGAAATAAATGATCATATTGAAAATACTGGCACAAGTAGGATAATCCAAGTAAACAATTTTTAAATATACAGTATAATTAAAAAGCCTGAGCTGCAACAAATAAATAGCAGAATAAATCAATCATTAGCCAGAGAAGTTACTTATTCTTAGCCTGATTCTTCAGCCAGTTTCACTTTGTGGAAACCGTCTGACCTCGTCACATTAGGATTCATTCGCTTGACAGTAGGCGAGTACTTTTTGGTTGTGACGTATGCAGTGTTGGGAAGGTGACTTTTAAAATGTATTCCCCTACAGATTACAGATTACATACCTCAAAATGTAGTTTGTAACGGAATCCATTAAGTTACTTAAAGTGAGTAACGTAATCTGAATACTTTGGATTACTTGATTTTCTGTAGAGAAGCAAAGATGAGGAAATCTTCACATAAGAAGTTTTGTCTGATAAAAGAAAATAAAAAGCCCAGACTTTCCTTAACCATATTAAAAATATTATTGATAGAAGAAGAGGAGACATGGTCACCGCGGCATGGTTTAGTCCTGTTAAATCCTGGTTTAGACCTGGTTTAGTCCTGGTTTAGACCTGGTTTTAGACCTGGTTTTAGACCTGGTTTAGACCTAGTTTAGACCTGGTTTTAGACCTGGTTTTAGACCTGGTTTAGACCTAATTTAGACCTGGTTTTAGACTTGGTTTAGACGTGGTTTAGAACTAGTTTAGACCTGGTTTTAGACCTGGTTTAGACCTGGTTTAGACCTGCTTTTACACCTGCTTTAGTGTCCAGCAATGAGTGGAATTACGAGGGGGGGGGGGATATAGCCCAAATGTAAATGTAAAAAATCAGGAAACTACCACAGTGTAATCCATTTATTTCAACAAAGTAACTGTAATCCAATTACCACTCACTGAAACAATAACTGTAACTGAATACAGTTACTCATAATTTGTACTCTGATTACGTACGGTACATGTAATCTGTTACTGCTGAACACTGGACGTATGTAATGCACCATTAATGGGGCTAACTGGTATATTAAGCTTTTCCCAAATCCTGTAGGAAGAAGAGCAATAACGTCTTTCCCCTTGATAAAAATTCACCAAACTTTCTCTTTGTTCTGACTTTAAATCCTCCATCTCAGGAATCGTTGCCAACACAGAATGTCTGTCTCTTCGCTGATTGGCCTGTGCCCCAACTCGCACTTCCAGGGTTCTTGCAAACCACCTAGTGCACTGTATTCTGATTCCTGACCTAGTCCCTGGAGACAAATGAAACTGAGCGGAGGCACTATTTGGCACCAGCCTGGCTAATTTATTCTAACCTCTACAGCTCAAATCTCATGATTGACAGTACAGAAAAATCACTAAAATCTCCCCACTATTACAAAGAAACTATACACACAATAAATACTGAGCCCCAAAATATGTTGCTCCAGCTTCGTTGATACTATAATTATTACCAACAATAGACTCTTAGCAGGCTGGAGTGGTACTTGGATGTATAAATATATAGTAGTACTCTTCAATGCAGGGCCACACAATCTCCACAGATTATACTATATGATATAAAATACATATATTAGACTATTCAGACAGATATTTAAAGCACTGACTTACAGAGCTGTGTCAGAATCAAAAAAGCGACTTGGATGAGGTGGTGAATCATCCAATCTGAAAACTTTTATCCAGTTGAAAGAATTAAAGTTTCTCTTGCAATATATCGTACTGAAATGGTGCTAAAAGTTCATATGACTGTTAAAACCACAGTTAACATTAGTGATTTTACTAAAAGTCTTGTCTATTTTTTTTCAATTTTGTATAATATTGGTGACATTTATAATTTTATTTCCTGGAGATGTCGACAGACTAATAATAAAGTGTTACTCAAATGTGTGAATGAAACAAAACACAACTCCAAATCTGTTTTTAAGGAGATAACAAGATGTAAAGCTCAATTTTGTGTAACACAGGACCTTTATTAATTTTTGCAGTTATTATATGTTTTTTTTTCTGTTATTGTAAACTCTAATTGTAAGTAGTTTATTCAATTGCATCATATTCATTTGCTCACTATCTGAATTGAAATCCTGTTTAACTTCGTGGCTACATTTATCTGTCTTTGATTCGGCTGATGGAGCATTGGCGCGGGTAACGAGCTGCTGTGACCAATCAGAGCGCGGGAGACTTCGTTTACCAACACGCTAAAAGCTAAATGGCATTTCAGGCCTCATTTTCAGACTAATGACTTCAACAGCACCAGCGTTTAGGGAGAATTAGCCGATACGGGAGCAGAAAGGGCAGACCTTCTAACCACTCCAAATCTGCAGCCTGTGGTTCAGTGTCTGACGTGGTAGAAGTAACAGAGACGGACAGGAGCGATTTGAAACTGTTACCATTAATTAGGTTTAAAGGTGCACTGCGCAACTTTTCTGGTGGAAGGTCCGCTACATCCTGGTCTTCATGGGGATGTTATTCAGTGCGTTTACATGCACAAATGTATCCCGGTTATGGCAGTATTCCTGGTACTGCGTATACATGCCCTCTGAGAAACTGATGTACTGCCTGATTTATCTGTCTGACCTTGCAGCGTTGGAATTCGTTTGTTAGACTGTAGGCGGGTACTTTTTTATTTAACCAATCGCTGCTATTTGGTCGTGATGTATGTAATGCGTAGCTAACGGGACTAACTGGTATATTAAGCGTTTCCCAAATCCTGTAGGAAGAAGGGCAATGACGTCTTTCCGTTTGATAAAAATTTGCCAAACATTCTCTTTGTTCTGACTTTAAATCCTTGCTCTAGGGAATCATTGCCAACACAGAATGTATGGCTCTTTGCTGACTGGCTGATGCCCAAACTCGCACGTCCGGGATTCCTGCAAACCGTTTAGTGTATTCCGATTTCTGACCTAGTCGCTGGAGAGAAATTAAATTGAGCAGAGGCATTAGATGGCGCCAGCCTGGCTACCTGTGTACATGATCAAATCGTAGTATCGCGGTTGCTTGACATAATCTTACAAATGTGCAAGCGCAAAAATTATATATTTAATAAACCAGGAAAAACACAAACAAGCCATGAGCTCCTTTGGCATAGGAACCTTGAGAGTTTCCTAACCAGCAGTAAGGAGTAATGAGGTATCCCACAATCCACTGCGCAGATCAAACCAAAAGTTTCCAAACACTGTACAAGTTCTACACTGCAGCAGACTCTTATTTAAAATCTTCTGCATAAATAAACTCAACTTTACAACATATAAACCATAACCACTATAGAGCCACATCAGCCCGTTTGAGATTATAATGTGTTTATTGCATCTTTGCACATTTGTTTACGTTTTATATCAACGAAACTTAAAACCGCATGGCTCATTTACATAAACTAATGCGCTGAAAAAAAACAGCTCGCTCCTTGTGAGCTGCTGCGGTTCAGCTTCAGACTAAGGGACATGACTCAGTGGATCATACAGTATATGTTCTTTCTGTGGCAGAGGGATGTGCTGATGATGGTGACTCTGTTCTGTGCGTGTCTCGCGGTGGAGATGGTTCATTTGTAACTTTTCAGAGATCATACCTGCGTAGGTCATACTCACAGCTCTTCAGTCATTTCACTCATGTATGGTCACTTTAATTATGTTGGTCACTTTATTTATGTTGGATACTGTTACGATGAAAAGACTGAAAAGTGTTTGTCTTTTGGTCGCATGCGCACTCAACATTACGCTGCAGTAACCAGGATACTGTGTACACATGCCACAGTATCCCCGTTACTATCGGAATATACCAACTACAATATCCCCGTTTCTCATAACCAGGATACTGCCTTATTCGGGATACTGAAACTGAAAGGATAATGTGTATACATGCATCATAACGAAACCGGGACACTCAAAAAACCTGATCATAACCAGGATACTGATGTGCATGTATACGCACTAATTGCTTGGCCTGGAATGTTCCATGGTATGACTTTAAACCAGTCCATCTAGCATGTATTCATTACATATGTTTCTGTGCTGTGACCTGTTTTGTCTCCCTTGTGAGAGACAGTGTAGGTTTAATCTATACTGTGGAACATTCTAGACAAACCAATAACATTTCCAAGGAGCGAAGCAAACGGTGGACCTTTAACTAGAAATATTACACAGTGCAGCTTTAACTTTGGAGCTCGTCAATTCAATAAAAGTGACTGGCAAATATGTATTTTTTTTTTTTCATCTTGTAATCATAAGTTTCTTATTATCTGCAACATTTGAGGACTTTTTTTCTTAATCCAAAGACATATTGTAGTATTTTCAGGGTACCCCCAGGTTAGACAACACTTAAATGAAAATTAAGACCAACACTGCACCCTTTATATGGGCGAAAAACACCAGATCCAATTCTAATAATGACCAATCCACTCCAGAGAGAGAATATAAAACAGAGTGTATAAAACAGCAAATGAGTTTTCCTTCACCGTACTGATTGTTTACTCATTGCCGCCGGTGCCAGAAACCAAAATATTGTTTGCACATACTCCAAATTGTTGTTTTTGTTGTTGTTTTTTACTCCTCCCTCCATTTAACTTTGCACTGCAGCCCGGTTGAGTATACAACAAAAAATAAGCTAATGAAATTTAAGACCTTTGTTAAAAAATAATTAAAAAATAAGGTAACACTTTATAATAACTACACCTTATTTAGCCTTAATAAAGCATGAACAAAGACTTAATTATTAATGATTCACGCTTAGTAACTCCTTAATTACTACCTGAATTAGCACTTAACTTGCACTTAATTTGCCTGTGCTGTAAATAGTTACTCATAAGTATTTCTTACTTAATTACTCATGAACTAACCTGTTACGTGTGCATTTGTAAATGTATATTTAAGTACAAATTTGAGCATTTATTAATGATTAGTAAGCCATGAGAGAATGATTTACTAGTAATGCATTATTGTTTCTCTGGAATTTGACAAACCTTAACAAACGCTTAATAAAACATAATTAGTCTTCACTTTAGAAAAGTTCTCAGAAAAACTTAACTAACAGATAACAGCTGCCTGAATTATCATTGCATTGTATTATTAGTAAATCATTCTCTCATAGCTTACTAATCATTAATAAATGCTCAAATGTGAACTTAAATATACATTTGTAAACCTGCAAATGGTTAGTTCATGAGTAATTAAGAAGTATTGAGTTACTATTTACAGCACAGGCGAATTAAGTGCAACTTAAGTGCTAATTCAGGTAGTAATTAAGTAGTTACTAAGCGTGAATCATTATTAATTAAGTCTTTGTTCATGCTTTATTAAGGCTAAATAAGGTGTAGTTATTATAAAGTGTTACCAAAAATAAGACTTGGACAGCATAATTTAAGACTTTTTAAGGCCTTAATTTAGGAACATGAAATTTAAGACCTTTTTAAGACTTTTAAGACCCTGTGGCTACCCTGGATTTTGTTTTAAAATCGTACAATCACTAGGGCAACAGTCCTAATTTCTAATCATTCTGAACACCCAAGCTCTATGGAGTGTGACTTAACTAAAGCTATTGGACTTCATTCAGAACAATCTAATACAATTTAGTTCATTTATTATTTAAATAAAAAGTCATTTGCACACAAAACTCTTTACCAATCCCAAGTTTTTAAGTTCCCAGTGCCCTGAGCTTTTCATGTATTTAGAGTTGGAAAGTGCTCAAAACAATACACAGACTTATAGTTTTAACTGTATGGAGATATACATTATTTATTTTTACTCCTTATTAAAATCTAATTTACACCAACAGGGAGCAGAATCTGGTTGTTTGATTTAAATATGAAACTAAACAACAAACGACAGCAGTAAAATGGCCGCCTTCAGACTCGCCTCATTAGCACATTATCCAAACTGCTCCGACTGCTGCAAAAGCCTCATGTTGTGAACAGCATGAGCAGGAAACTAGTGAGGGCTCCTGGCTGAGTTAATGCTGTATTTTTACTGACTAAAACTGGCAATACAAAATGATGTGCAATTACAAGTAAAAAGACCAAAAGGTGAAAACTATTTCCACCTCTGTGTTGTGCTTTGGTCACTGGTGTGAGAGAGAGGGCAGCTCACACAGCAGAGATGAACTTTTGATTTACCCACGAGCACCAATCTGATACTGGGATTGGACTTCGGTGCTGATCCTGAAACATTTGCAAGATCGGATGTTGGCTTCCAAATATCGATTCCTGGTCAACTGTAAGTCCCCAGAGAATCAGACTCAAACACTGGGGTGATGGGGCTTTTTCTGTCGCTGGCCCCAGACTCTAGAACAAACTGCCCCGTGACAGAGGCAGCGTTATCATTAGGCAACAGTCAGTGTTGGGAAGGTGACTTTTAAAACGTATTCCCCTACAGATTACAGATTACATACCCCAAAATGTAGTTTATAACGTAATCCATTAAATTACTTAAAGTGAGTAACGTAATCTGAATACTTTGGATTACTTGATTTGCTGTAGAGAAGCAAAGACGAGGAAATCTTCACATAAGATGTTTTGTCTGATAAAAGACAATGAAAGGGCCGAGTTTTACTTAACAGTATTAAAAATATTATTGGTAGAAGAGGCACGGTCCACACAGCATGGTTTAGTCCTGTTAAATCCTGGTTTAGACCTGGTTTAAAACTGGTTTAGTCCTGGTTTAGTCCTGTTTTAGACCTGGTTTAAAACTGGTTTAGTCCTGTTAAATCCTGTTTAGACCTGTTTTAGACCTGTTTTAGACCTGGTTTAGTCCTGGTTTAGACCTGGTTTTAGTCCTGGTTTTAGTCCTGGTTTTAGTCCTGGTTTAGTCCTGGTTTAGTCCTGGTTTAGTCCTGGTTTAGACCTGGTTTTAGACCTGGTTTTAGACCTGGTTTAGTGTCCGGCAATGAGTGGAATTACCGAGAAAAAAAAAAAGAAAAAAAAAGAAAAAGGGATATAGTCCCAAATGTGAAAACAGGAAAATACCGCCGTGTAATCCATTTATTTCAACAAAGTAACTAATCCAATTACCACTCACTGAAACAGGAACTGAATACAGTTACTCATAATTTGTATTCTGATTATGTAACTCTGGTACATGTAATCTGTTACTCCCCAACACTGGCAACAGTAGGCGGTTGCTTAGGGCCCCCAAACCTGAAGGGGCCCCCCAACCAATTGCCCTCAGTGCCACTAATGACCAAAGCCTTAGAGTAATTTGATTTTCTCTCAATTATGGCATTAAATGAGAGAAGTTTACTTTTAAAACACTATCAAAATAGTCTTAGAACAGAAAATTACCCTTACAGAAAAATGTAAAAATGGGTAAGGTACAAACCCGAGGCAAGTAGTGATTACTTTGCCCTGACGAAGACCATCTTGCGTCCCTTCTTGTAATAAAGGACTTTTAATATACTTAGTCGGAGCAACATGTTTCTGTAAGGGTAATTTTCTGTTCTAAGACCGTCTTAACCCTCGTAGAGCACCTGTACTGTTATTTTTTTTACTCTTTTAAGACCCAGTGAAGCGCTCTACCTCTCTTGCTTTATCAAACTATCAAAATAGTATCTGATTGCCAAGTCTATTTTACCCATCAATGCATTCCCCCCTTGGTTATCGAGTAGCTGACTAACTAATAAGACAAGTTTCCAATTGTTACGACCCAGCTCACTTGGTGTGAGGGAAGTAACAAAAAAAAATCAAGGGTAACACTTTATAATAACTACACCTTATTTAGCCTTAATAAAGCATGAACAAAGACTTAATTAATAATGATTCAGGCTTAGTAACTACTTATTTAGTACCTGAATTAGCACTTAACTTGCACTTAATTCGCCTGTGCTGCAAATAGTTACTCATAAGTATTTCTTACTTAATTACTCATGAACTAACCTGTTGCGTGTGCATTTGTAAATGTATACTTAAGTCCAAATTTGAGCATTTATTAATGATTAGTAAGCCATGAGAATGATTTACTAGTAATGCATTATTATTTCTCTGGAATTTGACCAACCTTAACAAATGCTTATTAAAGCATAATTCGTCTTCACTTTAGAAAAGCTCTCAGAAAAACTTAACTAACAGATAACAGCTGCCTGAATTATCATCGCATTGCATTATTAGTAAATCATTCTCTCATAGCTTTACTAATCATTAATAAATGCTCAAATGTGAACTTAAATATACATTTGTAAACATGCAAATGGATTAGTTCATGAGTAATTAAGAAGTATTGAGTTACTATTTACAGCACAGGTGAATTAAGTGCAAGTTAAGTGCTAATTCAGGTAGTAATTAAGTAGTTACTAAGCGTGAATCATTATTAATTAAGTCTTTGTTCATGCTTTATTAAGGCTAAATAAGGTGTAGTTATTATAAAGTGTTACCAAATCAAGATGTTAAATGGAATAAATTAAATAATGTTTAATTAACAGGGTTGTAAATGGTAAATTAACAAAACAGACTAAAATATGGGCGGCGGTAGCTCAGTTGGTAGAGCATTCGCCCATTGATCTGAAGGTCGGCGGTTCGAATCCAGCTCTCAACATAAACATTATAGGTTGAGCGGTCAGATCCACTGACCCACAGGTTGGCTGGTGTGATTCCAGCTCCCACAGATGAATGCTGCCGTTGTGTCCTTGAACTTAACCCACCTTGCCCACAGTGTCTGTGTACACTGGTGTATGAATGTGTGTGTGAATGGGTGAGTGGTTCCTTGTTGTAAAGTGCTTTGAGTGCCTTGAAGGTGGAAAAGCGCTATAGAAAAATGTGACCATTTACCAATATACAGAAAACACTCTAAACTAAGAAACAAAACAACATACAACGAGTTTTGTGGCACAAAACGGGTCACGCAGGCTCACACAAAACGAGTGATTAAACTAAGGGACACACACAAAACTAAAACACAAATTCCCCAAATTAAACCACAAAAGCCCAAAAACAAAATTGAGTGACAAATAACAGAAGACACAAAACAGAACTAAACTACAGAACTAGACACACACACGAACACAAGCACAAAATGGCAAACTACCCTAATTCAAATAGAGATGTGCATGTCTCCAGAAGAATGGGGGAAAAGAGACAATAAAAAAAAACAAAAAAAAAACTAACTCCACCAATGTCCCTCGATATGTGCATCATTACAGACTTTGGCCTATTTAAATCCAAGCTCAAAACTCATCTATTCAGACCGGCTTTTGTAATGCAGTGACATTTGTTTTATTTCATTGTTTAATCTTTTCAGTGTTTTTATATTGTGTTGGTTTTATTGGAAAACACTTTGGTCACCTTTAGTGTTGTAAAATTGATTGGTTGGACATGAGGTTGTGTACTTAATTGAATTTTGATCGCAATTTTGATTTGTGCATTAAACGTTGAAAGGATTTAAAGCTTAACAAAGTTTATTGTTATTATTGATGGATTTTTTTTTTTTTATATATATATAAAGTATATTTATTTTATTTTTTAAATATAGAGATTGCAGAACAGCTGGATATTTTGTTTATTTTGGATACATCTATGTTTTTCTATGCCTTATTTCATGTTCAAAGTATATTTGATTCATTTTGTTTTATACATCGCAAAACTGCTCTAAGGTACATATTTATATTAATTTTCAATTTGTAGGTTTTGCATGAAATTATCGATAACAAAGTGTTTTGTTTTTTGTTTTTTGAGAGAGAGAGAAATGCTGAATAAATGAAAAAATAATCATTTGAATAATCGTGATTTCAATATTGACCAAAATAATCGTCATAATGATTTTTTCCATCATCGAGCAGCCCTAGTTGAATATATACGTTCATGTAATAAGATTATTTACTGATCGAAGTCCCATAATGTTTGAACTTCTGTTTAGACAAATCTGTTCTGTAGCTGAGAAATTATTATTTTAGTTTCTCTGCACTGGTCTCAGCAGATATTTAAAGGTATACCGTAGTATCGTAATCTTTATGGGAACTGAAAAAGCTGGATTTGTGCATCTCTACTCAGCAGGGCCGACAGTACAGCTGCAC
Organism: Boleophthalmus pectinirostris; assembly: GCF_026225935.1. Classification (NCBI taxonomy): domain Eukaryota; kingdom Metazoa; phylum Chordata; class Actinopteri; order Gobiiformes; family Gobiidae; genus Boleophthalmus; species Boleophthalmus pectinirostris. The sequence goes on from NW_026571140.1 coordinate 33,725,354, forward strand.
ATAGCACAGTGTACTGACTCGACCTGTCTGAACATTAAGACACCCATGGAAGACTTTTTCCCTCTCTAAAAAAACTACTTTTAATGTTTGATAATGATAACAAAATATCTGTAAGTGCACTGACTGTCCTTAAGGCATGAAAAATGTAACTAAAAAAAAGTCTGATAACCTGATATCCCATTTTATAACCAATGCAGATGTTGCGATCAATATCTCACAGTATGACAACGTCCACAAGTTGAAGCAAAGCTGGAGTAAAGTTCACAGATGAACTTCACTTTTATATAAAATAATTTGCAAATGTATTATTGTCTGATGTAATATAATTGGTTTTACATAATTATAATGAATTAAAATGACAACATGCAGCCATGTGTTCAGCTTCATCTCTCATCTGTTTGCACGGAGAATCAAACAAAACAAAAAACAAAGCATAATATATGAGGGACTTTTTCACTTCCAAGAAAATATATGATGTGAAATCCAACACCAATGAGTAATAAACAGTGTTGGAGAGTAACAGATTACATGTACTGGAGTTACGTAATCAGAGTACAAATTCAGTTACAGTTACTGTTTCAGTGAGTGGTAATTAGATTACAGTTACTTTGTTGAAATAAATGGATTACACAGAGGTATTTTCCTGTTTTCACATTTTGGGCTATATCCCCCCTTCTTTTTCTTTTTTTTTCGGTAATTCCACTCATTGCTGGAAACTAAACTAGGTCTAAACTCGATCTAAACCAGGTCTAAACCAGGACTAAACCAGGTCTAAACTAGATCTAAACCAGGACTAAAACCAGGACAAAAACCAGGTCTAAACTAGATCTAAACCAGGTCTAAACCAGGACTAAACCAGAACTAAAACCAGGACAAAAACCAGGTCTAAACTAGATCTAAACTAGAGCTAAACCAGGACTGAACCAGGACTAAGACCAGGTCTAAACTAGTTCTAAACCGGATCTAAACCAGGTCTAAAACAGGTCTAAACCAGGACTAAACCAGGTCTAAACTAGATCTAAACCAGGACTAAAACCAGGACAAAAACCAGGTCTAAACTAGATCTAAACCAGGTCTAAACCAGGTCTAAACCAGGACTAAAACCAGGACAAAAACCAGGTCTAAACTAGATCTAAACTAGAGATAAACCAGGACTAAACCAGGACTAAGACCAGGTCTAAACTAGTTCTAAACCAGGTCTAAAACAGGTCTAAAACAGGTCTAAAACCAGGTCTAAACCAGGATGAAATCAGGACTAAAACCAGGTCTGAACTAAATCTAAACCATGCCTAAAACCAGGACAAAAACCAGGTCTAATCTAGATCTAAACTAGAGCTAAACCAGGACTAAAACAGGACTAAACCAGGACTAAGACCAGGTCTAAACTAGATCTAAAACAGGTCTAAAACCAGGTCTAAACCAGGTCTAAACCAGGACTAAACCAGGACTAAACCAGGTCTAAACTAGATCTAAAACAGGTCTAAAACCAGGTCTTTGCTACTCTACAGCAAATCAAGTAATCCAAAGTATTCAGATTACGTTACTTACCTTAAGGAATTTAATGGATTACGTTACAAACTACATTTTGGGGTATGTAATCTGTAATCTGTAGGGGAATACATTTTAAAAGTCACCTTCACAACACTGCTAATAACTCAAGCTGACGTTTTGAGATCCTCTCCTTTTGGTCTGTGAGCCCCGCCCTTTGCTCCTGTCAGTGATGTGCGCTGATCTAAAGATGAAGTCATGGTCACTGTCAGGAAACCATCTGAACCTGCTGATGTCATCCTCCGTCAGGTCACATGATCGGACATCTGACTCCTGCTCTGCACAGGAGGGACCGGGCTGTAAAGTGCTATTGATCTGTTCTGTTGTCAACGCTCCGTCCAGGGAACCTTTTTTCACTCTTTTTTATCAAATAAGATGGAGCCTTTCAGGGAAATGACATTTACAGTTTCACACCGAGCACAAAGGGCTGTCACAATGTCAGATGTAAGGATCGCTTTGGACCATGTTATAACGATGTTCCCTCATCAAAAACATGCCTGAAGAGGGTTTTAGATGTCATTCATGCATGTTTGAGTAATCTATTGATCTCTCCTGGATCCTATTGAGCCCTTATTATATTAAGTTAATTAAAGCACATAATTTAATTCCTTTATTTAGACTTGGGCGCACACATTTTAGTAAAAATCTGAATTATTTACTTACACTTGTTCTTTTAGTTTGTTTGAGTTCGTTCACATTTCCAGTTGAATGCAACTTTTATGTGAACATTAAACGGCCCGAAAGTGTCCCGCATGCGCACTTGAGGACACGATGACGTCATCCACAGCGAGCGTGCTCTGTGTTTACGGAAGTTGTCCAAACATGGACGCGAGCATTGAGCACCTGGAGATTTTAAAGTTCCTCTCGTACCGGAGCCAGAACATGAACAACTTACTTGTTTTAAGGAGGAGATTGAGAAGGAGAAGGACGAGGTTTTTGGCCGTGGTGTTTTGTGGGGCAGTGTCCGTAGAAAGGAAGGTGTGGATGTGGAGACGTAGCCAAGAGTGGTGAGTGGTGATGTGCTTCGCTTCAGTGACACGGAGTTCGTTAACAATTTTCGCCTACTTCAGCGCAGAATAGTGACGTTTGTGGCTTGTTGATAACGCGTAGGTCGGATGAATGCGCTTTGGCCGTTCAGACTGAAGTCGCATGTCAAAAGATCGGATATGTTTCGGCTTTAGGACCACATATCCAAGTGGCCTGGGTCGCATTTGAAAAAATCAGATCTGTGTCGTTCAGACTGTCATTAAAAGATCAGATACAGGTCACATGGTGCCAAAAAATCTTATTTGGGTCACTTCAGGCTGCAGTCTGAACGTAGCCTTAGTTTGTTTTATTAAGTTTGTTTGTCTATTATCACTTATTATTTTCTGTATTATACTTATTTGCCTTCTTGTTATTTCGATTAAGTTAGTAGTTTAGTCAATTGTTTAGTGTAACCCAGTTTTAGTTGGTCCTCATGGATTTAAACACCCCTGTTCTTTGTCGGGTTGGGTTAGTTTTGTTCTGTTCAATTTAGTTTAGCTTTGGGCCTGGCTTTTTGTCAATGATTTACCTCATATGAGCCTTTGTTAAATTATTATTTTTTTTTTTCTTTATTAAATTTAAACTTATTTGTATACCTTTCTGTTTGGTCCACTACATTATCGTTACCTATAAGATTCTGTGCAATGCTCCGTCCACAAGCCAAAATTAGGCTTGCTCCCACACAACAAATCTCTACAAATATACTAAAAAAAAAAACATGATACAAAACTGTACACAGCAACTTAACAAACCTGAGCAGTGGTCTCATTAGGGTGCATGCAGATTGTAATGTGACATACCGGGTGTGAAATGAATGAATGATGCTCTGTAAAGTGTTTTTGTGACATATGTCTGTGAAAAGTGCTATAAATAAAAACTTACTTACAAAACACAGAGAGCAAAGGCAGGGGAAACGAAAGTGAAACTTATAAAACATGATAATACATTGTTTTCAGCAAATATAGCATTTTCAAAACAATAAAAGGTCACTTAAATATGGTGATTTAAATATGTTATGTTAATTACCGTATTTTTCGGACTATAAGGCGCATCAGATTATAAGGCGTAATATCAATAATGTTGAATTCTCTCGTCTATTTTCACACAGAAGGTGCACTGGATTATAAAGCGCATTAAGCGAAACAAACGACAACACTTGAGGCTGATCCCTTAGCCCAGGCATCCACCGATCCATTGTACCGTAATTCGCTCGGCATTTCCTCCCTGTCTTGGGGAATGTGAATGTGGGCGAATAATTTAAGTTTTATTTTTCCTACGAGGATCGCTCAAATATACATTGGGTAATAATGTGTTTAATGCTGTTTTTCGCACATTTGTTTACATTTTACAGAAACAAAACTTAAAACCACATGGGCAATTTGCAAAAACTATAAGCGCTGAAAAAACAGCTCGCTCCTTGTGCACTGATGCGGTCAACTTCTGTCGGACTAAAGGACACAACTTACTCTCTGAGGGTTCTGACTACAGTAGCCGTAATAGTCCATCAATCGGTGCGGCTTCATAGGTTACCAAAGTTGTACCAAAACATTTTCACAGATTTTTGAGCGCCATGTACCACATAAAATCAGTTCAAGGCCAGTAAGCAAAACCAGAATTAATACATAAGGTGCACCGGATTATAAGGCGTACTGTTGATTTTTGAGAAAATTAATGGATTTTAAGTGCGCCTTATAGTCTGAAAAATACAGTAATACCACACAAAAGTATAATATCTGAGTAATACATTGGTGTACCCAACTTTATAACTGTATATTTAGAAAGTACATGTTGTGCCAAAATCGGACTACTGTTTGCTGCTTGCATCTGCTTATTAAGTATTTTATTGATTGAAAACTCGGGGAAAGAACCAAATTGGCACTCAACCCCCGCTTTACTTTGGCAAGCTAAAAATCTGTTCTGAAGCTGTGCAGGCAGTGCCCAGAACGAGTGTATGAGAACTGATACTTTGCAGTGACGCGACGCCGGGGGGTGTTATACACGGCTCTCTATGGCGGGAGTGTTCAGCAGTTACCATGGCGACTCAATGCACACATAATCAAATGATGCCTAAAAGTCTGAAAACTCAACGAAAATACAAAATGAGTTTAAAGCAGCAACATTTTCAGGAGCCTGTGATCAATACAAAAGTTCATGGTCTCGTTTAAGTGTTTGATTTTCAACAAAAAGGTGAGAGTGACAAACTGAGAAACTGTGACTGTAATTTTATGTGTGAGAGACTTGTTTAACAGCGCATCTCATCTGTAGTTCCAACCAAATCAGCTCCATGGCCCAATTTTGTTCAAATAAAACTAAAAAGTCTAAGTCGAGTAACAGTTCTTCAGAGAGAGCAGTGCTTCCAGTTAGCGTTAGAGAAAATGGATGACATCAGCTGCAAAATATCAAAAGAGATATACCAAAGGCCTTGTGAGAGACTTTTAAAACCTTCTTCCTCCTTTTTATGGTTTGAAAATCAGGTAATTTTATTCTATTGCTGTGTGACAAACAAAGTGATTGAAATTTATTCATGGTTTTGTTCCCATCTTCATATTTTCACAATTGTGCTTCAGAGGTGTGAAATAAACATCAAAACAGCCCGAAAATCAGCCCTTCAGTAACACATACTTCAATACCTCACTAAGCACAGAGTTTACAAGCTGTAATAACAAGTCCTCACAACACGAATCCTGACGTGTGGTGTAATTATATAGTATTACACAGTAGTTACAGAGTAGTTAGTGTAGAGTAAACGTCAGGGCTGAAAGACGAATAAAACCAAAATCGCAATTTGAAAAGTTGACTGAAATGTTTTTAGTCCTTCACAGACTACAAAATATCCTGTTTTATTCTCTAAAAACATGCATCCTTTAATTATATAACTTAAACTATAAACATGTTCTGAACTGAAGGTCATTCTAGTAAGTTTAATATTTCAGTTTTCTCTCGAATACAAATGCTTCTGGAGATGTTTAAAGGTCTTATATTAAGATAAATTTACTCTTTAAGTCATGTTATAATGTTGTTACTTCATCAAAACCACGTCCGGAGTTGAGTTTTGTTTCATTCACACATCTGTGTAACCATTTATTATTAGTCTGTCAACGTTAGAGGTGTGCAAAAATATTGAAAGGTCGATATAGTGTATCGTTTAATGTGATGATACAGTATCGATATCGGGGACTGCTGTATCGATATATCACCAAGAGTAATTTTTGGTATATTTTACTCAATTATTTTGTTACAATGGTACAGTTTTGTTGCTTGTTCAGAGGAAGGAAACTCGTTTATGCGACACATTTGACATTTTCACAGTTTTGAGGATTAAAATTAGTGTGTTTCATATGAACTTTGGTTTACTTTAACTAGACTTTATTTTTATTGAACTGTATCGAATTGATTTGAAATATACTGTAGCGAATTGTAAGCTCACTGTGTTCATGTATCGTGTCTTATGTATCAAAGTATGTATCGTATCGTCAAATTCTGAACGATACCCAGCCCTAGTCCACATCGCCAAAGCTCAAAACGCTCTCCACCTTGTGATGTCATGAAGGGGTAGTTTTCAGGTTAACAGCTATCTTTTGATGTATGTTATTAAGTTCTTTTTTCAGACCATGAGTTTGTTTTCATACCTGACAGTTTCGACTGCTCACTAGCGCTCTTCCTTATAGTGGTCATGTGATGTTGCTGTGACGTGTCCGCTCAGCTGATTTAAACAGGTTTTGGTGATGTCTTTCTACTGGTCTAGGCAGGACGACAGCGCCATCTGCAGTCCGACTTCCTCAGGACAGTATCCCAGGTGTGTGAGAGTAAAAAAGCCCCCTTGTCCTGGTTTATAGTCCCGTGCACACGTTTCCGTATTTCGACTGCCCAATGATTATTGTTTTTCCGTCTCTGTTGGTTCTCTCTTTTACAGTGGTCAGTGATGGTCGATTTAAGTTGTTGCTGTTCTGCTTTGTGTTTTGTTGCCGAATAACCTAATAACATAAAATATCAGAAGACCAAATTAACCTCACTGGACAGCTATCTTTAACTTTTAGTTGAGTGCAGATTGGCAATTTCACGGTTGAAATCATCCAAATGATTCTAGTGAAGGTGGATGGAGTTTAAAAACACTTCACACTGTATTACCACATGACATCACAAGGTGGAACAGAGTGTTTTCAGTTTGATAGAAGAACTAAATGTGCAGGGTTTGTGTGTTAAACATGTGCGAATGAAACAAAACACAACTCTGGTTATGTTTTTGATGAGGAAACAACATTATAACCAGTGTTGGGAAGGTTACTTTTAAAAATGTATTCCCCTACAGATTACAGATTACATACCCCAAAATGTAGTTTGTGATGTAATCCATTAAATTACTTAAGGTGAGTAACGTAATCTGAATACTTTGGATTACTTGATTTGCTGTAGAGAAGCAAAGACGAGGAAATGTTAAAATAAGATGTTTTGTCTGATAAAAGAAAATGAAAAAGCCCAGGCTTTACTTAACCAAATTAAAAATATTATTGATAGAAGAAGGAGGAGACACGTCCGCACGGCATGGTTTAGCCCTGTTAAATCCTGTTTTAGTCCTGTTATAGACCTGGTTTTAGTCCTGGTTTAGTCCTGGTTTAGTCCTGGCTTAGAACTGGCTTAGACCTGGTTTAGACCTGGTTTAGTTCTGGTTTAGTCTTGGTTTAGACCTAGTTTAGTCCTGGCTTAGTCCTGGTTTAGTCCCAGTTTAGACCCGATTTAGTCCTGGTTTAGTCTTGGTTTAGACCTAGTTTAGACCTGGTTTATTCCTGGTTTAGTCCTGGTTTAGTCTTGGTTTAGACCTGGTTTAGACCTGGTTTAGACCTGGTTTAGACCTGGTTTAGTCCCAGTTTAGACCTGATTTAGTCCTGGTTTAGTCTTGGCTTAGACTTAGTTTAGACCTGGTTTAGTCCTGGTTTAGTCTTGTTTTTAGTCCCAGTTTAGACCCGATTTAGTCCTGGTTTAGTCTTGGTTTAGACCTAGTTTAGACCTGGTTTAGACCTGGTTTAGACCTTAGACCTGGTTTAGTCCTGGCTTAGTCCTGGTTTAGTCCCAGTTTAGACCCGATTTAGTCCTGGTTTAGTCTTGGTTTAGACCTAGTTTAGACCTGGTTTAGTCCTGGTTTAGTCTTGGTTTAGACCTAGTTTAGACCTGGTTTAGACCTGGTTTAGAACTGGTTTAGTACTGGTTTAGTCCCAGTTTAGACCCGGTTTAGTCCTGGTTTAGTCTTGGTTTAGACCTGGTTTAGACCTGGTTTAGCCCAAAATGTAAAAACAGTAAAATACCGCCATGTAATCCATTTATTTCAACAAAGTAACTGTAATCCAATTACCACTCACTGAAACAGTAACTGTAACTGAATACAGTTACTCATAATTTGTACTCTGATTACGTAACTCCAGTACATGTAATCTGTTACTCCCCAACACTGATTATAACATACAGTAGATCAGAAAAAAGCGTAATATGGGGCCTTTAAATGTGCACTTTAAACTGAATCCAACTATTAAAATCACAAATATACTCATTCAAATATTTGTCTTAAAAATCGCAATTGGATATTTCACCAAAATCGCTGAGCCTTATCAAAGCTGGTCCAAAGTTTCTCATACAATACTAATCTTTTTTTTCTAGACATAATTATCACAAACTAATTACTGCAAATAGACTTGAGCTATATCGAACACTGAGCTTACAAAGCAGATGAGCTAATGCAGCGAGCTCAGAGAGACGATATAAACGTTTAAATGAATGAGTTCCTGTTGAGAGAGAAGCACTTTAGGTTGAAGTCATTTCCGCATCTGTCCAATTAACAACTTTAACTTTAGCTCATACGACTGCAGGGAGTTGTGTCCAGACTGTGCCCAGAGCCACTCCCCGTAGGAAATGTATAATGCACCAGCACTACGCTCTATAATGATTATGTCATCTATAGGAGCCCACAAGTCTACAGGTTTCTCACCATGAAGTAATCGCAGGCACATAAAAGCAGACCTGAACTTTTAAACTCACAGTTTAGAGCAATGACCTGCCCACTGAGGTGCTGAAGTATGTGTTACTGAAGCGCTAATGTTATGCAGTTTTGATGTTTATTTTACACTTTCTGAACCCTAAGAAGATGAAAAAATGTAGATCATCTGTAATCAACTGTATTCTCACTTATTTCTACTTGAAGCGTAAATAGCATCTAGGGGTGGGCGATATATCAATATTTTAAAGATATCGAGATAGTTTTTAAACTCGATATGAATTCTGACATATCGTATATATCGATATAATTATATTCAGTTCTGATTTCGCTGCTTCGCTTGTTTATCTTCTCTCTCGTCGCCTCCGCCTCCCTGAGTTTGTTCGCTCGTGTCTCATTCACTCGTCACTATCGCCGTGAACGCCCAAAGTTGGTGCCAGTGAAAAGCTTCAAGCACCACGAACCTTTTCCACCATTTACAGACAAAACCATCAGCAGCACATCCTCATATTCCACCGAGTCGCGTCCTTTAGCCCGAAAGAAGCTAAACGAGCTGAGCTGCATGAGAACGGTGCGCTGTTTATGCAAATGAGCCATGCGCTTAAGTTTCGTTTCAGTAAAATGTAAACGCACGTGCGCATAACTGCATTAAACACATTATTATCTCAAACGGGCTGATGTGGCTCTAGAGTCGTTATGCTTGATATATTGTAAAGTTTAGCAATGTAAAGTTTATTTATGCAGAATATTTTAATTAATAATCTGCTGCAGTGTCACTTGTACAATAGTGTTTGGAAACGTTGGGTTTGATCTGCAGTGGATTGTGGGATTAAACCTCAGAGCTCTTTCTGCTGGACAGAAACATGGATCTATTAAAATAAGGAACATCCTGAGCTTCTTCTGCTGAATGAGCTCATGGTTCTGGTTTGGATAACAGAGTTAATGCAAAGATGAGCTTGTGTTGAGTTGTTTTATTTATGAATGAAAAGAAGGAAATATGTATTATTTCTTTTATTTTACAGTTAAATTATTATTTATGTAATTAGGGTTTTTTGTAATCTTAAATGTTCCTACATGAACTGCCGACCTCTTACACTTCAATTAAAAAAAAAAAACCTTGTGGAATTTGGCAGATTTGTTTTTGCAGTTTTCAGTTTTAGGGGATTATTTTTTCTTGAACATATATCGAGATATGTATCATTTATCGAGATATAGCAAAATATATCGAGATATATTTTTTGATCCATATCGCCCAGCCCTAATAGCATCTATCTACGAATTCTGCAAAGAGCGTAGGTGAGGCTGAACTAAGGCCAGGTGAGGGGAACAGGTTTCACATCTGACATCTACTGGTGAAAAAAAAGGTGAGAGTGACTAAGGGCCTGTCCACACGACAATGTTTTTGGTTGAAACAGTGAAGTTTTTATTCATTCTGGCCTTTCGTCCACACTTAGTTGGTGTTTTGGGTGGGCGAAAACTGTGTTTTTTGAGAAGGGTTCCAGAGTGGAGAAATCTGAAAACACCGGCGTTGCATTGTCGTGTGGAGCAAACTGCAGCTTTTGGAAAACGATGCCGTCGTGACCCCGTCATCGCCAGGGTTCTCCAAAGGCAACAAAGGCGGCAGCGACCAGACCAGCCTCCGCGGACCACAAGACCTTTGGCAAAATGGGACAAGTGTAGCCTCCAGAGCCACTGTCATCGCCCAGCAACCGAGACACACTGCTAACGATAATACTAACAACACACACCGCAGACTAGGCACACAGATCAACAACAAAGATTACGCATCCGGAATTAAACTGTTAGATTTTGAGACCAAGTTATTCTAATAATTCTCATCCAAATCTTGTGGCTAAAAACTAAAACTTATGTTTAACTTTTGTAAAACAAAATGGCTGTATTTCTGGGATACATCTAAAACAGGCTAAATTACCTTTAGTTTAAAGGTAAAGGAACGTTTAAAAACTGTGATGGGATATGCATTTTTAAATATTATTACCATTGTTAACAGCGCCACATACAGGTGTAGCAGATGTATTACATCGGTTTCACTTAGTGCTCCATTGTGGTCTGGACTGAATATTTACTGATCTTTTCAAACAGCAAAAAAAAAATTCAGAAGTGTTGTCGTGTGGACACAGCTTAAGTGAAAAACTGTTGGCCAGTGCTATCTAGCTTGTGACTGTAGTTTTATGAGTGAGAGATCATCTCATCTGTAGTTCCAACGAAGTCAGCTCTAATTTTATTAAAGTAAATCTCATATTAAGTCTAAGTTGAGTAGCAGGTCTTCAGAGAGAGCAGTGCTTCTAGATAGCATCACACCTCCAGAGAAAATGGATGACATCAGCTGCAAAATATCAACAGAGATATACCAAAGGCCTTGTGAAGGACTTTTAATAAATACCTTCTTCCTCCTTTCTGCGGTTTGAAAATTAGGTAATTTTATTCTATTGCTGTGTGAGAAATTGCAAATGTGATGCCATTTTGATGTTTTTTTTACACTTTCTGATGTAAATGTAAAATAAAATGTAAAAATGTAGATCATCTGTAATCTACTGTATTCTCACATATTTCCACTTGAAATGTCTATCTACAATTCTGCAGAGTTTTGCGTAGGTGAGGCTGAACTAAGGCCAGGTGAGGTGAGGAGAACAGGTTTCTCATCTGACATCTACTGGTGAAAAAAATAAAAAAACAAATAAACTTAAAGATAATAGCTTTAACTTTCATAATGCTTATACAACTAATGGAAAGTGTATTCATGGGTTTCAGAATGAAACAGACGCTCCAGTATTTGAACTTTATGAAGCGTATCAGTTATCACCCTCCAGCACAGGCTAATATTTTGTTTTGGTCGATTTGTTGCCGAAAAATACACAAAATGTTTTTTTATTAACACTTTAATATGATGAGATAACTGCTGAAAATGTGAACAAGACACTGCCCTCTTAAAGGTTTATGGTAAAAAAAGAGCTGTGGGTGAGTTTGCAGTCAATTAAAATTATATACTTTAGGAAAAATCGAACAAATTGGCCCAAAATCAAATAAAATAAATATAAAAATAAACAACTGGTATTGGCATCTACCATGAAAAAACCTGTATCGGTCAATCTCTAATTTTCAAAATATAAAATTCAAAATACAGTCGTCCCTCGCTATATCACAGTTCACCTTTCGTGGCCTCGCCGTTTCACGGATTTTTTTTTTTTGGTACAACGTATGAGCGCGTCTTGTGTTCCTCCCCCTGCGTCCTGATTGGCTAAGGGATTGTAGACCATTGTCAATCAATCTCCTCCATGCCGTGTCTCCTGTGCAGTACAGAATGTGTTCAGCTGCCAAATTTACATAAATGTTCGATCTCTATCAGTGTGATTCTGAAGTGCAGCGCGATCAGGCAATGACCGTGCTTACCGTGAGGTACAGAGCTGAGTCCTTTCTCCTGCGGTCACCTCTGAGCCTGTCCCGACAGTGAGTCCTGATTCAGTTCTGGTTTAGTCCTGGTTTACTGTTTTAGTCCTAGTTCAGTCCTGCTTTAGTCCTCCTCTTCAGTCCTGTAATCAGTCCTAGGTTAGTCCTGGGTTAGTTCTGGTTCAGTCCTGGTTCAGTCCTCCTCTTCAGTCCTGGAATCAGTCCTAGGTTAGTCCTGGGTTAGTTCTGGTTCAGTCCTGGTTTAGTCCTCCTCTTCAGTCCTAGGTTAGTCCTGGGTTAGTTCTGGTTCAGTCCTGCTTTAGTCCTCCTCTTCAGTCCTGGAAGCAGTCCTAGGTTAGTCCTGGGTTAGTTCTGGTTCAGTCCTGGTTCAGTCCTGGTTTAGTCCTAGGTTAGTCCTGGGTTAGACCTAGTTTAGTCCTGGTTTATTCCTGGTTTAGTCCTGGTTTAGTCCTGGTTTAGACCTGATTTAGTCCTGGCTTAGCCCTGGTTTAGTCCTGAGTTAGACCTAGTCCTAGTTCTGAGTTAGTTTTTGTTTAGTCCTGGTTTAGTCCTCCTCTTCAGTCCTGGAATCAGTCCTAGGTTAGTCCTGGGTTAGGGTTAGTTCTGGGTTCTGGGTTAGTTCTGATTTAGTCCTGGTTTAGTGATCCTCTTCAGTCCTGGAATCAGTCCTAGGTTAGTCCTGGGTTAGGGTTAGGGTTAGTTCTGGGTTCTGGGTTAGTTCTGATTTAGTCCTGGTTTAGTCCTGGTTTAGTGATCCTCTTCAGTCCTGGAATTAGTCCTAGGGTAGTCCTGGGTTAGTCCTGGTTCAGTCCGTGGCGTAGGCAGCTGTACTGCGCGGGTGTGGGTCTCCAAAAACGGACCTGTGCAGGACTTTGCTCTGTAGGGCTTAATTACGGAATAAATGAATCTTCAGTTTGATAAATAAAGAAGGAGGAAAATAACATAAGGACGACCGCAGCTATAAGTTTCAAGAAGGATGCAACTGTCCTGTCTGAGAAATGTGTATAAAGCGTGTGGTGAGGGGTTTTACAACAGATAATTGTAAGATATAAAGTTGACTACATCGCGAATTTCACCTATCGCGGGTTATTTTTAGAACGTAACCCCCGCGATAAACGAGGGACCACTGTAAAATACTATATCTTTTGAACGGTGAAACGTCCTCAGATTGACGTCTATAAACAGGAAGTAGAAGCGTTGCATTAACAAGGGCCTACGTTACTCCCTCATTGTTCGAAATCCATAATTTGTTAAACGTATACACTATAACCTATTCCCTCGCAGCCTATTTATCACAGAGATGTTGTCAGCTGTTACGTAAGTCTGATACGGCCATGGTCCAGCAGATGTTTACATACAGGCCAGAGCGGTGTGATTAATGGACCATAAAAATAGCCTGAAACTCTCGCTATGAGCTTATTATGACTGTGGCCTACGCTCTGTTTAGGAGGGAGAGGCATTCAAAGACCAGCATGCATCTGTGTTCACGGCCAAGAAACACAGGCACATATGTCTGACCGCCGCTATAATAAATCACCGCTGAAGCCATTTTGGAAAAGTGTAAAAGATCGCTGGCGAGACGAGTCATTTTTTTGTTGTTGCGTTTTCTTTGAAACTGTAAAACTAACGGCTTTATATAATATGTTTTAGGACTGGCGATCGATGTGTGAAACTGTTTACTAAAATTAATAGTTTCAAAATGTGACTGTGGCACTTCAAATGACTTTAGTCGACTTTAAGAAGAATTGCGAGTAATTCAATCTGGGAAACACAAAGCTCTCGTTAAATATCTTGCAAAAAATATAATGCAAAAATGACTGAGTAGTACTTCGTGCATTACATTTGAATACATGAAGATTACGTGCGTCGAAATGTATTTTACAGACACTTTTTTACAGATCTAGTTCATTTTAAACTTGGCAGCAGTCCAAAGTTCTTGGGGTTTTTTCCACTAACATCTCAGTACTTCACTGCATTGGTGTTTGTTTGTTTTTTTAGCACTTTTCACAGTATTCAGAGGGCAAAGAGGAGGTTCACAGTTAAGGCACTGCTAACAACGCACCAGCACTATTTCCATATTTACAATAGAAACAAATATATAGTAAAAACATGCAGGCATGGGTATGGAGTAAAAAAGCTTTTAGAAATGTTTGTGTGCGTAGGTTACAAATCCATGCAGATTTGGCTGTAGTTGAGCATAAAATAAAAATTCGTAAACTCTCGAATGAGTCCAGTCGTACATAAAATGTGTTGTGTGTATTTTATCCATCAGAAAATGAATTGAAAATGTACGATTACACTTTCTTCAGTACGAATACAAATTTACACACGTGACTCGACAAAAATATGTAATTTTTTTACGTCATTTAGTTCTGGTTTAGTCCTGGTTCAGTCTTGGTTCAGTCCTGGTTTAGTCCTGGTTCAGTCCTGGTTCAGTCCTGGTTCAGTCCTGGTTTTGTCTTGGTTTTGTCCTGGTTTAGTCCCGGTTTACTCTTGGTTTAGTCCTGGTTCAGTCCTGGTTTAGTCCTGATTTTGTCTTGGTTTTGTCCTGGTTTTGGTTCTTGGTTCAGTCCTGGTTTTGTCTTGGTTTAGTCCTGGTTCAGTCCTGGTTCAGTCCTGATTTTGTCTTGGTTTTGTCCTGGTTTTGTCTTGGTTTTGTCCTGGTTTAGTCCCGGTTTACTCTTGGTTTAAGTCCTGGTTCAGTCCTGGTTTAGTCCTGATTTTGTCTTGGTTCAGTTCTGGCTCAGTTCTGGTTCATTCCTGGTTCAGTCCTGGTTTTGTCTTGGTTTTGTCCTGGTTTAGTCCCCTGGTTCAGTCCTGGTTCAGTCCGTACGTGAGGCTGAAGTCCGACATCTCGATCGATGTTTCTTCTGCTTGTGAAGTAATGTCGTATTTTTGACAGTGGAGTTTATTTTATGCTGAAAGCTTTCTTACTCCATACATGAGGCCATAGAGCTGCCTAAGAGCTAAAACACTGGCCTAACACACTGGGACAAAACCACTTGTATTATACAGCATCATGTTTTATTATTCCACCTGCTTTTTCAATAAGCTCACTGTTAAAAAAGTCTAAAGTCACAAAGGTAACACACACAGCTGCTAAAACCATAGGACTCCCCACACCCAACCTTACAGATCTTAACAACAGCTAAAGGAACCACTAAAGGAACACCTCACTCCTCTGACCTCAGGATGGACGTACAGGGCGCTCAGGTGCAGGAGGGCGCTTTTTGGCAGAAGCCTGATGCTCTCGGCCATCACATTTCTAAACACCAGGCCCCGCTGAGTGTACTGTAACGTCTACTGTAACGTGTCTGTGTGTGTTGTGTTATGAATTTCCTCCTTGGGAACAATTAAAGTCCAAAATCTAAAGTCTAAAGCAGGGGTGGGCAAACTTTTTGACTCGTGGGCCACAAAGGGTTCTAAAATTTGACCAAAGGGCTGGACCATAAGCAGATGGATGGAGTATTTTGGTAATCCACCTCATAAGAGAAAAAAATAACATGGGATATGCAGAAAACATATCCTGTGTTATTGAACTATCCCATGAAAACCATTACAACAGGATTACAACAAAATATCTGTCTTTCAAATTAAACGGTATTTGCTATTTATTAAAATTATTTTTAAAACATTATTATTATTATTATTATTATTATTATTATTATTATTATTTGTTGTTTTTATTATTTTATTATATTTTTTTATTATTATTATTATTCAAGTTTGGCGAGCTGGATTAAAAAGATTAAAGGACCGCATATGGCCCCTGGGCCGTAGTTTGCCCACCCCTGGTCCAAAGTCTTGTATGTACTATTACACAAAAAACATATACAGAACCTTTAAAATACAGGTTAGACTATTACAGCACAATCAAGATTTTACTAAGAATTTTGCTTTCGTAAGGTTTTTTAAGGTTCAGATCAGAGTGTCAGAAAAATGCTTTTCTTGAGCAAAATATGTCACTGCGTTTTGGAAGTTCTTTTCTTCTCAACTTTTTTTTCCACAAACTGCCACTTAACTGATGTAAAACTATGATAGCCATTTACCCAGGGCCGCCACGGGTCTTAAAAAGGTCTTAAATTTCATATTTCTAAATTAAGGCCTTAAAAAGTCTTAAATTATAATGTCCAAGTCTTATTTTTTCACAAAGGTCTTAAATTTCATTAGCCTTTTTTTTTGTATACTCAACCGGGCTGCAGTGCAATCTCGATCTCTCTCCCTCCTCTATTTCACTCCATCAAGTTAGGCACTACAGCTCTCTCTTTCTTTCTCTCTTTCTCTCTTTCTTTCTTTCTCTCTCTCTGGTTGAAGCACTTTAAAAGAATGTGAGTCAAGACAATGTGAAAGGTTAGTTTATCTTGTTAGAATGTTATAAATGCTTTTTTTGGCCATTTTACAAGCAGTGCATACTACTACAAATGAGTTCTGAATGAGATTTTATAATAACACTATTCTTTCTTATTTAAAGCAGTGAGTAATGGTCATTAAAAGAATTGGACCTGGTGTTTTTTGCCAACATAATGGCTGCGATGTTGGTCTTAATTTTCATTTAAGCGGTCTTAAAAAGGTCTTAAATGTGGGGTAGTCAAACCTGTTACCACAAAAACTATTTTACAGAACATATCTCTTGTATACAGCCTAGATATTATTACTTTTAATATTTTTTTCTCTTTGTTATTATATCGTGATTTGTGGTATCATCAAAGGTCTCATAATAATATCGTAGGTCATCCTAGTATATTAAATTAAACGTTTCTTTGCTTAAATTATGAACATTGTTATGATGCAGCAACAACTAAAAAACAGAGAGAACTACATGGACCATGATCCTTTGCTGCGTTTCAGTCCAATCTGCATGAGGAAATAACTGTTATGCACATTCACATTGGTATTAAAAAAAAATAAAGATAAGAACTAAGAAAAAAAAGTGATTGTATTTCTGTTAGAGGGGTTAGTTTATGGAACAACCTGAGTGATGATTTTAAAAAAGTCCAACACTGTAGAAGCCTTTAAAAAAAAATAAAAAAAAGTGTATGAAGTGTTATGTTTTCAAAGATACAGAGCTCTGGAATGAATGAATTATGCATTAAATTTAGTTTGTTTTAATTTATATTTTGTCTCTTATATATACAGTCATAAGTCATAACTGAAATTGTAAATGTAAACTTGCTGTTCATACTAGGGATGGGCATTCGATTAAATTTTCTTAATCGATAAATCATTAACGTTTTATACTAAAAGTATCATAATCATTATTACTATCTGCACTAGTAATCTGCATAAATAAATTCAACTTTACGACATATAAACTGTAACCACTATAAAGTCGCATCAGCCCGTTTGACATTATGTGTTGCTTTGTGAAAGTCTTACAGACACAAAACTTAAAACCACATGGCTAATTTGCATAAACTAAGTGAAGAAAAAAACAGCTCTTGTGCACTGATGCGGTCAACTTCTATTGGATTAAAGGACACGACTCAGTGGAATACAGGTTAGTGTGACCATATTTGCGTTTGTCAAAACCAGGACACCGTACGGGGGGTGGGAGGTGGGGCCTCGTCATCGACATTGAGCGACTCTCACCTGGCAAATCTTTTTCATGTTTTTCGGTGTCCTGGTGCTTTGAGGTCCCTGACACCCCCACTGGACACCGAAACATATGTGCCTACTATGTACACTGTGTACATGGACTCACACTTGTCTCGACCGGGACGGAAAGCGGGGAAATTCTTGTACAAGTCATCGTTAAATGTGCATTTGTGCTTCGGTGTGTTGCAGACTGACCGACTGTTTGTGTGCAGAGAGACACAAGAGCCGCTCAGTTTAATGGCTCAATGAAAGGTAATGAAAACCCAAACATTTGCATCACTTTATAAAAAAAAAAAAAAAAAAAAAAAACCCGGATGGCCAAGACATGACGTGGAAAACGGACATGTCTGGGGAAAAACGGGTGTTTGGTCACCCTACGCTACGCACAGCAACCAACATTCAGTTTGTCGATTAAAAATGAACGTAATCGATGAAATTCTTAATAATCAATTATCGATGAATCAACTAATCATGCCCATCCCTAGTTCATACGCTTTTTTTGTTCTTGGAATTCTGTCATTGTTTAATAGGGTTAGACATTATAAATTCTTTTTACTTCAGCCTAAACCCTTTCGGTCATGATCTATGGGACTGTAGTATATGCAGTGTTGGGGAGTAACGGATTACATGTACCGGAGTTATGTAATCAAGTACAAGTACAAGTACGAGTACAAATTATGAGTAACTGTATTCGGTTACAGTTACTGTTTCAGTGAGTGGTGATTGGATTACAGTTACTTTGTTGAAATAAATTGATTACATGGTGGGATTTTCCTGTTTTCACATTTTGGGCTAAATCAGGACTAAACCAGGACTAAACCAGGACTAAACCAGGACTAAACCAGGACTAAACCAGGTCTAAACCAGGACTAAAACCAGGACTAAACCCGGACTAAACCAGGTCTAAACTAGGACTAAAACCAGGACTAAACCCGGACTAAACCAGGACTAAAACCAGGACTAAAACCAGGACTAAAACCAGGTCTAAACCAGGTCTAAACCAGGTCTAAACCAGGACTAAAACCAGGACTAAACCTGGACTAAACCAGGTCTAAACTAGGATTAAAATCAGGACTAAACCAGGACTAAAACCAGGACTAAAACCAGGACTAAACCAGGCCTAAACCAGGACTAAAACCGGGACTAAAACCAGGACTAAACCAGGTCTAAAACCAGGTCTAAAACCAGGTCTAAACCAGGACTAAATCCAGGACTAAACCAGGACTAAAACCAGGACTAAACCAGGTCTAAACCAGGTCTAAACCAGGTCTAAACCAGAGCCTATTTGAAGAGAACAAACATGAATTTTCAGGATGTGGTTGCTACATTCATGTAGTTTTAAAAAACATGACAATATTAAGTAATCCAAAGTATTCAGATTACGTTACTCACTTTAAGTAATTTAATGGATTACGTTACAAACTACATTTTGGGGTGAGTAATCTGTAATCTGTAGGGGAATACATTTTAAAAGTCACCTTCCCAACACTGAGTATATGTTATGTTTTGTTTTTAATAACATAATAATAATAAACTACTACTGCTACCACATTGTGAAAATATCTTAGAGAAATTTGGAAATCGTTACATCCCTAGTGTGAGCTCTTGTGCCCAAATAATTTCCCTTGTGGATGTTTTGTCTATGTCAAGTTTAAAGTCCAAGTTTAGTCCAAAGTTCCAAATAATTAGAAAACATGAAACCCTGAGCACTTTAAATTCAGGATGAACCCTTCACCGCCCGAGACGGTGAAATATATTCGCCATTCAAAGTTCACGGAGTTCAGTCCACGTCAAACCTGGAGGGGTCTGGGAGTGGAGACACCATGTTTTGAAAAGTTAAATAAATATTCTGAGAGTGGTCACCCTGCTGTGGATGTTTAATTTGTAAAATATAAACAAAAGTGTCCTGGCGTTTTGTCTGTGGCACACTGGGCACGGCTCTGCTCTAATTAAACTGTCAGAATCAGGCGTTATGTAATTTTCATTAGAACAACAGTATGGGGTCCTCCTTTAATCTCTGCTCTGTGGTTAGCCTTAATAAGCACCTGACAAAGTGAATTTATGAGTGTTTGGTGTAACCCTATATGACCACTCAGGTATTTTAAGAGACGCTAAAGCAGCACCTTTACACCACATGCAATATTGTCTATGTGCTGTATGTTTACCTACTGTGGGAATATTATTGACAAATCATGTAATGTGACACAGTACATGTCCATAACCACACGACAAAACAATGTTAGAGAAGCATTATTGGATCTGATGTGTAAATAAATGAATAAAACTAAAACTAAAAACATGCAGTAAATTCATAGCTCAGCACTGTTTGTTTTTCTTTAAAAGTCCTACATTACGCAATATTGACTCTTGTGAGCTTTAAGCCATGTTCTAATGATATTACCTCCTCAAATACAGACCTGGAGTTGTGTTTTGTTTCATTCACACGTCTGACTAATCCTTTATTAGTCTGTCTACTAGGAATGTATAAATAACCAAAATATCGTAATATCGTATCATCAAAAGTCTCACAATAATATCGAAGGCCCTTACAATAGATCGAATTACAAGTCTCTTTCCTTAAAAAAAATTGTTATGGTGATTTTAATGTCTTTCTTATTCTGTAAAGCACTTTAAATTACTTTGCGTGCTATAGAAATAATAACAGTACCAAAGGCTTTTCAAGGCTGTTAAAAGAAAAAAGTAGCAAATTCACAATTTTGTTAGCTTACCACAAAATACTGCAATAAATATCGAACCGTGAGATGCACATTGTAAAAATATCGTATTGAGGGACACTGATATCGTTACAACTCTACTCTGTACATGTCCAAACCTCAAAATGCTCTGTTCCACCGAGTGATGTCATGAAGAGCTTTTAACTTTTGTTCAGTAGAGATTGGCAGTTCCGGGGCAGAAATGATCCAAATGATTCTCGTGAAGGTGTCAGGAGTTTAAAAACATATTGGAGCACTTCCTGTATTACCACATGACATCACAAGGTGGAAAAATGTAAGATGAGCCCAGTCTAAATATGCAGGGTTTGTGAGTTAAACATGTGTGAATGAAACAAAACCCAACTCCAGGTCTGTTTATGATGTGAAACGACGTTATAACATGGATCAGAAAACACCGTAATATGCGCCGTTTACTTTCTGTAAATATTTAAAGCTACATGTTCCTTCTGAGTGTACTCACCGAGCACCTCCGCAGTCGCCATGATCTCACAGGTGTACATCGCAGCCATGAGTCTCTGGGGCTGGGCCTGAAAAGCCTGTCTGCACGCCTCTTTAGTCGCCGCGATCAGCTGACCAGACACAGGCCCGTAACAGTCCGCCTCCGCCCGCCGTTTGCTCTGTCCCGCCGTCTCCCCCGGGCCCTCGCCGTCCCCCGCCGCGTCCTGGGACACGGAGTCTTCTTCCACAGAGTCCCGGTGCTGCAGGGCGGCGCTGGTCTGGACATCCCAGCGCTCCACCGAAAAGCAAACTCCCATCAGAGGCTCTTCGCACATGGGCCCGGACAGCGTGGCCAGCTGGAAGCCGCTCACGATGCTGTTGTCGAGGTCTCTCAGTGTGTTTTGGGGCTTGTCTCCATGACGACTCAGACACTGCCACACGGACGGGCGCGAGTACGAGTCCACGCTGTTCAAGAGGATGTTTGGACCATACCTGAGGGAAGCAAAAACAAGAGAGTGGGGTAACAAAACAGGTGGAGACTTAAAACAACTGTTAAAGCTCCTGTATTACACAAAACTGACTCTTGTGAGATTTTAGTCATGCTATAGGCAAGTTTCAGCTGACATCATTGTTATTAAAAGCCCGCGTTGCATGCTGGGAAATATTTTGGTCGGAGGCAAGAAACATGATAGTGGTCAAACACAGTGCGTAACCTTGTGTATTTATCCCCGATAATGGTAAATTCCTGCTGCATTATCGGATGCACAAATAGAAGCACGGAAGAAGGAAAATGTATTTTTCATATTCTGAGTGAAAAGAACCGCTAACGGTGAATTAAATGACTTTCAAACATTCGCAGAGCAAACGTAGAAGATCCTAACAAACCGTGGACTCCAACAAGTTCAACAACACATCGAGACTCTTGGAGGTTTTCATCTTTTCTGCTGTGAATGGCCCAGGAGTTTCCACCAAGTCATTGTGGATATCGCCGAAGTGAATATTTGTCCAAGTAGTTGGCGATTCCGACCAGAAATTTGGTTTGGTCCACGCTTTGTAGGGGTTGAAAAGGGTGATTTGGCGTCTTATGACCAATTTCTGGTCAAATTGTCTTGGGTCCTCTGCCGTTAGAGTGGATAAATAACCGGGATCAATACCCTTTACGTGCTTTCTCGCTCCATCCGTCATGTTGAATTAGTGTTTATTGCCGCCGACCAAAATAATTCCCAGCATGCAACGCGCGCTTTTGTCAACAATGAAACTCGCCTATAATGTCTTACCTCCTCAAAAATATCCTCCTGAGACCTGGCAAATTCATTGGTGTCCTTTAAGGTGGACATTTGAGTTAACCAGTCGATCTTTTAAGTGTTTTGAGACAGAGTCTTAATGGGGGGACTAGGTTCCTCTGCCTAAATAGGGCTGGAGGATTATAGGGTGATCATGTCCAGGATCAAAAATTAACTAAATAGGAGTAAGTTTGTGGCTGCACTATGATTAGAAAATAAGAAATTAAAGGGGAGTCCAAAAACGGACTGTAAAAGCTTGTCAGAGATGTTCGTCATCTCTTAGGTTTTTCTTTGGTTGTTAACTTCACATGGATTTAAAACCAAAATGTCCCTGGTGTCCATTACAGATAAAACACATGAAAATAAAATTAATAAAAGATGTTCATTTACCTCCAAATAGAAAATCACAAAAAATATATATATATATTGCAATACACTTTTTTTCTTCAGGTCCCAGGAGGATATACCTGGAGTTGTGTTTTGTTTCATTTACACAAGTTTTTGTAATCTTGTTTTATTAGTTTGTCCACATCTCAAAAGCTCAAAAGGCTCTGTTCCACCTCGTGATGTCAAACAGCACTAAGCAATATTACAATTCAGATCTGTGGAGAGTTGCTCCTATAGGCGAGTTTCATTGTTGACAAAAGCGCGCGTTGCATGCTGGGAATTATTTTGGTCGGCGGCAATAAACACTAATTCAACATGAGGGACGGAAGCGAGAAAGCACGTAAAGGGTATTGATCCCGGTTATTTATCCACTCTAACGGCAGAGGACCCAAGACGATTTGACCAGAAATTGGTCATAAGCATCGACGGACGCCAAATCACCCTTTTCAACCCCGACAAAAGGTGGACCAAACCAAATTTCTGGTCAGAATCACCAACTACCTGGACAAATATTCACTTCGGCGATATCCACAATGACTTGGTGGAAACTCCTGGGCCATTCACAGCAGAAAAGATGAAAACCTCCAAGAGTCTCGATGTGTTGTTGAACTTGTTGGAGTCCACGGTTTGTTAGGATCTTCTACGTTTGCTCTGCGAATGTTTGAAAGCCGTTTACTTCTCCGTTAGTGGTTCTTTTCACACGGAATACGAAAAGACATTTTCATTCTTCCGTGCTTCTATTTGTGCATCCGATAATGCAGCAGGAATTTACCATTATCGGGGATAAATACGCGAGGTTACGCACTGTGTTTGACCACTATCCTGTTTCTTGCCTCCGACCAAAATATTTCCCAGCATGCAACGCGGGCTTTTAATAACAATGACGTCAGCTGAAACTCGCCTACTGACAGGATGAATCACTGTATTTTTGAGCAACAGAAACACCCGTAATGAATAAATGGGTCTCCAACCTGTCACTCGGGAGCTACCAGCAGCTCTCCACCCCCTTCAAAGTAGCTCACCAAGGGATTTCGGAATTAAACCATTGTGCTGAGTAACAAAAATGTGATTAATTACATGCCTGTTACCATTGTACTGGCATCATTTTGAAGGCCAACATTGTGAACTAATAAATGGACAATGGTTTTTGTTTTATAGGCATTTAGCTGTGCAATGGTTCGCCTACTTTCTTATAATCGTCTCAAATTCTTGCAGCCGTTAAAATGAGAAGCTCTCTGGCATTTTTGTTTCACTGGAGGAAAAAGGTTGGAGACCCCTGTGCCAAATGGGTTTGTTTAATGTCATACCATGGAACATTCCAGGCAAAACAATAGCATCTCCATGGAAACAACCACCAGAAAAGTTGAGCAGCGCACCTTTAAGCTTATGTGCGTTTTAAAAAGTAATTCAATCTGCAAGTTTAGATTTAAAGGTGCATTGTGTGTAACTTTTCTGGTGGAAGGTTCGTCAAATCCTTTTCTCCTTGAAGATGTTGTTGCTTTGTCTGGAATTTTAAACCTTTCTATCTTCATGGAAACCAAACGAGACCAAGTTACAGGTCAGATCTGTGGAGAGGCAACCCCGCTCACCTGTGATTGAAGGTAATGTTGTTTAATGTCATACTGTGGAACATTCCAGGCAGAGCAATGACACATCCATAGAAACAAGCAGGTGACGAATCCGTGTATCATCCGTTCATTGTTTTAAATATAAAAATAAAACCAAAAATAAGAAAACGAAAAAACAACAATTTTCTTCATTATTTGTTCTCCAAAATCAAAATGAAAACCAGGACTGAACCAGGACTAAAACAGGACTAAACTAAGGCTAAAACAGGACTAAAACAGGACTAAACTAGGGCTAAAACAGGACTAAACCAGGGCTAAACCAGGACTAAAACCAGGACTAAACCAGGAGCTAAAACAGGACTGAACCAGGGCTAAACCAGGACTAAACCAGGACTGAACCAGGAGTAAAACAGGACTGAACCAGGGCTAAACCAGGACTAAAACAGGACTAAACCAGGGCTAAACCAGGTCTAAACCAGGTCTAAAACAGGACTAAACCAGGGCTAAACCAAAGGACTGAACCAGGAGTAAAACAGGACTAAACCAGGGCTAAACCAGGACTAAAACAGGAGTAAAACAGGACTAAATTAAGGCTAAAACAGGACTAAACCAGGGCTAAACCAGGTCTAAACCAGGTCTAAAACAGGACTAAAACAGGACTAAAACAGGACTGAACCAGAAGTAAAACAGGACTAAACTAAGGCTAAAACAGGACTAAAACAGGACTAAAACAGGACTAAACCAGGACTGAACCAGGTCAGTAATGAAAAAAACGGATAATGGTCTTTTCCAGTTTCTGTGAATTAAACTGCGATGCCGGACTTTTGGGCCGCATACGGACTAAACCAGGTCTAAACCGGTCTCAGTCCCGGTCTGGTCCCAGTCTCAGTCCTGGTTTTAGTCCCAATCTGGTCCCGGTCTGGTCCCAATCTCAGTCTTGGGCTGGTCCTGACTAAACCAGGACTAAACGGGAACTGAACCAGGACTGAACCAGGAGTGTCGGGACAGGCCCAGAGGTCATGAGAAACTGGGAGAAAGCCGGGACCAAGACTGGGACCGGGACCGAGACCGAGACCGGGACCGAGATCAGGACTGAGACCGGTTTAGACCTGGTTTAGTCCGTATGCGGCCCAAAAGTCCGGCATCGCAGTTTAATTCACAGAAACTGGAAAAGACCATTATCCGTTTTTTTCATTATTCATTTAAACACAAAATCGAAAACTGAAAAACACAAGTCGTCATCTTTTTTTTTTTTTTTTTTTTCATTTTGGTTTTGGAGACAAATAACGAAAAACCAGAAACCATCATGGAGTTGTTTTATTAAATCAATCCTAGATGATCCAGCTATAGATCTTCAGAAAATGCTTCCACTGCCGACAGTACAATTCCCAAAACAGTGTCCTATCATTCAAACATAATTCAAATCAAGAGCTATGATCCTCA
This sequence comes from Boleophthalmus pectinirostris, assembly GCF_026225935.1. Lineage (NCBI taxonomy): Eukaryota > Metazoa > Chordata > Actinopteri > Gobiiformes > Gobiidae > Boleophthalmus > Boleophthalmus pectinirostris. The sequence continues at coordinate 33,750,789 of NW_026571140.1, forward strand.
AAGTAATCATTACAATATTATTTTTAAGAGGCTGTCCGGACCTACTTCAGCAAATCGAAAATACTACAGGCTGCGCAAGGACTCTCAAGTGTTATTAAGTCCAATGGAGCACAGACATTGATATCTGAAAGGACACAATTTAATTATCTTAAATGTTTTTACTATTTTATTGCGGATTTCTTGAGTGGTGGACAAACTGTATCTGTATCTAATTACGTAGTTTTCTAATATAAAGAAACTACATTGAGATTATACGAGCAAAGATTTGTGTTCTTTTTACAGCAGTGAAAATGTGAGTTAAAGAACAAATCGGAATAAGAGCAACAGCGAACCCTTTCATAAAATGTTCCATTGCTGTAAACAAAAAAATAACTCATATTAAAATGATTTATCTCATGCATTAAAGCCAGGTTTGTATGTTTTTGTAATCTGATTAGAGGTAAATATGTTAAATATATATGCTAAGTATATCTATAACCTGGAATATTTATTTATGTTGAATATACAGATGCTTATTAATGTTCACTGTCAATTAATAATAATAATAATAATAATAATAATAATAATAATAATAATAATAATAATAATAATAAATAATTAACATAAATAAACATTTTATTCTCATAAATTCTGTCTATGACCATAAACTTACAGCAAGTCTTTCCATACCCTTTAGTGCACAGGTGTCAAACATAAGGCCCGGGGGCCAGATCCGGCCCTCCAAGACCTTCAATGTGGCCCTTGGCTGATTTTGTACTAAAATATTTTAATTATATTTTCTATTAAAATATTGTTTATTTTCTGCAGTGTTTATCATAGCAGCGTCTCCAGCGTCTCTGTACGTGGCCCCTCCCACCAGAGCAGCACAAATGAAGACTTGTCTCTTTCCAAACGCTCTTAAAGGACGATCGTTTTGACTGTTGACCGTGACACCCTCATCAGCAAAATGTCCAAAATGAGAAAAGTGGAGCCGAGTGCAGGATTTTACAAGAAAAATTGTCTTATTCCTGTTTCAATACAAGTTAATGTTAAACATTGTGCTGAAATTGCATTTTTCTTAAAGTTTCAGGTTGTCCATAATATTATAATATTTTGTAAAAGAAAGAGTTCATCAATTAAAAAAGATTTCTGTAATAGATTTGCGTTTCTCTGCACAAATATTTGAACCTATTGTTATTTTTGGGGTTTATATGACATGAGTTTTCTGATCCGGCCCTTGTGGGATCAAAGTAGGTTGGATACGGCCCCCGGACCAAAATGAGTTTGACACCCCTGCTTTAGTGGGACCCTTTTTTAACTTACATAACATATACATTTTAGCACTGTCCTCCTATCTCCCTCACAACATTGATATAAGAAGAAGTTAAAACCGCATAGAAGTAAAATACCCCCTTTTTAAGACATTAAGTTACAAGATAAATACGTGATTTATTGTTTTTAAAGTTCTATATTATGCAAAATTGACTCTTGTGAGCTTGAAGCCATATTATAATGTTGTTACCTCATCAAAAACATACCTGGAGTTGTGTTATGAGTCATTCACATATTTGAGTAACTCTTTATTATGTCTGTCTAAATCTCTAAAGCTCAAAATGCTTTATTCCACCTTGTGATGTTATGAAGCAGTAGTTTTCAAGGTACTTTTTACTTTTTGTGTAGCAGAGATTGAATATTTAAAGGCTGAAATTATCCAAATATTTCTAGTGAGTGGTTTGTGTTGCATTTTTTTGTATGAAAAGTGCTCTATAAATATTGATTGAGTGAGCCCCGTGTCAGTTTTTGATGAGGAAACAACATTATAGCATAGATCAGAAAATAGCGTAATGTGGGCCCTTTAAAGTCAGATCAAAGTTGTGAGAGAGTAACCAATTTTAATTTGAGCCATTTGAGACTTTTTTAACCAAATAATACAACTACAGTCTCCCCTTGCACTACACCACTTTATATTGTGTTTGTACAATATTAATCAGAATTAAAAACAGTAAATATGTTACGTGTAGATGTAAAATACCCCCTCTTTAAAAGTGCATTGTGTAACTTTTCAGGGGAAGGGTCCGTCAAATGCTTTTCTCCATGGAGATGTCTGAAATGTTTCACAGTATGGCATTAAAACTATCAACATGGGGACCAAACCAGGCCAAGTTAGTCTGTGCATAGACAGACAAAATCCTTGTTTTTCTAGGTATTTTTGAGCTATAAAATTACCTGTAATTAAATAAATGTAAGAAAGTGCTGTTTAATGTTTAAAATTGTCAAAAATTCGACATATTGATAGAAACACGACTGTGATGGACTCCCGACCGAAAAATTACACAGTGCATCTTTAAAGACAATAAGTTACAACACGCAAGATAAACACATCTCCTAATTCATTATCTTTAAAGAACCAAAGTTGTGAGAGAAAAAAAATAATAATTTCTTAAATTTTACTGTAATTTCTGAACTATAAGCTGCTACTTTTTTCTCACACATTAAACCCTGCAGCTAATAAAACGATGTGGCTGACATGAAACTAGACAGTACAGTGGCTCTTTTTGCAGGAGACATGCGCAGAGCGTGGGGAGAGATGGGGGTGATGCGCTGAGTAAGATGCTAGTTTTATTGTGTTTTGTGTGTTTTCCTCATGGAAAATACATGGAGAAATGCAGATGATGCAGCGTTTAAGTTCAAGGCAATTGATGTGGCTGTCAAAGAAGGAAATCGAGCAGCTGCATGTGAGCTCGGCATCGATAAGTCAATGGAGAGATTTTGGTGATGACAAAAACTGACTCAATGCAAAAAGATGACAAAAGCTTTCAGAGGCGATAAAAGCAGAAGGCCCGAACTTGAAAACGTTCTTGAAGACGTGGACACCTGCGGCTTATATTCAGGTGTGGCCTATATATGTACAATTTTTACATTTTGTTCAAATTTAGTCAATGCGGCTTATATTCAGGTGTACTCAATAGTCCAGAAATTACGGTAATTTGAGCCATTTGATACTTTTACCAAATAATACAACTACAGTCTCCCCTTTCCACACACCCCTCAGTGTAAACGTGTCTTCATTGTGTTAAATAACTGGTTTAGTGTGCAGACTTCTCACCTGCGTGGTCCAAAAGCCCAGATACGATCCACAGCGTTCCTCCACCTGTGCCCCTGCAGCAGAGCCTCCAGTTTGAGCTTCAGCTCCGAGATCTGCTCCAGGCTCCTGGGACTCACCTCCAGCTCTCGGCCCTCCCTCAGAGACAGATTCACCTGCTCCAGAGTCCGGATCAGCTCGGCACTGTTCTCCAACAAACTCGTTACCTCTGAGAAACGTGGGGAGCAAAAACAGAATATAAATGTCATTTGAAAGTAACCACTGCTCAGGAAAATGTCAATCATGCATGTGTGTGTAAGTGAAAGCATGTGTGTGTGGGTGAGGAGTGAACGTATGACTCTTATCTGTAGGCTGGTTGAAAAATTAACCATCTTGGGTATAAAAAAATCAAATAAACATACAGATGGTAGCTTCATGCACAACCATTTGAGCTTGGGTGTGGTAACATATGTGCTCAAAATGTCATTATTATCAGATTTTTGGTGTTAAAAGATTATTAAAACGACTTGTAAACAGCAAAATCATCTAGATATTCTTTCTGATCATGGTCCCTCTTCCTACCCAGATCAGAATTTGCGGTTTTCATGTCATTTAAATCATCTGACAGGTCCAGAAATGTATTTATAATCAGATTTTGGTGTGGAAACAAGTCAGAGTCAGAGCTGTGGTCTCACCCTGTGGCAGAGGAATGGCCCGGATGCTGACAGTGGCCAGTCTGTTTGGAGTGGTGAGAGTGACCAGACCAGAGGAGTCCACCTGCAGAGTGTCAGAGGAGCGGCTCTGAGAGGAATCCTCCTTCACCTGGAAACAACATAAAACAAGAGAAACCTTCAACATAAGAAACTGTTAATAAACTCTTCTCAATTATTATGAGATTATAATAACACTTACTTATAATTATATCATTATATTATTCTTTGAAGGCTACAATTGGTTAATTATAGGGATGTAACAATAACCCAAATATCGTGATATCGTATCGTTAAAAGTCTCACAATAATAGCATGAGCTGTCACAATATATCGAATCACAAGTTCCTTTGCTTAAATACATGGTTTTATAGTAGCAACAGCTTATAAACATCGAGAACTACATATCCCATGATTCATTTCAGTGCAGACAACATGAAGTTATATGTTTTTACTTGAATTCTTGGGATTATGATGGAAATAATTCACACCAAAACTCTTGTCAAGGTGTTTTAAAAGCAAAAAAGTGTCCCATCTACAATTATATCAGCCTCACCAAAATATCGCAATAAATATCGTACCATGAGATGCATATTGTAATAATATCGTACCGAAAGAGTCGTTACATCCCTAGTTATTTATAGCCTTAGAATTTCTAAAAGGGAACGATTATTGGTGTACAGTAACATTATCAAAAAATATGTGGCTGTTATCTGTTAGTGTTTGTATCCTTACAAAATATACAATGCAAATCAATAATGCATATGCCATGTTGATGATGGTAGTTATTATTGTGCAATTACTGTAGATAAGTTGACCACTCACTGTATCATAACAAAAACATCTGCCCTTTCTGTATTAATTCATATTGGCCAATAAAAAGTTGTGATGTCATCTTAAACCCAACAATTTACAGTATATGACAGTATATATAAATTATTACTAGGGCTGGGTATCATTAAGAAGTTGCTGATACGATACATACCTCGATACACAGGCCAGGATACGATACATATCTCTATACAGTGCATTTTCGATTCGATACGATATATTTCAAAACAATTTGATACAGTTCGATAAAAAATAAAGGCTAAATCATGGCTATGACACTAAAAGTCTTAATTAAACCACTTCTTGTGCAAAGTGAATATGAAAAACACCCATTTTAATCATCAAAACTGTGAAGCGTGAGTTCGGGCACCAGCCAATCAGCGAACAGCAATACATTCTGTGTTGGCATCGATTCCCGAGATCGAGGATTTAAAGCCGGAACAAAGAGAATGTTTGGTGAATTTTATCACGGTTATTGCCATTCTTCCTACAGAATTTGAGAAAAGCTTAATACACCAGTAAGCCCCGTTAGCGGCGCATTACATACGTCACGACCAAATAGAAACGATTGGTTACATTAAAAAAAGTACCCGCCTAATGTTGAGCGAACGATTCCTAATGCTGTGAGGTCAGGCGGTTTTCACAAAGTGAAACTGGCTGATGAATCAGGCTACTAATTATTACAATCAATCCATCAAATCTAAATGGTATTTTAATTGAACTATTGAAGTATTTCTACAATCAATTTTCTCTTCATCCACATATTCCTAATTTAACATCATTTTACTTTTACCAAGCTGAAGAGTTGATATTTGATTGTATTTCTCATGGCAATCAGAACAAAATAAGTGCCAACTGCAAAAGCTCCACATGAATCAATTACGTCTATAACACTTGGGATTAACTTTGAACGTCTTGATAACTTTTGCTGAATTCCCTCTTTGTTACAGACCTGGTGAATAATGGCCACTTTATGCTGCCTGCCCATCTCCTCGTTCACCATGTCCACTTTAGGAGGTCGGACCACTGTCTCTCTGAACGGGATGATGGGTTCAGAGGCGCTGATTTCAATTTTAGCAAATCTGAAAAACAAAAAACAAAACAGAAATGTCACTGTCATTGAGTGCGTATACATGCACATCGGTATCCCGGTTATGTTCGGGTTGTTTGAGTATCCTGCTTTCTTCATGATGCATGTAAACACACTACCCCAGTTTCAGTATCCCGGTTATTAGAAATCGGGACACTGTAGCTGGTATATTCTGATAGTAACCGGGATACTGTGGCATGTGTACACAGTATCCCGGTTACTGCAACATAAATTTGCGCATGCGTCCAAAAGACACTTACTTTTCAGCCTTTTCACCACAACAATAGCGACATAAATACAGTAAAGTGACCATACATGAGTGAAATGACTGCGCCAAACCTGCACACGTACAGCCTGGACTCGTATGATCGCTAAAAAGTTAAACATGAAACATCTCCTATGCGCACAGAAGAAGAGACTTACTATCATCAGCCACTCCTCTGTCACAGAAAAAAACACATATAATCCACTGAGTCGTGTCCTTTAGTCCAACAAAAGCTGAACCGCATCAGTATCACAAAGAGCGAGCTGTTTTTATCAGCACTAAGAGTTTATGCAAATTAGCCATGTGGTCTTAAGTTTAATTTAAGTAAAACGTAAACAAATGTATCAAACGGGCTGATGCGGTTATGGTTTATATGTTATAAAGTAGGGATGGGCATTCGATGAAATTTTCTTAATCGATCGTCGAGAGAATTAACGATCGATTATCGATTAATCATGAACGTTTTTATATGAAAAAATATCATCATTATTATTACTATCTGCACTCCTAATCTGCATAAATAAATTCAACTTTACGACAAATAAACCGTAACGACTCTAGAGCCACATCAGCACGTTTATTATTATGTGTTTAATTCAGTTTTGTTCAACTCTCACAGAAACGAAACTTAAAACCGCATCGCTAATTTGCATAAACTAAGCGAAGATAAAACTACAGCTCTTGTGTCGCTGATGCGGTCAACATCTGTCGGATTAAAAGACATGGTTCAGTGGAATACAGGTTAGTGTGACCATATTTGCGTTGTCAAAACCAGGACACTGTACGGGGGGAGGGAGGTGGGGACTCGTCATCGATATTGCGCGACTCTCACCTGGCAAAGCTTTTTCCCACTGGACACCGAGACATATGTGCTGCTTTATACACTGTGCACATGGACTCACACTTGTCCCGACCGGAACGGAAAGTGTGGAATTTCTTGTACAAATCATCGTTAAATCCGCATATGCACTTCGGTACGTTGCAGGCGGACTGACTGTTTGCGTTTGCTCGCTCCTTCTGAGTGCAGAGAGACACATGTACAGACCCGTTTGGTGACGCTACACACAGCAACCTACATTCGGTTTGTCGATAAAAATTTACGTAATCGATGAAATTCTTAATAATCAATTATCGATTAATCGACTAATCATGCCCATCCCTATTATAAAGCTGAGTTTATTTATACAGAATATTTTAATAAAAAATCTACACGTTGGGTTTGATCTGTGCAGTGGATTGTGGGATACCTCATAGCTCCGTACCGCTGGTTAGAACCTCCCGAGCTTCTGACGCTAAAGGAGCTCATGTTTGTTTATATTTTTCCTGGTTTATTAAAATTAAGTAAATTTTGCGTTTGCACATTTGTAAGATTATACCAAGAAACCGGGATACTCCATTTGATCGTGTACATATGAATATGAGTATCCCGGTTTATCACCCTGCATGTATACGCAGTATCCCGAATACTACCATAACCGGGATACTAATGTACACACTCACTGTTTAGGCCTGTCACGATAACATAGTTTGAAGTATGATAAATATATTGCTGAAAAAAATATAGACGATTAAAAATGTGGGTCCGGTCAAGCGGTAACGGAGGGAAACGGGCAGATTTTTGACATTCAAATGTCTCTTATTCTGAAACTAGAGGGACTATTGAAATAAGTAAAGTATCAGAATGTAGGAAAGAGTTACACTCCAACAGGGTAAAGTTAAACCTGTGATATTCTTTCAAGTTGTTGACAAAAATTTAAAAAACTCATGTCGGTAATGGAGGGAATGAAATATGCAGCACTTTTTGGGCAATAAATACAAACAGTGATAACTCTTGGTTCTCACATATCCTTAACAAACTGGTTTGAATATTTGCTTCATATAGTTTTCTACCATATGGTACAAGATTAGGTTGAGAAACCTCTTACTTTTTGAGTCATGAGATTTTTTATTAAAGGAAACTATTTCTATAAAATATGTCAGTCCTTCCAAGCAAATTTTTATCATTTTAAATACTTTTTTTTTTTTTTTTTTATTCATGTACCTTCATCAACAGTTCAAAGATCGAATAACACAAGATATGATGAAATACATCCATTTATTGACATGATTTGCAGGTCTTTGAAATTTTTCTGAAATAATTTTTGTTCCATGTTTCATACATGGTCTGTTTAAAACGTATGTATCTTTAGAACCAAAAATGGTACAGAAAAAAGGTCAACAGTTTCATAAACTAGAGTACATATGTATCTGTTGAATAAATTTTTATATCAGATGCATTAACTTGAATTTTTGGCCTTGCTGTTTACTTCTGCTTGACCGGGCCCATTAGTATTGAAAATACTTTAAGCCAATGACACAAGAAACTCCAGTAAAACCTTTTCTAAATGTGTAATATTCCTCCTCTCTTCAGGCAGTGTCCTTCAACAGTCTGACCAGAACTGAAGAAGCTGCTTGGACGAGCTGCAAAACGTCTTCGCTCAAAACCTTTTGTACAGCTGACAGAACAGAATTTTTCTTTTCTATGGATCGTATCTGGACGACGGAGGAATTACAGAGATATTGTACCCGGACTATAGTTTTGTCTTTTATTTAGTATGGTTTACATTAAATAAAGCATATTAAAAACGGTTTATATTATGAAAACTGATGTTGGGGTGGAGGTATTTTTACAGAAGTGATATTAAATCTGTCAGATGTGCATTCAGTGAGATCTCGACTACAAGAGCCAAAATAAGCCATCCATGTTTTTTGAATAAATCTCTATCCGGATGGTTTAAATAAGAATAGATTTGGATAAATATTGATTCAACTAAACGTGAATGGGCTCTTTGTTTGAGAATGGGAAAATGAGTCTATCAGAAACAACTGTATTTTAATTTGTTTATATTGTGATTCACTGACTTGCAAAATTGGTCATATTCCACATTTAACCAGGCAAAAATGACATTACTGACAAAGATTGTGTAATTATATGGAAATCTTGATGAATGTCTTTTAAAAAACACAAATATATAAATCTTGGATGGAGTTCAAGACTGTACTAGACCAATTTATGAGTTTGAGAGACCCTAAAGCGATAGCAGCTTAATACTATGGAGGTCAAAATCTTAATTAACTTCTTAAGCTGTGCACAACTGATCACTGGGCACAACATTAAATAACTTTAGTGCTGATGGAAAAAATATATATGATATTTTAGTTGGATCAGTAAACTAAGAAATAGGATAACACAAAGCAAAGACCATATATCAGACTATTGGGATGGAAAACACTGACAAAAATCTTACTAGATACTTGAAAGATTCAGAAAACAGCCATTTAATATAAAAACATATATCTATATACATGTGTTTGTCTTACCTGCTTAAAACTATTTTCATTTAAAGGTCCTAAATCAGTGTTTCCCAAACCCATATTTTAAAAGTCACAAACCTTCGCAACCCAAGTCAATAAAAATGACTCGTAAATCACAAAATAAAGATGGATTTGACCATTATTGAACATTAATGAGGATATTTTATTGTTGACTGAGTGACAATTAGTATTACTCAGCTTTTAAACAATGAAAAACAGTAACTAAACCAGCAATAAAAGGATCCATAAGTCGCCTATTTGGACATTAAACGTATCCCATTTCTTTTTCTTTTCAACATTCAATTGACCAACATGCAGATCGTGACAAGGCGCGATTCAGTCTTTGGGAAACAATGTCCTAAATTAAGCAAAATTGACTCTTGTGAGCTTTAAGCCAAGTTATAATGTTGTTACTTCATCGAAAACAGACCTGGAGTTGTGTTTTGTTTCATTCGCACATGTCTGAGTCATCTTTTATTATCACTCTGTCCACATTTCCAAAGCTCAAAATGCTCCTTTCCACCTTGTGATGTCATGGAGTTGTAGTTTTTAAGTTAACAGTAAGGATGTAACGATATCCAAATCTCACGGTACGATATTTAGTGCAATATTGTGAAGAGGCTGATGTAATTGTAGGTGGGACACAGTTTTGCTTTTAAAATACCTTGACAAGATTTTGGTGTGAATTATTTCCACCATAATCCCAAGAATTCAAGTAAAAAACATATTTCTTCATGTTGTTTGCACTGAAATGAATCATGGGATATGTAGTTCCCGATGTTTATAAGCTGTTGCTGCTATAAAACGATGTATTTAAGTAAACGAAATTGTAATTCGATATATTGTGACAGCCCATGATATTATTGTGAGACTTTTGACGATACGATATCACGATATTTCGTTTTTTGTTACATCCCTAATTAACAGCTACACCTGTGTGAGAGAAGAAGCCAAAATCTGCAGGGTTTGTGTTAGAGATGCGCGGATGGGCTATTTTTTCATCCGCAACCGTGACACAAAACTCATCATCCGCCCGCTGTCCATTTTGCACCGAAGGTTTTCAAAACCGCACCCGCCCGCCATCCGCCCATTGATTTTAGATTTTAGAACAATCATACAGCAAACAAACTAAGGAGCCTCGATAAAAATGCAAACTCTGTAGCTCATTCATTCCAAAATTCGCTCAGCGTGTATGTTCGCTTTCTTAATTGTCCGTAACAAACCCAAACTTACCTGGTTTTCTTGGGCAGCTAATTAATTGACAATGTTTTCCGACTAGACTATTTTTGAACCTTCTTGCCTTCGTGTTGGATGTTGTTACATTCTGAACATTCTGCCATTGCCCGATGTTATTTCAAAGTCATAGCCTCACTCCATCGTCTTTCTTTAAGTTTTAAATCCCCCGAGTGGCAGTCTACGCTATAATGTCTGCGTGTTTTAAAATATAACTGATATCGAAACAAAATAGACAGATCAGCTCATCCAGATGAACCTTTATTGAAATCAGGCAATGCCCTCTTTATATTCCAATTGAAATAGGCAAGAAAAAAAAAGCATAACTAAATAAATATGGCCCTATAGCCACTTATGTGTTGGCAAACAGCTGAAATAAATTACAAATAATAAAATAAACTGCATATAATATGTGCCTCGTAAACCTTAGGCATCAATAACCCGACACAACCTGAACCTTCAGAACATAAAAACTAAAAACGAGGTCAAATGGGCTAATTAAGGACATGACGTACACTTCATACTACAAGCACAGACAATGAGACTCGTCTTTTCAGATGTAGGTAACAATACTAACAATAACTTTTTTTTTTTTTTTTTTTAGTAGTTAAACCGCCACCCGCCCGAATTTAATTAAAATATAATTTTTCGTCCCGTCATCCGCCCGACCCGCGGATTAACCGCAGATACCGCGGTTGTAACCGCAATCCGCGCATCTCTAGTTTGTGTGTTAAACATGTGAATGAAAACAAAAACAAAACACAACTCCAGGTGTGTTTGTGATAAGGAAACAACATTATAACATACAGTAGAGCGGAAAATGGCGCGATATGGGCCCTTTAAATGAAATGATGAGTAAATCGTCACTTCAGAATGGCGGTGTTTGATTTGTGCTCTTTGTTCTGGCTCTAAACATTTCTAGCAGCTTCACAAACGAGTGGAAAAGGGGCTGGATGTGATCTCTGTGTGATGGTGTAAATTTATCATGAACAAAAGCAGAGAGTGGGAGGACGAGGGGAGACAGCCAAACCCCGTCTGGCACCCGTCCTTCACTCCAGCGAGCAGCAGGAGAGCACGAGGGAGAGAGAGATAAGAGCTTTTAGGAGCAGAGGGAGAGAGAGAGATGGAGGGAGGGAAAAAGAGGGAGAGACAGGGGTGTGGAGACAGAGAGGGATGGAGAGAGAGAGGAGAGAGAGGGAAGGAAGGAGAGAGAGAGGGAGCTGGAATCAGGTCAAGGGGGGCAAAGAGAGGGAGAGAGAGAGAGAGAGAGGGGAGAGAGAGGGAGAGAGAGGGAGAAAGAGGGGGAGAGGGAGAGAGAGAGGGGAAAAGAGGGAGAGAGAGAGGGAAAGAGAGGGAGAGACAGGGGTGTGGAGACAGAGAGGGATGGAGAGAGAGAGCTGGAATCAGGTCAAGGGGGGCAAAGAGAGGGAGAGAGAGAGAGGAAGAGTGGAAGAGAGGGAGGGAGGGAGAGAGAGAGAGAGAGAGAAGGAAAGGGGAAGGGAGAGAGAGAGGGAGATGGAGGGAGAGAAAAAGAGGGAGGAAGGGGGGTGTGGAGACAGAGAGGGATGAGAGAGAGAGAGAGGGAGCTGGAATCAGGTCAAGGGGGGCAAAGAGAGAGAGCGAGAGAGAGGGGGGGAGAACAAAGAGAGAAATAAAGAGAGAGGAAGGCACAGAGGGAAGGAGAGACGGGAAGAAAGGGGCATGGAGACGGTGAGGGATGGAGAGAGGGAGAGAAGGAGGCACTGGAATCAGGTCAGGGGAGGGCAAAGAGAGAGAGAGAGAGAGAGAGAGAGAGAGAGAAGAGGAAGGAGGGAAGGAGAGGGAAGGGCGAGAGAGGGAGAGGGGGGTGTGGAGACAGAAAGGGAGGAAGAGAGAGAGAGAGAGAGAGAGAGAGAGAGAGAGGGGAAGAAAGGGATGAAGGGAAGGAGAGGAGGAGGGAGCAGCAGGTGAACGAGGAAGAGAGGGAGGGAAGACATATGAGGTAGGGATAGAGAGAGGAACGAAGAGTGAGAGGGCAGGAGAGAGGGATGGAGGGAGAGGAGTAAAGAGAAAGAGAGAACCATTATGCAAAACGTATAGAGATATTATTTATTAAGAGATTAAATTATATTGAAGTAGTTAGACTGAGACTGGACGCAGTTTTGGCCAAAGAATCAAAGAAGAATAAGAAAACTCTCCAGCAGCTTTTGTTTAAAACAGATAAAACACTCCACAAACACTTAAAAATATAATTAACAGTGATCATTTTAATTTTCAATGTTACTGTTATTTTAAAAGTGTGTTTAGTGTTGAAAAATCTTACCTAAATCAGACAAGGATACAACAGGAACACAATACAATATATTACCGACGCTGGACTCGCCGACCGACAACTGAGGTATGGTTGTAATTGTTGATTTGATTTCATGAGCTTTCCCACGATATCGCAATAAATATCGTACTGTGAGGTTCATACTGTGACGATATCGTAACACCCCTTTAATTTACAAATATCTTCTGGATTCTGGCAATATTTCATCTGGTCCTTTCACAAAATTGCCCTCATTTCACGTCTGTACTCACTCGCGAAATCCAGCAATTAAAAAAAATCGACAAAGGATAAGTTTTTTTATTTAGTCTCAGAGTTTCACTGTTAAAATAATTAGACCCATAAATGAAATATTTGCTCAGTGTAGTTCAAATATTTGGTCTTTTTCAAGTAATTATTTCATTAGACACTTGAAGTAGTAAAAAACAAAAGACTAAATATCTGGTGGGAGACATAATATTTAGGTTTAAATTATTAATCACTATGGCAGCGGTCCTAATTTCCCATTACAGTGAAACCGGTGGATGCTTTCAGACGGCACAGACTTAAAGAGGAGTAGAGGAGTAGAGGAGTCTCCTGATCTAATCCAGTTATAACCTGGGACAGAGAGCAGCAGCCGCAGCAGCAGCAGCAGCAGCAGCAGCAGCAGCAGCAGCAGCAGCCTGACACACCATCTATCTCACACAGATCAATTAGCTCGATGCTAACTGCGGCTCGGGGCTCAGACAAAGGGACAGACGCAGGTGAGAACAAAGAACGGCTTAAGACTCAGTAAAGCACAACTCCCACGCGAAACTGAACCCGGTGACAACTTCCTCTCAAGAGAAAAACCTACAGATTTTAAAACATTGCTGATAAAAAGCGAAATTTGTTTTTTGGGGTTGTCAAAAGTTTTAAAGTACATACATACTATCATAAATACTACAAGTAAGTATCAATACTGAAAAAATGCCATGTTTTTTTAATCAACTTTTATAACTTTATCAATTTATTATTATTATTATTACTGTTTAAAAGGTTTGTTCATTGTGGTATAAAAATCGGTTTTGTGTTTGAAATTGTATATAAACATAGGGTTTATAAACACACCGAGATCTGATTACTATGTGATTTTTAAGATTATTTAAGTGACATTCAAATCGCAAAATCTGATGTGAGTTATTAGAGGGACCATGATCACAAATAAATCAGTTAATTTTGCTGTTTAAATGTAATTTTAATCGTCTTACAAATCCATAAATCTGATTATGCTGTATTTTTCGGACTATTAAAACGGCTCCTTTAATTTTCTCAAAAATCCACCTGCACCTTATAATCCGATGCGCCTTATGTATTAATTCTGGTTGTGCTTACTGACCTCGAACCGATTTTATGTGGTACACAGCTCTCAAAAATCTGTCAAAATGTTTTAGTACAACTTTGCTGCACCGCTTGATGGATTGTCGGAGCATTACGACGACTGTAGTCAAGAGCCTTCCAGAGTAAAGGGCGAAGTATAGTTCTGCACACTGTCGCAGTCGTTACAGAAAGAACACATATATTTCATTGAGTTGTGATCTTTTGTCCGACAGAAGCTGACCACATCAGGTCACAAGGAGCAAGCTGTTTTTTCAGCGCTTATAGTTTAAGCAAATTTTCCATGTGGTTTTACGTTTTGTTTCTGTAAAATGTAAACAAATGTGCACAAAGCTGTATTAAACACACTATTACTCAGTGTATATTTGAGTCGTCCTTGTAGGAAATAAACAAACTTAAATTAACCACACGTTCACATTCATAACACACACTGACCAAGACAGGGAGTCAACGCTGGGAGAATTACGCCACGATCTGCCAATGCCTGGGCTAAAATATCAGTCTCAAGTGTCGGCCGTTTGTTTCACTTAATGCACTTTATAATCCAGTGCACCTTATGTATGAAAATAGATGAGAGAATTCAACATTATTGATATTGCGCCTTATAATCCGAAAAATACGGTAATCTGATTTTGCGTGTGCGTGTAACCACAGACACTGAAGGTGATTTAGTTTGGTCATTTAAAACTGCGTGAGGAATTCTTACCTACAAGTTAGTTCAATATGTCATTATCTGAGAATAAAATGTAAAATACAGAAAGCGTGACCAAGGTTTTGAAATGCTAAATTATAAAAATGATTTGTGATTTTTATCTTATCTTGAACGTATACAACCAAATATTGATAAGAGTGTTTATTTTGACACAGTGCATTGATGCTTTAAGCTGCGCACAGAGATGGATGGGTTCTGCTGTATTGGTAAACTGATTTCGTGAATGGAAAAATCTCTCATGACATATTTATAGCACGGTGCTGATTTTCAATAAGCCTCTGAGCTGAAATGACAGAGCCCTAATAGACAAAGTGAATTATCAATCAGGTTTCTTAATATAATCTCTCTCTTCCTATTGCGTTTGAATGTGAGGCTGGAGCAGATGAAGAGAGGCCAGCTCCAGACAGCAGCGCCTAATGGGATCAGGTGAGCTCCCTCCTGTGACGTGACCTCGTTCTGGGTGCACGGGGTCAGACGCCGGGTCCAAGTTTTCCTCTTCTTATAACATCAACATGATCAATACTGAAACTGTCTGGAGTCACACGCGCACCCCAAAATATCTGATTAATGTCAAATATTTTAGTTACGGTCCATCAAATCTTTTCTTCATGGAGATGTTATCGTTATTGTTTTGTCTGGGATGTTTCACAGTATGGCTTTAAACCTTTCTATCTCCATGGAGACCAAACCAGACCAAGTGACAGGTCAGACTTGTGGAGAGGCGAACCCGCTCACACTCAAAATCCCTGCTTTCCTAGGTGTTTATGAGCTATAAATCCACCTGTAATTAAATACATGTGAGGTAGAGCTGTTTAATGTCACACTGTGGAACATTCCAGTGCACTCCAATGTACCTTTAAAGGTCCACAAATGAGATTATAATTACATTTTGGTGTGTATTTGAGTCTGGTATCTTGTCCCCTCTTATGGAAATTGTGTCTAGTCTGATCTAAAGTGGCTATGTTTACACCAAAATCTGATTATTATGTGATTTCTGGACATTTAAGATGATTTAAGTGACATTCAAATCCTATTAATATATAATTATAATTAGATTTTGGTCTGTATTTGAACAAGGCCATTAGATAATACAATGTTAGTTAGTGCTACGGCTTAAAGATGTAGAGTTTTATTCCATGATGTATATTGCAGTAAATGAAGTATAGAAGTATTTCCCAAACTTTTTTTCTGGGGCCCATATTTTAAAAGTCACAAACCTTTGCGACTCAAGTCAACAGACATTATTCGTAAATCACAAAATAAAGGTGGATTTTCAGCCTTTACTGAACATTAATGAAGATATTTTATTGTTGACTGAGTGATCGTGTCTCTCTGAACAATTAGTTTTACTCAAGTTTTAAACAATGAAAAACAGTAATTGAAGCAGCAATAAAAGGATCCATAAGTCGCCAGTTTGGACATTAAATGTTGCCTATTTCGTTTTCTTTTCAACATTCAAATGAAGCAGCGATACTGGAACAAAATAGTCAATAAAATAATTGCAAAGACTTTAGAAATTATACAAAACATGTCTTAATATTTCAGTCTACATGCAGATCATGACAAGACGACCCCCAAAAAAACCTCTAACGACCCAGTCTTTGGGAAACAAACAATGATGTATAGGATGTATTCGAGGTGCACTATGTAACTTTAGAGGTGTAGGATCTACCACCTGCTTGTCTCCATGGAGATGTTAGGGATTTGCCTAGAATAATCCTCAGTATGGAATTAAACTTGTACCTCCACGGAGCCAAGCAGGTGGTGTTATCAGGCTGAGCTTAGGCCTGGTCTGTGGAGAGGCAAGTCTGCTCACAGCAAGAATGCATATTTGCTTTTTTTTTTGTTTGTTTGTTTGTTTGTTTTAAGTAATCTAGTTCTGTCTTTAAATTTACTGAAGCCTGGTTACCTTTTATAGATCATGTCATGTCTCTGAAATTGGAGGTGACCCTTTGAGTTGTGTTGTTTTATCTCATGTATGCATGGGTATCAAGTGGTTGATATATCTACGTTAAATGTTTTAGTAGCACATATTCTCTGTTTTTGTTCCTTTTTTTTTTTTTTTTTTTTTTTTTTTTAAGGTGTGTACATTGTGAACTGTTAACATTGCATATTGGCTCTGAACATTACACATCTCTATGTAAATTGTCTTTTATATTTTGAAAAAGCTTAAATAAATCCTACATTAAAAAAGTTATCTATCTTTATCTATCTTTAATGCCAACTTAGTGAAGGTTTAAAGGTCCTATTACACGCTCTGTTCTACCTAGTGATGTCATCTAGTGGTAGTGCTCAAGTTAACAGCTACATTTTACCTTTAGTTCAGCAGAGATTGACAATTTCGGGGATGAAATCAAATGCAAATGATTCCAGTGAAGGTGTATGGAGTTTAAAAACACAGTGGAGCACTTCCTGTATTACACGACATCACAAACAGAGTGAAGTGAAGAGAGAGGAAAGAACCAGTCTAAATATGCAGGATCTGTGTGTTAAACATGTGTGAATAAAACATAAAAAAACAACTCCAAGTGTGTTTTTGATGAGGAAACAACATTATCAGACAACAGATCAGGAAATAGTGTAATAATATGAGCCCTTTAGGTCAAGTACAGTGCCACATTTATCCGTTTTATTTCCAGTCTATAAGAGTTAAGCGTTTGGTGTAATATAGGGCAAAGCAACCACCTGACCAACCAATGACAGGCCTCACTCGGTCAGGTCAAAGGTCGTGTCCCGCTTTAGCGTTAGCCGTCTGGGGCTCAGCGCGGCAGCAGCAGCAGCCGCCGCCGCTTCACACGTGTGGCCTTATTTCAGTCATTATAGAGTAAATATAGACCAGAGGACACGCACGGGGGAAGCTGAGCAGACGTGTCATACATAACAGGCAGGTAACAGTAATGGCCGGGGTCGACTGGGTAACAGCAGTAAAGAGATTTATTTCTGTCCTATTTATTCTATTCAAAAAGATTCTCATTTGAAAAACCTATATAATAATTAATCTTGGTGAAAATGCGTTGTGTCCTAAAGCACTGATGCCAGGATACATATGAACGTATTAAAAGATCAGGTCAAAAATGTTTCTTTTGTGACTTCTCAGACGGTGTAAAGGTGCACTGTGTAACTTTTTAGTTGGCGGTCCGTCACCTGCTTGTTTCTATGGATGTCACTGCTCCGCTTAGAATTTTTGGTAACACTTTATAATAACTACACCTTATTTAGCCTTAATAAAGCATGAACAAAGACTTAATTAACAATGAACAAAGACTTAATTAACAATGATTCACGCTTAGTAAATGCTTAATAAAGCATAATTCATCTTCACTTTAGAAATGCTCTTAAAAAGACTTAACTAACAGATAACAGCTGCCTGAATTATCATTGCATTGCATTATTAGTAAATCATTCTTCTCATGGCTTACTAATCATTAATAAATGCTCAAATTTTACTTACAAATGCACACACAAATCAGTAGTTCATGAGTAATTAAGTATGAAATGATTATGAGTAACTATTTACACAGGCAAATTAAGTGCAAGTGCTAATTAAGGTAGTAATTAAGTAGTTACTAAGCGTGAATCATTATTAATTAAGCCTTTGTTCATGCTTTATTAAGGCTAAATAAGGTGTAGTTATTATAAAGTGTTACCATCCATACTGACAGTGACAGCATAGTGATAATTTGGTAACACTTTATAATAACTACACCTTATTTAGCCTTAATAAAGCATGAACAAAGACTTAATTAACAATGAACAAAGACTTAATTAACAATGATTCACGCTTAGTAAATGCTTAATAAAGCATAATTCATCTTCACTTTAGAAAAGCTCTCAAAAAGACTTAACTAACAGATAACAGCTGCCTGAATTATCATTATATTGCATTATTAGTAAATCATTCTCTCATAGCTTACTAATCATTAATAAATGCTCAAATAGTTAATCCGTGAGTAATTAAGCATGAAATAATTATGACTATTTACAGCACAGGCAAATTAAGTGCAAGTGCTAATTAAGACAGTAATTAAGTAGTTACTAAGCATGAATCATTATTAATTAAGTCTTTGTTCATTATTAATAAAGCCTTTGTTCATGCTTTATTAAGGCTAAATAAGATAATTATAATAAAGTGTTACCGAATGTATTCATTTATTTATTTATTGGATCCCCATTAGTCTTTACTCGGGTATTCTTCCTGGGGTCCAAGTTGGCATAATTTACAATAAAATGTTCCATTATAATAAAAAAAGTTCACACATAAGTTCATACAGTCCTGTTCCACAGTATACTGCACTACGCAACACTACTACAATTATAATATATCCAATAAATTACAATGTGTAACTAGTGACTAAATATAATTATGTGCAATTTCCAATATATTTCTTTAACATTTAAGTTAAAGTTAAGGTTTGGGGGAGCGTGTTCCAAAGCACTATCACTCTGTACAAGAACAGTTCTTTTCAGAGCATTAGTCCTGGGCAGTGGAAGTATAAAATGTCCATGTGAAGCTTGTCTTGTGATAAAACCATGCCGATCACTAAAGGGCAGCAGTTGTGCAAACAGGCTCAACAGTCTTTGTAAAATACATACATTTAAAAAAATAAATAAATAAGGCTACAGATAAGTCTGTCCTCAACAGTAAACCAGGATAACCTCTCACGCATGACACTCACGCTGGTCCTAAAAGTCATCAAAAGTTCCACAGTCATGATCGCAGGCCTCCTCAACCACACTGAAACCGCTCTGTTCATTAAACAAACTGACCCTTAAGGCCCTTGACAAAAAGCCCAGACACTGTCACCACAATTTGACCAATTTTAATAATCTTAAATTATTTTTTAAGCGTCTTAACTGTGATACACCACTTCAGAATTTGCCAGGACCATAAAATGTTCACACAGAGCGAACACAAGAGGAGCTACAAATGGTAACTGTGTTGTTCCTACGTTCAGGACAAACTCTTGGTCAGTCTCTTTCTCTGCCAAAGGGACCAGACTGTGAAACTATTTACCAGATGATTTAAAATTAGAAACAAACTGAACAACAAATTTAAACATAAATTCAAATTATTGTATGTTTCCCATCAAAAATGCTGAAAAAGTACTGTATATATTTTATCTGTATAACGTATGTGTCTTTTCTTGTCTGTTTTTATATATGTAGTTTAGATTTATTAATTTTTTTATGGACAGGTGTTGACAACTAGCACTTGTGCTTAAACACTCAACGCAAAGCATCTGGCTTGTCTAATGTGATTGTGTTGTCCTTAATAAACATAAATAAAAAGAAAAAAAGTAAACAATTCTACCTTATGTTCATTCATTTCTTCATTATTAAACAGACATTCTGACTGTGAGCGGGGTCGCCTCTCCACAGATTTGACCTGTAACTTGGCCTGGTTTGGTCTCCATGAAGGCAAAAAGGTTTAATGCCCCAGACACCTCCAAAGAGAAAAGTATCTGACACACCCTCCACCATGAAAAGTTACACAATGCACCTTTAATGAAGAGCAATCCCATAGAGTCATTTCTCTGTGTGTTTTTGTTTCTGTCACAGGTACAAACAGTATCCTTCACTCTGTACGTGGTTAAGTGAATATTTACAAAACTACATTTCATTCCTTCATTAATTTCTTTTGAGAAAGTAAATAAACAGAAGAAGATAACATATATTTATAGACCAGAGGACACGTGGGGGACACTCACATAAGAGTAATGGCTGAGGGTGACTAGATAACAGTAAAAGGGGGTTAGTTTCTGTCAAAAAATATTGTCATTTTTACAATTCGTCTTCGTGAAAAATGCCATAGAGGAATTTCTCCTTGTGTTTTTGCTTCTGTTAAGTAGAAAATATACTGCTGACATCATACTAAAATTTCTAATTATTGTTGGGAGTAACGCGTTATAAAAGTAATGAATTACTGTAATGTTTTGCTTTTTGCAGTAACGCAGTAATGTTCGGCATGTCAGTAATGCGCGTTACAAGGCATTTTTACCCTGGATTGAAGTGGTGGGTTTTTCTTCATACAAATTCGCTAAAATCACTGCAATATTATCAGCAGAGATCGTCAGGTAACCGCAGGCAAAATGCAATAGTAATGTAATGTTTTACATTTTAAATGCAATAATATTGTAATGTAACGAATTACTTTGAATTGACAGTAATAAGTCATAAATAATGCATTACAGTTTTAAAGTAACTTGCCCCAATGTGTACACTAAGGCTACGTTCAGACTTCAGCCTGAAGTGACCCAAATCTGATTTTTTTGGCCCCTATGTGACCTGTATCTGATCTTTTAATGACAGTCTGAACGACACAGATCCGATTTTTTCAAATGTGACCCAGGACACTTGGATATGTGCTCCTAAAACCAATACATCTCTGATCTTTTGACATGCGATCTCAGTGTGAACGGTCAAAGCGCATTCATCCGACCTACACATTATCAACAAGCCACAAACGTCACTATTCTGCACTGAAGTAGGTGAAAATTGTTAATGAACTCCGTGTCACTGAAGCGAAGCACATCACCACTCACCACTCTTGGCCACGTCTCCACATCCACACGTTCCTTTCAACGGACGTCGCTGCCGCTGTCCCACAAAACACCACGACCAAAAACCTCGTCCTTCTCCTTCTCAATCTCCTCCTTAAAACAAGTAAGTTGTTCATGTTCTGGCTCCGGTACGAGAGGAACTTTAAAATCGCCAGGTGCTCAATGCTCGCGTCCATGTTTGGACAACTTCCGTAAACACAGAGCACGCTCGCTGTGGATGACGTCATCGTGTCCTCAAGTGCGCATGCGGGACACTTTTGGGCCGTTTACTGTTCAAACTGGAGTCACATACAAGTTGCATTTAATTGGAAATGTAAACGACCTCGCAAAAACATCGGATTTCACAAAAAAATCGGAATTGAGCGTTCAGCCCTGCAGTCTGAACGTAGCCTAAGATACTAGAATAGACTCAATACTCCACAGTTATAGTAAAAAAAACATTCCTTATTTCGACTTTCTTTCATATGACCATGTAGTTTTATATCTGTGTAATCCCTCAGTGGTCCAGGTAGGTTCCATAGTGGTCCATGGGTGTATACTCGTCTATGTGCTCTTATATTTGTTCTGATACAGCTCAAGATCATTCTAAAACTATTCAGGAAAGGTTCATTTCTGTCCTTTTTTAGTAATCTTTTTAGAATCTAGTTTCAGTACTAGTTATATCTGACCCTAGTACACATATTATCCATCACTCTCTATGTGGAACAGTGAATATTTACAAAACTACATTTCATTCATTCATTTATTTGGAGGGGTGAGTTTCGTTCTTGTTTATTCTCTCTTGTGTTCTTGTTTCTTGTCAAGTACAAGCAGTATCCCTCACTTTCTCTGTATAGTGTAGTGAATATTTACAAAACTGCATTCCATTAACTCATTTATTTGTTTATTTCGAGCAAGTCAATGAACAAAAGGAGAAAATAAATATGCGTGTATCCAAGTTTCATGCATATTCATAGCTATTTTTCACTCAAAAACAAGTATTGATCCCACCCACGTCTCTCATCAGAATCATTACTCAAATGCTTGTTTTTAGCTTCCTTTTCACTTTCTACACAAACAAAATAATGGAAAATGTCAAAAGAACATTTTTCTCTGTCAACTGGACAATACTTTTGTGTTCAGTTGAATGAATGAAATTTTCTCTTGTAATGGAACCCACCTGGATGAAAAAAATACAAAATGATTTGGAAATGTTCACAATTTAAGCTGTTATAGTTGTTTCCTCTTTATTTACCCTTTCTATTTACCCTCTCGAAGTAGCATTTCGTAAGCATAATAGCATAATTGCCTAAGTCATTTTTTTGGCCAAACTGTGATGTCTGCCTAAAGCCAGGTGTACACTGTGCCATATTTTCGGTCGTGTCACTCAGGCCCAGTTCAAACTGTGCGACCAAATCGCAGGGTTTAAAAGTTCACAGCTCACAAATCATGTTCTCACACTTTACGAACCGATGCTTGGATGGGACCTGCCTGTGCACACTGTACGTTCACGTAACGACCGGAGTTGTTGTTC
This sequence comes from Boleophthalmus pectinirostris, assembly GCF_026225935.1. Classification (NCBI taxonomy): domain Eukaryota; kingdom Metazoa; phylum Chordata; class Actinopteri; order Gobiiformes; family Gobiidae; genus Boleophthalmus; species Boleophthalmus pectinirostris. The sequence continues at coordinate 33,773,782 of NW_026571140.1, forward strand.
CAGAAGTAGAAAACCACAGAATTAGAAAACACTATGCTGAACCAAGCAAAAAAACAGACGCGCTGCCTTGGCAATTTGTGTCATTCTCTGCGCAGACAAGCCCAAAAAGAAAAGGTGATGAATCTGGTCAAAGAAATGGCTGGGCAGACGTGGACAGTACAGGTTGTCAGTTCTTCAGAAGGAGCTGGAGGTAAGTAGTGTCAAGTTTTTCACCAAACTTGTTTTCTGTTTTGCTCAGTTAGCTGCGCCTCCATGTCCTGTGTTAAAAAAACTCTCTCCAGCGCCATCGTCCTCCACAACCTCATATCCTGCTTTCGCTTCTGCGTCCGCGCATGCTCAGTCTGACAGATTCTGACAAATCGGCTCGTGGAACGACTTCAACAGAGCGAAACCCTCACGAGAGGCGACTGGGTTTCACACAAGTTTGATATTCTTGCGACCGGGACTAGAGCGGGACCAGGCGGATTCCGAGCTTTGACTCCGAGCCTCCACGGGGTCCGAGCCTCAGCTTCGAGCTAAGGTCCTGCCGTGGGCTCTGAGCCTCCGGTCTGGTCCTGGTCTGGTCCTGGTCGTGTCTCGGTCTCGGTCTCAGGCCCGCTCTGGTCCCGGTCTAGTCCCGGACCTGGTCCATTTGAACCAAAAGCTCTTAGTTCGCTTTGCACCACCTCGGAACCAGCCGCGGTTCTTGAGCGTGGAGGACCAGAGCAGCTCTGTCCCGGTCTCAGTCCCGCTCTGGTCTCGGTCTGGTCTCGGACCTGGATCAGTCCTGGTTCAGTCCATACGTGGTGCAAAAGTTCGGCATCGCAGTCACGGAAGTCACGTAAATGGGAAACGGCCGTTATCCGTTTTTTCCATTCTTCATTTAAACACAAAATCGAAAACTGAAAAAACGAATCGTTATCCGTTTTTTCATTTTGGTTTTGGAGACAAATAACGAAGAAAACTGTTGTTTTTTCGTTTTCTTATTTTTGGTTTTATATTGAAAAACGAATGAACGAATGATACACGGATTCCGATCAACCTCCGTTTCCACCGCCACTGGCATACGCCCACTGCTCTGTTCTCTGTGTCAATTTTATTCTGTTAATTGGTAAAATGCATAGGATTTGGCAGCATCGTGTAGCCATTTTGCAAATTTAAAAACAAAACTAAATCCACTAAACACTAGTGTGATGCGCAGATATCCAACTTTGCTCTTTTCTACTTTCTGTCAGTTTCTAAGTCTGCTAAAGTTGTTTTAGAAGATCATTGCGATTTAAAAAGTGCAAATTACAACATAATGATCCATGGGTGTCATAGATTATAACTATATAGCAGACACAAGCGCAGTATGTCTTCTTTAAATTCAATTGCTGTAACTCTTTTACCATAAAGTATAACAAAAGGTGAACATTCTAACTTCTCAAATAAAAATAAACCACAATATTCCTGCTGAATTTGAACCTTGAAAATATTAGAATCCAAGCCCAAGGTCCTGCCACTGAATGTGTGTATAGCCCATTGTGGCGCAAGTGCCGCTGTTTGGGAATCATTCGTCCACCATAGCCGAGCAGTCAAAGCAATAACAATAGTAAAATGTGCCACTCAATGTTAAACAGCCCATAAAGTGTAATCAGAAAGGCCCTGCAATTTCCATTTTAGAGGTCACTTAGACAAAGCACTCTTCTCTAATTAAATCTCTGAACGCATATTATTTCAATGAGCATAATTTGAAATGTCAAATTTACATAGACTGTTGGAAAGGCTGTTGCTTTATATAATTGGGTCTATAATCACAAAAGTATGTAATTATCATTTTGGAGGTCACGCCGACATTGCAGCTCTGTCTGGTGACTTTTTACACCTGGATTTAAAAGGTTCCGTACAGGATTTGTTTCTGTCTTAAAGCTGGTTCATTTTAAAAAAGCTCATATTACGCTCTTTTCTCATCTACAGTATGTTATAATTTCCTCATCAAAAACATAATTGGAGCCGTGTTTTGTTTCATTCACACGTTTAACACACAAACCCCAGCATATTTAGACTGAGCTCTATGTGGGAATACAGGACGTGCTTCAATGTGTTTTCAATTTTATGTCACTATAATCATTTGGAAAATCTCAGCCCTGCATTGCCAATCTGTACTGAACAAAAATAAAATCATCACTATTAGGGCTGGACAATATGGAGCAAAAATATGTATCTCGATATATTTTGCTGTATTTCGATATATATGGTATTTATCTTGATATCTGTACAGGAAAAATAACTTCCCAAAAACTACTGCAAAAACAAATATGCCAAATTCCACAAGGTCTTTTGTTTTCATGTAGAAACAAAGTTCTTCTGTGGCATTTAAAAAAATATATACATGTATACAAAAATACTAATTTAACTGTAAAATAAAGGAAGAAATAACACATATTGACTTTTTTTCATTCAAAAACAAAACAACTCAACACAGCTCGAGCTCATCTCTGCATCAACTCCGTACAATAATCATAACTATAATTTCTTTAGCAGAGGAAGCCTGGGAGATTCCTAACCAGCAGTAAGGAGCTGTGAGGTATCCCACAATCAAACTAAACATTTCCAAACACTATTGTAAAGTTAAAGATTATTCATTGCAATTTTCTGCATAAATAAACTTTACAACGTATAAACCATAACCACTGTAGAGCCACTTCAGCCTGTTTTATATTATAATGTGTTTATTGCAGTTTTGCGCACATTTGTTTACGTTTTAGAGAAACAAAACTTAAAACCACACGGATCATTTGCATAAACTATAAACTGGAAAAAAAAAAAACAGCTCACTCATTGTGCCAGGCGAGCGGTTGTGAGCACAGAGAAGGCACACAAGCAAAGAAAGCAAACAAAGCAAATCAGAATTAAATATAAACTTTATATCGATATATATGATATGTCAAAATCATTTTCGTGTTTAAAAAAATATCTCGATATATTTTAAAAATTGAGATGTCGCCCACCCCGAATCACCGTGATGAGTTTATAAAGCGTGTTTCACAACTCTCAGAGACCAGAGCCTTTTTGACGATTGCCATATCGGTGAAGCCAACAACAAGATGCTAACACGCACTTCCTGATTATCTGACAATGAAATGCCTTCTAATGAGATGAAGACAACACACAGCTGACTTAACTTCAAAACTGACCTTTTGACTGACTGACTTAACTCTTTTTTTGACTGACGGAATAGCCTGGACTGAACTTTTGACTGACCGCAAAAGCTGCTTATACAATATATCTGCACTGGGGCAAAACTAATTGTCAACAAATTGTCAAAATGTCACTTTCATCTTTGCACTGTTTCTCCTTACGACCTGTTGATATATTTGTATTACTGTATTTCTAGATTTTTTATTTTTACTTGGACATATACATTTATATACATATGCCTATTTGACACCAGTTTCTTTCTATTTTTGCAACTTATTTGACTGTATTATTACATTTATATTTTTTACTCTTTGTTATTATATTATATTGGGATGTGTGAGCTACTGTGTCCAAATAATTTCACTTTTGGATCAATAGTTTGTCCAATTCGAAGTCTAAATACATGGAAAACATCAAGTACAGGCCCTTTAATTCTCATAAATGCATTTTGACAATTGGAATAATGTGAAAAGCTAAATCCCGGGTTGGCGTCTCTGTTTCGGGGCCCACTGTACTGTAAAATCTTTCTTTATGTTGCATCAGTCTCCAGTTTTGCCAAGTGGTTTCTGCTTCTGCCATCTCAGATTCTAATTCCTTTGCCAAATTTAAATACCAAATAAAGCTCCAAAAAGAAACTGAATCACTATTGACAATATGCAAATGCACACCTTATTAGCTGGCTTCAAAGCTACGTGAAATATGGGACAGTTAAACAAATTTGGCATTCTTAGCTAATGATATGCAACAAAATGTCCAAGATGATTTGTGTTTGAATGACAGTAAAATATAAGATGTTTTGTGCTTAAAGATACACAGAATTTATTATTACCATTTATACTTTTTGCTCTTTGTTATTATATTTTATTGTGATGTGGGAGCTACTGTGTCCAAGTAATTTCCCATGTGGATCAATAAAGTTTGTTTAAGTCTAAGTCTAACTTTTCTGGTGGTAGGAGGCAGGGCATCTTAGAATGTCCCACAGTGTAGCATTAAAGGTCTTACATTATATAAAATTGACTATTGTGGGCTTGAAAACATTTTAGAATGTTGTAACACAGACCTGGAGCTTGTATGGTTTCATTCACATGTTTGACCATGGATTATTACCGTATTTTTCTGACTATAAGGTGCATTTAAAATCCTTTAATGTTCTCAAAAATCGACAGTGCGCCTTATAATCCGGGGCGTCTTATGTATGTATTAATTCTGGTTGTGCTTACTGACCTCGAACCTATTTTATGTGGTACACGGTGCACAAAAATCTGTCAAAATGTTTTAGTACGACTTTGGTAAGTGAAGCTGCGCCGCTATACGGTCTATGTGTATGACCTGCAGACTTAGAATCTCTGAAAACATTTGCATGAACCATCTCCAACACAATATACACACAACAGACTCACCATCAGCAGCACATCCTCTGTCACATAAAGAACACTCATTTTCCACTGAGTCGTGTCCTTTGGTCCGACAGAAGCTGAACTGCATTAGCGCACAAGGAGCGAGCTGTTTTTTTTCCAGCGCTTATAGTTTATGCAAATTATCCATGTGGTTTTAAGTTTAGTTTCTGTAAAACGTAAATAAATGTGCGCAAAGTTGCATTAAACACATTATCACTCAATGTATATTTGAGTCCTCCTCACAGGAAATAAAAAAACAAACTTAAATTATCCACTCAAATTATTCACCAAGACAGGAAGGCAACACCGGGTGAATTACTCCACAATCTGCCGATGGATCGTGGACGCCTGGGCTAACGTGTCATCTGTTTGTTTCGCTTAATGCTCTTAGTAATCCTTTACGCCTTATGTATGAAAATAGACGAGAGAATTCAACATTATTGATATTGTGCTTTATAATCCTGTGCGCTTTATAATCCAAAAAATACGGTAGTCTGTCTACATCTCCAAAGCTCAAAATGCTCTATTCCAACTTGTGATGTCATTTAGTGTTAATTTTAGTTTATTGGCAATTCCAAAGCTGAAACCATCCAAATTATTTTAGTGAAGGTGTATGGAGTTTAAAAACACGGTGTAGCACTTTCTGTTTTACCACATGACATGAATTTTTTCAGTTTGAGATAAGAACACAGCCAAATTATGCAGGATTTGTGTGTTAAACATGTAACACAGAACAGAAAATAGCATAATATGGGCCCTTTAAACTTACATCTTACTCATTTATTGCTCAAAAATACCTTGGGGGGAAAAAAAAAAAGCAAAAACTGATTCACGTGGGTGCAGTTTTTATGCCTAGACGAGGAAAGAATAATACTTCCATTTGGAGTGTGTGTGTACGTCACTCCTAAAACTCCTAAAACTTCTCCGGTTTCGCCCGTCAACCAAAAATATAACTCTGACAAAGACCCTATGGTTCTGGATGTGGAGAAGAGTCCCCGGGCGCTACGCTGCGGTCGCCCACTGCTCCTGTCAGGTCGCCCAGTGACTTAGAAGGACGGGTCAAATACAAAGAACAAACCTCCCCTAACAACATACTTAAAAGTGCACTGTGTAACTTTTCTGGTGGAGGGTCCGTCTAATACTTTTCTCTCTGGACATGTTACTGCTTTGCCTGGAGTGTTACACGCACTTTTAAAATGTATTCCCCTACAGATTACAGATTACATACCCCAAAAGTAGTTTGTGATGTAATCCATTAAATTACTTAAAGTGAGTAACGTAATCTGAATACTTTGGATTACTTGATTTGCTGTAGAGAAGCAAAGATTCAGATATTGTAAAATAAGATGTTTTATCTGCTAAAAGAAAATAAAAAGCCCAGATTTTACTTAACCAAATAAAAAATATTATTGATAGAAGAGGAGGAGACACGTCCACACAGCATGATTTAGTCCTGTTAAATCCTGTTTTAATCTTGTTTTAGTCCTGGTTTAGTCCTGTTTTAGTCCTGGTTCAGTCCTGGTTTTAGACCTGGTTTAAATCAAGTTTAGATCTAGTTTACACCTGGTTTTAGGTTTAGTCCTGGTTTAGATCTAGTTTAGATCTAGTTTAGACCTGGTTTTAGTCCTGGTTTAGTCCTGGTTAAGACCTGGTTTAGATCTAGTTTAGGTCTAGTTCAGACCTGGTTTTAGTCCTGGTTTAGTCCTGTTTTAGATCTATCTTAGAGCTAGTTTAGACCTGGTTTTAGTCCTGGTTTAGTCCTGGTTTAGACCTGGTCTTTTAGATCTAGTTTAGACCTGGTTTTAGTCCTGGTTTTAGTCCTGGCTTAGACTCCTGGTTTAGATCTAGTTAGACCTGGTAGTTTTAGTCCTGGTTTTAGTCCTGGTTTAAGACTGGTTAGATCTTAGTTTAGATCTAGTCTTTAGACCTGGTTTAGTTTCACAGGCAATGAGTGAAATTACTGAAAAACAGTCCTCAGGTCTCAGTCCCTGGTCTGGTCTCAGTCTCAGTCTGGTCCCAATCTCAGTCCTGGTCTGGTCCCGGTCTCGGTCTCAGCCCTGGTCTCAGTCCCAGTCTCAGTCCTGGTCCTGGTCCCAGTCTCAGTCCTGGTCTGGTCCCAGTCTCAGTCCTGGTCTGGTCCCGGTCTCAGCCCCGGTCTCAGTCCTGGTCCTGGTCCTGGTCACGGTCTAAGTCCGGTCTCAGTCTCAGTCTGGTCCTGGACCTGGTTTAGTCCTGGTTCAGTCCAGGTTCTGTCCGGCATCGCAGTTTAAGTCACGGAAACGAGAAACGGTCGTTATCTGTTTTTTTTTTCCCATTATTCATTTAAACACAGAATCAAAAACTGAAAAAAAAAAAAAAATCATTATAGTTTTTTAATTTTAGTTTCTGAGACAAATAATGAAGAAAACTGCTGTTTTTTCTTTTTCTTATTTTTGGTTTTATTTTGACAAACGAATGAATGAATGATACACGGATTTTTAAAATGACTGTAGAAGACGTTTTTAAAGCTGAATTATTTACACATGTCGGACTGGTCAAAATAACACCCAAATTATTAAAAATATTAAGCAACCATGGCAACAAAGACGGCACCTTTTCATTTAATTCCAACAGTAAGAGCGGTATTAAAGTGTATTATTGATATGATGTTCTCTGGCGTGTTTGGCTGCGTGTGTGAGCACTGACCCACTGAGCCACTTTCTCCTCTTGAATATTGATGAGATGTGCATTTATGTAGGAGCTCTGTCTGCGCCGCACAGATGACTTCATACCAGTCTGACCTGGTTCAGCTTCTCTGCCTCTGCTTTCTCTCTCCACCCCTCTTCTCCCTTTTCTGTTTGCTCCACTGATGATATAATGAAAGATGTTTTTTTTTTAGCCCAAGGACAATTTGATGCCACCCACATCTCTCATCAAAAACATTACTACTATATCTTTGGCATTAGTTTTCTACACAAACAAAATACTGAAAAACTGGGAAGACATTTGTTCAGTTTTTAATGGAACCAACCTCTATAACAAAAATACAAAATTATTTAGAATTTTCCATAAATAGTGCTCCAAATTTAGGCAGTTTTATGGCATTTACTGCGGTTATACAAATGACAAAAAGCTTAAAGGGGACCTATTATCAGGGTTCCCACTATTTTTGGGAACAAAATTTCTAAATTTTTCCATGACCTAAAGTGAATTTTCCATGACTTGTGTAGAACTGATCATATTTTTAGGGCTAAATATGAAATGTTAACCATTTCCACTCACCTTATGGTTTGGTATTATAGTTTTTTTAACATTCAAAATACTGTCAGTGCATTTATTGTCGTCTCTTAAAGAAAATAAAATAAAATGTGCATAAGTTTGGAAATAATCATAATAGCCTAACGATAACTTAACAGAACAATATAGTTGCATGAAAGAGATAGTAAAACTTTCATTGAATTTACAAAATTTTATGACTTTTCCAGGCCTGGAAAATGACATTTTCAATTTCCACGACTTTTCCAGGATTTCCATGACTGTGGGAATATTACACAAAATTGACTTTTAACCATGTTATAGCTGTTTCCCTCCCCATTTTTCCTCTCAAAGTTCTATGTGGAGTGCCTGTTTGAGTAATCTTTAATCACTTATTTTCAAGATCAACTCCTGTTTTCATCGCTATCGGCATCTTCCCTAGCCAGGGTGGCGCCACCTAGTGCCTCCGCTCAATTTCATTTCTTTCCAGGGACTAGGTCAGAAATCAGAATACACTAGACGATTTGCAAGAATCCCAAAAGTGCAAGTCCGGGCACCAGCCAGTCAGCGAAGAGTCATACATTCTGTGTTGTCAACGATTCCAGAGATTGAGGATTTAAAGCCGGAACAAAGAAAATGCTTGGTGAATTTTATCAACGGGGAAGACGTTATTGCCCTTCTATCTACGGGATTTGGGAAAAGCCTAAAACCAAATAGCAGCGACTGATTAAATAAAAGAAGCACCCGCCTACTGTCCACTGAGCAAACTAACTCTAATGCTGCGAGGTCAGACAGTTTCTACGACATGAAACCGGCTGATGAATCAGGCTACATCCTCCCCTCCCTGTAATTTTCAACTCAAAATAATTGTAGCTTTTTTTAAAATTGCTGTAGTCTTATATTAGTCCTGATATAGAACAAGAACATTTTAAAATTATTCAGTAAAGGAAGAGTAGCAAATTCTTCCAGTCTAGCTCCTTTCTTTCCTCCTCTGCCGCTCCTGTCTGCACTCATTCCATCTCTCCTGTTCTCCTCCCCCTCTCTCTCCTCTCCTCTAAATTATGTAAAATTTACTTTGATTTGCTTTTAACCATATTATAAGGTGTGCTGGTTCATGCGTGTTTGACTGATCCTGCAGTGCTGCGTTTGAGCTTCAGTTCTCAGAAAATGTCAGTTTTTATCTACCCCCTATCTCCGCCCACTGCTCCGTACTTACATGTGATTATTCAAACAAAGACCAAAAAAAAAAAAAAAAAAAAGCCACTTTTTGATGCGTAAATGAAAATCTGCTGCTTGCTCCAGTGAAATTTCATTGGGCACTTAGTTCTGCAGCATTGAACAAGAAATCAATGAGCCTGTATCTATTAATTTTAGATCAATAATGCAGTTTACAATTAACAAAATGTAAAATATTGATCTATTATGTAATAGTTTACCACAAAACACTAGGAAAATGCAAAAACACAAAACATGTCCTCTTTAAAGGACCCATATTATGTGTTATAATGTTGTTTCCTCATTAAAAACATAGCTGGAGAATCTTTTGAATAATTTCAGTTCTGGAATCGCCAATCTCTACTGAACAAAAGGTAAAAGTTGGCTGCTAACTTGAAAAGAAAAAAAAAGAAAGAAAAACAAATAATTATTTCTAAAACATGTGTGAATAAATGCATCATGAATTTTTTTCGAAAAAAAAAAAAAAAAAAAGGATTCTTCGAAAAAGTGAGCATCAAACTGCCATGTTTGATTTCCCAGTGGGATGCGTCCATTGTTAATAGTCTTTTGAACCATATCGCTTTTGTTTCTGGTTCTTATATTGTCATATTTTAGTTATGGGATTCGGACATCATAATTGTGTGGTTGTTGGATGTCCCAACAGCGGAAAACGGGCTTTGGAAATTTGGGAACTCCATAACTGCAAAAGTGAATCAGATGTGTGTGACTGCAAACCTCCATTCAAACTGTTTCCCTTCCCAACGGAATTGAAAAATAGTGAAAGGCGATGGGCAGTATTGATACAAAGGAAGGACGAAAAAGGAAACTTTTGGCTGCCTAAGAAATCATCCCGAGTTTGCAGGGAACATTTTGTATGTGGAGCATCATCAAAGCAAAATCCCAATCCCTCGCTCAACCTTGTTTACGAATTTAAAAAGTCAACGCCAAAGCGAAAGGCACCAGCTGTTCGACAAGAAACACCTTCCACTGCAAAGAGACCAAGACGTGATGTTGCTGTAAAACCACAAGAACAACTGTTTGTCTTCTCTCGCTTAACAAACAGGATTTTGTTTTGTTGGCGCTCCACATACAAAATACTCGCTGCAAACTCGGGATGATTTCTTAGGCAGCCAAATGTTTCCTTTTTCATCCTTCTTGTGTATCAATACTGCCCATCGCCTTCACCTTTCACTCTTTTTCTATTCTGTTGGGAAGCAAAACACGGAGGTTTGCAGTCACACACATCCGATTCCCTTTTGCAGTTAGAGAGTTCGCAAACTTCCGAAGCCCGTTTTCCGCTGTTGGGATCCAACAACCACACAATTAAGATGTCCAAATCCCATAACTAAAATATGACAATATAAGAACCAGAAACAAAAGCGATACGGTTCAAAAGACTTGAAAAGTTCGGCTTTGACAATAGACGCATCCCACTGGGAAAACAAACATGGCGACTTGATGCTCACTTTTTCGGAAAATCCTTCCCGGTATGGATTGCGCGATATCCGGAAGTCTGAAATTCATGATGCATGAATGAAACTAAACACAACTCAGGTTTCTGATGAGGTAACAACATTATAACAAGCTCACAAGAGTAAATTTTTTGTAATATAGGACCTTTAAAAGTGATGAAACAGCTCTCTCTTCTTCTCTCCTCCTCCTCTCTTCTCTTCCTTTCTCCCTCCATCTTTTCTCTCCTCCTCTGTTTTCCTTGCTCTTGATTTAAACCTGATGACACGCAGCTCTCTGGTTGGCTGCGTGATGCCTGGGTGACTACAGAAACACGGCTTTTGGTAATTACAAAGTTGAGCAGAACACCGTCCCGCAGAGAAAGTGCTGAGTCCAGGATCTGAACTGAACCGGGACGGAGTCTGAGCGGAGAGAGAGAGAGAGAGAGAGAGAGAGAGGGAGGTGACAGCAGGACTCTGACGGAGGACAGACAGAGCAGAGGGGGACACAAGAGAAGCTGTTTACATCGTTAGTTTGAAGAATAAATGTTTACCTTTTTATTTACAGGCAAATTATGTAAGAAAACTTGAACGTTAAGCAGTTGTAGCATTATTACATTTAAATATTGGTAGTACTGTGGTAGCAGTAGTATGAGACACAGTAGTAGTCATAGTATAACATTTTTAGTAATAGGAGTGTAGTAGTAGCAGTAGTAGCAGTAGTAGCAGCAGTAGTAGCAGTAGAAGTAGTACTAGAGTTGTAGTAGTAGTAGTAGCAGCAGTAGTAGTAATAGTAGCAGTAGCAATAGTTGTAGTAGCAGTATTCACTAGTAGTAGCAGTAGTAGTAGTAGTAGCAGCAGTAGTAATAATAGTAATAGTAACAGTAGCAGGAGTTGTAGTAATAATAATAGTAGTAGTGGCAGTAGGAGCAATAATAGTAGTAAAAGTAGCAGTAGTAGTCATAATTAGTAGTAGCATTGTAATAATACTAGTAGTAGTACTAGCACTAGTAACAGTTGTAGTAGTAATAATAATAGTAGCACTAGTAGTAGCAGTAGGAGTACGAGTACTAATAAAAGCAACAGTAGCAGTAGTAGTAGTAGCAGTAGTAGTAGCAGTAACAGTAGGAGTAGTAGTAGTAATAGTAATAGTAGCAGTAGTAGTTGTAGTAGCAGTAGCAGTAGTAGTTGCAGGAGACACAATAGTAGCAGTAGTAGTAGTAGCAGTAACAGTAGCAGTAGTAGTTGCAGGAGACACAATAGTAGCAGTAGTAGTAGCAGTAGTAGTTGCAAGAGACACAATAGTAGCAGTAGTAGTAGCAGTAGTAGTTGCAGGAGACACAATAGTAGCAGTAGTAGTAGTAGTAGTAGTAGTAGTAGTTGCAGGAGACACAATAGTAGCAGTAGTAGTAGTAGTAGTAGTAGTAGTAGTAGTAGTAGTAGTTGCAGGAGACACAATAGTAGCAGTAGTAGTAGTAGTAGTAGTAGTAGTAGTAGTAGTAGCAGTAGTAGTTGCAGGAGACACAATAGTAGCAGTAGTAGTAGTAGCAGTAGTAGTTGCAGGAGACACAATAGTAGCAGTAGTAGTAGCAGTAGTAGTTGCAGGAGGCACAATAGTAGCAGTAGTAGTAGTAGTAGTAGTAGTAGTAGTAGTAGTAGTAGTAGTAGTAGTTGCAGGAGACACAATAGTAGCAGTAGTAGTAGTAGTAGTAGTAGTTGCAGGAGACACAATAGTAGCAGTAGTAGTAGTAGTAGCAGTAGTAGTTGCAGGAGGCACAATAGTAGCAGTAGTAGTAGTAGTAGTAGTAGTAGTAGTAGTAGTAGTAGTAGTAGTAGTAGTAGTTGCAGGAGACACAATAGTAGCAGTAGTAGTAGCAGTAGTAGTTGCAGGAGACACAATAGTAGCAGTAGTAGTAGCAGTAGTAGTAGTAGTAGTTGCAGGAGACACAATAGTAGCAGTAGTAGTAGTAGTAGTAGTAGTTGCAGGAGACACAATAGTAGCAGTAGTAGTAGTAGTAGTAGTTGCAGGAGACACAATAGTAGCAGTAGTAGTAGTAGTAGTAGTTGCAGGAGACACAATAGTAGCAGTAGTAGTAGTAGCAGTAGTAGTTGCAGGAGAGTAGTAGCAGTAGTAGCAGTAGTAGTAGCAGTAGTAGTTGCAGGAGACACAATAGTAGCAGTAGTAGTAGTAGTAGTAGTTGCAGGAGACACAATAGTAGCAGTAGTAGTAGCAGTAGTAGTTGCAGGAGACACAATAGTAGCAGTAGTAGTTGTCATTATAATAGAAGTAGTCAGAGTTTTAGCAGTTGACGTTGAAGCAGTAAATGCAAGTCTTTACTTTTAGTATCTTAAGTTGTGAAAATGCAGTTACTCTGGTGATTCTCAGTAGGTTAAAATACACTTCATGGGCCCCTGTAGGGAAATTTGGGGGAATAGAGAATCAAGAAAAGAGAGTTTTACTGACAGCAAAACTAGAAGCAGTTTTCAAAGTGGAAAATAATAGCAGAAGAAACGGTAAAGAGCCTGGATTACACTATTTTCTGATCTATGTTGTCATGTAGTTTCCTCAGTAGACCAATAATAAAGGATCAAAAAGTCATGTGTGAATGAAACAAAACACAACTCTGGGTATGTTTTTGATGAGGTAACAGCATTATAACCCGGCTTAAAGCTCACAAGAGTCAGTTTTGTGTAATGTAAAACCTTTAAGTAGCTAAGCACCAGGATTAGTAGTAGCAGTTCTAGAAATAGCACTATGCAGTAACAGTCGTAGTAGCAGTACATCTTGTAACTGTAGAGTCATGTATCACAGAGTACGTCAAAAGCACTTACAAACACTACAAATATGCTGATGTGTTCCTTAATTTATGAACAACACTCATTTTTCAATAACAATTTGACTTTGTTTTTGGCAAATCTCTGAGGTCGCATCCAATTAGTTCCTGGCAACAACATTTTATTAAGTCTTTGAGCCAAAAGCTGCTGTAGCGGCTTCTACAAACGCAGCAAACTGATGTGAACAAGAAAAAGAGCAGAGTCCATAATGAACAACATCAGTCAGTCTGGATCATTTATGTATTACCACCAAGTCCAAAACGGTAAATATGTCAAAGCATTTCTCAAAAAGGACACATAGAAGTCAAGAGTTGTGGCAGTCCCCAGCACAGATCTATTAAAGGTTTAGGCTCCATCTACACTAGTACGTATTCGAGTTGTTTTCGTTGTGGATACAGTGTTCATCCATACTGATCCAACAGAAAACGACTCCAGAGACGGAACGATCTGGTGTCACCAGCTCCCACGAATTCATCTGAGTACTGATGTGATCTGACACTGTGTGGACGCCTGAAAACGCTGATACACTGATGTAGGTCTATGCGCCGCGAAGTAATTCAAGGCAAAAACGCGAAGAGGCTAGACTATATTCATATATACAGTCTGTGCGTACGACCTGCAGACGTACAATCTCTGAAAAGTTTCACATGAACCATCTCCAACGCGACAGAAGCACAGAACAGACTCACCATCAGCAGAACACCCCTCTGTCACAGAAAGAACACTCATAAACCACTGAGTCGTGTCCTTTAGTCCCACAGAAGCTGAACCTCATCCGCGCACAATAGCGAGCTGCTTTTTGAGTGCTCAGTTTATGTAAATTAGCCATGCGGGTTTAAGTTTCGTTTCTGTAAAATGTAAAGAAATACGCTCAAAGATGTGTGATTGCGGACACAGAAACGACGTGTGTGGACACAGATCATTTCCGATACGGTGATATGTGTATTCATTTCAGTGTAAACCGGGGTCTTAGACATGTTATCATGTTGCTGCCTCTTCAAAAAAGTAGTAAAAGAGTAAGCCTTTATTATTAATCTGTCTACAGCTGCAAAACTCAAAATGCTCTGTTCCACCTTGTGATGTCATGTCATGTAGTGGTAGTTTTCAAGTTACTTTTACCTTTAATAAGTATCCAAAATATCCAAATGATTCTAGTGAAAGTGTACGGCAGACAACTCCAACCTTTTGCGTCCGGTGAGCTACCTTTACAAAATAAAAATGCCGGAGAGCTACTCATTTTAGCGACTGCAAATAAGTTGATTTGATTGATTCGAAGAGGGCAAGCCTTAGATGTACAGTTAGATGCGTATACAACATTAAACCATTATCCATTTATTAGTGCACAAAGTTCAAAATAACACATTTACAGTGGCAATTAATCAAATTTGAGTTATTTAGTACAATACGTAGAATTCAGAAGTCCTTACCATTAGTACTATTAGGCTCTGGATTATAAGACGCACTGTCATTAAATGGTAGATTTTCGAACTTCTTTCACAAATCAACTGCACCGGACTTTAAACGAAACACAACAGTTGGATGGGTCAGTGGGATTTTGTTTGGCGTGTAGGGAGGGTGCTGTCTGGGACCGCTGGATTGTCGGCGTGTTCGCAGTGACTCAGTTGTTCAGTTGTGTCAAGAAGTGGCACATTGCACTCGCTTTTTCGATTCGTTCCTCTGTTCCATTCCTCATCCTTGTGGAGTGGTGAGTGTGGCTGTAGGTGTTTTTCGCTGCTTTGTAGTTTACTGAAGTCATGCTGGGACACCCAAGTGGATTCGTATATAGGGCGCTCTGGATTATGGGGCGTGCAGTCGTTTTTTGATGGGGTTGGAGGCTTAAGAGCGCGCCTAATAACCCAAAAAATACAATACTTGTAAGGAGGTGGAGAGCCACTGGTAGCTCCTGAGCTATAGGTTGGAGACCCCTGGTGTGCTGTACGAAGTTTAAAAACAGTGCGGCACCTGTATTACCACATGACATCACAAGGTGGAACAGTGTTTTCTGTGTGAGAGCCGAAATATGCAGGGTTTATGAGTTAAACGTGTGTGAATGAAACAAAACACAACTCCAGGTATGTTTGTGATGAGGAAAAGATAAAATAACATATAAAAATCTGGCAATGAAGTAAGTACAGAGACGTGTGTGCAAGGGGCAAAACAGGATGTGGCCTCTTGAACGCAGGAGAATAAAGATTACTCAAACGTGGATGAATCACTCTAAAATATAACTTTGAGTGGGTAAACGAAATGGGAAAACACTTCATAACATGGTTCAAAGCTTCAAGGTCCAGCAGAGTTCTAGCCACTTATTCACTGTGACGGCCGTTTGGAGAGTTTAACCTGCTCTAGGGTTTTGAGAAAAGTTTCTTTTTCAAATTAAAACAGCACAAAAACAATCATTTAGACAAACATTTT
The DNA here is from genome assembly GCF_026225935.1 of Boleophthalmus pectinirostris. Lineage (NCBI taxonomy): Eukaryota > Metazoa > Chordata > Actinopteri > Gobiiformes > Gobiidae > Boleophthalmus > Boleophthalmus pectinirostris. The sequence goes on from NW_026571140.1 coordinate 33,789,485, forward strand.
TAGACATAAAATGATCCCATTACAAACTGTGCTAAGCAAATGATACAACTCAGCGTGAAATAGTCAGTCCATATATTTGCAGTTTGTGTTTAAGGAATAAAGAGTGGGCCGAATTTTTCTGTCCAAGCCCGTGTCCGACAGAGAAGTGATAGAATCCGACAGGCAATAAGATATTTGTGTCCGAACCCAACCGAAGCAGACACAATTAAAATAACACTATTTTCATAGGCCTAACGACACAGAGACGCAAAATACAAACTCGGGATATAACAAAAACAATGAGAAAACTTTATTACTCACCTCTTACCACCTTACTTAGTGGTAAATTTAGTGCAGTGTCTCATCCACATTATCTGTAGAAATTGTCCTGCACAAAAAATGCCATCCAGCCCACAAAACCGTGCTATTAATCCAGTTTGAGGTGTTCTTTGAAAGTAAAAAAAGAGAAAAAAGCTCCTCACGTGTGTCTGTTTACATCCACACGGCGCACGGATTGAAGTGAAGCTGCAGATTTGTGACAGTGATTCTACTTTCTGTGGACTTTATCGACAATCTTTTATGCTTTAAAAATCATGTATCTGAAGTATTGCACCTCATTTCACAAATAATAATAACACAGTTTGACTTGTATCTAAACTAGAGGTGCAGTGCTTTGATTTTGAACACTTAAGAGTCTCAAAGCGAGTGGTTTTACTGTAGACAGGAAACAGCTGACGCGCTCATGTGTCCGAGTCCGACCTGAGCCCAAACATAAGTTCTAAATATTTGACTGAACTAGTCTGGGTTCCAAGCCGGACTTTGGTCGGGTTTCCATGCTCCACTATGGAATAGGGTTGTCAAAGGTATCGATAATCAGGTACTAATGGATTTTAAAACTAGTATCGAAACTAGATACTCATTTGAAGAGGTATCATTACTAAAAAAGTCACATTCACAGGACAGAAATGAACTTTTTTTGAATACTTTTACAATGATCTTGAACAAATATAAGAGCACATAGACTAGATTACACAGATATAAGACCACATGATAATATAAAAGAAAGTACTATTATTTAATGTAGAAATAATGTAGTCTTTTTTTTTTTTTTTTTTATCATCATCGTGGTATCTGAATCAGTATACGCAAAAACAACATTCACAGGTTAAAGTAAACGACCCTACTCAAAACTTTAATGCTACAATTACTCCCCGGGTTAGTGCGTATCGACTGGGCTGACGTCACAACCTCTCCGCTTTACATTACGCATCACAGGACCAGCGGGGCTCGGATTGATCACGAGAATGACAGATGACTTCTCCAATAATCAATGAGTTTGACTGGAGGGGGGCGGGGTCAGTGTGAAGGCCACTGGAGACACGGACCTCCTCAGGGACTTAGAGCTGTGCATGTCCGCCCATACTAACGCCAGCTGGGGTTTGGTAAAGACACACAGAGGTTAGGGCACACAGTATCTACAATTCACTTTTGTTTTGTTATTTAAATTCTGGGAGATACAGAAAGTTGTAATTAAGTCGTTGACATTACAAATATTAAATTAATCTTAACGCAAAATTGACTCTTTAGGCTTTAAGACATGTTAGAATATTGTTACTTCATCAAAAACAAACCTGGAGTTGTGTTTTGTTTCATTCACACATGTTTCAGTAATCCTGTATTATTAATCTGTCTACATCTCCAATGCTCAAAATGCTCTGTTGCACCTTGTGATGTCATGCAGTTGTTGTTTTCGGTGGTAGTTAACCTTTTACTAACCTTTTACTTTTAATACGGTAACGATAGGCAATAACAGAGCTGTAACCATCCAAATGATTCTAGTGAAGGGGTATGGAGTTTAAAAACACAGTGGAGCACTTCCTGTATTACCACTAGCGGTGTGCAAAAATATCAAAATATCAATATATTGTATAATTAAATGTGATGATATAGTATCGATACTGCGGGCAAGAGTATTTTTTGGTATATTTTACTTAATTATTTTGTTACAGCGCTACAGTTTTGTTGCTTTTTTAGTGAAAGGAAACTCATTTATGCGACACATTTGACATTTTCACTGTTTTGATGATTAAAATGTTTGTGTTTCATATGAACTTTGCACAAGAAGTGGTTTAATAAAGACTTTTAGCATCACAGTCATCATTTAGCCATTATTTTTTACTGAACCGCATCGAATTGATTTGAAATATATCGTATCGAATCGAAAGTGCACTGTATCGAGATATGTATCACATTGTGGCCTATGTAGGTATGTATCGTATCGGTAACTTCTTAATGATACCCAGCCCTAATGACCGCTTGACATCACAAGGTGGAATGTGGAGTGAAGAACTCAGCCTAAGGTTACATTTACACTGAAACGAATCACCGTATCACCGCATCGGAAACTATTTGCGTTCCGACATGTCGTTTCTGTGTCAGCAAGCCTTCCCTGTCCACACAGCTTTGAGCATATTTGTTTACAGTTTACAGAAACAAAACTTAAAACCACATGGCTAATTTGCATAAACTGAACGCTCAGAAAACAGCTCGTAACTGTGCGCTGATGCAGTTCAGCTTCTGTCGGACTAAAGGACACGACTCAGTGGAATATGAGTGTTCTTTCTGTGACAGAGGGGTGTTCTGCTGATGGTGAGTCTGTTCTGTGCTTCTATCGTGTTGGAGATGATTCATGTTAAACTTTTCAGAGATTATACGTCTGCAGGTCGTACACACAGACCTTATATATGAATGGACATATATTCGAGCCTCTCAGCATTTTGGCAGTGAATTACTTCATTTTCAGGCGTCCACACGGTGCCAAATCAGATCCGTGCTCAGATGAATTTGTGGGAGCTGGTGGCCCCAGATCGTTCCATTTCTGGAGCCGTTTTCCATCGGATTAGTGTGGACGAACACTGCATCCGGAACAAAAACAACTGGAATACGTACTAGTGTGGATGGGGCCTAAATATGCAGCGTTTGTGAATGAAACTCCAGTGATGAGGAAACAACATTATCACATAGATGAGAAAAAAGCGTACTCAAAATACAAAGTAAAGTGAATTATCCAGCTCTTATGGTCATGATAAACTGTATGACATTTTCTCCTTAAACTCAACCGTATCACCAGCTCTATATTCGACTCTCAAATAAAACACAACTTTAACTGGTACACGTAGTCCTCCACAGTTAGTCCACACACCTTCATCAGATTTATTTGATCATTTCCAACACACAAATAACTTCCACAAAGCAGCAACTAACTCCAGCGTTAGCAGTGGTAGAGTCTGGGTATCTGACTTTATTCTTGTTAATGAGTACATTTTGTGGTTTCATATTATAAAAACTGAACCTGATGATAAAATAACACTGCTGCTCACAGCCTGCACCCAATTATAAAGTTGTTTCTTTTATCACAATCCGGGAAGAAAAAGCTGTGAATGTAATTGCTTGATCTCCATGGAGACAAGAAGGTGATGCTACGAGGCTAAGACACAAGTCAGATCTGTGGAGTGATGCACCTGCTTCAAAGTCTGTTCCCCTTTGTCCTTGGACTCATGAACCCTAAATGATACTAGGGATGTAACGATATCCAAATCTCACAGTACAATATTATTTATTTATTTATTTATTTTATTTTATTTTTATTTATTTATTTTTTATTTTTTTTATAATTAATTTAATTTAATTTATTTTATTTTATTTATGTATTTTGCACAAATAGCATAATAATAAAAACACACTAGATAAAAAATTGGTGCAGGAAGAGGCAAAACCCCCTTATATTAAAGCCTCCACCTTATGAATACATTCAAATTTAAACATTATTACTGTGCATAAAAAAAAAAAAAAAATAATAATAATAATAATAATAATAATAATATATAAATACAATAATAAAATAAAACTACATGATAAAATAAAATAAAATACACCATGGATTAAATTAATTTGATTCAAACACAGATTAAAACACAATCAAACATCCACAGTTCAATGATTATCAAACATTACCATGAAATATCAAACATTTTCTCAAACTCTTTTTAAACAATGCCTCTGATGTGCCGTCACTAACCAGATATGAAAACTGGCTCCAGAATTTACAGCCTCTGTATCGTAGGCAAAACTGAGCTCTTGATGTAACACATTTTATCACGATATGCATCTCACGGTACGATATTCATTGCGATATTTTGATATTCTTTTTGCTTAAATTAAGAGTTATGGTGCAGCAATAGCTAAAAAAAAATGATAGAGGGAACTACATAGACCATGATCCTTTGCTCCATTTCAGCGCAGACTACAAGAAGAAATAACAGTTGTAAGCACTTTTAAGTCTTATTTCTTTGGATTAAGTCTTGTCAAGGCATTTTAAGAGGGAAAAAGTCAATATCGCAATAAATATCGTACCATGACGTGACAATATCGTAACATGAAACTTAGATATCATTACACCCCTAATTATTACCTTCATAATCTCAATAATTCAAGTAAAAATCATATATCTTCATGTTGTCTGCACTGAAATGAATCATGGGATATGTAGTTCCCGATGTTTATAAGCTGTTGCTACTATAAAACCATGAATTTAAGCAAAGGAACTTGTGATTTGATATATTGTGACAGCCGACGATATTATTTTGAGACTTTTGACGATACGATATCACGATATTTTGGTTATCGTTACATCCCTATATAACACATGTCACTTTAAAGGTGCACTGTGTTACTTTTCTGGTGGAGAGTCCCCCACCTGCTAGTTTCTTTTTTTATTATTATTATTTTATTAATGGATTTGTACAAGTCAATTACATTGGAAGCAGAAATTGTTGAGAAAAATAGAGCACAAACACAATCTATGTTACTTTTCTCCCTTCTTAAATAAAAACACAGGAGTTAACAAATACACAAAAGAACCAAAAAACTAAAGGGCAGGTGAAAACATTTATTTATTTATTTTTTTAAACCTTGTCTCCTCTCCTTACTTCCTTTCTCTTAGACAACTAATTCACACAAAATCAGGTCTCAAAACAGTTATATATTGAATCCACTTCTGCCAAAACACATGAAATTTTTCCTCCCCACCTGGTAGTTTTGATATTACTGTTTTGTCCTGATTACTCCACAGTCTGGAAATAAGGCGAAGGCAGCAGTGTGAGTTGAGTCGACTGAACTATAATTCAGCCTCAGGAATGCATGTTTTTTTTGTTTTTTAAGGTATTTTTTAGCTATAAAACACCAGTAACTGAACAAATACAAGGGAGATGTGTTTTAACGCCCTACTGTGGAGCATTCCAGACAAAGAAATAATACCTCCACGGAAACAAAAAAGTAGCTGACCCTCCACCTTAGAAGTTACACAGTGCAGCATTAAAAAACTTACTTGAACCGTAATGAATCTAGTTGCACGGAAAGTTTTGCACTGTTGTTCTGCCCATACTGTATATTTTTGGATAAATTGAGTTATAATTTTTGTTTTATATTGCACTGTTTCACTGAAGCAAATACCTAGGTTTTGTGTGTGTGTGTGTGTGTGTTCACTGACAACGGCACTAAAACTTATTCTGATTCTGGTTCTGAAATGTTTTTCCAGGTCATTTTTAAATGGCCTGTATTATGTTTTTTTTTTTTGTTTTTTTTAAATCTATGTTATAAGAGACAGTGGCTCCCTCTTTTCTGCATCACTCAAGGAAAAACAAAAACACAACACATACCCATAGACTTTAAAGCAGCTCTGCTTGTGTACGAGTCTCTCCATGGCCGAGCACCAAAGTCCATCTGTGACATGTTAGTGTCATATGAACCATCTCACACTCTGAGGACCTCAGGGACCGGCCTCCTGCTGGTGCCCAGAGTCAGGACTAAACAAGGGGAGTCAGCGTTTCAGGTTCATGCAGCTAAAACCTGGAACAGTCTTCCTGAACATGTGAGACAGACTCTTCTGTGACGCTGTTTAAATCCAGACTCAAAACATTTCTGTTTAACTGTGCATATAACTGAAAGGTTTTCATTCTGCACTCTTCTCTCCAATTTATGTCTCTCTTTTTTAATTTTAATCTTCATGATAATTTATGTTTTTATTTGTTATTTCTTATTCTGTAAAGCACTTTGAATTACTTTGTGTACGAATTGTGCTATACAAATAAACTTGCCTTGCCTTGCCATGCCAGTCCATCTTTCCCGCAATCAAGAAATAATTTAGCTCCATAAAATGCTTCTTTATAAAGGAAAAATAGATATTTATCAAATATATTCTCATCAAAAACATACTTGGAGTTGTGTTTTATTTCATTCACCCGTTTAGTTTGTGTTCTCTCATACAGAAAACACTCTGGTTCACCTTGATGCCACGTGTTAATACAGAGAGTGCTCCACTCTGTTTTTAAACTCCACACACCTTCACTAGAATCATTTGGATGATTTCAGCCCTGAAATTGCCAGTCTCTACTGAACAAGATAGAATTTACCTGTTAACTTGACCACTTCATGACATCACAAGGTGGAATGTAGACAGACTAATAAATGGTTGCTCAAACATCTGTGAATGAAACAAAACTCAAATCCAGGTTTGTTTTTTGAGGAGGTGACATTATAAAATGGCTTGAAGCTCACAAGAGTCAATAAAAACACCTGCTACTAAATCAATGCAAGACCCACAGTTTTGATCTGATTTGCCTCCATGAAGACAGAAAGGTTGAATACTACACTGCACAGATGGGACCAAGTCGTTGTTTTGCAAGTCTCAAGTAAGTCTCAAGTACGAGTCAAGTCCCAAGTCAAAGACTGGCAAGTCCAAGTCGAGTCTCGAGTCACTGGCCCGTAAGTCCGAGTCAAGTCCAAATCGTCTGCTTTGAGCTTCAAGTCATTTCAAGTCTTTAAACCAAAGCAACAAATAAAGCTTAGCTTTTTGCAATTTACATGAATTTTAAGTTAAATTGTACTTAAAAAGTCATGGCATATTTATATGAGTATTTATATGAGTTATAGAAATGCAAATTTTTCCTTTTTAAATGTCTTGACAAGATCTTAGTGCAAATCATTACTGTCAAAATAGAAAGAATTCAGATTTAAAAGTGCTTAATAACAGTTATTTTGTCATGTACTCTGCACTGAAATGGAAGGATCAGGTTCTATGTAGTTCCCACTGTTTTACTGTGCTGTACTGCATATTACTGTAGTACATTTGAGGACACCATATCACAGTACTTCAGTTACTGTTGCCATAGTAACAAATAGAGAAGTGGGAGGGACATGTTCCAGTTTATTCCTGTAAAATGAAGCACTGAATGTAACAACTGTAAGTAGAATAGTATTTTCTAAAAACATATACATAGTTTAGGAGAAGCATTAAGTCTTCAAGTCCCAAGTCATTGACCTTCAAGTCCAAGTCGAGCCCCAAGTCTTAGTCCATTTTATCAAGTCAAGTCTCAAGTCTTAAAAATTGTGACTCAAGTCTGACTCGAGTCCAAGTCACGACCTGCAAATCCCAACAGGACCGAAATGTAACTTGGTTTGGTTTGGTCTCCATGAAGATAGAAAGGTTTAATGCCATACTGTGAAACATTCAAGACAAAGCAATAACACCTGCATGGAGAAAATGTATGCTGAACTGAAAGAGGATGGAGAGGATAGAGTTAACTGACAGACACTTTTCCTTAGCTTCTGATAGACTTTGTAGACTTTGTTTGTTGGAAAACTCCTCAGAACCATATTACATCATCTCTCCCCGTCGTCTGCTTTGACCCATTGATTTTATGAAAGCCTCCTTTAATTAACTGGTGCCTCTCCAAATGGTGTCACCTTCCACTGCGTTAATGAGACAATTAGCGCGTTTGATTTGGTCCTGGCTAAAAGGATTCAAGTGTCTCCTAATGACAGATCTTACAGGGACTTAGCATTGTTCAGGCCAAAGTCTGTCTGATGACTGCGGCAATCCAGCGAAGCACAGCGACGCTCAATATCTCACAGCACAAACATAATTAGACGGAGGAAAGAGAAACCAGACTTTTCAAGAAATATTTGGGAGATGACAGAAATATTGGTTCAAACGCACAAAACAGATCAAAAAATCTAAATCAATAAGCCGTTTATAGTTAAGAATGAAAAAGTCATCTGGAAAAAGTACAAGAAGAAAAGGAATGAATTGTAACTTACAAAAAAGTGTTATGTATTGGTTGTTTGTGTAATTACCACAATGACAAACTACTTTTAGATTTTAAAATGTAAAAATATTATGATCTAAAATGTGTCTATAATTACCGTATTTTTTGGACTATAAGATGCACCAGCCAAAAAAAATGCATAATGAAGAAGAAAAAAAACATTTATAAGTTGCACCAGACTATAAGTCTCACTTTTTGGGGGAAATATATTTTATAAAATCAGAGATCAGGAGCTGACATTTTATCTTGAAAGGCAAGTTCTAGTAATAACAATAGAACAACAGGCTGTTAACGTAACAGAACAGAACAAGTTTACCAAACTCTCGATCTCACTCCAAATCACTAAATCCACTGAATTCTTCATCCTCAGTGTCACTTCTGAGCAACTCGCAACCTCCGGAGGTAAACAGAGCACTGCTTTTTTTTCTGCGTAGCTGTCGTCAGACTCAGCATCAGTTCCAGTTAGAACTAGTCTTTCTGAATCCCGACAGGATGGTTTTGGTGTCACTGAAGTCCAGGCTTTGTCGATCCATCCAAAGACTTCGAGGAGGGTTGCATGTCGCATCCTCCTGGTGTCACAAGTTTCTCACTCACTCCAAACTTTCTTTCTGCTGCTTGATTACTGTTTTCGGCTGCATTTTTCACTACTTGCAACTTCTAATCTGCAAAATATGTTTTTCTTTTGGGGGCATTTGTGTTCAGTCTTCTCAGTTGTCTTTACAAGTTTGTTTAAATTGTACAGAAGTAATGGTGCGATCGACTGACATGATACAGACAGGACAGTGGCTCTTTCTACAGGAGACATGCGCAGTAGAGTGAAGTGACAGTGAAGTGAAGTGACAGTGGTACAGGAGTAACAGGATGGTTTCAGTTGTCTTTATAAGTTTGTTTAAATTTTATATTTTCAGTAGTACAGAAGCAATGGTGCGATCGATTGACATTATACAGACAGGACAGCGGCTCTTTCTGCAGGAGACATGCACAGTAGAGTGAAGTGACAGTGGTACAGGAGTAATAGGAGCAGCAGATACTGACACACAAGCCTAGAGCCTCTTGCGACTGTCAGTGTGAAAATTTTAATATATAAGTCGCACCGGAGTATAAGTTGCAAGACCACCCAAACCATGAAAAAAATGCGACTTACAGTCCGAAAAATATGGTACTAAGGAAAGCTAAATTGTTTACTAATTATTTATTATTAACAAGTCTGTTGTTCAGTTCTTGCTACAATTCTTATTCCCATAGGCCTATGTGTCACTGAGAGAGACACTTTTGCAGCATTGTTTAATTAATGCGATTAAGTAATTTCCCTTGTGGATCAATAAAGTTTGTCTAAGTCTAGTGGCTGGATATTTAATACAGTACATTTTCTAAGTCTCTACAAAACTGCAAACCCTGTAGTTTAAACCTCTACAAACATGTGGCCAAACCTCCTCAAAGCCTGAACTCAAAAGCCTAAGCAGGGTTGAGCTTGGTTAGTACTTGGATGAGAGACCAATGGAAATATCAGGAACCACAGTGGACCGGCAGTGGCAAAATGGTTGTGTCCTTAGGCAAGACACTTCACCCACATTGCCTTGTATGAATGAATGTGGTGTGTGTGTGTTTTGGTGGTGGTCAGAGAGGCCAGTGTCGCAGATTGGCAGCTGTGGTTACAGAAATACTTTACCACCATCGACTGGAATGAATGAATAATGCATGAAATTTTAGCATCTGGAAAAGCACTGCATTGCAAATTTCTCAGATCTGGCCAAGACTGTAAAACTTATAGCAGGTTATTCATCTTGTTTTCAGATTTATTATCTGCTTACTAGTTCTGAGACGACTTAATTCTAGTCTAGACGTACTTTATTTTAAGATAACTTGTCAAGTAAAACTATCTTGCTGCGTGGACAGATAATTTCACAACTTTTAAGTCATTTTCTGATACATTTAAGTAGGGCTGGGCAATATGGAGCAAAAATATATATCTTGATATATATTTTGCTATATCTCGACATACGATATATATCTCGATATCTGTACAGGAAAAATAATCCCCCAAATCCACTGCAAATACAAATATGCCAAAATCCACAAGGTCTTTTTTTACCAAAGTGCAAAGAGGCAGTTCATGTAGGACATAAAAAAAAAAACCTGTGTACAAAAATAATAATTTAACTGTAAAATAAAGGAAGAAATAACACATATTGCCTTTTCTTTCAAAAATAAAACAACTCAACTCAAGCTCATGTTTGCATTAACTTTGTCAACTGCACAATAACCAGAACCGTGAGCTCCTTTAGCAGAGGACGCTCGGGAGGTTCCTTATTTTAATAGATCCATGCTCCAGCAGTAAGAAGCTATGAGGTATCCCACAATCCACTGCGCAGATCAAACTGAACGTTTCCAAACACTATTGTACAAGTTACACGGCAGCAGATTATTAATCAAAATCATAAATAAACTTTACATGACTAAACTTTACAACATATAAACCATAACGACTATAGAGCCACATCAGCCCGTTTGATATTATCATGTGTTTAATGCAGTTTTGTGCACATTTGTTTATGTTTTACAGAAACGAAACTTAAAAGCACATGGCTCATTTGCATAAACTCGCTCCTTGTGCCGGGCGAGTGGGGCGAGCACAGTAAAGTCAAACAAGTGAAGCAGGGAAATCAGAATTAAATATAAGCATTCTATCGATATATACAATATGTCAGAATCCATTTTATGTTTAAAGAATATCTCGATGTATTTTAAATATTGAGATATCGCCCACCCCTACATTTAAGCGTTTATATCTTAAATTTCGGCCAAGCTTTTTTGCAGTGTATATACAACTAATGGGTATTGCAGACATGTTAGGAAACGCAGATGACAATGGTTTCAGATTAATTTCAATTATCATGCTTGTGGATGGGTTGAAAATATTTATAGCACGGGGTCTCCAAACTGGAGTTCAGGAGCTAAGCCAAGGGATTTCTGAAGTCTATGTATTGTGCATAATAAATAAAATTTGATTAATTTCCAATGTAAACGTATTATTTTGAAGCCTAACTTGGTGCACTGATAAATGGATAATGGTTTCTCTTTTATAAGCACCTAACTTTTCCCCGTCTAAGGCTTGCTGTGGCGCCTATATTTATTCAGTTTCTCTATGACTTTGTGAAATTGGTAGCTCTCTGGCATTTTTGTTTTGTAAAGGTAGCTCACTGGAGAATAAAAGTTGGAGAGAGACCCCGGGTAAAGCACATCTATTCACAATTGCAATAAGACGGTAAACAGATTTTTCCCCAAACTCAAGCTGCAGTATCCATCTTAATCAGAGAATGTTCCTGCGTCTTGCCGTGGTACTGACCTGTCTCGGAGGTCGTCGAGGCAACGCTGTAGGTGGACCTCTCCCGCGGTCACCAGCACGTGCTCGCCGGTCTCCTGGATCAGCACCTCTGCGCACGGATCAGCCTGGTTCAACAGACGCATGCCCTGCACCAGCTTAGGCATCTCACCTAGAGACGAGAAAAGGGACTGAACATGCAGGGAGGGCAAAACTGGAGGAATATTCAAGTTCTTTGGGTTTTAAAGGTGCACTGTGGAACTTTTATTGCTTAATCAGGAATGTTTCACAGTATAGTTAATCATATCTAGTTGTTGTTGTTTTTTTTCTTTCCTTTTCAGCAAATTATTACTGAAAGAAATACACTGAAAACCACCAATTTTTACTGTGTGTGGGACCACTTCTCCACAGATCTGATTCGTAACTTGGGCTGATGCGTCACCTACTTGTCTTACTTCTTACTTGGGCATAGATAAGTTTAATAACATACTGTGGAACATTCCAAACAAAGTAATACGATCACCATGGAGACCAACAGGAAGCCGGACATTCACCAGAAAAGTCCCAAAGTTCACCTTTTATGTTTAAATTTAAAAAGTACAGTATGTTAAAATGAACACAATGCATATTTCAAAGTGAGAGAGGGATTACGTACTCGGATGTTTGGGCTCTATGGCGACCCGAACGATGGGCGTGGCCTCGAAGTTGAGTGGCGTGAAGGGAGGGCAGGCGGGAGAGGTGGACAGTGTGGCAGACTTCAACACAAACTCTTCTAGACCTCCAATACCTGGAAAGAAGAAAAGGATAATTAACACAAATAATCACTAAATCACACAAGAAATTATTTTACAAATACTTAAATGATCATGATCAGTCAAGTAAAATGTCAATATCAATCTAATAAAAAATGATGTATGAATGAAACAGTCTAAGGAAGGGTTGGGTTTAGTTTACTTTGGAAGCACAGACTGTATAGATACCGTATTTTTCAAACTATAAGGTGCACCGGATTATAAGGCGCAATATCAATAATGTTGAATTCTCTTGTCTATTTTCATTCATAAGGCACACCGGATTATAAGGCGCATTACGCAAAACAAATGGACGACAATTGAGACTGACACTTTAGCCCAGGCATTCACGATCCATTGGCAGATCGTGGCGTAATTCGCCCGGCGTTGGTTCTCTGTCTTGTGTATTATGAATGTGAATGTGGGTGGATAATTTATGTTTGATTTGTTTATTTCTTCCGAGGAGGACTAAAATATACATTGAGTAATAATGTGTTTAATGCAGCTTTGCGGACATTTCTTTACGTTTTACAGAAATGAAACTTAAAACAACATGGTTCATTTGCATAAACTATAACTGCTGAAAAAACTGCTTGCTCCCTGTGCTGCTGATGCAGTCAGCTTCTGTCGGACTAAAGGACACGACTCAGTAGTTCAGGACTTTATGTGTTCTTTCTGTGACAAGGCGATGGCGGCAGTGTGCGTTGAGTCAACACAGAACTACACTTTGCCCTTTACTCCATGCTGCTCCTGATAGCAGCCATAATGCTCCAAGAATCCATCAAGTGGTGCAGCTTCGTAGCTTACCAAAGTCATACTAAAACATTTTGAGTGCCATATACCACATAAAATCGGTTCAAGGTCAGTAAGCACAACCAGAATTAAAACATAAGGTGCACCGAATTATAAGGCGTACTGACGATGTTTGAGAAAATTAAAGGATTTCAAGTGCGCCTCATAGTCCGAAAAATACGAAAAAATGCTCTTCTTCTTCTCTCCCATTGACTTGCATTGGAATATTGTGGCCCCTCTCTCTACCTGCTGCAGTGAGCCTCGTCATTTTGGTCTTAAAACATTCATATTAACCCGCTCTACATGATCCTGGTGTCTTTTTTCCACTATGTTGTCTGTTTTAAAAAATCCTATTCATAACATAGACCCTGGCTCCAAATTCACCTGTTAGCGTGGCAAGCTTCATACTACGGGTGACGTCGCACTCGCTTAGTCCACTTCTTTATGGTTGGAAAGGTTGTTGCCATGGTAATGTGTATTGTCGACATGCTAATTCAAATTTAATGTGATGTGCAAAGGGACTCGGGTATAATGGGTGAGAGGAATGCAGTATATGCTCAAAGACCCATCTCCAGACCATGAGAGGTATTTTGCATTAGTGCATAGTCTTCGCAAGGACATCTCCAATTCACTGTTGACATGAGGAGAAGTTTATTTACCATCAGTTCGAGACCTGCTGAACCTGAACACTCATCGCTTCACATTAGTATTGACTATTTAAACCTGACTATTCTTCCACACACGGAGGTTTAAATAGGAACTAAGAAAGAGCTTCGAGACAAATTGGCTGAGATAGAATGAGAAGAGCAGAGCAAGTTGACCACGGAAACTGTTGATGTTAAAGGACAAATTCTGTAATAGTTTGATAATGCCAGAGCGAACCACAACCTTGCCAAGAGTATGTAAGAGATGCACAATTACACAACAGTCACTCAACAAGTACCTTGAAAGCTAATTCTGTCTACTGTACATGTTTTTAAAATATGCCACTTGAAACAAAAATACTCAAAATATCCAGTTGTTCTCAGACTATTCACACTTAGTACTACAAGATTAAAAATCGGGTCCATCAAAGACTAAATAGGAGTAAACCATGGATCTATTAAAATAACTGGGTAGGGTATTGCTGCTTGTTGCTGCCTCCAGTTGATGCAGTGGTCACTCACTGGTACGACAGTGGAAAAAATCCCCTGGGCTGGGACAGGATTTTTCTGACAGAGCGCAATGTAATCACAAACTGCTCGTGTTCGGTTGACAGGACACCTACAACTTTCAAAAAATGTTGGATTTTGTGGATTTTTACCTATTATTAGATCATAAACTTTTTCTCAGCTCAAAATGCTTCAGTCGTCTTTTCTTTCCCCGATTAATTAATGACCCCTCACCAAACTAAATAAATAAAAATAACATTATGAATTAATAAACACACACATACACATTCATACATATTCACTCACTCACATACACCCATCCACACATCAAAGGTAGGATACACATTATCTTGTTTCTTGTATTACCTGTGCCCATAACTCCTCAAATTCCTTCATTTTAAATTGCAGTCTTGCTGTGACTCTTTCCATTTCCATCACATCTTTAACCCTTTCCCACCAGTTTTCTTTAGTAGGAGGTTGTGGTTTTAGCCAGGACACAGTTATCATTTTTTTTGGTATTGTACTTAATATTGAAATAATTTTCCTATTTTTTGAAGATATAGTGGTTGGTACAATGCTCAATATAAATAATTGAAGATCTAAATTTAGTTTTTCTTTACAAATACTTTACCTTTTTTTTTTTTTTTACATTGATCCAATAGTCTCTGATTAAGGGACAGTCCCATAATATGTGTGTGTAGTCTCCTGTCTGACCACAACCCCTCCAGCATTTGTCAGATTTTGTACTGTATTTTGTTACCTTTGTTGGGACAATAAAATATTGCATCTTGGATTTCCATTCAAACTCTTTCCATGAAATACTGTTTAACATTTTATGTCCAAAAATGCTTCAGTTGTCTTAAAAAACACTTTATAATCGTTAACTTTAGCTCCTCTCGCTCTGATTGGTCAAAGCGATCACGTGATACACGAGACAGTGCTCTGTGCGTACGCTCGTGGGCATTGGCGTGTGCCCGTGGGAGCAAAGAGCACTACTGCACTGCTCATTTGGCCAAGAACCACCGGAAGTACCTCGCCAGGCCAAAGGCGAATCTGAAGTCATGCGCCATTGAGCTCGGCCCATTGACTTGAATGGGCGGCCATTTTTAGACACCTGGGCTCGGAGTAAACCTACAATCTGAAACTTGACAGGACTATGACTGCCAGGTGACCGACCCTCCACCAGAAGTTGCACGATGCACCTTTAAACCAGCAGGCGTGCAGCAGGGGCCGACAGTGTACAAAAGCATGTATGGACTGATAACTTCTTACAGTAGTAGTTTATTTTTATGTTTGTCTCTATGTTGCTGCTGAATTTCCTTCTGGATCAATAAAGTATCTATCTTTCTATCCATCTTTCTATCTATTTTATGTCCCTATGCCCCAAACGTGAAAGTCTCAATTCAATATCTTGTATTGTCCTATAACAGATTTCCGATTTGACATGTACCTTGGCTGCTATAATCCGTCATATTTACATTTGTTTAATACAGATGTTCATTAATGTGCATTGTCCCATTCAAATAAACAAATAAATAAAAGTTAAAATAGACGCATATGTCATTGCTCTACATAGAATGTTCCACAATATGACATTAAACAGCTCTACCTTTACATTTATTCAATTACAGGTGGTTTTATGGCTCAGAAATACCTAGAAAAAAAGGCAATCTGACTGTGAACCAGGTTGCCTCTCGTTCGCTCGACGGTAGGCAAGTGCTTTTTTTAATTTAACCAGTCGCTGCTATTTGGTCGTGATGTATGTAATGCGCCACTAAAGGGGTTAACTGGTATACTAAGCTTTTCCCAAATCTCGTACGAAGAAGGGCAATAACGTCTTTCCCCTTGATAAAATTCACCATACATTGTCTTTGTTCCGGCTTTAAATCCTCGATCTCGGGAATCTCTGTCAACACAGAATGTATGGCTCTTCGTCTACATCCATCTCGACCGCTTTGTTTACTGTTGTGCTGTACCACAAAAGGGGCCGACACAGTTGCTTGAGTTTGACGTCATGGCTTCACAGCTCTTCGCTGATTGGCCGGTGCACGGTCTACAACTTCCGGGGTTCTTGCAAACCGTCTAGTGTATTCTGATATCCTGACCTAGTCGCTGGAGAGAAATGAAACTGACCGGAGGCACTAGGTGGCGTCGGCCTGACTAATACTGTGCAACATTCCAGACAAAGGAATAACATCTCAATGGAGAGAAGCATTTGATGAACCCTAAACCAGAAAAGTTACACAATGATCCTTTAAGAAGCTCTAAACCAAATTTAAGTCAAATTAGGAAAAAAAAACAACAAACAATTAATAAAATTTTGCCTAAAGTAAAGTAAAACTAGAACTCCCCAAAATCCTACAAGAAGGAGCAGTTTAGGAACAACTGATATATATATTTCAGTTTACAGATTCATATCTTTTTGAATGTTTTACTGACTAACTTTTAAAAACTATCCACTCACTCCTCTATTCGTCTAAATATGTTTTGACATGCAGTAATTATCAGCAAAAGGACCACGTCTTATAGAGAGCCCCGGGAAGCTGCAATTTGTGAAAAAGTCCGGACCCCGCTGTGGGTGTTACGTGGGCAAGGTCCCACATTTCAAAACACAAATCTTCTAGCTGAGCCAAAACACACACAAGAGCAGAGGAGAACTGAGAATGACTTAAATAAATATGAGAAATATTGACAAAAGGGCCCAGGAGTTGCGTTCACACAGCTCCCATTTCAAGTCAAATCTGAACGTGGGTTGAAAACTGGCCTTGGTTAAGCACAGCATGTGTCCAGCGGTCTTTAACACTAATTATATTTACCTTTGGGTTATATTTGAGTGCGTTACACAAGAGCTGTCATTCATCTGATGAGAAGAACAATTCAAATGGAAAACACACAAAGCCTTCACAGCCCTCAGCGTGACTTCACATGCAATACCGTGGCATTTCTGACGTTTCTAAATTGCACTCTGTAAGAAGCAGAAAGTGAAATGCTCCCTGAGAACAAACAAGTGCAACATACACAAGGTTAGAACGTACTTACTGTCAATAACTTATATAACTGTAATGCTACTTTTTTTCAGCCGATTACGATAACAGATGCTTAAAGGACCCGTATTACGCTATTTTCTGATCTATAATGTTGTTTCCTCATCACAAACAGACCCAGAGGTGTGTTTTGTTTCATTCATGCATGTTTAACACACACACCTGCATATTTAGGCTGAGTTCTTCTCTCAAACAGACAACACACTGTTCCTCCTTGTGATGTCGTGTGGTAATAATACAGGAAAAGCTCCACTGTGCTTTTAAACTCACTCATTTGCATAATTACATTTCAAGTGCAAGTCCGGGCACAAGCCAATCAGCGAAGAGCCATACATTCTGTGTTGGTAGAGATTCCCGAGATTGAGAATTTAAAGCCGGAACAAAGAGAATGTTTGGTGAATTTTATCAAGGGGAAAGACGTTATTGCCCTTCTTCCTACGGGATTCGGGAAAAGCTTAATATACCAGTTAGTCCCATTAGCGGCGCATTACATACGTGACGACCAAATAGCAGCGATTGGTTAAATACAAAAAAGTACCTGCCTACCGTCGACTTAACAAAGCCTAATGCTGCGAGGTCAGAGGGTTTCCACAAAGTGAAACTGACTGATGAATCACGCTATAATTTCATGCCTGAAATTGCCAATTTCTACTGAATAAAAGGTAAAATGTAGCTGTGAACTTGAAAACTACCATTACATGAAATCACAAGGTGGAACAGAGGATTTTGAACTTTGGTGATGTAGAAAGACAAGGGATCTAATGATATCCAAATCTCGAGGTACAATATTTTCACGATATAAATGGTCAAATGGTCACATTTTTCTATAGCGCTTTTCCACCTTCAAGGCACTCAAAGCGCTTTACAACAAGGAACCACTCACCCATTCACACACACATTCATACACCAGTGTACGCAGACACTGTGGGCAAGGTGGGTTAAGTGTCTTGCCCAAAGACACAATGACAGCATTCATCTATGGGAGCTGGAATCACACCAGCCAACCTGTGGGTCAGTGGATCTGACCACTCAACCTGTGATGTTAGCTGGGCAAATGCTCTACCAACTGAGCTACTGCCACCCCAATATATACAGCTACATACAGATATACAGCTCATGGTATTATATTTATTGTGATATTCTGTGGAGGCTTGTGAATATGCTACTTTTTCCTCTTAAAATGCAAGACTTAATTCAAAGAAATAAGATTTAAAAGTCTTCTTTTGCCACCAAAACAGTGTTTGCACCAAAACAGAGCAAAGGATCATGGTCGATGTAGTTCCCTCGGTTTTTTTAAGCTACTGCTGCACCATAACAATGAATTTAAACAAACGAACGTGTGATTCGATACACTGTGATGGCACCACGATATTACTGAAACTTTTGACAAGACGATATCACAGTATTTTTTGGTTACTGTTACACCCCTATGAAAGATTAATAATTAAAGGATTACTCAAATGTGTGAATGGAACAAAACACAACTCCAGGTCTGTGTTAGATGAGGTAACAACATTCAGCAACAATATGTCTTAAAGCTCACAAAAGCAAACCTTTAAGTCTTATTTATTTAGATTTTGAGTGCAGGTTTTCTGTTCTTTTGGTGTTCTTGAACTTGAATTGGAAGTGAACTGAAGGTTATCCTAACATTGCCATATTTGCTATAAACCCTGAAGAAAAATACAAGATGGAAAAAATACAAAATGGATTTAAAGACATTTTCTGGAGGCTGTGACTAATACTAGCATTCATGGTCCTGTTTGATTTTCAACAAAAAGGTGAGACTGAGTGACTAACTCAAAAACTGTTAGGTAGCAATCTTGTGACTGTAATTTTATGTGTGAGAGATTTATTTAACAGCACAAATCAGCTCACCTGCAGTTCTAGCCAAGTCTGCGCGCATTTTTTTCAGACTGTGTTAAAACAAAACTCAAATTAAAGTAGTGCCTTTCGTTAGCATGACATCGCCAGGGAATCTCAAGGAGCAAAGAAACAGACAAGATTAATACGGCAAATCTGTGGAGCCAAATAATCATACGGTTCAACATTTTGGATATTTCTTTCAAAAACAGTGACTCTCAAACTTTGCCGCACAAATTTTAACAAACCTTCGCGACTCAAGTCAAGAGACATTATTCGTAAACTCACAAATAAAGGTGGTTTTGAGCATTATCGAACATTAATGAGGATATTTTATTGTTGACTGAGTGATTGTGTCCCTCTGAACAATTAGTTTTACTCAAGTTTTAAACAATGAAAAACAGTCACTGAACCAGCAATAAAAGGATCCATAAGTCTACTATTTGGACATTAAACATAGCCCATTTCTTTTTCTTTTCAACGTTTAATTGAACCAGCAATATTGGAACAGAATAGTCAATAAAATCATTACAAAAAGATTTGAAATTATACAAAACATTTCTAATGAGCTAGGTGGGCCTGTGCATTTTTGCAGCTTGTTCCAGTCCGGGGTGCAGGCGGATCAGGCGCAACATTTAGTCTGTTTCTGTGCTTTGTCTTCATTTTTGTGAGCATAGAAAATCTCACATGTCAGAACTGTATATTGTGGACCTGCATGTAGATCATGACAAGGTGGCCCAAAAAAAAATAAAAAATCTCTTGCGACCCAACTGAGGGTCACGAGCCAGTCTTTGGGAAACAGCGCTCTAGAACAGCGGTCCCCAACACCAGGGCCAAGGATGAGTACCGATCCATGGGTCGTTTGGTACCGAGCTGTAGACTTACACTTATATTTTCTGTTTTATATATATGTTTAATTTTGAAAAAATGACCAAATTCGCTCTTTTTCATCCGTCTATGACTCACTCTTAATGCTTGTCTTGATTACGCAATATAGTAACGCTAATATTAAACCCACAATTAAGCAAAATGAGTAAAAAACAGATGTCTTTGGAAACGTTTATTATCATCATATCATAGTTTTTGTGTTGGTCGCATAATTTTATTTTGTCGTATTTATCTGCCACACCTTAAAAGCCGGTTTATGAAAACATTGTCTGACATTAAACCGGTCCGTGGTGCAAAAAAGGTTGGGGATCGCTGCTCTAGAACATAGAGAACAATCCCGCACATTGTCTTACTTGAAAAATGTGAGATTTATCAGGACATACAACGTTTCGGGACTGGGCCTTCATCAGAAAAACAGTGAATCACAGAGTTAAATAGCCCTGCCCACCATCGCAAATTATGACATCATCCATTTTCATAACACTTGTGAGTCTGGTGGGCGGGGCTTGTGAGTCTAGTGGGCGGGGCTTGTGAGTCTAGTGGGCGGGGCTTGTGCTTCCTGAGGTGAGGTGTGTGTTTTAGCACAGAGAGAGAGACTGAGGCCACCCAAGGCCAGAGCTCCAGACCGGAACAGAAAGCACACTCAGACGCTGCAGCTGATAATGGAGATCACAGCACTCTGAGGAAAGAAAAGAGGGGAGAGACAAGACGGAGGGAGGAAGGAAGGAGAGAGAGAGAGGAGAAAGAGATAATGAACGCAAAGAGGATGAGACTGTAAGGAGAGATAGAAAGACAGAAAGCGAGAAACAGAGATGGAGACGAGGAAGAGACAAAGGGAGAGAGGAAGAGGGACAGAAAGAGAGGAGTGAAAACAGCAGAGGAGAAACAAAGAAAGAAGGAGGAGAAGGAGAGAAAGTCAAAGAGAAGAGAGATGCATGCAGGGAGAGAGAGGAAGAGACCAGTGGTGGGACTTGCAAGTCGTGACTTGGACTCGAGTCAGACTTGAGTCACTATTTTAGGACTTGAGACTTGATAAAATGGACTAAGACTTGGGACTTGACTCGGACTTAAACTGACCTGAGAAGACTCGATGCTTCTTCTAAAAAAATATGTTTGTACAAAATACTTTTCTCTTTACAGTTGATAAATGCAGAGCTGAATTTTACATAAACAAACTGGAACACGTCCCTCCCACTTTTCTGTTTGTTACTTTGGATGGAACTGAAGTACTGTGAAACTACAGTAATATACAGTAAAATACAGTAATATACTTTAATATACAGTAGAATAGAGTAAAACAGAGGGAACTACATAGAACATGATCCTTCTATTTCAGTGCAGACACACGATAAAATAACTGATATTAAGCACTCTTAAATCTGAATTCTTTCTGTTCTGACCGTAATAATTTTGTTTTGTCAGGTGGGTTAAGTGTCTTGCCCAAGGACACAACGACAGCATTCATCTGTGGGAGCTGGAATCACACCAGCCAACCTGTGGGTCAGTGGATTTGACAGCTCAACCTGTGATGTTTTATGTCGAGATTTTATGTCGGGATTCGAACCGCCAACCTTTAGATCAGTGGGCAAATGCTCTACTGCAGGGGTGTCAAACTCATTTTGGTCCGGGGGCCGTATCCAACCGACTTTGATCCCAAAGGGGCCGGATCAGAAAACTCATGTCATATAAACCCCCAAAAATAACAATAAGTTCAAATATTTGTCCAGAGAAACACAAATCTACTAAATAAATCTTTTTTAATTGATGAACTCCTTCTTTTACAAAATATTATAATATTATGAACAACCTGAAACTTTAAGAAAAATACAATTTCAACACAAAGTTTGAACATGAACTTGTTTAAAATTAACTTGTAGAAATAGGAATAAGTACATTTTTGTTGTAAAATCCTGCACTCGACTCCACTTTTCTCATGTCGGACATTTTGCTGATGAGGGTGTCATGGTCAACAGTCAAAACGATCGTCCTTTAAGAGCGTTTGGAAAGAGACAAGTCTTCATTTGTGCTGCTCTGGTGGGAGGGGCCACGTACAGAGACGCTGGAGACGCTGCTGTGATAAACACCACAGAAAATTAACAAGATTTTAATACAAAATAGAATTAAAATATTTTAGTAGAAAATCAGCCGAGGGCCAGATTAAAGGTCTTGGAGGGCCAGATCTGGCCCCCGGGCCGCGTGTTTGACACCTGTGCTCTACTGCATTAAATATTAAATTGGGTCTAGTGTAATTTTTAAACATAGCTACTTTGTTATTCTGTTACATTCAATACTAGGGGGGTGTTCCATCGAAGTCGGTTAACAAATTTATTTTGTCAAAACATTTAAAAAGGAAAAATGTGCATTTCTACAACTCTCATGTAAATACATAAATATACCATGACTTTTTTAGTTAAAATTCATATAAATTACAAAAATCTACGCTACTTGGTTTAAAAACCTGAAATGACTTGAAGCTCAAAGCAGACGACTTGGACTTGACCTGGACTTATGGGCCAGTGATTCGAGACTCGACTTGGACTTGTCTGTATTTGACCTGGGACTTGACTCGGACTTGAGGTCAAAGATTTGAGACTTACTAGAGACTTGCAAGACAAAGACTTGGTGCCACTGCTGGTAGAGACTGAGAGGTGGTGAAAGAAAGAGAGGATAAGACAGAGACTGAAAAAGGTTAAGGAAGAGAGAAAAAGACATGGCAGAAAGTGAGAGACAGAGAGAGAGGTAGGGGGAGAGAGGAAGTGAGAGACAAGAGAGAGAGGTTGGAGAGAAGAAAGAGACAGAAAGAGGAGGGAGTGACAGAGAACAAGGGAGAACTGAGAGAAAGAAAAGAGACAGACAATGAGACGAGGGACAGAGACAGGAAGAGAGGAGAGAAAGATGAAAGAGGAAGAGGGAAAGGTTGAGATTTTTGAAAGACAAGAGATGACGCCAATAAGGAGAGAGAAAGAGAGAGTAGGAACAGAACAGGGGAAGCAGAGAATAAAAGAAAGACCAGAAGCTAGGGAGGAGAGAGAAAGGCTACAAAGAGAAGCGATAGAAAGAGAGGAGGGAGGTAGATTGTAACAGGCCGCACTTCATTAAAGACGCTGAGGAGAGTCGAGGCTTGGCAACAAAAATGAATAATGAGCCGAAGTGAAGCGGAGCCACAAGGGCAGAGAGGAAACAGGCCTGAAAACAGAAGGAAAAACGCTTAAACAGACTGCACTGTACGGCTGATAATCTCCATATGCACGATCAGGGTTATTGATGGACACTGTCAGACCCAACAATATAAAACATTTGGATATTAGATCAGTCTGAGCCGTCATGACTTCAATAAAAGCACTTTTCTGGCTCATAACAGAGTGAGTCCAGGGTTTAGGTGGATTCCCACACTGGGCGGCCACAGAGCAAGTGCAATCCAGAAATCAGCTTGGAACTAAAATGGTGCAAAGTCGTTTCCAGGCGCAGTGTGTGT
The DNA here is from genome assembly GCF_026225935.1 of Boleophthalmus pectinirostris. Classification (NCBI taxonomy): domain Eukaryota; kingdom Metazoa; phylum Chordata; class Actinopteri; order Gobiiformes; family Gobiidae; genus Boleophthalmus; species Boleophthalmus pectinirostris. Next base: position 33,812,952 of record NW_026571140.1, read on the forward strand.
CGCTTTATTGTGGAAAAGTGAATTTATTTCTGTAGATCAGGAGACGGTGACCGGGGCTAACTCCAGATGGACATGTGAGGTCTCTGAATTGAGTTGTACACGTGATCGGTCTGGAACGGTCTCATTGATAGTGTTCAGGAAGACAAAGAGTTTAGCCAATAACAGCAGCCAGTTGACATGTTCTGATATTAAAGGTGCACTGTTTAACCTTTCTGATGGAGGGTCCGTGCTTCTCTCCATGGTGATGTTGCCTGACATGTTCCACAGTATGGGATTACACTTATTTATCTCTATGAAGACAACAGGTGACACCACAAGGCCAAGTTACAGTGTGGCCATACCAGCTTGTCAAAGGTTAAGTATCTGGTTAGTATTTGGATGGGACATCACTGGTAATTCCAGGTGCCACAGTGGGGCACCCAAGGCAAAAACTGTCACTGGGTCCGGTCAAGTGGTAACAGAGGGAAACAGGGGCAGATTTTTTACATTCAAATAGCTCTTATTCAGAAACTAGAGGGACTATTGAAATAAGTAAAGTATCAGAATGTAGGAAAGAGTTACACTCCAACAGGGTCAAGTTAAACCTGTGATATTCTTTCAAGTTGTTGACAAAAAATTTAAAAACTCATGTTGGTAACGGAGGGAATGAAATATGCAGCACTTTTTGGGCAATAAATCCAAACAGTGATAACTCTTGGTTCTCACTTACATATCCTTAACAAACTGGTTTGAATATTTGCTTCATATAGTTTTCTACCATATGGTACAAGATTAGGTTGAAAAACTTCTTACTTTTTGAGTAATGAGATTTTTTATTAAGAAAGGTCATGGTAACGGAGGGAAAATTGTGCAAACAAGTAGAAGGTGCAGGATTGTGCATAATTTGTCAGTTTTTTTCTTCCAAATACTTTAATATTACTTCAAAATGAAAGGAAACTATTTCTATAAAATATGTCAGTCCTTCCAAGTAAATTTTTATCATTTTAAATCCTTTTTTTTTTTAAATCATGTACCATCATCAACAGTTCAAAGATGGAATAACACAAGATATGATGAAATACATCCATTTATTTACATGATTTGCAGGTCTTTGAAATTTGGGAAATCATTTTTGTTCCATGTTTCATTCATGGTCTGTTTAAAACGTATGTAACTTTAGAACCAAAAATGGTACAGAAAAAAGGTAAACAGTTTCATAAACTACAGTACATATGTATCTGTTGAATACATTTTTATATCAGATGCATTAACTTGAATTTTTGGCCTTGCTGTTTACTTTTTCTTGACCAGGCTCATTAATAATTTTTGTCTGTAAATATATGCCGCTCAGATTCAGTGATTCTTGTGTTTCAGCTTATCTAGCATTTAACACAATTATAGGAGTTGTTGTAAGGACAAATAACTAGGCTTACCTATTTTGTATAACCGCTTCAATAGTTCATTATTGTACTGAGGTCATTTGAAGATAAGAGCTCTGATCACAGCTGTGAGACTCATAAATATATTTCAAGACAAATGCAGGATATTCCAATCTTTCTAAAAGCAAAGTAACTAATAAATAGGACAGGAACTACAGATAGGGATGATGTCATGACTTGTTAGCCAGATAACACCCCGGATGGAGTCTGATTGGACTGAGCGACGTGCCAAGAGGCCTGGCTGGCGAACGAAGACGTGCGAAGTCTAAACCATGGCAGCCTCCCACTATAGTTTGTGTATAAAAGTCATTTTATAGGCATAAACATGGAGTCTCTGCATGGGAATGTCGGCGCAGACTCCTTGTACAAGTATGGCTTTCTAATATTGGAATAAGTACAATATCTGGACTTTATTTCTGTTTCAAATGTATTTTTTATCGAAGCAGAAACGGACACAAGCGGAAAAAATCCCAAAAATCTGCCCTGTAACTTGGACATCTGCTTGTCTCCATGGAAATAGTTTAATGCCGTACTGTAGAACATGCCGGGCCAAGAAATAACATCTGCATGAAAGTAAAACTGAGCATCTAGAGATCACAGCCCGCTTTGTTTTGCACATGCGGGTCTCATAACGTTATGGCCAAATGATTTACACTGAATCGACTTTATTCATACGCATAAATGCTGTCAGATGTTTTGGGGAAAATGTTCAACCTGTAAAACGTCCGTACAGAAGAAACAGTAAATCCAAAGGCAGTGATTTTGAGACTGTAAAGTGCTCAGTCATAGGTTAGCAGTGCAGGGCGGCTTGTGTTACATTGTGGTCTATGGGAAAACCCTATGGAACTGTATGTGTAATATGAGCCCCTCTTATAGAACGGGAGAGTGGGCAATCTGTCAACACAATCTCATTATACGACTCCGAGCGGCCCCGGACTGTAAAACTGTGGGGTTATTAGCTCCACCTGTTTTTGGGAATCAAGAAAAGTCCATCGTGAAAACAGTGACTGGAGCTGCGGCCCTGAAGGTGGAGTCATAAAGTGTAATAATGTCAGTCAAGGTCACTAAAGTAGAGATAAAACATAAGTTCACAATTAGCGTCCTGTAAAAGCTTTTGGAATTTAAATGGTTGGAGTTACTGGAAGTGAGGTTTATTCAAATATAATTGTTTAAAGTTGTAATGTGAGACTTTTCTGGTGCAGGGTTGGTGATCTAGTTGTTTCCGTGGCTCAGAGTCCTGGTTTACCCAAGTCCTGTGTTTTAGATCTTGTTTAGTCCTGGTTCAGACCTGGTTAAATCCTGGTTCTGTCCCAGTTTAGTCCTGGTTAAGTCCTGGTTCAGTCCAGGTTTAGACCTGATTTAGTCCTGGTTCAGACCTGATTTATTCCTGGTTAAGTCCTGGTTTAGACCTGATTTAGTCCTGGTTAAGTCCTGGTTTAGTCCTGGTTCAGACCTGATTTAGTCCTGGTTTAGTCCTGGTTCAGTCCTGGTTTAGTCCTGGTTCAGTCCTGGTTTAGTCCTGGTTCAGTCCTGGTTTAGACCTGATTTAGTCCTGGTTCAGATCTGATTTAGTTACCTGGTTCAGACCTTGTTTAGACCTGATTTAGTCCTTGTTTAGACCTGATTTTGTCCTGGTTCAGTCCTGGTTTAGACCTGATTTAGTCCTGGTTCAGTCCTGGTTTAGTCCTGGTTCAGACCTGGTTTAGACCGGATTTAGTCCTGGTTCAGTCCTGGTTTATTCCTGGTTTATTCCTGATTAAGTCTTGGTTTAGTCCTGGTTTAATCCTGGTTTAGACCTGATTTAGACCTGGCTCAGTCCTGGTCCAGTCCTGGTGTAGTCATGGCGATTGGCTCTGCGGTTGCGGCTATGTTTGCCTGGAATGTTTCACAGATTGACATAAAAGTTTTATATCTTGCATATAAATACAGATAGTTGTAAAAAATAAATAAATAAATAACATAAAAATAATGCATTCTTGTTGTGTGAGGGCTCGTCTCTCCACGAATCTGACTTGTAACTTGGCTTGGTCGAGTCACTCTTTTGTCTCCGTGGAGCTAAACAGGTATAATGCAATACAAAGAGACCTTCCAGACAAAGCTATAACTCTCTCCAGGTCAACAACCACGAAAACCAGAAAAGTTACAGAATGCTCCTTTAAATAACTGCTGTTTTTAATTTGCTAATTGGGACCATTCAAATAGTATTTTTGTGATATTGTGATATATCCATAGACTGTGTAAAAAAGCGGATTAAGGGAGAGTGACGTCGCCCACAGCGTTCGGCTCCAGTCAAATGAAGCTCATTGAGGCTTGCAGTTATAGGGCTGAATTTGCAGCAGAGTTTGATATCGGGAACAGGAATTGATTTAGAGAAAAAATAGCAAAATAAAAAACACCCGGATCACATAGAGAAGGTTAATATGCACATTTTAAGACCAAAATGACGAAGCTCACTGCAGCAGTTACAGAGAAAATGGTGACAAATGTTCAATTCAAATCTATTTGAGCCGGAGCCAATGGAGACAAAAGCGCCCCTGTGTTTACTTCCTGTTTGGAAAGCAGCGAATAATGGGTTAGCTACGTCCATTTATAAATACAGTTTATGGATATATCTTAATCCTGGCTTTCAGCTTTGTGTTTATAGGTGACATTTTGAGGACTTGCTCATTCAAAAGCTTTAATATTTACCTTTGAACTGTCAATTGCGGAAACGGTGCTACGATTATTATCACTGTGAAACTCACGGATAACCCAGATTTTTCGTCAGTGTGGTCAAATAGGTTATAAATGATGAGGATTACAAAATATTATAACATTTTTCCTATAATTTAAACATGGAGTTCGACTGAAATCAAGCCACAATTATACAGCGATTAAGAGCTGATTTATACAATTCAAAGTGTAAAAAGACCAAAGACTCGGTGAAATAATAATGTAATGTAAAAGCACGGATCTTAGTGGAAATATGGAAACCCCCGAACATAAAGTCCACTCCGGAATAATCACATTTTCCATGCTCCTGGCTACAGCCCAGTTCCTCAAATTACTTTCCTCAATGAAAAACGCACAGACTACAGTAAGTCATTCTAGGAAATAAGAGCAGGAGCGTGACAAAACCGATTATTTTTACATTCGTTTTCAGGCTGTGTTTTAGTCTTTAGTCCAAGTAATATCATTTTTAAATAGAGAAATGCAAGAGAGCTACAGTAACTTGTGTCACATGGTTTGGTAAAGGAGGATGTAGAATTGCTTTGCTGCAGTCACGGTTACAAGTACAAGACTGACAACACTGAATCAAGTTTCTGGTTATTTATCTCGTAAGACTCAATTTTAAAGGGGCATTGTGCAACTTTTCTGGTGGAGGGTACGTCAAATGCTTTTCTCAGTGGAGATGTTATTGCTTTGTCTGGAAGGTTTCACAGTACAGCATTACAACTTTATATCTTTAGACCAAACCAGATCAAATTACAGGTCCGATCTGTGGAGAGGCAACCCCGCTCACAGTCAGAATGCCTCTTTTTCTAAGTATTTTTTTGCTATAAAACCACCTGTAATAAGAAGTTTAACGGTACGTGTATCCTAAACGTTTCGGTATGGGACGTTCGGTTCGATGCAGGGCAGTGCATGAGTGAATTCGCGCAATTTGTGTGTGTTTACATTCTGCTACTACACGTGCAGCTACATGGAAGGCTCGGCTTTTTAATATTCACGAAGGAACTCGCCCGTGATTGGCAGTGTTTCCCGCAGTCAGATCTGAGGAGAGACGACCTCACTCACAGTCAGAATGCCTGTTTTTCTTGGTATTTTTGTGCTATAAACCACCTGTAATTAGGGGTGTAACAGTACGTGTATTAGTTTCGTTCAATTTGTGTGTGTTTACATTTCGCCACGACATGTGCAGCTACATGGAAAGTTCGGCTCTTTAATATTCATGGGGGAACTCGCCCGTGATTGGGGTGGCAGTGTTTCTCTGAGCGCTTTATAGTTAGGGCGGCCACCTTGATAAAAAAAATGCCCCCCGCCTTGACTGTGTCCCTCTGAACCACGTGAATTCTCGAAAAACTACGGTCGTCACGCCGCAGTCCTCACTTTTGCCTTTCGCCTTTCACCCCAAACCAATGTGGACAAGTTGTTTTTTCTGGCCAAAAATATGAAGATTGTGTAAAACTTCATGCTGGAACTGTTAGTGCTGCGCTTTACTTTTTGAGGAAGTTTTGTTTACTGTTTACAAGGAATTATTTTTTTTAAATAATATTTCATACATTTGTTGCTTATTTGAGAATATTTTATTTAACTTATTAGTATTAACAAGCAGCACTTTTCATTTAATTTATTTTCCCATTTGGATAATTTTAAAACAAATTCTTGGTTTAATAAACGCACAAAAAAACAACAAGCAAATGGTTTTACATTTTGTTCCCATACTGCACTGAAAATGAACCAAACCGTGACCTCAAAACCAAGGTACGTACCAAACCGTGACTTCTGTGTACCGTTACACCCCTGTAGCTGAATAACAAACAACAACCTCAACCAAAAAGTTACATAGTGTGGCTTTAATACCATTCTGTGACAAATTCCAGACAAAGTACTAACATCTCCACAGAGAAAAGGATTTGACAGACCCTCCAATCAATCTCCAACAACCAAAGCCGACCAAAGTGCTGTACAACATTAAAACAAGATAAAAAAACAATAAACATCATACAAATAGGTCAACAAAGCACATTACACCTTTAAAATAAAAAAAAGTTATACAATTCAACTTTAAGATTGCAAAAAACAGACACAGCATGAGCACAAGTTTCTATCTCTAAACATGACTTCATATTAGCATGTTGAAGTGCATATCAGCAGAGTGAGGGAGTGCCTCTTGAGAGCTTTTCCTTCTCATATGTTCATAAAGACAATAGCAGACCGGCAGCAGCTCTAATGTGTTTTACAGGGCACCCCAGGACAGGACACAATGTACTGTAATGGCAAACAGACGGCAGACTCGGAGCAGCTGTCCCATATGCCTCTGATGCACAATCATCACCACATTTAGACCCTAAGTGCAGGTTTTCTCAGTAAGACCAGCGCTTTCCTATGAACTGAATGTTACAAATAATGGACATACTTATGGCTTTGTCCGCGGTGTGCTCGCAAATGGACCTATACCTTATACAGGCATCTGCTAATCTATACAACGTCAGACTTCACAAACTTTATTCATGTACAAGGGAAATGACTTACTCACATTGGTAGATAAGGATAATAAATCACTCAGAAAGCATAAAAAGTATGTTGTTAAAGGTGAAATATGTAACATTTCCGGTGTAATATCACATATATATATATATATATATATATATATACAGAGATGACAAGATTACATGCTTGAAACTGTGGAATTTATTTTGCTTTGACTCGAATGTTCCACAGTACAACGAACCACATCAAACCTTTACTGCATTTATTTAATTACAAGTGTTTGAACTGCTGAAAAAAAAAAACAATAGTATTTATTTATTCATTTGACAAGGGCATTACACAATAAATGTTTTACACAGACCAGATTTACCTACAAGCTACAAGTGAAAGCAGGTTAACAGTGCCCATACAGACTCACATCTCAGAAGTTAAGCAGGACTGGGTCTGGTTAGGACTTGGATGAACGCTGGGAACACCACAGTAGGGCGCCAGTTGCAAAAACTGTCTTTGTGTCCTTTGCAAAGGCACTTTAACCACATTGCCTAGTGTGAAAGTGGTGTGTGTGTGAGTGCTGAAGGTGGTTGGAGGGACCGATGGCGCAGATTGGCAGCCTCGCTTTAGTCAGTTTGCTCCAGGGCACCTCAATAGTAGTTTGCCACTACCGGGTATGGAATGAATGAATAATACTCTGTAAAGCCTCTTGGAGTGTCCAGAAAAGCACTATGTAAAACTGATGCATTATTAGTATTATTCATATACTTTATAAAATGGCCCATCTAACATCTAAAAATGCAGCTAAAAAAGAGAGCACATCCTCACCAGCACACCAAATACACATTTAAATATTTACATATATACATTATTTTGACAGACAGCAGGGTATTAATGGCTACAGCCCCGACTCATGCAAAATAACTCTTTTCACATTGTATCTTTGCACATATACAATGCACAACATATCCATTACACAATAGTTATGAAATCTTATTGATTTCTTGGAGACAGGCACAGACCAGGAACTATGAAAAAACGGCTATTGCTCATCCCCCCGCCCGTCCTGAGAAAGCACAGGCTCCGCCCTCCAAACGTGACGTAGGCTCTGAGTGAGCCGCCCTTCCTCCGCCCATCTCAGGGAGGGAGGGGGAGACAGGCGTGCACCCTGATAGTGGTAGGAATAAACTTTTATTCATCATGGTAATACAGCGCGTTCAGCTGCATGTGTTGGACCCGGAATCGGACGAGGACTTTGAGGCGCACGAAGCACAAGCACCGCGTCCACATCAGCTGAACATTACTGATTGGTAAAGTATTAATAAACGCTAGTAGATAAACTTATTATATCGTGTACTCTGCAATGTGGAACAACGAGCTTATGTTGTCGCTTTTGTTTAGGTGTTCATGTGAGAATTGTCAGCTGATGCGGGGTGGAGGCAGAGCGGAGGCGGTGGAGAGGGGGAGGGAGGCAGGTGCGAAGCGCCTTCTGCTACATCAAACGAGTCATAGGTGTAGCTGTCGCGTCATCGTTGTAGCAGCTTTAGTTCGTTGTCACTTGGGAGGGTGGCAGAAATATGCTACAATTTGTTAAAAAAAACGTCGAATCAATCTAAAAACCATACTGACGACATATTCAAGGCCCACACATCACTCTTAGAAGGTAGAAAGCTATGAAAAGTTGATTTTGCATGAGCTGGGCCCTTTTAAGCCATTTTTTAAGGCAGAATTTAAAATGTCCCAGAATGCTGCTCTCCACAGACACAGGTGAGGAGTTCAAATGTTGGACCTGAAGTTTATGTAATCAGTCTCCTCTAGATGACACTCTACTCCTCCTGACTTCAGTTTGCAGATAAATTGGGCCAATATTTTGACTTTTTAGTGTATTGACTATTGACCTTAAATCTCCAGCACAGCCTGTTTTGGTAGATAACTGCACTATTTTTTTTTACCATATAACATACCAGACAGCAGCACATTACTTTTGCCCAAAGGGATAAAACATCAAATTTACCTGTATATATGCATGCCACACACAAGTGCACTCCATAGCAAAAATAAACAATAAAATAAAACAGTCAAAGTGCATGTGACAAGCCTCCGTAAATCTCTAATTTCCATTCAATTTAACCTGTTACAAATACAAATAATTTCAATTCTAAATAAAAAGGCCACATCGATACCACATCAATACACTGGAAAAACAAAGACTTGTTTTCCCAATCAGGCATTTCAATCAAAAACACGTGCCCAAGATTTTACAAAAAATGTCTATGTTATCATTCAACCGAGCCAATAATTTTTCATATGAGACTATTTTCATCAAATTGTCCATCCATCTTTTAAAGTCTGGAGAAGAAGATACATTGCTCTCTTAAAAGATTATGGTAAAAAAAAAAAAAAAAAAAAGAAGTTTGTACTCAACTTAAATTACATAATCGGTCATCGGTTGCTCTGGATTCTAAACAATTGGTATCAGCAAAAAAAAACAAAAAAAAAAAAAAACATATTGATCGATCTCTAATAAAAACAATAAAGCTAAACTAAATAACTAAATGCACTGTGTTCTATAGGCAGTGTTGGGGAGTAACAGATTACATGTACCGGTGTTACGTAATCAGAGTACAAATTATGAGTAACTGTATTCAGTTACAGTTACTGTTTGAATGAGTGGTAATTGGATTACAGTTATTTTGTTGAAATAAATGGATTACATGACGTTATTTTCCTGCTTTCACATTTTGGGTTAAACCAGGACTAAAACCAGAACTAAACCAGGACTAAACCAGGACTAAATCAGGACTAAATCAGGAGTAAATCAGGACTAAAACCAGGACTAAAACCAGAACTAAACCAGGACTAAATCAGGACTAAATCAGGACTAAAACCAGGACTAAAACCAGAACTAAACCATGACTAAAACCAGAACTAAACCAGGACTAAACCAGGACTAAATCAGGACTAAATCAGGACTAAAACCAGAACTAAACCATGACTAAACCAGGACTAAAACCAGAACTAAACCATGACTAAACCAGGACTAAAACCAGAACTAAACCATGACTAAATCAGGACTAAAAGGGATTTCTCTATTATTATTATTATTATTATTATTATTATTATTATTATTATTATTTTATATGGTTAAGTAAAGACTGGGATTTTTATTGTCTTTAAAGGTTGTATAGAGGATTTTTTTAAGGGAAGAGAAATACAGCGACAGTCCTTGTGCGCATTCAGAATTACTGTTGAAGTGACCTGTTTAGAAGTAATTCAGCGACCGACGCGTCAGTTTTTAGACCCTTCGTCTGCTTCGGTTGCGCCATCGCTGGACGAGATCTCCAAGAATCACCTCAGTTTGGCTTTGCTCCTTTTCCCCTTCTCTTCTTCTTTCAGCGACCTCAAAAAACGGACTTTCTTTTGGGGCGAACCGGTCGTGGATTCTCGTCCGCCGTTGCGACAAACTTTGTGCGAAATGCGAGGAAGCGACAGTTCGAAAAAGCCTCTAAGAACCGCTGCGTAAACCACGTAATCCCCGCGCTCCGACGAGTCAGTTATACTAGGGAGTTTGATTGACAACCCAACAGCCAATAGAAAATGAGGGAGCCTCGTTTTCTATTGGCTGATGTTTATCTGGCCTCACTACGTCCACAGTTGATAGATTTTCGTTCTTTTTTTTTTTTTTGGTCATCATAATTACAAAGCTGCTGCGTCTCTGTAATGGTATTTTAATCTTTCACTGACAGTTTGAAACAAAAAAAAAAATCCTCCATACAACCTTTAAGCAGACAAAACATCTTATGTTAAGATTTTCTAGTCTTTGTTACTTTACAGCGAACATTTACCTGTTCATGGAGACTTGGGCTCAACAGACAATTTGAAGAGAACAAACATGAATTTTCAGGATGTGGTTGCTACATTCATGTTGTTTTAAAAAGCATAACAATATCAAGTAATCCAAAGTAATCAGATTACGTTACTCACCTTAAGCAATTTAATGGATTCCGTTACAAACTACATTTTGGGATATGTAATCTGTAATCTGTAGGGGAATACATTTTAAAAGTAACCTTCCCAACACTGTGTATAGGTAATATCATTCTGCACTGGGGTAGTGTTGTGAATAGTTCTTGAGCTGGTGGGCTGGGTCTTTTAAAATGACTCGAGCTGACTTTGTGGCATTCGGGTACAGAAAGGCACAGAGGTGGAACACTCAATGAATCACCAGCAGTTCTCCTTGTAAGACTTTGTGATTAAAGTCGTGTTTTTGTCCACTTTTCGCTCTCCTCACTAAAGTTGACCAGACAGTCCACAGCTACAGCTTATTCATTATTTACTATCACAGAAACTCAGCTTTAAAAATATGCTTAAAACTTTCTGTTTCCATCTGTGGTATTTACCCAGAGGTGGGCGGATACTGTCCACAAGAATATATTGAGAATGTTGTTTTGAAATCATGCAAAATTATAACGGTGAACATCTATAATAAAGAAAAATATAATAACATTGTTTTTCAATAGACTTTCACACACAACAGTATATTTGTGTTTGTTCTTTTTGTGTGATACTTGAACCTCTACAAAAACACTTACTGCCGCACTAACTTTTCAAATGTGGGGTCCACTACCTGCTTGTCTCCATGGAGATGCCATTACTTTGTCTGGAATGTTACACAGTATGACATTAAAGGGCCTGTATGACACTATATTCTGATTTATATTATAATGTAGTTTCTCATCAAAAACAGACCTGGAGTTGTGTTTTTTTCATTCACATGTTTAACACACAAAACTGCATAGTTAATATTTAGGATGAGTTCTTCTCTCAAAAAGAAAACACCTTGTTCCACCTTGTGATGTCATGTGGTATTACAGAAAGTGCTCCACTGTGTTTTTAAACTCCATACACCTTCACTAGAATCCAGAGGTGGGGACTTGCAAGCTGTGACTTGAACACAAGTCAGACTTGAGTCACAATTTTTAGAACTTGAGATTTGATTGATAAAATGGACTAAGACTTAGGACTTGATTTGGATTTGAAGGTCCTTGACTTGGGACTTGACTTGGATTTGAGGCCTGTGAATTGAGAAGACCTGAGAAGCATTTTTAAATCTGAATTCTTTCTATTCTGTCTGTAATGATTTACGCTAAGATCTTGTCAAGACATTTAAAAAGGAAAAAATAACATTTCTACAACACTTACATACTCATAAATACTCATATAAATATACTATGATTTTTTTTAAGTACAATTTATCTTAAAAGTCATATAAACTGCAAAAATCTAAGCTATGGTTTAAAGACTTGAAAGAACTTGACACTCAAAGCAGACGACTTGGACTTGGACTTAGGGGCCAGTGATTTGAGACTCAAGTTGGACTTGCCTGTGTCTGACTTTGGATTTGACTCTGATTTGAGGTCAAAGACTTGAGACTTACTTGAGACTTGCAAAACAACGACTTGATCCTACCTCTGCAAGAATCATCTCGATAATTTCAGTCCTGGAATTGCAAATCTCTACCAAATAAAAGGTAAAAGAAGCTGTTCACTTGAAAACCATGACTACATGACATCACAAGGTGGAATGAAGCATTTAAACAGACTAATCATAAATTATTACTCAAAAATGTGTGAATGAGACAAAACAGAAATCTAGGTATGTTTTTGAGGAGGTCATGAGAGTCAATTTTGCATAATAACTCTTAACTTTCAACATTATTTCAATGTAGACAAGCAGGTTATGCATCAGGCCAAGTCATAGGTCAGATCTGTGGAGAGGTGACACCGTTTACAGAGGTCCCTCATTTATTGCGGGAGTTACGTTCTAAAAATAACCCGTAATGAAGTCAACTTAGTAGTCAACTTTATATTTTACAATTATTATATCTGTTTTAAGGCTGTAAAACCTCACACCACACACTTTATACACTTTTCTCACACAGGACAGTTACTTTTGCATCCTTCTTAAAACTTACTGCTGCCTTATTGTCGTCCTTTTTTGTTATTTTCCTACTTCTTTATGTAATGAACCAAAGATTAATTTATTCCTTAATCAAGCCTACAGCGCAGAGTCCTGCAAGGGTCAGTTTTTGGAGACCCGCACCCGGCCTTTAACCCGAGATTATATCAAACTTTTGCACTACATATGCCACAGACTGAACCAAGATTAAACCAGGACTAACGAGGAGGACTAAACTCGGTCTGAACTGGGATTAAAACAGGACTAGACCAGGACTAAACCAGAACTCACTGTCGGAATGGGCTCGGAGGTGACCGCAAGAGAAAGGACCGGCTCAGCTCCGCGCCACATGGAGCTAATCGAGGCCGTTGCCTGATCGCGTTTTGCGGACACCCTGCTTGGGATTCTCTCTCTGAAGTCCAAGTTTAAAGCTGGTTTAGTTTTGGTGTAGTCCTGGTGTAGTTCTGACCCGCACGTGTGTAATCACTACCTGCCCACATACCCGCCCGTAATCAGGACGCAGGGGGAGGGACACAATGCTCATCCACACACTGTAAAAAAAAAAAAAAAAAAAAAAAAAAAAAAGCATGCAAAATAGCACAAAAAAAAATCTGCGAAACAGCGAGACCGCGAAAGCGTGAACCGTGATATAACGAGGGACGACAGTACAGCAAAAACGGCCACTGGTATTTAGCAGGTAATCCTATACTGTAGTACTGTTGTGGAATACAATAAAAGAGCTTGAAAAGTTGTCTGATTTATTAAAAGCAATTGTGCGCACAATCACAGAACTGCCTGTCCCTACGCTGTAACATAACAATGCATAGAGAGTTTTTATTCCTCACGGGGGAAGAGGCATAAGGCACAAACACATAGGATAAGACCTAATCCTCCTCCAAGGACAGGTCAGCAATCAGTAGAACAACAAGTTAGGACCAATATAAACAACCAATGTAAGCAATAGATTGTCTGATGGCACAAAGCCAAAGTACACACCACATCCGACAACAAGATTCCCAGATGTAAAGATTCCCGTAACAGAATATTCCAGGCAAAACGACAACATCTCCATGCCAGTAGAAAACTTACACACTGCATCTTTAAATTCAGCACTATTTTTTGATTAAGTTGTTGCCTAGAAATCCATGCATGAGTTTATTAGATATTTGAAAAGGTTTGTGCTATAGTTAGATCCTTTAATGGTCGGAAAATGAAGTTACGGTTACAAGATTAATCGTAATCAAATCAAAATCACAATTCAAATGGACGCAATTAAGCAGGCTGCTATTTTTGAAGTACCATCATTTCCGACGCAAATAACTAAATATCTGGTCTTAATCTGCATTAAAAAAAACAAACAAGCTACTAACCCTGTATTTAGAATCACAGACTTTTGACTTTGGCTTTGTATATTTTTGTGTTCTGTTCATTCTTTTTTAACTATGACCGAATAATATTTGTGTTTGAAATAAACAATGAATAAATAATGACATTTCAGAACATGTTTGATCTAGTTAGTTCATATTTCAGTGTTTTTGTCAGTTCTCCTGGACGTGTTTAAAATGTAAACTTTGAACTGAATCCTATTATAGAAACAAAAATCGCAAATCTAAACGCAATTGCAATGCTTGTCAGGAAAACCACAGTTACATATTTTTCCCAAAGACTGTATAAAGAAGTAGGTAAGTGTGATGCAGAGTCCATTTTTGGAGACCCACACCCGCCTGAACCTGCGCAGTACAGCACCAGAACCACCTCTAAACCTGAGATTATATCAAAGTTAAAAAATCAAATTAAATCAAGTTAAATCTGCACCCGCCGGACCCATTAACATTGTCCCCGTTACCCGCCTGTGCCCGTGATAAATCGGGGTCAACCCATGGACTACACCAGGACTACACTAGGACCACACCAGGACTACCAGGACTAGGACCACACCAGGACTACCAGGATACACTAACAGGACTACACCAGGACTACACTAGGACCACACCAGGACTACACCAGGACTGGACCAGGTCTAAACCCGGACTAAACCAGGACTTATCCAGAACTTAACCAGGCCTAAACCATGAATAAACCATGACTTAAACAGGCCTAAACTAGGACTAAACCAGGCCTAAACTAGGACTAAACCAGGCCTAAACCTGCACTGAACCAGGACTGAACCAGGTCTAAACCCGGACTAAACCGGGACTTAACCAGGACTTAACCAGAACTTAACCAGGCCTAAACCATGAATAAACCATGACTTAACCAGGCCTAAACTAGGACTAAACCAGGACTAAACTGCACTGAACAAGGACTGAACCATGAATAAACCATGACTTAACCAGGCCTAAACTAGGACTAAACCAGGACTAAACCAGGACTAAACCTGACTGAACCAGGACTGAACCAGGACTGAACCAGGTATAAACCAGGACTGAACCAGGACTTAACCAGAATTAAACCAGGATTACACCAGGACTACACCAGGACTGGACCAGGTCTAAACCAGGACTTAACCAGGCCTAAATCAGGACTAAACCAGGACTGAACCAGGCCTAAACCAGGCCTAAACCAGGACTGAACCAGGACTGAACCAGGCCTAAACCAGGCCTAAACCAGGACTGAACCAGGACTACACCAGGATTAAACCAGAACTAAATAAGGACTAAACCAGGTCTAAACCAGGACTAAACCAGGACCGATCACCTCCACTGATGAGTTTACGTATGTAATAAATACACTAAACTCTCTCTCAGCCTGTTCTGCCATCGTTCCAGGAAAAGACCAGGAAATGGCACTTGTTTCCAGGGCAAATATTCAAGTATTTTTCTCTTGTTTGTCGTTCATTTGATTCACCTGACCCGTCGTGTGTCATCACTACCCCTCCGTAAAATCCCAGAACATTAAAACCTGCAAAATGTCAGTCTATGATTTTTCTAGCTTCAGTTGATATCAAACGGAAAAGATCATCCGACTTTAACCCTAATCTTGTCCGGTTTTGAATTCTAAAGGTCAAGTATATCACCCTCTCCTCCTTTACTGCACTTTTCTCTACTTGTTTTTGATATAATAAAACAGTAAAGGGGCAGATCACTCTTTATCCCACAGCCTTAATATGCTCCGGGCCACATTCTCACAGTAGGGCCTCAGGTTTAATTTCAGTTTATCTTCAGATCTGTCAGGTCAGAGCAGAGCACACATGTGAGCAGAGCAGCAGACGCACCACATTACAGAGCTGTGTAACCCCACACTGTAATTACGCGAAGGTGACTGGATCCCACAGGCCAGCACAGCCAACAAAGAACAATAAAAGTGAAAAAAAAAATCAGGGGGAAAAAAAAAAGAACTTTATGGACTCGGGCCAGGTCAGAAGCGAACACATACACACACGACTCGCACTGAAGGGAAGCAGCTCCAGACAAAGTGGCTTATCAGGAGTTTGAACTCAACATAAGCGCAGCATTTGAACTTTAACCGAGTTCTCAAGGCTAAAAAAAAAAAACATGCTCATACTCAGACTAGTGCAGTCCTTCTCTAATAGTGTAATTGCACATCCAGTACAGTAGTTGGCAGTGACGCGCTCATTGTCAGAGTGTGCGCAGGGAGTTTTAGCGCTATACTGTCGGGTTTTTTGCACCGAGCAAACGCACACACCGCACAGAGCAGGAGATATGGAGTGCTGAGAACAAACTGTATGTAAAGCGTAAGTAGAGCTCGGATTCATTGTGACTACGGTGGGAAACGAGGAAAGACCCGGTGTGTTTACTGTGTTTAAAAATGTTGGCAGTGGACCGCATGAAGCGAAATAAATTACGGTGTTGCTTAAAGACATTACCAAATCACAGAAAGAAAAAAAACACACACACAAACACATATCGTCAATCTCAAAATTATTTTAAGTAGCCATATTATGCTTTAGTAGCCTGATTCATCAACCATTTTCACTTCGTAGAAACCGTCTGACCTCGCAGCGTTGGAATTCGCTCGCTCGAAGGTAGGTGGGTACTTTTTATCATTTAACCAATCGCTGCTATTTGGTCATAAAGTACTGGTATATTAAGCTTTCCCAAATCCCGTAGGAAGAAGGGCAATAACTTCTTTCCCCTCGATAAAATCCACCAAACATTCTCTTTGTTCGGGCTTTAAATCCTCAGTCTCGGGAATCGTTGACAACACAGAATATATCACTCTTCACTGACTGGCTGGTGCCTGAACTCGCACTTCCGGAGATTTTGTGAGCCGTCTAGTGTATTCCAATTCCTGACCTAGTCGCTGGAGAGAAATGAAATTGAGCGGAGGCACTAGGTGGCGCCAGACTGACTAATGCTTTAGCTCCAGGGTGTCAAACTCAAATTCACAGAGGCCAAAATTAAAAACTGGGACTAAGTCGTGGGCCAAACTAAATATTTATTGAAGAATTTCAACAACATCTGCATGTTTTCTCTTCTTTTGCAGCTATGTAATGTTAAACCTTTACTTATTCAAATAAATGTTTAATAATAGTTGTGCTTAAGCATTGAATCCAGAACAAGCAAGATATAAAATAATAACAACATTTTTTTCTCTGTAGCCAGTGGGCCAACTTTAATACATATCTGAAATTATCTTGCGGGCCAAATGTAATTAAATCAAGGGCCAAATTTGGCTCCCGGGCCTGAGTTTGACATGTCTGCATTAGCCTGGTTTTATAACTATTTTTGGACAGCAAATTTAGTTAATTCTGATATTCATGGGTTCCTGTTACATGTGCCATTTCAAGGATTTTTCATCATTCAAAAAATATAATACCGTATTTTGTTTCAAATTGCTAATTCCTATGGCAACAGTCTCTATTTTTCATCATACAACTTTAAAATATATGTCCTGGAAGTACCTCAGAATCTTATTTAAACTGTAGGAGACACAATCTCACAAGATGAGATGAGACATGAGAAGGTGAGATAAATAAATTGTGTGGTTTCAGTCTACAATTTTGGACTCACAACCTGTTTTTTATTTAGTACTTCTGCCCTCATTGTAGCGCCGTGTTTTCAAATTGGAAGTACAGCTTTCAGGAGACGTTATTAACCAACACTTAACCCCTTTTTTGTCTGTGCCAAATTTAAACACATGGGGAAAAAATCTCATGAGATCATTTTTTTTCATTTTGTGATTTTCTTCCCCCAAATTAGTGCAGCCCTAGACTATGACCATAAACTGTGTAAAAAAGTAAGTCTGACGTCAGCTGTAGCGTTCGGCTCCAGTCAAATGAAGCTCAAGAGGTTAGCAGTTATAGGAAAGAATTTGGAGCCGAGTTCTTTATTAGGAAAAGGAATTTATTTACGGACAAAATAGCGAAATAAAACACCAGGATCATGTGGAGCGGGTTAATAGGATCACAGCAGCAGTTGCACTGAGAGAGGGAGACAGTTTTTCAAAGTAAAGTCAATTGGAAAGACAGTAAATGGAGCAGGAAAATCCGTTTTTCAAAATAAAACCAAAAATAAGAAAATAAAAAAAATAAAAATCTTCATTATTTGTCTAAAAAAACAAAATGAAAAAACTGATAAAGATTTGTTTTTTTCAGTCTTCGGACTTTTGCGCTGCATACGGACCGAAAGACTGAACCAGACTGAACCAGGACTAAGCCGGTCTCAGTCCTGGTCTACTCCTGGTCTCAATCCTGGTTCAGCTCTGGATTAGACCTGGTTTAGACGTGGTTTACTGCTGGTTCAGTCCTAGTTCAGTCCTGGTTTAGACCTGGTTTAGTCCTGGTTTAGCCCTGGTTTAGTCCTGGTTTAGTCCTGGTTTAGTCCTGGTTAGTCCTGGTTCAGTCCTGGTTCAGTCCTGGGATTAGTCCTGGTTCAGTCCTGGTTTAGACCTGGTTTAGTCCTGGTTTAGACCTGGTTTAGACCTGGTTTCAGTCCTGGTTCAGTCCGTATATGGCGCAAAAGTCCGGCATCACAGTTTAAGTCACGGAAATGGGAAACGGCCATTATCCGTTTTTTACATTATTCGATTAAACACAAAAACAAAAACCTAAAAAAACAAATCATCATCTGTTTTTTTTTTTAAATTTTAGTTTAGGAAACAGAAAGAAAATAGTTGTTTTTTTCGTTTTCTTATTTTTGGTTTAATTTTGAAAAACAAATGATCTACTGATACATGAATTCAGAAAATGCGCCCATGATCACTTTGGAGTTAGTTATGCCCATTTATATATAAAATCAGCACCTTGAAGCTCCTACAACCACTATCAATTACACTTCTTACAGGTGAAGTGGCTTAAGTGTCTTGCTCAAGGACATAAAATCAAAAACAGAATTATTCTTCAAGCAAACAGGGTGTACTGACTTTGAAATATAGATAAAATAGAAAGATACACTTAAAAGGTGCACTGTGTAACTTTTCTGGTGGAGGCTTTTCTTCATGGAGATGTTATTGCTTTGTCTGGAATGTTTCACAGTATGGCTTTAAACCGTTCTATCTTCATGGAGACCAAACCAAACCAAGTTATAGGTCAGATCTGTGGGGAGGCGACCCCGCTCACAGTCAGAATCCCTGTTTTCTTGGTATTTTTGAGCTATAAAACCACCTGTAATTCAATAAATGTAAAGTACAGCTGTTTAATGTCACACTGTGGAACATTCCAGGCAGAGCAATGACATATCCATAGAAACAAGCAGGTGACGGACCCTCCACGATGACAATTACACAATGCGCCTTTAAAATAACCTTTGGAACATTCGAACGTATCTACAGCTGCATTTAAAATCAGTGTAATTCGAGCCAGCAGCGTTTGCTAACCTGATTTTAGGTCCAATTCTCCTGAACATCAGCAGCTTGAGTGACCACATGTGTCTAATGTAGCGGCTAAAAGCGTGTAAGTAGGTGACACTTTTAGCTCGGACCGTGGCGTATGGTAAATTGATCAAGCGTTTCTCACATGTGACTGAGAAAAGGAGGCTAAGTACTGAGGTTTATTTAAAGCTGTAAGGGAATCCAACTCCGAAAGATGCACTTTTATGTAGTAGGGCACATGTTCTGAATCAAACTGAGATAGTTGTTGTATGCATGAGTGGGTTTACTCCGGGCACTCCAGTTTCCCCCTTCAAAACCTAAAAAATATAAACCAGGGACTACAGGTGGAAATCAGCTCTAGTGCTACAACCTGGCACAATGCATCTCTCCTGTTAAGATTAATGTATATTGCGCATTGTCCCTGTAAATCAGGTTCACCAAACTTTTTTCACATTATCACTACTGACTGTGACGGGGGTCGGGGTCGGGTCGGCCGTGTAACAGAACTGTATGACCCTGACGACGCAGATTACATTCTTTGAAAAGCACAAGACTTTCTTTATAAATCAAACAGCAAGGTCCTTACACTGAACAAAAAAAAAATAATCGGTTGTCCACTGTACTTTGAAAACTCTGCGCTCTCTGTCAAGTTTTCATACTTTTAACACGAGTCATTTTGCTGTCCTTAACTGCACTGCAGAACTCTGCATGTGCTCCACAGTCACTGTTCGATCTCGAGCTTGTCAGGTGACGAAAATTTGGTGGCAAATTTGACAGCAAATGTAAATACGTCATATAATGAATGAATCTGTAAAGTGTCTTTGTGACATGTCTGTGAAAAGCACTATATAAATAAAAACTAACTACTAACTAACTTACTTACTAACTTATTAACTTACTTAACTTATTAACTTACTTACTAACTTACTAACTTACTTACTTACTAACTTATTAACTTACTTACTAACTTACTTACTTAACTTATTAACTTACTTACTAACTTATTAACTTACTTACTAACTTATTAACTTATTAACTTACTTACTAACTTACTTTACTTACTTACTTATTAACTTACTTACTTAACTTACTTACTAACTTACTTACTAACTTATTAACTTACTTACTAACTTATTAACTTACTTACTGACTTATTTACTAACTTATTAACTTACTTACTTACTTACTTACTTACTAACTTATTAACTTACTTACTAACTTATTAACTTACTTACTAACTTATTAACTTACTTACTGACTTATTTACTAACTTTACTTACTTACTTACTTACTTACTAACTTATTAACTTACTTACTAACTTATTATCTTACTTTACTGACTTATTTACTAACTTATTAACTTACTTACTAACTTACTTACTTACTTACTAACTTATTAACTTACTTACTAACTTATTAACTTACTTACTTACTTACTTATTAACTTACTTACTAACTTATTTTACTAACTTATTAACTTACTTACTAACTTATTTACTAACTTATTAACTTATTTACTAACTTATTAACTTACTTACTAACTTATTAACTTACTTACTAACTTATTTACTAACTTATTAACTTACTTACTAACTTATTTACTAACTTATTAACTTTTTACTTACTTATTAACTTACTTACTAACTTATTAACTTACTTACTAACTTATTAACTTACTCACTAACTTATTTACTAACTTATTAACTTATTTACTAACTTATTAACTTACTAACTTATTTATTTATTTATATAATTATTTAAAATATAAATACTTCATATAAATATAAATTTTTAATTGAAAAAAATAATAATAAAAATAAACAAAATACAAGATACAGATGTGTTATTATTTGCCAAAAAGTAATAAAAAAAAA
Organism: Boleophthalmus pectinirostris; assembly: GCF_026225935.1. Classification (NCBI taxonomy): domain Eukaryota; kingdom Metazoa; phylum Chordata; class Actinopteri; order Gobiiformes; family Gobiidae; genus Boleophthalmus; species Boleophthalmus pectinirostris. The sequence goes on from NW_026571140.1 coordinate 33,834,157, forward strand.
AAAAAAAAAAGGCCATGCCAACTTTTGAGGATTGCGTCATAGGGCCAGTTCAAGTGGTGGGGGGCAGAGGGGCTCAGGGGCCTTAGTTTGATGACCAATGCTGTAAATAAATAATAAATAAATAATAAATAAATAAATAATAATAATAATAATAATAATAATAATAATAATAATAATAATAATAATAATAATAATAATAATAATATAATATAAATACAAATACTAAGAAGTGTGCTGTCACAATACTTAAATTATAATTTTAAAGGCTCTTTTTAAATAATTTACTAATAATAGTATTTGTTTATTATACCATTTGGTCTTAAAGGTGCATTGTGTCACTTTTCTGGTGCAGGGTATGTCAAATGCTTTTCTTCATGGAGCTGTTATTGCTTTGTCTGGACAGTTTCACAGTATATTAAACCTTTCATAAACCTGACCAAGTTACCAGTCAGATCTGCGGGCTAGAAAACCATCTGTAACTGAATAAATGTAAGATATGGAACTGTGGAACATTCCAAGCAGAGCAATGGCATATTCATAGAAAAAAAATGTGACATAGTGCCCTTTTAAACTAGCAGTGCTAAAACTCGAGATGAAACTATTCAGGAAAGGTCAAGAAGTGCTAAAAGTCACACTATTCTTTGTCTAATCCTTTCTCTCACAGTAAAACTATAGGTTCCTTTGTGTTTTTTCCATTTACATGTCTGATGGTTTTGTCACATGTTAAGTGTTTGATTATCTTCACTTGTACTCAGATGCAAATGTAAAAAAAAAGTGTAACATTCCAGAGCTCAAAAGGCCAGACTGACCTAAATGCAAACGGTTCTTGGGGAAGGGCTTGGACAAAACTCACGGTACGATATTTTCACAATATACATCTCACGGTACGGTATTTACTGCAAAGAACTACGATTTAAAAGCGCTTAAAACTGTTATTTCTTCATGTAGTTTGCACCAAAACGGAGCAAAGGATCATGGTCTTTGTAGTTCCCTCTGTTTTTTAGCTATTGCTGCACCATAACAATGAATTTAAGCAAAGATCCTTGTGATGTGAGACTTCTGACGATACGATATCACGATATTTTGGTTATTGTTACACCCCGAGTAATAAACCAACCTAGACAGTCTTCTTGTATGTTTTGGTATTATTTTGCAGATAATTTCCACGAAACCTGTTCTAAGATTTTTCTCAGTATTGATACTTTGTTGTTTGTTCATTATCTAGTTTTGATACTTGTTTTAGTATCGATTATTATCTGATACTGTTGACAACCCGACAGAGAAGCAACAGTGAATTTACGATACTGAGGAAGAATAATAAAAAGAAAAGTATGATAGTACGCAGTATGACAAAAATGGTATTGTATTTTGTGTAGTTTTTTTGATAATGGACCATACTGACAAAAATTCATCCAATTCTAGACCTTTTATTTCATCCCTTTTTACAAATATAGAGTCCTATCTACGTTCTTGGTAGCTCGGATATTTACAGGCTTAAAGTTCTGCTCATTTAGCAAAAGGGAAATGGATATTTGCTCACAAATCACAAACATCTAAAAAATACTACAACATTTTGATAATGTGTTTGAGTTTTATTTTGAATGACTGTGCATACACTTTTAAAACACACCCAGGAGGATTACAGGTCCTATATTACACAAAACGGACTCTTGTGAGTTTTAAGACATGTTAGAATGTAGTTACCTGCTGAAAAACATACTTGGAGTTGTGTTTCATTTCATTCACACATTTATTATTGATCTGTCCACATCTCCAAAGCTTAAGTTAACAGCTTTAATCTATAATTCTGTAGAGATCGTAAATTCCAGTGTGAGAAGAGCTCAGCCTAAATATTCAGGATTTGTGCGTTAAACATGAAACAACGGCTTTCCTGCCCCCTCGAGGACTGTCTGCATCTCCAATTCATCTCTAGGGGACTGATCTCTCGGACATACAACTTACTCCATCATATAGAGTCTTCTTCTTTGACAGAGCTGAAAAACTCATGGGAACAAGATTTGAACTTACAGATTTCAGATGACATATGGGACTGCAGCATAAATCGTATTCACTCAACCTCAATTTGCATACGTCACTGTTTAATACAGTTTAAGGTTTTTCATCGGGCATACTTAACTAAAGCCAAACTGGAAAGAATATATGGCACCTCTGATGATGGATGCCCGACATGTGGACAATCACCTGCTACTATGTCATATGTTTTGGTCATGTACAGCTTTGGACAGGTATTGGGGTTCTATTTTTGAGGCTTTCTCACATATGTGCACCAGAACAATTGATCCAAACCCAATCACGGCTGTGTTTGGTGTTCTTCCAGATCAGCATGGCCTAACATCTTATCAAAGAAATGCTGTTGTTTTCTCATCTCTCTTGGCCCGAAGATTAATATTAATTAAGTGGAAGGATGCACAACCTCCGTCCTTTATTCAGTGGGTGAGGGAGGTTATGATGTGTTTGCAAATTGAATACTTGAGGTATAGTTTGCGGGGTTCACTAAGTACGTACCATAAGACTTGGGCACCTTTTACTGCATATGTTGAGGGCTTACCATTTACATGAGTGGGGAGAGCACATTGTACAATTAATAGTGTGGTGGTGTGTCTAATGTGGCCTTTTTAATTTTATATATATAATTTTTATTTTATTTTTTATTATACTGTTTCATCTAATTTTGTATTATTTTCTTTTTGTTGTTGTGTTTTATTTTTCATTTGTTTTTCCACTTATTTGAGGTTAATCTGTATGTGTCATGCCACTGGTTGGCATGGTATTATACTTTGATGGATATGTGTGTGTTTGAAATTGTTTCAAAGTGTTTGTTCACATACTTCTGTATAAAACTGAAAATCTTTAAATAAAGTGTTTAAAAAACAAAACAAAACATGAAACAAAACACAACTCCAGGTCTGTTTTTGAGTGAGCTCGATCAGTCATCGTGTCACCATTTTCCCAATTTACAACCTTAAACCAAAACAGAACTAACTAACAAGATATTCAAAGCATCTGGACTCTGGGAGAATTACAGGTCCTGTCTATTCTCACTTCACTGTAAATCAGAAAAGACAGTTCATTCACAGCCAGCACTGACCACTGCTCCTTTGCCTGGACCAGAGCTTGTGTTATATAAGGCTTTCTGGTGTACACAACAAGTAAACAAACGTGCATAAAGGAATAAGTACTGTTGAAATGGATATAAAGAGCAGTGTTCAGGGACATATGCTCTTGTCTAAGTAAAATTCTGCATTATGTAAATACCAGACGAGGAGCAGAGTGGCGCTTTTATGTTGTGCGGATTTATATAAAGGTTTAACACGTCCCTCAAATGTGCTTTCAAGAGAATAATAACATATTTCAGTTCTATAAAATATAGCTTGGACATTGTGGAAAAGTAACTATTACAGAACTCTATTACTACTATTAATACTTTATTTTATAGTATTAAAATAGTTTAAATCAGGGGTGTCAAACTCAAATTCACAGAGGGCCAAAATTAAAAACAGGGACTAAGTCGTGGGCCAAACGAAATATTTATTGAACAATTTCAACAATATCTGCATGTTAGGGCTGGGTGTAACTAAGAAGTTGCCGATACGATACATACCTCGATACACAGGCCACGATACGATACATAACTCGATACAGTGCACTTTCGATTCGATACAATATATTTCACATTGATTCGACACAGTTCAATAAAAATAAATGCTAAATCATGATTGTGATACTAAAAGTCTTGTGCAAAGTCCATATGAAACACACCCATTGTAATCATAAAAACAGTGAAAGTGTCAACTGTGTCACATAAATGAGTTTCCTTCCTCTGAAAATCAACAAAACTTTAGTTCTGTAACAAAATAACTGAGTAAAATATACCAAAAAATACTCTTGGCGATATATCGATACAGCAGCTCACAACATCAATTATGTATCATCACGTTAAGCAATACGATATATCGATATTTTGATATTTTTGCACACCCCTACTGCATGTTTTCTCTTTTTTTGAGATATGTAATGTTGAACTTTTTCTTGTGATAAATGTTTAATAATAGTTTTGCTTAAACACTGAATCCAGAAGAAGCAAAATATAAAATAATAACATTTTAAATAAATAATGTCTCGATAGTCTATCTGTAGCCGGCGGGTCAGCTATAATACATGTTTGATATGATCTTGTGGGCCAAATATAATTATATCGTGGCCCAAATTTGGCACCCGGGCCTGAGTTTGACATGTCTGGTTTAAAAGATGACGATGTTCCAGATATCATCAAATTAATGTTAAGGAGATGGTCGTGGCGATATTTGGACAAGATTAAAGCAGTCCACTAGTAATGTGGTCAGTAAAAATCTTGTTTAGGTTTAAGTGAAATCTTTATCTAAACTGTTTTACTTGAGTCTGTAAGAAGTCGTATAAGAGGTGTTAATGGGATGCAGATCAACAGTGGCGGTCCTACCCTGATTTACATGTGCCCAGGCCCGCCCCTGCATCTCCATACAGAGTGTGATGGCCTTGTCCTCCCAGTACAAGTCTAAACTGGATTTCTGGTTTGTTTGTGTGAGCTTATCTCTGGGGTATAAGAGCTCTGTTGACTTTATCATGAGGACAGTGTAAGGGATTGGTAGTTTTAATGAGCGAGACACTGAGACACTGTGATTCGAGACGACTTTTAAGTTCATTTGATTATTTCATCGTTCGCTTGTAGAAATCCACAACAATTTGGCATCATCGAACACTTTTCATCCGGTCCTTTTTCTGCGATTGCGATCCAGTATCAACCCTGGGAGAGACTCTTCCGACCTCTACTTGTCTTTGAGGAAGAAAGCTGCATCGCTTTCGCCGGAAAACACTGGAGTTAAGACTAAATACCTGGTTTTCTACGAGTTGTGGTGAGTCATCTCGTTCACAAGTGTTCTCTATCATAATAACTGAAAAAGTGGGAGACTGAAATTTTATACCGTAACGAAACTGACATTATTAGCTGCTGCCTGCTGGGTGCCTGTATCCTGCTGTGACCTCTTCTCTGAAACTTAGCTGATATTGTCAGAACTGTGACTGGGTTTGAGAGCCTTTAGAGTAATCTTACCAAATAAATCGATTAAATTCTTATAGTTTAAAGGTAGAAGATGTCGGATTAAATTAAGTCCTTCGTTGCGCTTTACATAAACAAGAGCTTATCGACAAATTGGTAGGAAAATATCATTGAGGTAAAAAAAAAAAACATCTTTCAGACACGTAGAGGCTGGTTAATCAGTGCTTTGACCATTTTTATAGAGAAAATGGGAATGATCAACAGCAAAAGAAAAGTTCAGTGGGCTCCAGAGTCTGCGATAACCATAGCAATGAGCGAGAAATATGGGCAAAGTTGTCTCGAGTGTTTGCCGATTTGGTCAGAGAAATTCGGTTTTCCTGACGGTGGATCTTTAAGCGTGAATCAACTTCAAAAACTTAAAACAAATCTTGAGAAAGAAAAAGAGAAAATACTGCAGGCTAAAAAGATACGTGGCGAAACTGTTAGGATGATGGACAAACACGTCAAATGTCTGAATGTGTGGGTGAATGAAGCTGAGGTAAGGGAGAGAATGAGAAAAGGCAAGCAGCAGGCTCTGGCCAAAAAAGAAAACAACAGCGAAAGTGAGAGAATGAGAGAGTGTCCTTCCGCCATACTCATCATCATACTCACACGCACCTGCTCACAACACGGGCACCGACACAACTACGACTGCACAACACGCCTCAATGAAAGACGTTACTGCTAAAACTGAAAACAAGCGTGCGTGTGAGAGAATGAGAGAGAGTGAGTGTCCTCCGCCGTATTCACACACACCTGCTCACAACGCCGGGCCCCATCACGACTACAACTACACAACACGCCCCAGTGACGGAACAAGTTACCGCTCCTGTCTCTTGTCTCGATCTAGATCCGAGCGCTGTTTCTGCGGTGTACGACGTCCAAGACCTTGACCTCCCCCCGCTTGTCTGCAAACATCACGCCAACACCAAGAACCCTGTACAACCACCGTCCAGGGCCCTGTGTTGCAACCAAACAGAAGCAGAGGGCTCAGCTTTCGGATTAGCACTGACACCTTTCATGATAGAGGTGGCAGGTGCGGAAGGAGCCGTGTCTGCGTCCCGACTCTGGCCACCTGAGGATATTATAAATGCTGCACGAGGACTCCCAAATCCAGCTGTTAATGGGATTGAATTCACAGCTCACTTTCGTGTTTTTTGCGAAGAATTCCGCCCCTCTGGACTCGAGTGTCGGAAAATACTGTTCTCTTTGATGAACTTCAGCGACGTGGCCAAAATCAGAGACAAACTGCCGGACTATGCCATTCTCGCTGATAAACCCGAGTACGCACACAACACGGATTACGTTCTTGCTCTGGAAGAACTCTGTAAAGCCATTGAAACCAACTTTCCTCCTAAAATCAATGAGATTGCTATGGCTGCGTGCAAGCAAAAGCCAGATGAGGACACTGACCAGTTCATTAAACGGATGTCAGAAACATTTGCTTTGCACGCTGGTCTCGGTCACCTTAGGATTACTCATGAAAAGGCATACGAAGCTCATTTATGTGAAGCTGTTCGAAGGGGCTTGCTCCCAGAGGTGGCTGCCGGGATACAGAAAACGTTGGTGGGCGGCCATGATTGTACAAACCTGAGTGAGCTGTGCGGATACGCCTGGCATGTGCACAACACCATCAAGGAGAAGCAGCGCGCCAAAGACGCAAAACGAGAGAAAGACCTCCATGAAGCTCCATTCTCTTTATTTTTTGTCTCAGAATGGAAGACAACATACGCCAAATGCCCAAGGACGTGGTCGTGGCAGAAGAGATGGTCGCAAACGTGACTCTGGGTACAGCCGCGGTACTTGCTACAACTGTGGCCAATATGGACATTTCGCACGGGACTGTGTGTAAGCTCCACAGCTGGGTCAGGGTCCAAGTCCGAAGTCACCACAGAAACAGCGACTCAACCACAAACACAACCATTGACTGACGTTAACACGCACCAAACACCACTCACACACGAGAACGCTTCATTTGAGGCACAAGAGACTACTGGCATTTACTCAGAATTGTCACAAAGTAATGAAAAATTTACCGAGTTCACTTTGATTGTAAATGGTGATCAGACTCAGTTTCCAGTGGATTATGGGGCTACGTGTTTCGTAGTATAAAACTCCCATGTGCCCAAACTCAGCGGTCTATTCACAAATTCTTTAGCAGCGTCTGGAGACAGAACAAAAGAGCGTTTCACTTCTCCATTGTAGCGTTCTGACTCTATAAGCAACTCACTCATTTCTTTATTCCCCCTTACACAATGTGAATCAGCTCGGACACGATTTGATGTGTAAAATGAGCCTTTGCCTCACTTCCACATCAAACAGTCTGTACGTTGTAACCACGAATGAACTGGCATTGAATCAGTAAAAGTTCATGGGGTTTCACGCTGAAATCTCAACCTTCAAGTTATGATTTTCGTTAAAAATTGTCCCCAAATCCCTCGATTGATCTGATTGACTTAATGCACGGCAAAGTGTGCCTCTATGAAAGCAGAGTTTAAGAACTTTGGAGACATGCAGTGCTCTCTTGATGTGACCGTGAACGCATTTCAGGAATTAGAAAAACTTTGGGTTGAGGACACTTTAGTTACATGGGTATTTATAATTGCCAGATCAGTATTCTGCAGTGTCTAGCCCAAAACAGCTACAGGCTTTAGATTATTCTCAAAATACGCGTCTCTCACTCTGTCACAAAGTACGTCTCTTTTACAATACATTTACAACATATTTCTGTCTGCTCCAACCGAGGAGCCGTTCAAACATGACTCATTGTCTCTGTTGAAGCATGTACGCGGATGCCAAGGCCAGTCAAAATTTCAGTTTGCCAAAGAGGAAGTAGTCTACCTGGGTTACGTAATCTCTGCAAATGGCAAAACCATATTTAACAAGCAGGCAGCAGCTATCCAGAACATTCCAAAATCTCAAACAAAGAAACAGCTCATGTCCTCCCTATGCTCCCACTGTCGACAGTTTATCCCCTGAGTGCACTCACCCATACTACAAACCTTCGGACTTTTGACAAAATCACTTGGACTGAGGCAGCTGAAATATCATTTTGTGACTTGGACTGAGCCTTACAGACACTTCCCACTCTGGGATTACCTAACCTGACCTTTAACTCAGACTGTGGACAAACTGACGGTTGCGTGGGCTCTGTCCTGTTACAATCAGATGGGAGTCCTGATGCTTATTTTTCTGCTAAATTTGATCTTGAGGCTGCAGGTTTGCCATATCGTTTACGTGGGCTACTCTGATCTAACTATCCAAAACATTCCAAAACCTCAAACAAAGAAACAGCTCATGTCCTTCCTAAGCTTGTGTTCCTACTGTCTACAGTTTATCCCCTGAGTGCACTCACCCATAATAAAAACCTTCGGACTTTAGACAAAATCATTTGGACGGAAACAGCTGAAAAATCATTTTGTGACTTGGACTCAGCCTTGCAGACACCTCCCACTGACGGTTGCATGGGCTCTGTCCTCTTACAATCACATGGGAGTCTTGATGCTTATTTTTCTACTAATCTTGTGGCTTCAGGTTTGCTCTGTTGTTCACGTGGGCTACTCTGATCTAACCCTTTTGGTTCTGCATGCTCTCTCTCTGGTTTTACTTGAACAAAAAACTCTCATCTGTTCTCTCCATGCTGGCTCAGGTACAACACTAATCTTCTAGAGTTGCCTAATTTCAAAGTTCAGAGGGTGAAGGGAAACCACACTGCTGCGTGTCAGATCTAACCTGTAGGATGTGACTCTAACTAACCCTGATTTGATTTTCTGTGTAAAGGGATGTGCACCTTGAGGCACATGTACAGGAATGTCACCAGTGCACCGACTCACGTTATGCTTTTGGTGTGTGTCATGATTGGGCAGGACTATGGAGACACAGAAAGTTTTTGCAATCTGATTTTAAACCTATTTTGAATGCTCCACAGGTTGCTGAACTCCTCAGTGCTATTTTGTTGCCATTCGAAGTTGCTATTTATAAATGCCAAACTCACACTAGCTTCAGTGACCCTCTCTCTGCAGGAAACAGACGGGCAGATGCAGCTGCAAGGCTACTTCTTATCAGCCTTTACAAACACACCCAGTGTCTTGTCTCTATGCCTCTAATGTTGACATTTCTCCCTCCTTATCAGCCATGCAGAGCTTCACCACAACAGCTGAAATGGCTCTGTGGACCAAGTGTGGGGCTGTGAAGTCAGAGTGCATTTGGTTTGGCCCTAACAATAAGTCTTGTCTGCCCAAACACTTATTCAGGCAGATGGCAGTTCTCTCCCTCGGTCAAGCCTCAAAGGGGCTTCTCTGCTTAGGAGCAGAAGTTCCATCAGTGTGTGCCATCTGCGTGACATATAACTCAGGTAAAAATAAACCAAATCCACAGGCTGCACATCCGCCTCTGGAGCGACTGTTTGTCTAGATGAACTCCATGCAAAGGTAAGAAGCATTGTTTGGCTTTGATTGATGCTCCCTTGCAAACACTGGTGCTGTCATGCTGTGGTGAGATTGTGCCATGGTGAGGTATTTCTGAAAAAAATATCAAGTCACAATGGGTGCCATTTTGTTGCCAAAGTAGTTGAGGAGGTGGGCCAATTTTCAGGAGTTTATCTCTGCAGACACTTCCTATCACCCTGAGTCTGTGGACCTGGTGGAAAAGGAGAATGGTACAATGAAAAGAAAACTGGTTAAGGTTTGTGAAGACACCGGACTCTCCTGGGTTAAAGCCCTCCCCCTCTTGCCCTTATATACGTCAGAATGAGGATGAGTTCACTATGTAACATGAGTTCTGTTTGAAATCATGTTTGCTAGACCTCCAAACCTCAGTCTGGGCCCAACTCCAAGGGAACTCCCTCACAGCTCATTGTGTGATAACGATGTTGTAACATACTGTAAAGAACTTAATGCTCTTTTGCCTTTTCTGTGCAGGTAACTGCTGCTGTGACTGTCCTCCATGATATCAAAGTTGGAGACTTGGTTCTGGTCGAAGCGAGACGAGGTGTAAGCACCGGCACTCGCAGAGATGGACGGGTTCCTATGACATCCTACTAATCACCGACGCCAATGTGAAAGTGGCACAGGGGCTACATGGATCCACACATCTCACTGTTGTGTCCCTCATCTACCCGAGGATCATCACCGCCCCAGAGCAGCAAGGCGAGAAGAACCGGGTAGGCTACTGCGACGCTGCCTCCAGTGTTGGAAGCGGATCACACCCTTTTGCAGATCCCAGCAAATACAAGCCACAAGGGAGAACAATTTGACCTACACCTGAACCTACTGACCACGTGCTGAGACCTTGTGGTGAAAGGAACTGATAAAACTCATCTACTGGTCACTCAGGTTTCTTTATGACACATGAACCTTCCATCACTTCTCCCACTGTTGGGCGGCGTTCTAAAGGGACTGAAATGACAACCATTAAGATACTGGCATGAGCTTTCATGTTTTCTCTTATATTAAATGGGTTTATCATAGTTCGTGATTATGATTTTGTTCTCCTGTGTAATTCCTTGCATTTTCAAAGTTATGAATAAAATGGTGTCTTTTCATTTTGTTCTGATTCAAGAGTCCAGAGTAAAACCTGACCTTGTCCTTAAACCGATTAACATTACATTTCTGATTCAGACTCTGACATTAATGACAAACTAAGCAAAATGTACCTCAGTGGGTTTCTGGCCTGAAGATTGCCTGGTTTAGTCCTGGTTTGAGACCTGTTTTTGTCCTGGTTTTAGACCTGGTTTAGTCCTGGTTTAGACCTGGTTTTAGACCTGTTTTAGATCTAGTTTAGACCTGGTTTTAGTCCTGGTTTAGATCTAGTTTAGTCCTGGTTTGGTCCTGGTTTAGACCTGATTTAGACCTGGTTTTAGTCCTGGTTTAGACCTGGTTTAGATCTAGTTTAGTCCTGGTTTAGATCTAGCTTAGTCCTGGTTTTAGTCCTGGTTTAGACCTGATTTAGACCTGGTTTTAGTCCTGGTTTAGACCTGGTTTAGATCTAGTTTAGTCCTGGTTTAGATCTAGCTTAGTCCTGGTTTAGTCCTGGTTTTAGTCCTGGTTTAGACCTGATTTAGACCTGGTTTTAGTCCTGGTTTAGATCTAGTTTAAACCTGGTATAGTTGCTGGCAATGAGTGGCCCAAAATGTGAAAACAGGAAAACAGGAAAATCCCACCATGTAATCCATTTATTTTAACAAAGTAACTGTAATCCAATTACCACTCACTGAACCAGTAACTGTAACTGAATACAGTTACTCATAATTTGTACTCTGATTACAAAACTCCGGTACATGTAATCTGTTACTCCCCAACACTGACCATTGTTTATTTTGTCTTTATCTTTAGCATTACACTTGGTGCTGACACCAACAAAAACAGCTGCATCTATTTTCACACTTGTTTTATGTTGAGATTATTTGGTTTGATTAACAATAAAATGTGGGGAATCTTTACCTAAAGCGTTTTATGTAACTTTTATTTTTATGCGCACCATTGTTTTAATAAATCAGACCCTGATTCAAAATAGCTTCTGTTCTGTAAATCTTTACATCAGTGATCTTTGCTGGGTTTAGGTTGTTCTTTAATGGTCTTGAGATTTATAACTCGCTAATTAGAAACTTGCTGTAATCCTGTTATTTTATGCAGAACACTCTGACCTTGTGCCCCAAAAAGTCTATTGCTCGTATCAATCCTAACTCGTTATTCTACTGACTGCTGACCCAGCTTTGTACCGACCTGTCCTTGGAGGAGGTTAGGTCTTATCCTATGTGTCTGCATCATTCTTGTGCCTTATGCCGCTCTGTGGGGTATAAAAACTACTACTATACTACTACTATATGCATTGTTATGTTACAGCTTAGGGACAAACGACTCTGTCATAAATGAGACTCCTTGATTTAAGACAACGTTTCAGTTTTTTTTTAAATTGTTTTTAGTCTAGAAATTCCACAACACTTCTCAGTTCCATTTTATTCTTTAATTGTTTGGTTGTTTCGTTGGTTTAAAAAGTATAAAATATGAAACAGGCCAACTTACGGGTCACATCTGTGGAGAGGTGTGCACAGTCACAGTGAGAATGGAAGCAGGGCGGCTGAAAAAAGTGTCTCGAGGACATAACAACAGAATCTGGTCAGACTAGATCAAAATGCTGGCTTTATTTATTAGAACCTACGCCTCGTTACATTTTTAAAGGATCCGTATTACGCTTATACTCTCTTCCACCTTGTGATGTCATGTGGTAACACAGGAAGTGCTCCAATATGTTTTTAAATACACCTCCACTAAAATCATTTGGATGATTTCTGACCTGGAATTGCCGCTGACTTGACACTACAAGACTACTCCATGACGTCATGAGGTGGAACAAAGACTAATAATAAAGAATTACTCAAGCACGTCACTCGAGCATGAAACAAAACATAGCCCAGATAACAGCTTCATGATTTTGCAGTCAAATGTTTTAGACTATATATAGTGTATTCTATCTTTCCTTATCATATCTTCAAATAGCAATTGCATTTTTCTTTATTTTATACAGTAAAAAGGCAGTTTTGAAAGCAGTGGTCTCACAAATGTGGAACTAAAACAGATATTCTGAACCCTAACACCAAAAGTTAGGAGTTACCATGGAGACACAATGCACACATAAGCAAACAATGTCAAAAAGATAAGTCTGAAAACTGTATTTAACTTGTATTTAAACCCTGTAATTACAAGCGTTCACGGTCCAGTTTAGGAGTTTCATTTTCACCCAAAATGTTGAGTGTGAGTATCTGAGAAATTGTTGGCTAATGCCGACTGTAATTTTATGGGCAAGACACTTTAACAGCACGAATCAGCTGCCGTAGTTCCAGCTAAGTCAGTTCTTTATGGTCAGATCAGCATGTGCTTTATTTTAACGCAAAGACAGAGCAGAGCCTACAGTGCTGATCTCAAAAGCTGCAAAGAATCAACACATTTCTACATCTGCATATCAAAATCTTCCACACAACAATTGCAATAATATAAACTCTTTTGGATTCATTTCCCGCTACTAAAAAAAAAACCTCTCACATATGTTCAACTAAAACATTGTCAAGCAGATTGAGGTGCCAGTGGAAATCTAGTATTTCATGTGGACAGGTTGAGGGAGGTTTAAAGTAGCTGTATATGAGTGAACTGGCCTGAGTTTGCAAAGCGTTCCTATGCACAGTTGGACAGGACTCTTGGGTGTATGACTTCAGCCTGCAGACATTTCCTCTCACCGCGAGCGCTTTGGCTGTGACTGCCCTTATATAAAGCACTTTTTTCTCATCTTCCTCTTCATTTTTTTTTTTTTTTTTTTTTTACACCACCTCCCCACACTCCCCCCACAAGATCCATTAAACTGGCAGCCGGCACGAACAAAGAAACGAGGCAGAGACAAGACATAAGAGAGAGAGGGAGAGAGAGAGAGAAAGAGAGTGATAAGAGAGAGAGAGATGGAAGGAATTAGGAGAGAGAGTGAAAGAAAGAGACAGACAAGAAGAAGAAGAAGAGAGAGAGAAGTACAGCATAGAAGTGGCCAATGCAGTGTCTGGAAGAAAAACAAAACTACCTGGCTATAGAAATTTCAGACACTTACACAAAGAGAATGAGTGATCACAGAAAAACAGCGCCCCCTACCCAATTAATAATAAAATCTAGTTTTTACATAAGTACCGTATTTTTCGGACTATAAGGTGCACTTAAAATCCTTTAATTTTCTCAAAAATCAACAGTGCGCCTTATAATCCAGTGCACCTTACAGTATGTAGTAATTCTGGTTGTGCTTACTGACCTCAAACTGATTTCATGTGGTACACGGCGTTCAAAAATCTATCAGAATGTTTTAGTACGACTTTGGTAAACTACGAAGCCACACCACTTGATGAATTGTCGGAGCATTATGGTTACCGTAGTCAGGAGCCTCGCAGAGTAAAGCCCAATTTATGGTATGTTTCTGTAAAATGTAAACAAATGTGTGCAAAGCTGCATTAAACACATTATTATTCAATGTGAATTTGAGTCCTCCTTGTAGGAAATAAAAAAAATAACTTAAATTATCCACCCACATTCACATTCATAATACACATTCACCAAGACAGGGAGGCAACGCCGGATGTATTACGCCACGATCTGCCGATGGATCGTGGACGCCTGGGCTAAAGTATCAGTCTCAAGTGTCGTCCGGTTGCTTCACTTAATGCGCCTTATAATCCGGTGCGCTTATGTATGAAAATAGACGAGAGAATTCAACATTATAGATATCGCACCTTATAATCCGAAAAATACGATATTTGCTCATAAAACAAAACCGTATGAATCGAGAGAACGTAATGTTGCTTGTGTCTGAAGATAAGTTACTGCTTTAAATGTAATGTTACACAGAAAGAAATTAAACTTATTTATCTCCAGGGAGACGAATAGGAGCCACTAGGCCAAGTTACAGGTCACATCTGTGGAGAGGTGAGCACTGTCACAGTAAGAATGGATGCGGGGCGGCTGAGAAAAGTGTCTCGAGGACATAACATCTGGTCAGAACAAATCAAAATGCTGGCCCTATCATTAGTGGGCGAAGTTATTTATTTGTATTATTTATTAGAACCTGAGCATGACTGCGTCTTTAAAGGTCCCGTATTATGCTTACACTCTGTTCCACCTTGTGATGTCACGTTGTAATACAGGAAGTGCTCCACTGTGTTTGTACATACACCTCAGACTTGGAATTGCTGCTAACTTGAAACTGCATGACTACTACATGACATCACAAGGTGGAACAAAGAGTTTTGAGGATGTAGATCAACTGTGATGGAAATTTAAATTGTGGAAAGATTTCTCTCAGTCTGTCTTTGTGTAAATGAGTGTGATTTCTACCCGAGACCAAACCCCCACAGGAAAATATTGATTATGATTGATTAAATTAAAATAGTGATTAGTTTATCTTTTAGAAACACATTTGGGTCTTGTAACTAACACTCATTTGGTTTGGTCGTTAAAGACAGTGTTAGAAAGACCCTTCGATGTAAACTCTTTTGTTCCCTTTTACTTGCTAATCTTGTCAGGAAGTGACAAATGCCTGAATATGGACGCAAATCAGATCAAGCACATCTGGCCACAGCTCAGTAGAAGTCGTCAACTTCTCACTTTGAAATGTATGTCCTCTGGTCATCTCAGGCTCTAGGCTCTGTCCATATCTGCTGTAAAAACAAGAATAAACCTTTGTCTGTATTCCAAAAACTCATCAGGCTTCGCAAATTGATTAATTATTTATCATCAAGAGATACATGATTTTTTCCACAACAAGACTGATAAAGAATTACTCTAAAACAGGGGTGTCGAACTCATTTTGGTCCGAGGGCCGTATCCAACTTACTTTGATTCAAAAGGGGCCGGATCAGAAAACTCATGACATATAAACCCCAAAAATAACAATAAGTTCAAATATTTATGCAGAGAAACACAAATCTATTACAGAATTCTTTGTTAATTGATGAACTCTTTCTTTTACAAAATATTATAATATTATGAACAACCTGAAACTTTAAGAAAAATGTAATTTCAACACAATGTTTTAACATGAACTTGTATGTAAATAGGAAAAAGTAAATTTTTCTTGGAAAATCCTGCACTCGGCTCCACTTTTCTCATTTTGGACATTTTTCTGATGAGGGTGTCACGGTCAACAGTCAAAACGATCGTCCTTTAAGAGCGTTTGGAAAGAGACAAGTCTTCATTTGTGCTGCTCTGGTGGGAGGGGCCACGTACAGAGACGCTGGAGACGCTGCTGTGATAAACACCGCAGAAAATTAACAATGTTTTAATAGAAAATATAATTAAAATATTTTAGTAGAAAATCAGCCGAGGGCCACATTAAAGGTCTTGGAGGGCCGGATCTGGCCCCCGGGCCGTATGTTTGACACCTGTGCTCTAAAATGTCTGAATGAAACAAATCATAGCTCCAGATGTGTGTTTTTTTTTTTTTTTTTGAGGCGATAACAGCTTCATGATTAGCTCACAAGAGTTGAGTTTCGCTTAATATACTTTAAAAAGTGTAATTCAGCCGAGCAAAATGAAGTCAATGAAGCCGTCGTGCATTAACCGGGCACTTACAGCAACAGAGTTCAAATATGCAATTAACGGCACATTAATTACAATATAGTTAGCGACTTTAAGCCGATAATAAAAGGCAACACAACTGATCAGAGAGTTTGAAGTTCAGTGGAATGTTAAGTTGGTTTACTGTGATGGAAACAACTATTGGCTTTTATTTAATGACAGAGGAGAGAGAAATCAGACCACACAGAGCCAGACCAGCTCACAGGAGAGCAGATCAGAGTCTGGTGAGGCACTGGAAAAGTTAACACTGGTCTAATCTGAACCAGCTAAACTGAAGCGGCTAACATGAACCAGCTTGGATTTGTGAGTCCAAAAGTGAAATCACATGGCAACAACTAAAGACAAATAAACCCAATGATCATCTGTTTTACTGTGGACCAGGGAGAAGGTAGAAAAATGAGTGTTGTCAATACTGTAATTATGTCTAATTTGATGGATTAAGGAAAAGGCTGGATACTTGATACAGAGTTTGATTATAATAAATACTACTACGATTACTGCAACTACTATGACTACGACTACTACTACTACTATTACGACTACTACTACAACAACTACTACGATGACGACTACTACAACTACAATTACTATGACTACAACTATGACTAAAACTACCACCACGTCTACGACTACTACTACTCCTACTACCACTACAACCACTAATACTACTACTACGACTACGACTATGATTACTACGACGACTACTATGACTACTACTACTACCACTACTATGACTACGACTACAACTACACTATGACTACTACTACTACTACTACTACTATGACTACGACTACAACTACACTATGACTACTATTACTACTACTACTACTACAACTACTATTACGACTACGACTACTACAACTACTGCAACGACTACAACTACTACTACTACAACTACTATTACGACTACTACTACTACAACTACTATGACTACTACTACAACAACTACTACGACGACGACTACTACAACTACAACTATGACTAAAACTACTATGACGACTACGACTACTACCACTACGACTACTAATACTACTACTACGACTATGATTACTACGACAACTACGACTACTACAACTATGACTACTACTACAACTACTATTACGACTACTACTACTACAACTACTATTACGACTACTACTACTACAACTACTATGACTACTACTACAACAACTACTACGACGACAACTACTACAACTACAACTACGACTAAAACTACTATGACGACTACGACTACTAATACTACTACTACGACTATGATTACTACGACTACTACAACTATGACTACTACTACAACTACTACTATTACGACTACTACTACTACTACGACTACTACAACTACTATTATGACTACAACTACGACTACAAAGACTATGACTATGACTACTACTACTAATACAACGACTATTACTACAACTACTACTACTACGACAACTATGACTATTACGACGACTACGACTACTACAATGACTACTACTACTACTACTACAACCATTACTACAACTATGATTACTACTACGACCACTACGACTACGACTACTACTACTACGACTACTATGACGACGACTGCTACGACGACTACTACAACTACTACAACTACTATTACGACTACGACTACTACTACAACTATGACTACTACTACGACTACCACTACGACTACTACTAATCATCATCATCATCATCAAATTTGATATAAGTAAAAGGTTGGATACTCGATAGAGATTTTGATTACAGTAAATAATAATAACGCATCGGTTTTATATAGCACTTTTCACAGTAACACAAAGACGCTTCACAATAAAGTAACACTCAAACAAGGACAAAAACAAAAATATAATAACATTTTCACCACAAAATAACTGTAGTTTCTATGTCAAATTTGATATGGTGAGGAAAAGGATGGATTCTCAATGTGGATTTGAATGAAAAAAAAACCAAACAAAACAAAACAGAATTTAATTTTCAGCAAGAAATAATTGTAGTTTCTTTGATATTATGTGGTCTCACTGTGCAGGCTCAAGCTTCTCCACAGATCTGACCTTACTCTGCAACATTTGAGGCAAAGCAATAACATCCCCATGGAGAAAACAGGTGGCGAAACCTCTACCAGAAAAGTTACACAATGCACCTTTATGGCAAGTGGAAAGAGTGAGAAGATGTCGACAGCTTGTGCTTTCGTTTGTACAGAACTACATTTATAAAACAGAAGAGGATGGAATCATTAAGATGTCTATAAACTGGCAGAATGTTTAATTTTTTTTTCATATTGGCTACTCCTACAGCAGTTTAAACTACAATATATCTACGAATATGGATTTTGTTGCTACCACTGACAATTTACAGCATTATCCCCAGCCAAGTCTGAAACCAAATAAAGTCATGAGAAAAATCGTACAAAAACACTTTAACATACACTATAAATCAAAGAAAGAGCTGTAAAAAATAATCACAGCTGAAATTATGTGTTGAATAGAAAAGTGTATGTGCAATAAATTGAATCTTAAAGAGCCAGTAAACACCAAACATTATTGATTATCTGTGTAAATGGGTTGAAAACAGAAATGTATACCTATCCCTGGCCTTATTTTGCTATTTTAGTGTTTATTTGTTAAATATCAGACTTTTGGGTCAAAGCCGTGTCTGTAACGGTCTCTTTAGGATCAACTACGGCTAGAACATTTGAGTTTTTGGGTTGGACTAACGACCGCCAATGAGTTAGACGCACGTTATTACGTGATAAGCGTAGTCACTTGCGTCTTCTGGCAATACGTGAGAAGCCCCTCTTAGGCTGCGTTCAGACTGCAGCCTGAAGTGACCCAAATCTGATTTTTTGGCCCCTATGTGACCTGTATCTTATCTTTTAATGACAGTCTGAACGACACAGATCCGATTTTTTCAAATGCGACCCAGGACACTTCAATATGTGGTCCTGAAACCGATACATATCTGATCTTTTGACATGCGACTTCAGTCTGAACGGCCAAAACACATTCATTCGACCTACGCGTTATCAACAAGCCACAAACGTCACTATTCTGCGCTGAAGTAGGTGAAAATTGTTAATAAACTCCGTGTCACTGAAGTGAAGCACATCACCACTCACCACTCTTGGCTACGTCTCCACATCCACATGTTCCTTTCAACGGACGTCGATGCCGCTGTCCCACAAAACACCACGGCCAAAAACCTCGTCCTTCTCCTTCTCAATCTCCTCCTTAAAACAAGTAAGTTGTTCATGTTCTGACTCCGGTACGAGAGGAACTTTAAAATCTCCAGGTGCTCAATGCTCGCGTCCATGTTTGGACAACTTCCGTAAACACAGAGCACGCTCGCTGCAGTTGATGTCATCGTGTCTCCAGTGCACATGCGGGACACTTTCGGGCCGTTTAACGTTCACATAGGGGATCACATACAAGTCGCATTTAATTGGAAATGTGATCAACCTCGCAAAAACATCAGATTTCACAAATAAATCAGAATTGAGCGTTAAGCCCTGCTGTCTGAACGTAGCCTTAGTCACGCCCCTACCTGACACAACCAGTCACTGCGACGTGCCGCCGTGTCTGGAGAAAAGGGAAACGGCGTGATCTGAGCACAAATGTCCATTCTGTTTCGAAGTCTGGAGCGCGCCGGTCATGTTGGAATGTCGTGTCTGTCATTGCAACAGAGTAATGATTGACAATAGAGGAATTTTCAGATTTTGCTTAGGGGTGGAGTAAAGTTTCGGGAGGGTGTTTAATGTTATCCAGTTTGGCGCCACCTAGTGCCTCCGCTCAATTTAATTTCTCTCCAGCGACTAGGTCAGGAATCGGAATACACTAGACGATTTGCAAGAGCCCCGGAAGTGCGAGTTCGGGCACCAGTCACTCAGCGAAGAGTCATACATTCTGTGTTGGCAACGATTCCCGAGATCGAGGATTTAAAGCCGGAACAAAGAGAATGTTTGGTGAATTTTATCGAGGGGAAAGACGTTATTGCCCTTATAATCCTCATACGGGATTTGGTCAAAGCTTAATATACTAGTTAAGCGGTGCATTACATATGTCACAACCAAATAGCAGCGATCGGTTAAATAAAAAAAGTACCCGCCTACTGTCGAGCGAGCGAATCGTAATGCTGCGAGGTCAGACGGTTTCCACAAAATGAAACCGGCTGATGAATCAGGCTAGTTTAATGGCTCTTTAAAGGTGTACATTTTTTAGTAGAGGGTCCACCACCTGCTTGTCTCCCTGGGGATGTGATAGTTTTGCCTGGAATGTTCCACAGTACGGGATTTGGCTTTTCTATTTTGCGTTTATGTCACTGCAGGTGCTTTTACTCCTCTGTCTGGGAGAAGAGCACGCCTGAATATGCAGGGTTTGTGTGTTAAACATGTGTGACTGAAACAAAACACAACTCTGGATATGTTTTTGATGAGAACATTATAGCACTGATCATAAAACAGCGTAAAATGTGTTCTTCAATAAAACAGAAGTACACCGAATCACAGTATACATGCAGTAGTGTAACCTAAGCCAGAGAAGTTGCGCAGTGCACCTTTAAACAAGACCATCTGCTTTTTGGAACATACAATATATTTCAAACTGAGCACATTAAAATCTCATTGGGCAGAGGAATGCGAGCACTTTAATATTATGGAGAAGCTCACGGCTCACTGACCACATCTGGACCACACCGACATGTCAGCACCAAAACACAGCCAACAGTTTAAGAGGCTGATCCACTCTCTCCTGCTTTTCCACTTGAATATTAGACTCCTGATCACACTCACTGATCCCGGGCCAAACCTGCAGTATTTTTAGGCCTTTCTCCTCCTCAAGGTCTGGTTTTTGGTGGGGGATTCTGGCAGCGTCGGACCATTGCTGTGGAAGCACTTTGATCAGAGATGCTTTTTATCAAACTAACATCACCGAGTCGTTTAATACCCGCACCAGACATGCAAAAGTCAAAAGATTTCAATGGACAGCTCCTTTGAGAAACAACGCTTCATATTTGAATTTAGTGTTTAATTAAAAAAGAAATATGGCCTAATATAATGCAAGTTATTTAAGTTATTTATGATATCTATTCCATTTTTTTAAGGATACATAACGAACACAAAAAACCCTGACATGTACCAAACTACCAAGACCATCAAGACCACACTAATCGAGACCAAGACCAGTCCGAGACCACAGGGTCCCAAAAGCAGGACAAGACCAAGACCTCTGAGAGTTGAGACAGAGACAAGACCGAGACTTTTTCAAGGTCCGAGTCCATGGCCCGTCGAGACCAAATCCAGACCACCTTTGTCATTTCCTACATTTATTTGTATTTTACAGTTTTTTTGGCACAGATATATCAATGTTTTTATAAATCTCCCTCCATTTGATCTGATTAATGTTAATTTAAACTTAAAATAGGCCAAGCAAACTGTACTGCACTGAAACTGTGATCCTTTTTTGGACCCTCATCCACAATTTGAGAACCCCTTCTTTAAGAGAACTTCCACTGGCACTTTACGGAAAACAACTTCAGTGGGTTTTTTGAAGTTCATAACATTACACATAACGTTACATTATCTTACTGGTTTTGCAGTGATATTTAACACCCTCTGCACATTTACCGGCCGGAATGAAATATGATCGCATTTGTCCAGTGTCAGACCTCAAGTCCGAGACAAGACCGAGACCAAGAGCCATCAAGACCAAGACAAGACCAAGTCCAAATGCACTCGAGTCCGAGACAAGACCAAGACTGTAAAAAAGTGGTCTCGAGACAAAGAACGGTCTCTTCTACTCTAGTACTACAACACTACCAGCACCTATTTAGAACAATTTTTTAGGCCCCATCCACACTAGTACATATTTAAGTCGTTTTCATTGTGGATGCAGTGTTTGTCCGCACTAATCCGATGGAAAACGGCTCCAGAGACGGAACGATCTGGTGCCGCCAGCTCCCACGAATTTATCTGATTACGGATCTGATCCAGCACTGTGTGGACGGTGATTCATTTCAGTGTAAACGTAACATTAGATTGTCTGAAAACTCAAGAAAAAAAAAAAAAACAGAACATGTTGAGGAGCCTGTGAGTAATACAAGAGTTCACGGTCATGTTTACGAGTTTGATTTTCAACAAAAAAGGTAAGAGTGTCTAACTGAAAAACTACTGCCTAATGTTATCTTGCTTCTGAGTGTAATTTTATGTATGAGAGACTTTTTTTTAAGCGCACAAATCAGCTCACCTGTCGTAGTTCAGAATCAAATCATCTCATTTCTGTACTGTGTTAAAACAAAGCTCAGATTAAAGTCTAACCTGAGTGACAGAGCTTTAGACAGAGCAGAGCCTAGAGTTAGCATCACACCCCGGAGGAATGTTGATGATATCGGCTGCAAAGTATCAATGAGTAAAAGTAACTGATCAATGCCCCTTTGTTTAAACCGGAGCGAGCAGAGATTGATAACACATGCAGCATGGTGAGAGCTCGTATGATTTCAGAGAGAGTACAAAAATAAACCACAGTATTTGATTGAACACTTGTTTGATTGTAACTCCATATATCAGCAGCATGTGTCTATTATTAGTGATTGTTTCATTTCCCCCTTGAAGCTAGATAATGATCCACATTTGGACACAAGGGGAAGTTGGACTGATTTTATGTCTTTGTTCACAGACGTAAAGGAGGAAGTCATCTGTCAGCTCCAGGAAGCATCTCACAGCCATATGCTTTAAATCCTCTTACATTTAGTCTGACAAATAAAACAAGACTTGTCCATATTGTAATGATGACTGAGCTCTTGTCCTTAAATGCCTTTAACTCAAAGATGAAAGCAACAGAAAGTGACTCGATACTTGTTTTTCCTGAACTCTGATTCATGTCATTTAATTGTAACTATGTTTTAAAGGTGCACTGTGTAACTTTCTGGAAGGAGGGTCCACCACCTGCTTTTCTCTGTGATGGTGTCTTTGCTTTACCTGGAATGTTCCATGGTATAACTTTAAACATATACATCTAGCATTTATTCATTATGGGTGTGTTTATCGCACAAAAACACATTCATTCCTTCTGTGAATAGGAGGCGACTCTCCACAGATTTGACTTGTAATGTAGCGTAGTGCTGTAACCTGCTCATCTCCCTTGTGATAGATTAAATTTAATTTGTACTCTGGAACATTCTAGACAAAGCAACAGCATTTCCATGGAGACATAAGGTGGCAGACCTTCCACTAGAAATGATACACAGTGTACCTTTAAACTACCTCTTGGTCAGGACTCCCTTGAAAAAGAGGTTTTTAATCTCAATGGGATTTTTTTCCTGGTTACGTAAAGATTAAATATGACACAATGAAACTAAAAAAACACTTATTTCAGAGAATAGAATATAATTTTCAACTCCAAAATTCTTTATTTAAAATTTCCCATGCCCATTTTTCCTATATATTTGAGTAAAATGTGTCTTGATCCACTACAGATATATTGTATAAGCAGCTTTTGAGGTCAAATTATGTTAACTGTGAGCCAGAGTTGGGGTCTTGCAAGTCGTGACTTGGACTCGAGTCAGACTTGAGTCACTATTTTTAGGCCTTGAGACTTGACTTGATGAAATGGATTAGGACTTGAGACTTGACTTGGACTTGAGAAGAGCACTTTTAAATCAGATTTTTTTTTTCTATTCTGACCATATTGATTCACACTAAGATCTTGTCAAAACATAAAAAATATAAAATAACATTTCTACAACTCTTACATACTCTATAAATACTCATATATAAATATACTATGATTTTTTTTTAAGTACAATTTATCTTAAAAGTCATATAAATTGCAAGAATCAAAGCTATATTTGGTGCTTTGGTTTAAATACTCGAAATGAGTTGAAGATCAAAGCAGACGACTTGGACTTGACTTGGACTTATGGACCAGTGACTCGAGACTCTATTTGGACTTGCCTGTATTTGACTTGGGACTTGAGGTCAAAGACTTGAGACTTGCAAAACAACAACTTGATCCCACCTCTGCTGTACGCTGCCTGCATCTATATAAAAAGCGTTTTATTGGAAGTGTGTGTTAGCATACTAGTTGTCAGCCACAAAGTCAGGTCGTTATGGTCGTATCTATCTATTAATTCAAGGAACGTCTGTCTGTGTGTCTGTTTGTCTGTTCCACAGATAACTCTCGAATCATCCGACCAATCTCAAATTCGAAGCATATCATCCTAATGGGACGGGTGTGTGCAGTGCCAATTTTCATGTTGTTAGGACAAAAAATGCCAAAGATCTGGTTGTGTTAAAACAAAGCCCAACAAAGCTCAGATTAAAGTCTATGTTGAGTCACTATGTTGAGTCACAGCTTCAGACAAGACAGTGCCTCTGGTTAGCATCAGCATTAGGGATGCACCGTTCCAGCTTTTACAATTCCGATACCAATTCTGATACTAGTATCTGTCAATAACAGTGCAGAGATTAAAAACAGCATCAATTTCTTTAAAATAAAATTAAAATGAGACAAAACTTAACCAACTAGATTATGTAGTCATTATTTATCTCTTAACTAATTACAGAACAATTTTGTATAAGTAAAAGTTCAAATGATGCGCTGCATTGGTTTGAATCTTATTTGTCCCACAGACAACAATGTGTTTCTCTCTCTGGCTTTAAATCGCCCTTCACTGTCCAACAGGGGTCCCCCAAGGTACTATTTTAGGACCTATTTTATTTAGTTTATATATCAATGATTTTCCCAAAATGTGTCAAAATGTCAGTGTCCAGCTGCTGATGATGCTGTAATCTTTACACATGCCAAAACTGTAAAAGAAGCTTCAGAAAAGTTCACATTAGCCATGACTCATGTCCAAAAGTGGGTCAAGAACTCGTGCTTGTAACTCAATATAAAGAAAACTGTCTGCATGATGTTCATTAAAAAAACAACTGAGTTACAGCGGTCCAGTGTCTTTCTGGACGGGGTGAAACTCAGCCTCGTCAAAGAGTTTAAATACCTGGGACTGACGTTGGACCCGACGTTGACATTTAAGAAAGACATTAAGCGCCTCACAAAAAACTGTTAATGTTAACTTTGTGAATTTTAGACAGGTAAGATCCTTCATGACTCTATATGCGGCACGAATGTTTATACACTCCATGATTCTGTCTCATATAGAGTACTGCATACCCACATGGTCACTTGCTGCTGGGACAACACTCAAACCCATTCGAATCACTGTAAAAATAACAAGCTGTAAAAATACTGGACAAGAAACCATTCTCATTTCAACATTGCACTATTTTAGACAAGTACAATTTGCTTAATTTTAATAATTTTGTTGATTTTAAATATGGATGTTTTATATATAAAGTTGCATGGACTTGCTCCCCGTCCGTTACAGGATTTTATTAAAGTAAAGATTGTCAGTGGCCCGGGGGAATTGTGAGCTCCCACACAGACACACCACATTCAGACAAAGTGTATCTCAGTTAGAGACACTAAGTTCTGGAACAGTCTCCCATTATCAATAACAGAGACTCAACCACTTTCAAATCCCACTTTTGCAATAATCTGACATATTTACTCCTCAGTGTGGTAGATGTTCATTAAAATACACTGTCGCTCTTAAATAAATAAATAAATAAACAAACAAGTATTCTGATATTTTCTGAGTATTTAAAGAGTCTAATTAGATCAATTTAAAGCCCAAACAAGAACCAACGATTGGAAGCCAAGATACAGTCCAGCAATTTTTTTTAGTATTGACGCCGATTTTAAATCAGTATGTTGATGACATCACCTGCAAAATCTCAATGCATCCACATTTGGACACAAGAGGAAGTACGGCTGGTTTTGTCTTTGTTCACAGATGTAAAGGAGGAAGTCATTTGTCAAAACCAGGAAGGATCTCAAAGGCCTTTGCTTAAAATCAAAGTTAGATATGGTGACACTTTCCACCCTCAAAAAAACTAAAGTGCAAACAGTTTCGAGGAGCACCAGATTGAAAAGTGCTTTAATGACTTAGATCCTGTTAAATGTCCACAGATAGATCATGTTTTATTAAGTCCGAGTGCAGCCTGGAAATCTGCTCTACTTTAACATCCTATGGAAATTCCCTCCCATTGGAAAGTCCCAGTCCTGCTCCACAAAGCTAAGGCTGTGTGTGTGTTAGAATGAGCATATTGTGAACGCATCAGGCCCAGACCCGGAGCTGCACTTTGTAATATTAAAAGTCACAGGGAATATGGTTTACATGGTCATATCTAAACACAAATAAAAACTAAAAATAGAAAGGATCAAAAGGGTTATGCTAAAATATGCTAAGAGGACAATGAAAGAATGTGGATAAGTTAAAAGTGCATCGTGTAACTTTTTGTTAGAGGGTCCATCACCTACTTGTTTCTATGGATATGTCATTGCTTTGCCTGGAATGTTCCACAGTGTGCCATTAAAGAGCTCTACCTTATATTTATTCAATTACAGGTGGTTTTATAGCTCAAAAATACTTTGAGAAAACTGGCTGAGAGTGGGATCGCCTCCCCAGAGATCTGACCTGTAACTTGGTCTGGTTTGGTCTCCATGGGAATAGAAAGGTTGAATACTTTCCAGACAAAGCAATAATCTCAAGGGAGAAAAGCATTTGACGGACCCTCCACCAGAAAAATTACACAATGCACCTTTAAGACAGCATAAGAAATAAAAGTTTAAAAGGCCTGTATTTGATTTAAATTAATTGTTGTTGAGATAATGCTCCTTACATCACGCATGGCGTGGTAAAAGCTGCTAAATAATAAAAAAATGAGACAGGAAAATATAATTTTCTATAGCATTTTCTCAGGTTATAACTAATACAAACTTCTGATAGAGTCGTCATGGTGCATTTTCAAAAGTGAAAAAACCAAAACAAATAATAAGCAGAGATTGGAGAACCATAAGGGGGAAAAAAAACTGCATGACACCATCCCAAACAGTTGTTTCTGTGTCATGGAGACCACCTCCACCTTCTGGATTTCAAAGCGGACTCCAGCGCATTTCGCTTGTGATGTGAACTCTAACCAGTCTCGATCCAGCCAAACGTGGACTTTTTGATCTAAAAAAGCTTCTGTTGTGCGCTCTGTGTGGACACAATAAATAACAAACAGAAGAAATAAGCCGTGACAAGATGGATGGAGAGGAGGAAATTAATGATCGCTGTTAGCTCAAATAATTAGACAAAAATATATCTTGGTTTCTGGGACTGATGACAAAAAAACAGCGGAGTTGAGGCTAATAAGTTGAACAAGCTCATAAAGTAAAGCACTGTGGCTGATCCTCACAACATTTACATTTACATTTATTCTGATATAATTCTGTGGTGTCCTGTGCAGTCATTTGCTACCTTGATCCGTGTCCCAGACAGTGATAATTAAGTCGTAATAACTCTGTGCTCGATGGTCCAGTGTGGAGCGCATACGTCCACTATATTAGTAAAATCCAAATATGAAATCCAAACCTCGCTAAAATCTGATGCATCTTAACTTTTATTCACAAGTAACAGATCAAGTTGGAACTTCTGCCTGGCCAATTTGCGAGCATGGTTCTACTTTGTTATCGTTTCTGTACTATTTGCGACACAGCGTGATCTCATTCTATTTTCTCTTGGTTCAGTTTGTTCGAGCTGAAGATTTCGAGGACGTGACCAAATGAAAACTGCAGCAATGTTTCAACTTACGTCCTCCATCGCAGCAGTTAACTGGACAAACAGGTGTGAAAAAACCCTAAGACATTTTGTTAATGAGAACCAAAAGGAAGTAACTGCAAAGGACAGACAGCTGTTCTAGGGCAGACTAACAGTAAAGTGGCTTGCAACCTGTGCCAATTATAAACACACACACACTATTCACACAGGCAGGTGCTGACCAAAGACACGCCAGAGGACTGCAAAACTACAAGTACAACAAAGGGAGCTGCCCTGTAATAATAACTCAGTTGAGAATATGCAGATAATTTTATTTTAATTTAATAATAAAAAGCATGAAAAGTGCAATACATTTTTTTGCTTTGAAGGTCAAAGTCATTTCAAACTGGTAAAATGAAAAATGACTATCAGATGTTTTTCCCCTATAAATTATTACTACAAAATTGGATCCAAATTCTTCACTCATATTAAGTTATTGTTAAATGAACCTTTCTGGTAAAGGGTCTATGATCTGCTCGTCTCCGTGGAGATGTTATTGCTTTGCCTAAGGCTACTTTTATAGGATGAGGGTCTGAAGAGAAAACGCAAAAGTGGCGTCGCGTCCTCACTTGTTATTCCGCCTTTAGACGAGCGTTTTCGGGTGGAAATCTGCGTGCATAGTACGGTGACGCAAAAGTGTGTGGAATTTGATTGGGTATGAATGCCAGGAGGCTAGGTGATGACGCGAGGTGGTGATGTATGTGACGTAAACGTGTACAGGTCGTGAGCAGATCTGACCAGAGTTTTGCGTCTTGGGCAGTGTAGACGGAAACGCTACAGCGGAACGTATTCAACTTTTCCAATCTGGAGGGCGGTTTCAGATTTTTGCGTTTTTTGAATTGCAAAATTGTTCTTGTGAGGACTCATCCATCCACAGATCTGTGTCACCTGCACGTTTCTAAGAAAATATGCAAAGTTAATACCATACTGTGGAACATTTCAGGTAAAGCAATAACATCCATAGAGAAAATCAGGTGTCACCCTCTAAAGAAAAGTGACACAATGCACATTTAAAGGCCTGCAAAAGCTTTTAGTCATGTTAGAATGTTGTTACCTGGAGCTGAGTTGTGTTTCATTCACACATGTTTGAGTAACATTTCATCTCCAAAGCTTAAAATGCTCAGAGTTTGGAAATTCCAGGACTGAAACTATCCATATGATTCTAATGAAGGTGTATGGCTTTTAAAAACACAGTGGAGCACTTCCTGTAAGACCACATCACAAGGTGGAACAAAATGTGCTCTGTTCGAGAGAAGAACTCGGACTAAATATGCAGGATTTGTGAGTTAAAACATGTGTGAATGAAAAATATGTTTTTGATGAGGAAACAAGATTATAACATTGGTCAGAAAGTAGAGTAATACGGGCCCTTTAAATACAGTAAAAATGGTTTTCCTTACACCGCTGCTTTCTCTCCTGACTTTGTCCAGTGTCCATACATCAGAGGCACGGACAGCTTTTTGGATGCAGTGACACCGGAGCTCTGCCAAAGAGAAACTGGACTCAGGCTAATTCAAACAGAGACCAACAGAATCTGAAATAATGCTCTAGCTGCTCTGCTCCAGCGAACATAAAACAGACATACATCACAAGGACAGATCAACCAGGGTCAGGTTTTAAGATGGATAATACTTAGTGATGTACTGTCCCACTTGCAAAATTATTCACTCACAAGCCATTTTCCATTAAAAATAACAAATAAATGAAGTCAATAACTGATGATGACATAGATACAGACCGATCCCAACAAAAGTATTATTAAGAAAAAGGAAAAAAATAAATTAAAAGTTATCAGAATGTTCAACTTTTGCGTCTACAACTGCAAATATGTGTCTCCTCTTGTACTACTAATACAAATATAGACTTAACTGTTGTGAAAGTTATAACTAGTGCCAAAAAATACTAATTCAGGATAACAAAGAAACTTGTCTTCATATAATTTTCTTTGTTGAAAGATCATTGCATCCAATCAATGAGGAATCTAGCAACGCTGCCATAGCAATTAACTATTCAAAAACAAAACAAAACAAAAAAATGCTGAATAACTAAAACCAAAGATTAGCTCAGGGGTCAACAAACTTTTTTCTCTCTGGGCCACATTATCGCTCCTGACTGCGATGGGGGGATTGTATAACAGAATAGTTTGACCCTGACGACGCAGATTTTATTCTTTGAAAACCGCCGCACTTTCTTTTACATATCAGACAAACTGCGCGGTCTTTACTCTGAACAAAAAAATAATCGGTCGTCCATTGTTCTTTGAAAACTCTGCACTCTCTGTCAAGTTTTCATACTTTAACACGAGCCATTTTGCTGTCCTTAACTGCACTACAGAACTCTGCGTGTGCTCGACCTTCACTGTTTGATCTCGAGCTTGTCAGGTGATGAAAATTCAGTGGCAAATCTAACTATGTCATATAATTAATTCAATATTATTCAAAAAAATCAACAAAGTACAAGATGCAGACGTGTTATTATTTGCCAAAAAGTAATTTAAATAAAAAATAGGCCATGACAACTTTTGAGGATTGCCTCATTGGGCCAGTTCAAGTGGTGGGGGGCAGAGGGACTGCGGGGCCGGTCAAAGAGGCGTGGAGGGCCGGAGTGAGCCCGCGGGCCTTAGTTTGATAACCCCTGGTTTAGATAAATGCAATAACTGAACCATGAACCCCAGTGGCCCCTAGTTGTTTCTTCTAATCAACAGTAACATTCGATTTCAAGATCGATTCACAACGCACATTTTGATCTCTCATTATTTTCCATTTCAGCTTTTGCAAAATTAGTGTAACTTTGACAAGGCCTGTCACAGTAAAAAAAAAAAAAATGAAGCTTGGTATATTGCTTCAGAAAGTATTGTGATAAAGGATAATATTGATTTCTGTTTTAGCAGACTAGAAAACAATTTAGTACCACATTGTAAAGAAAAATGTCCCTATAGTCATACAATAACACAATAAAACACACAAGCATCAATAAAGAGCCTCAAATATACGTATATTGTGTACTTTTTTTGGTGGACGGCCTGTCAAATGCTTTTCTCCATGCAGATCTTTTTGCTTTACTAAACCTTTCTCATCATGGAACCCAAACCCAACCAAGTTACAGGTCAGATCTGTGGAGAGGCAACCCGCTCACAAACAGAATCCATGTTTTTCTCTGTGTTTTGTTTTATTTTTTTTGACCTATAAAACCACTTGTAATTGAATAAATGTAAGGTCGAGCTGTTTAATGTCATACTGTGGAACATTCCAGGTCGAGCCATGACGTATCAAAGCAGGTGATGAACCCTCAATCAAAAAGTTACGCAGTGCACCTTTAAGGAAAATGTGACCCAAACAGAGACAAAAAATTTACAGATAAATATTGAGCCAAATAAATACAGTGGATAAATTGTGTATCTTTAATCAAAAAAGTTATTATTGCAGCAAAACCTACTTGACAATGAACAATATTTTTCAGAAACCATCAGAGTCTGGGTCAAAAACTCTTTTACTGAGTCTCTTCTGTTCTGATCGTAAACCGGCCACTAAACCTGGAGCCTTTAAACTCCACGCTTGGTCATAAAGTTGTCCATTTCCTCCATATCTTAATCCCGCTCCGTATCCTTTTACATTGGTTCTGGTTCAAATGGTGTGGGTCGGTCACGTCCAGCTGCCATCCAGACCCCCGCTCTGCCCTCCCCCGAACCGTGACCGTCGCTCGTCCATCACACGGGGGTGGAGAGAAAGAGAGGAGAGGGGTTTATGTTATAGACTCCGTGAACCCAAAGCCTCCCATTTGTTGAAGCGCTGTGACATTTTAAATTGTTTCAGGATTGTGGTTTCCTCGTTAATCCAGATGGAGCGAGATTTTACAGATATTTACAGTCTGCTAATGAAACACCGTGGATCGCAATAGCTTTGGTTGAAAGATTAATTTTGCACTGAGCAGAACGTGCAGAAAAAGTTCAAGTAATCAGGTTTTCCATAGAACTGAACACTATTAAAATGTACCAGTATGGTGCCAAAAAATATGTTCAAGATGCACTATATAACTTTTTGTTGGGTCTGTCACCTGCTTGTTTCTGTGGATATGTCATTGCTCTGCCGGAAATGTTCCACAGTATGACATTAAACAGCTCGATCTTACATTTAGTCAACTACAGGTTGTTTCATAGCGCAAAAAATACCTAGAAAAACAGGCATTCTGACTGTGAGCACGGTCGCCTCGCCACAGATCTGACCTGTAACTTGGTCTGGTTTGGTCTCCATGGTGATAGAAAGGTTTAATAAGAGTGAAAAAATGCATAGCACACCCAGTTGGCCGATGTCCAAAAGATTTTTTATTAACAAAATAACGTTTCGGCAAAAAAAGCCTTGGATCACAGCACACCAGTGGTGATGAAGGCTTTTTTTTGCCGAAACGTAATTTTGTTAATAAAAAAAGTTTTTGGATATCGGCCAACCGAGTGTGCTATGCATTTTTTTACCCTTGTCTGGCTGCTCCTTGCATTTGCACCTCTACAAGAATTTTGGTGTGCGTTTTCTGTTTCTTTTGATAGAAAGAAATAACATCTTTTTTTTTTTTTTTACTCAAAGCAAGATTGTTTAATGGAACAGCATAATGACTCTTTTTTTTAACCCTGCGTTCGATTATCTTCTGATTCCCACTTGGACCTCACATAAAATGTGCCAGTACGGTGCAGAAAAATACGTTAAAGGTGCACTCACTTTTTGGTTGAGG
This sequence comes from Boleophthalmus pectinirostris, assembly GCF_026225935.1. Taxonomy (NCBI): domain Eukaryota; kingdom Metazoa; phylum Chordata; class Actinopteri; order Gobiiformes; family Gobiidae; genus Boleophthalmus; species Boleophthalmus pectinirostris. Next base: position 33,866,749 of record NW_026571140.1, read on the forward strand.
GTCCGTCACTTGCTTGGATACATCATTGCTCTGCCTGGTATGTTCCACAGTATGACTTTTAACAGCTCAACCTTACATTTATTCAATTACAGGTGGTTTTATAGCTCAAAAACACCTAGAAACACAGGTATTCTGACTGTGAGCGGGGTCGCTTCTCCACAGACCTGACCTGTAACTTGGTCTGGTTTGGTTTCCATGATGTAAGAAAGGTTTAATACCATAAAGTGAAAGCAATAACATCAATTTCTTTTTTTTTTTTTTACTCAAAGAAATATTGCTTAATAATGACTCTTTTTTTTAAACTCTGCGCTCGATTATCTTCCGATTCCCACTTAGACCTCGGACTTGATGTCACGTCCGAGCTTGAAGCGTATTATTATGTTTTGCGTGTCGGACTTGGAGCGTAGCGTGTAGCCTCACCACAAAACCGACTACCAAACCCACAGGCAGGGATACGGACGCGGTAAGACATAATACGAGTGACTGAAATTGTCATTTAAACCACCAAAGTGTCCAAACACAATGAAAACACTTCATATTTACATGTCACAGTGGGTGGAGCTATCTTGCCTTCTGACTCGGAATCCTTGCCCGTTCTACTTTTTTTGACACAGAGTTCCGAGTCGCGCCGTCCCAAGAAAAGGGGCGTGTCGGCAACTTTCTCAAAAAACTGACTCAGAAGGATAATCGAACGCAAGGTATATACCATATTTTTCGAACTATAAAACTCTCTGGAGTATAAGTTGCACCAGCCCCCAAAAAACATATATAAGTTGCACCGGACTTTTTGAGGAAAATATATTTTATAAAATCAGAGATCGGGAACCGACATTTCATCTAGAAAGGCAAGATATAGTAACAATAGAATACAGAACAACAACAAAAAAGTGTGAATTACAGTCAGAAAAATATGGTATTTATTTGTATAATAAATTACATACTAAATAAGGTTTCCCCTGAAAAGTAAAGTTTTCATTTTTGGGTCAGAACGAGGCTGCAGACAGAACACAATGCAATATTGATAAAGCTATTATAGTCAACAAAAGACAATGGAAAAGACTATAATCTATTAACACTGTAACAACTATCATGCCAAACTTTAACTCGATACAGATTTAGAGACATTTAAACCACAGTCGCCCTCAGATTGTCTCCATTCGATTGGTTTACCTGTAAAATCCCAGTCTGCTATTATATTTATCAATTTCACAGTTATCCAATTACAGATGCTCAAATACACTTTGAAAAACATTCCTTCTCACTGTGAACAGTGGTCGCCTCTCCACAGAACTGACCTATAACCAGTGTTGGGAAGGTTGACTTTTAAAATGTATTCCCCTACAGATTACAGATTACATACCCCAAAATGTAGTTTGGAATGGACTCCATTAAGTTACTTAAGGTGAGTAATGTAATCTGAATACTATGGATTACTTGGTTTACTGTAGAGAAGGAAAGACGAGGAAATCGTAGCATAAGATGTTTTATCTGCTAAAAGAAAATAAAAAGCCCAGTCTTAACTTAACCAAATTAAAAATATTATTGATAGAAGAGGAGGAGACACGGTCCACGCAGCAGGATTTAGTCCTGTTAAATCCTGTTTGAGACATAGTTTAGACCTGGTTTTAGTCCTGGTTTTAGTCCTGGTTTAGTCCTAGTATAGACCTAGTTTAGACCAGGTTTAGATCTGGTTTAGACCTGGTTTTACACCCGGTTTAGATCTGGTTCAGACCTGGTTTTAGACCTGGTTTGGACCTGGGTTTAGACCTGGTTTAGACCTGGTTTAGTGTCCAGCAATGCCTGGAATTACTGGGGGGGAAAAAAAAAAAAAAAAAAAAGGATTTCGCCCAAAATGTGAAAACAGGAAAATACCGCCGTGTAATCCATTTATTTCAACCAAGTAACTGTAATCTATTTACCACTCACTGAAACAGTAACTGTAACTGAATACAGTAACTCATAATTTGTACTCTGATTACATAACTCTGGTACATGTAATCCATTACTGCCGAACACACTATCTATAACTTGTCCTTGTGCTGTCACATACCTGTCTCCAAAGAAATAGAAAAGTTAAACGCCATACTGTTGAATATTCGAGGCATACAAATAATAAAACTGCAACCAGAAAAGTTACATGTGCACTTTTAACCTCTACTAACAGTAAACACTTACATAAATACAAGATCATGTTTACATTTTCAGTATTTCATAATGTGGTGCAATATTTTTTTTCTTAAAACCTTGAAAAAACAGAACTAGTTCATTTAAAAGGTCTGCAGTGATCCAGACGTATTCTTCACTTTTCTTATGCAACATCCAAATGGTGCACTTACTGAGTTTATAAGGGCTTTTTACAACTTTCAGAGACATGAGCGGCGTTTTACCATGACTATACCGTGAACAACAACTAGCATGATAACAGTGCACTTCCTAATTATCTGAAAGCTCTCTGTAACGCGGTGCAGAAATGGTCATATTAACTAAATTAAGACCATAAGATATAGTATTTCTGTACAGATTGTGAGTAAAATTTCAGTTCAGACCAAAGTTTGTTCCAGATGAGCCTCGTGTGTCGTTATGGGGCTGTATTGTGTAATGGGGGGTGATGGGAACAGAGCCCACATGTACTTTTACTCCCACAGCGAATTGATCAGGAATCTATACTGGGATCAATCCTGGTTCAGACATCGGAGCAGGATCAATCCGGACACTGGCATGAATAAAGCGTACACATTAGCGTTTACAAGAGGAGACACTTAAAAGTCCACTGTTGGGGAAGAGGAGGTTTTAGTGAAGATAAAGACACAACATGTAGTACTCGAGGGCACAAAAACACAAGCAAAACTGTAAAATAACACACTTTGGAAAGATAAATACATTTAAGCTCTAATTAAACTCTTATTTTGGTCTTACACATGGAAGCAATAAGAAGAAGTGAATTGTTTAAAGGCACTGTACAGTCGTCCCTCACTATATCGCAGTTCACCTTTCACAGATTTTTTTTATGTGCAATTTTGCATGCTTTTTTTTTTTTTTTTTTTTACAGCGTATGAACGTGCATTGCGTATTACGGGCAGGTAGTAATCAAAATCTAAATCAGGTCTAAACCAGGTCTAATCTTGGACTTAAGACAGAGAACCCTGAGCAGGGCATCGGCAAAGCACGATCAGGCGATGCCCCGCTTAACTCCGTGAGGTGAGGAGCTCTCCATCTGTCCTTTCTCCTGCGGTCACCTCCGAGCCTGGTTTAGTCCTGGTTTACTCTTGTTTTAGTCCTAGTTTAGTCCTGGTTTAGTCCTCCTCTTCAGTCCTGGAATCAGTCCTAGGTCAGTCCTGGTTTAGTCTTGGTTTAGTCTTGGTTCAGTCTTGGTTTAGTCTTGGCTCAGTCTTGGTTCAGTCTTGGGCTCAGTCTTGGTTCAGTGTTGGTTTAGTCTTGGTTCAGTCTTGATTTAGTCTTGGTTCAGTCTTGGTTCAGTCTTGATTTAGTCTTGGTTCAGTCTTGGTTCAGTCTTGATTTAGTCTTGGTTCAGTCTTGGTTCAGTCTTGGTTTCAGTCTTGGTTCAGTCTTGGGCTCAGTCTTGGTTCAGTCTTGGTTTAGTCTTGGTTCAGTCTTGATGTAGTCTTGGTTCAGTCTTGATGTAGTCTTGGTTCAGTCTTGGGTTCAGTCCTGGTTTAGTCTTGGTTCAGTCTTGGTCTCAGTCTTGGGCTCAGTCTTGGTTCAGTCTTGGTTTAGTCTTGGTTCAGTCTTGGGCTCAGTCTTGGGCTCAGTCTTGGTTCAGTCTTGGTTTAGTCTTGGTTCAGTCTTGATGTAGTCTTGGTTCAGTCTTGATGTAGTCTTGGTTCAGTCTTGGGCTCAGTCTTGGGTTCAGTCTTGGTTCAGTCTTGGTTCAGTCTTGGTTCAGTCTTGATTTAGTCTTGGTTCAGTCTTGATGTAGTCTTGGTTTAGTCTTGGCTCAGTCTTGGTTCAGTCTTGATTTAGTCTTGGTTCAGTCTTGATGTAGTCTTGGTTCAGTTCTTAGTCTTGGTCAGTCTTGATGTAGTCTTGGTTCAGTCTTGGTCAGTCTTTCAGTTCTTGGTTCAGTCTGGTCAGGTTGGTCAGTCTTGATTTAGTCTTGGTTCAGTCTTGATTTAGTCTTGGTTCAGTCTTGGTTCAGTCTTGATTTAGTCTTGGTTCAGTCTTGATGTAGTCTTGATGTAGTCTTGGTTTAGTCTTGGCTCAGTCTTGGTTCAGTCTTGATTTAGTCTTGGTTTAGTCTTGGCTCAGTCTTGGTTCAGTCTTGGTTTAGTCTTGGGCTCAGTCTTGGGCTCAGTCTTGGGCTCAGTCTTGGGCTCAGTTTTGGTTCAGTCTTGGTTCAGTGTTGGTTCAGTCTTGGTTTAGTCTTGGTTCAGTCTTGGGCTCAGTCTTGATTTAGTCTTGGTTCAGTCTTGATGTAGTCTTGGTTCAGTCTTGGTTCAGTGTTGGTTCAGTCTTGGTTTAGTCTTGGTTCAGTCTTGGTTCAGTCTTGATTTAGTCTTGGTTCAGTCTTGATGTAGTCTTGGTTCTTGGTTTCAGTCTTGGTTCAGTCTTGTTAGTCTTGGTTCAGTCTTGTTCAGTCTTGGTTCAGTCTTGGTTTCAGTCTTGATTTAGTCTTGGTTCAGTCTTTTAGTCTTGGTTGGGCTCAGTCTTGGGCTCAGTTTTGGTTCAGTCTTGGTTCAGTGTTGATTTAGTCTTGGTTCAGTCTTGATGTAGTCTTGGTTTAGTCTTGGTTTAGTCTTGGCTCAGTCTTGCTTTAGTCTTGGTTCAGTTTTGGTTCAGTCTGTGGCATAGGCAGCGGAAAAGTTTGATATAATCTTGGGTTAACGGTGGGTGCGGTGCTGTACTGCGCAGGTGCATGTCTCCAAAAATGGACCCATGTAGGGCTTCATTATGGAATAAATTAATATTTGATTCATTACATAAAAAAGGAGGAAAATAACATAAGGATGACCCCATAAATAATAAACGAGGGACCACTGTACCCCATTTTTACTGTCTTAAAAATGTGAAAAACTGAAGTAGTTAATTTTAAACAATCTGCAGTGGTCAAAAAATCTTGGTGAGACATAAGCATAGAGTGTAGATATAAACTGACATGCTGAACGTTCCAAATAGGAAGTGTACATGGGCGCACCTCTGGCTCCATCGACTCCTGCTTAAATTGACTTTGTAGTTGGAATAAAGCTGCCCTTCTCCTGTAAATAAATTCCTAACTGCTCTGGGTGACGTCAGACTCCCTTAGTCCACTTTTTTTTTTATAGAGTCTGTGGGCAGAGACAAGGAAAGTAAGTGTGTTTGAGGAATTTTGTCTTTTGTCTGACCTATAACTTGGCCTTGCGGCGTTACCTGCTCCCCACCAAGAGTCAAATTCAAGTAAATAAACATATTTCTAGTTAGACGCAGACTTATTTTGACTTCAAGAGCAACTTATACAATATATCTGTACTTTGGCAAGACAAAAAATGGCTACAGGCCCTTAAAGTGTGTGGTATTTGTCATTTATTGCAAAATGTTAGGAGTAGGGATGGGCATTCGATTAAATTTCCTTTGGGAGAATACCAATCGATTTTCCCTAAATCATTAATTATTAAAATGATCATCATCATTATTATTACTATTAAAAATCTGCATAAATACACCATAACCACTACAGAGCCACATCAGCTCCTTTGAGATTATAATGTGTTTAATGCAGTTTTGTGAACATTTGTTTACATTTTACAGAAACAAAACTTAAAACCACACGGCTCATTTGCATAAACTATTAATGCTGGGGGGAAAACAGCTCTTTCCTTTTGCACTGATGCAGTCAGCTTCTGTTGGACTAAAGCAGGGGTGTCCAAACTTTTTTCATCAAGGGCCACATTTCTAAACACAGATGAAGCAGAGGGCCGATCGAGGGCCGTAGACTGGAGCTCAGTACAGAGAATAAATGAAATATGTGCATTAGAATGAACCATCAGTCTTTATTTAGTCTTTATTCATGCTTACATCCTTAAAACCACACACTAAATATTAAATATTCGCTTTATCAAGGTAGATTTTCAGAAAACTTGCAGTAAAAAAAAATATTTTTATTTGATGCAAGGTAATTTGGGCCATTTACCTGGAAGCCTGAGGGCCAAGAAAAATGTGTCTGAGGGCCGCATTTGGCCCCCGGGCCATAGTTTGGACATGCCTGGACTAAAGGACACAACTCAGTGGAATATGAGTCTCTGTGACAGGGATGTTGATGATGATGACGGTGAGTCTGTTCTCTGTGTTTGTCGCGCTGGAGATGGTTCATGTTTTCAGAGATCAGACGTGTACAGGTTTAGCGCAGCTCTTTATTTATCAGTCATTTCACTCACTTTATTTATGTTGGTCACTTTATTTTGGCTACTGTCAATACCAAAAACAGGGCTGTTCCAAATAGGCCATGATAATTTACTATATCAACTTATCGTTTGATATGTAAAAGCTGCAACAATATATATTTGGGGTTCAATATTTATCTAAGGTACATTTTTGTTGTAGTGGTGGGGAGATTTCTGTTATTTTTTATGTAATAAGGTAAGATCTGAGCTGTAGAGAGTAGAAAAAGTGACTTATTGGTTCATTCTGCTATTTATTTGTTTACTTGTTTGCCTTTTAATGATACAGTATATTTCAAAAATGCTTTACGGGAATTAGGGTGCTTTATTTTTTATTGTGTCAGTGGCTTAAAGGCGCACTATGTAACTTTCTAGTGGCTAAATTAAAAGTCTGAACTCAGTCATTGTAGGAATGCATGTTTTTCAATGTATTTTTGAGCAGTGATTGGATAATAATTGAATAAATGCAACGTAGACAGATTAACTTTAATGTCGTACTGTTAAATCTCTCAGGCAAAGCGATAATATCTTCATGGAAACAAACTTGTGGTGGACCCCTTATCAGAAAATTTACGCAGTGCACCTTTAAAGTAGCCTCAATATTATCGTTTATATTTACTTCATCAATATATCGCACTTCCAAATGCGTTATCGTCACAATAACAAAGGCCTAGTCCCAAACACTTGAAGGCTGCTAAAGTCTTAAAGTTACTGCACCAAGAGCCAGCTGGACACAAAGACACATCGATTTTTTATTATCACCCAAACTCAGCCAGTGGTCGATAGATGAGACAGCCCTAAACAGTTATGGCGGCGCATAAGGACGTGGCATCACAGAAATCAGCTCTGACAGTTCGAGCTGGACACGAGCCAAAGAGCATTTCTCTGCACTGGACCACAATGAAAAAGCTTGTTCATGTACAGTAAATGTCCATCTGAAATTATGATATTGTAAAGGGTTAGAAGGTTTGAATATTTAATGCCGTGGAGGTTAATGGTTATCAGAAGGCTGGCCACAATCTCCCAGAAATCTCTGCATGTCACTGCTGGGAAATCAAATTGAAAAGTATACAAAGGCCCATAGTTACAGTGCCTCCCTTAAAACTGCATTACTTATTAGAAAGTATCGCATATCGGTGCCAATACTGAACATTTTGGAGGATCATATATCAATTTCCAAGATATCAGTTCAATCAATATTCCATTTTGGTTTATGCATTTGTGTAGTAACCACTGTTGGGCAAGTTACTTCAAAACTGTAATGGGTTATTTATGACTTGTTACTGTCATTTCGAAGTAATTAGTTACATTACAATATTAATCTATTTAAAATGTAAAACATTATACGACTATTGCACTTTTAAGTTACTCTCAACAAAATAACTGTACGAAGATGCCGAACTTTTGCGCCATATATGGACTGAACCAGGTCTAAATCAGGACTAAATTAGGACTAAATTAGGACTAAACCAGAGATGAACCAGGACCAAACCAGGTCTAAACCAGGACCAAACCAGGACCAAAACCAGGACCAAAACCAGGACCAAACTAAACAGGTCTAAACCAGAACTGAAACCAGAACTGAACCAGAACTAAACCAGGACTAAACCAGGACTGAACTGAGGACTGAACTGAGGACTGAACCAGGAGGACTCAGGACTAAACCAGGACTAAACTAGGACTAAACTAGGACTAAACCAGGACTGAACTGAGGACTAAATCAGGACTAAATCAGGACTAAACCAGGACTAAACCGAGGACTGAGCCAGGAGGACTAAACCAGGACTAAACCAGGACTAAACTAGGACCAAACAAGGACTAATCTTGGACTAGGACTTGGAATCTAGGACCGCCCCTGAGAAAACCCTGAACCCATGGAGCAGGTACCTGCAAAGTGCAATCGGGCGTCAGCTGCGATTAGGAGCGCGGCATGGAGTGTGAAGCTCTGTGCCGGTCCTTCGGGCCCGTCCGACACTCGGAACTGTAATGATGGCGTTTCACTGCTGCATCAGCTGTGATTTTAGCGAATTTGTATTAAGAAAAAAGAAAAACGCATCACTTCAATCCAGGTTAAAAAAGCATTGTAACGTGCATTACTCATATTTGTAGCTAGTAAAATATTACCTTTTTTCCCCTGTAATGCCACATTACTGCATTACAGCAAAAAGCAATGCATTACAGTAATTTGTTACTTTTATAACCTGTTACTCCCAACACTGGTAGTAGGACGATTTAAAAAATACAAAAAAATGCACTTCTCCACAGATCTGACCTGTAACTTGGCCTTGTGGTATTATCTGCTGTCGCCAAGAGTAAAAGAAGTAAAATGAACAAACATATCCGACTAACACGTAATGTATTTAGTCTTCGTCAGCTCAAGTTAAATTTTCTAGAAACCTCATCATTTCTTCCAAAAACCCCAAACTTTGCGATCCAATGTCAATAGGCCTATTTTCTAAGATTTCCAAAAAACTGTGGATTACTAATGTAGAAAGTATGATTCCAGGAAGCAGCTGCGTGCCATTCTGCTAAGATTATTCTAGGTAAATAGCCAACTTATGCCGCCAAACACCAAACTAAAATCCTAATAGATTTTGTTAGACATGAACTTTAAACAGGACTCAAGCTCATCCGGAGATGCACACACGCAGCCGGCCAGCCTCATCACACTGCAGATAAAGACACTCAACCTGATTTTGACTGTTTTCAAAACAAAAACAACAGAACTAGGTCATTTTAATGGATTTGCAGTGGTCCAAAGTTAATCCTCACACAGTAATTCTAAGTTTATTGATGTCATAAAATTCCCTGGGTGAGTGAAGCTGAAATGAAAGGCTTAATTTGAACTTTATTTTAATTTTGAATCAATCTGACCAGAAAGAGTTGATTTGATTAGAACGACAACAGATGACATGATTTGTGTGCTTAAAACTGTTTCTCACACAACATTTCAGTCATGAGCTGCAACAGTTTTTTTAGTTAGTCACTCTCACTTTTTTTTTTTTTGGTTGAAAATCAAACTCTTAAACAGCACAATGAACGTTTGTATTGATCAAAGGCTCCTGAAAATGTTTTGTTTAAGCCCATTTTGTAGTGATGGGCAAATGAGACGAGCTCCGAAGCACTGCCTCGGAGCTCGTCTCGCAGCAGCCGCTCACGTGACCAAAGTGTGGAAGTGTCGGTCCCTCCCCCTACTGCTTCGCTCTGCGTGTCAATCTCTTCAGTGTATCGAAGCGTTTCATTGGCTCAGCGAATGTTCCGCTCTGCGATTGGTTCAGAGTGTTCAGCGCACTTCCGTGGTTTGACAAGCACTAAACTGCTACAGTATGAAAGATGCACCAATATTTCTTAAAACTGTTGACTAGTGAGGAGTATTGTGTGACGTTAGTGGTGATTTTGGCGACTTTTGGCATTTGTTTAATTTTCAATGGCATCTACAAGTGGAAAAAAGCGATCCATGCTTTGGGATCACTTTGATCTAATTCCACCTAACAAGGTCACCTGTTTTCTTATTTACAGCTGCTATTTATGTTGCTCTTTACATATTATTTTATATCATCATTATTGTTGTTGTTGTTGTTAGGTAGGGTGTATGCAAGTATTGTCTTACACTAACAATACTTCATCGATGCTGAGACACCTGCGCGCCAATGGTTAAATTTGTCCACTAGAGGTCAGTGTTTCTCCGAGGCCTCAGACACGTCGAACCATTTGAGACAAAATTGCGACTGAGGTGTCAATGCTTCACGAGGCTCCATTCGCCCATCACTACCATTTTGTATTTGTCTTGAGTTTTCATACGACCTTAAAACTTTTCTCGTCTGCGTTTGCTTATGTGTGCATTGTGTCACCATGGAAACTGCTGAACATTCCGGCAATAGAAATGTACAGAACACCCCCCAGCACGATGTCAAATGATGAAAAGTATCAATAAGCGTTTTTTTAACAACTCTCAAAGACCAGAGCAGAGTTTTTCCATGACGGTAAAGGTTACAAGGTTCACCACAGTCATGGAAATCCTTGAAAAGTCATGGAATTCTGTAAATACAATGACAGTTTTGGAAAAGTCATGAAATTGTAGTATCTCTTTCATGCAACTACAGCATTCTGTTAATTTATTATTAGGCTATTATGATTATTTTCGAATGTATGACACAATAAATGCACTGACAGTATTTTGAATGTTAAAAAACTATAATACCAAACCATAAGGTGAGTGGAAAGGGTTCACATTTCATATTTAACAATAAAATTATGATCAATTCTACACATGTAGGTGCCGTGAAGTCATGGAAAATTAACTGTAGGTCATGAAAAAGTCATGGAAAATTGTGTCAGTGAAAAAGACTGGGAACCCTGACCTTACAACTAGCATGATAACACACACTAAAATGCTTTCTAATTAGATGCAGACAGTACACAGCGGACTTAATTTGACCTCAAGAGCAGCTTATACAATATATCTGTACTGGGGCAAGACAGTTTTTGCTCAGTATACAGAAAACTATAATTTTTGCCAACTAACATCATGCCTAAGGACTTCACCAGGAAGATAGTCTTAGCAAGGGCACCTCCAGTTCATTTTTGACATTCATCTGTGTGTTATCTCCGGCGTTACCCAATTATTACAGAATCTGTCCTTCTTTAACATGATCAGTTTCCTTGGTTAGCTCACCTTACAGAAGAATGTACGGTAGATGCTCTTCTCATTTTATCTCAACCAGTCTGTCCCCAAGTGTCTTTCTTAGGTCCTATTTAAAGGTGGATTGTGTAACTTTTCTGGTGGAGGATCCATCAGATGCTTTTCTCCATGGAGATATTATGACTTTGTCTGTAGTGCTTCAAAGTATGGGTGGTGCATTTCTGAATCCGTGTATCATTTGTTCATTTGTTCTTTTCAAATTAAAATGAATAAACTATTTTCTTCATTATTTGTCTCCAAAACCAAAATGAAAACGGATAATGATTCTTTTTTTTTTTCAGTTTTTTTGATTTTGTGTTTAAATGAATAATGGAAAAAACGGATAATGGCTGTTTCCCATTTCTTGGGACTTAAACTGCGATGCTGGAATTTTACGCCGCATACGGACTGAAGCAGGACTGAACCAGGACTAAACCAGTCCTAAATCAGGACAAATCCAAAACTATATCACTTGACCAGGACTTGACCAGGACTTGACCAGGACTTGACCAGGACTTAACCGGTCTCAGTCCTGGTCTCAGTTCCAGTGTGGTTCTGGTCTCACCTAGAAAAAAAGGTACATTAACTGTGAGCAGGGTCGCCTCTAAACAGATCTGACCTATAACTTGGTCTGGTTTGGTCTCCATGAAGATAGAAAGGTTTAATGCTGTGAAACTGTGAAACATTCCGGACAAAGCAATAACATGTCCATGGAGAAAGGCTCATGCTCTCCACCAGAAAAGTTACACAATGCACCTTTAAAGCTTACAAGAATCCATTTTGAGTAATAGCCTGAATAGAATAATCCATCAGAATACGAATTGAAAAGTTATGACTTCAAGAATTACAATCACGAAATGAACTGAAACGGTTACGCTTTCTTCAGTACGAATACGAATTCACAGACGCGACTCGACTGTCATCACTTCACAGGCTTTATTTACTGAGCAGAAGAAAGATTGATTGAGATGCCACACTTTTACGTCACACACGCCACGGACTGAACCAGGACTAACCCAGGACTAACCTAGGGCTGATTCCAGGACTGAACCAGGAGGACCAAACCAGGACTGAACTAGGACCAAAACAAGACTAAATCAAGAATAAATCAGGACTAAACAAGTGCAATCAGAGATAGCAACCTGGTCCCCCTTGAGGCATCGGTGGGAGCAGTTCATCACCACGGAAGCAGCTTATGAGGAGCCCAGCCCATACCCCGGTTATGTGTGTGCCAACTTGTGTGATGATTGGGTGAATATTTTAGCCCGCACATGGTTCAGAAATTGCCGAAATTGCCTATTCTTGATAATGGCGTGACCTTTCAACTGACCCGTGTGATCTCAAATGACCTTGGATTGTCACCAATCTTTTTTAGCGGCACCGAGCACGGAGGCTTGACCCATGTGCTGAATTTGGTGACAATAAGTCCATAAATGGTGGAATTATCTCGGGTGGACAGACACACAGACACACAGGGTGAATACAAAACCTGGCCAACCCTTCGGGGACCAGGCAATCAGGACTAAACTAGGACTAAACCAGAACTGAACCAGGACTCACTGTTGGGATGGGCTCGAAGGTGCGCCCGTGTAGACCGTCAGGTGACCGCAGGCAAAAGGACCGGCACAGAGGTAAACGCAGATGTCGCCCTATCGCGCTTTGCGGACACCCTGCTCCACGGGTTTGGTGTTCTCTCTCTCTTAAGTCCAAGTTTAGTCCTTATTTAGTCCTGACCAACCTGTGTGTAATTACTACCCGCCTGTATACCCGCCTGTAAAATTCCGGAACGTTAAAACCCTCCCGTTTCATGAACCATATGCCCATACCCGTACCCGACCTGACTCTGATATAGGCCCTTTAACACTAATATTTGAGCAGCTAATGAACCAATACGGTGGTGGGCGGCAAAAAACAATCGGATACAGGCTTTTTAAATCGCCTGCATTTCCCATATCCCAATGCAGTCCCTTGTTGACTTTAGTATTATTATTATTATGTGAATCAGCAGCGCGGCTATTTTTAAAGCGGTGGAGAAGCAAGCAGCTGCTGTGAGATGCTGGCTCCTGATTTTACAGCATACAGTATGTCATTCTTCGGCTCAGACCTGTATGATTCACTAAATGTATTCTCTGAAGTGGAGGCGGAAATGTCAAATGCACAAAGACTCGGCAGCAGCGGAGTCTGTCTTCTCTCAGAGATGTATTCAGGACGTCTCGCTCCACAGACAGCCTTCACGTCGCCATAGTTACACAACAGCAAAACGATGGATCTTATTTAAAAAGGTAAAGGGGGTGAAATGAGTCAGTGAACGCGGCGGCGGCGGCGATGAAATGAAGTGTTAGCGAGTTAGCGAGTTGTCATTGTAAATGTGCTGAGTGGCTCTTCCTACCACAAGAGAAATTATCTATACATGTATACTGGATGTGTTAATTGGGCTGAGCAATAAAATTAAAATTCCCCCCTTTTTTTTTTTTTTTCTTATGTAGACCGATCTTGATTTTGATAAGACGTTTTTCTTTCCAAAAACAAAATAAATAAAAATGGGTATTTATGTTATTAGGTTCTCTTTTCAGACCAAGTTTTAGGTTCTTTTTGGTTTGAAATAAGAATCTAATAACATAAATTATAGGAAGACCAAACGAACCTCATTGGACTAAAAATGGGTTTTGACTTGACAGATTTAAGACCTTAAAGCTGCACTGTGCAATTTTTACGCAACCTACTTGTCTCCATGGAGATGTTATTGCTTGGTCTGGAATGATCGATGACATTAAACATAAACATCTACCATTTATTCATTTATGGTGTTTCTGTTGCTTAAAAATACAATAATTCATTCTGTAAATATGTGGGCGACTTTCCACAGATCTGAATTGTAATGTAACATAGTGCTGCAACCTGCTTGTTTCCCTCATGATGGACAGGTTTAGGCCCAGTCCACACTAGTACATATTCGAGTCGTTTTCGTTGTGGATGCAGTGTTTGTCCACACTAATGGCTCCAGAGACGGAACGATCTGGTGCCGCCAGCTCCTACAAATTCATCTAAGTACGGTTCTGATCTGGCACTGTGTGGACACCTGAAAACGCTGATACGCTGATGTAGGTTTATGCACCGTGAAGTAGCAATTTCACCTCCAAAACGCTAAGAGGTTAGAATATATTCATATAAATGATCTATGCGTATGACCTGCAGACGTATAAATCTCTGAAAAGTTTCACATGAATCATCTCCAACGCGATAGAAACACAGAACAGACTCACCATCAGCAGAACACCCCTCTGTCACAGAAAGAACACTCATATTCTACTGAGTCGCGTCCTTTAGTCAAACAGAAGCTGAACCGCATCAGTTTTTGAGAACTCAGTTTATGCAAATTAGCCAAGTTTAGTTTCTGTAAAACGTAAACAAATATGTGCAAAGCTGTGTGGATAAGGAAGAATTGCGCACACAGAAACGGCATGTGTGGACGCAGATTGTTTCCAATACGGTGATACGCGGATTCGTTTCAGTGTTAACTTGGTCTTAATCTCTACTGTGGAACATTCTAGACAAAGCAATAACATTTCCATGGAGACAAGAAATTAAACGTTACGCAGAGCAACTTTAATCAAGCTCGCAAAAAATAATAATAAGAAAACCTCATATAGACCTACAGTATCTCAATTTTGGATTTGGTGTTTTTCTTTTTAAAAACTAAATTTTAAAAAAACGGTTGCAGAATTGATTTCACGAACATAATTAAGACAGACCTTAATCATTCTCATCAAACACAAAAAATAGTCATATTTCTTCCTCCATTGTCTGTTTCTGATACAAAACACACGCTTTTATTGAGAGAGGACTGACTGTGGATCCTGTAATTTAAAAAGCTGATTAACTCCGCTCTAGTTCCTTTTCATGTGTTATTATTTGATATTTTTAAGCACGGATTTATATTTCCCGAACATAAACAATACAGACTTCAATGCTGTGCCAAAAATCAAAAGATCGATAGTTCGTGATCTCTACGTAGGTCGATCATGTGGCAGTAAGAGCGCGTGCTGCTGATGAGGATTTAAGTTCTTGTTTAGGAAAAATCTGCCTGAGCCACAGCATATCACTTTGTCACCTCATGTGTTCACAAGTTTTGACTTAAATCTCCACAATTTGAGTCTGTGTCTGCGTGCGGCGCCGTCTGACGCTCCCCCTCCCTCTCACTGATCCAGCCTCAGCTCCTCACCTTTTGTCCTCTTTCTCTCCTCTTTCGCTTCTTCGTCTTATAATCCAAGTTACGAAACGTTTTCTCGGCATTTATTAGTGAAATGTAAGACCTGATATCATCAAATGTGTAATGGGCGTAAGCATTTAGGTCTAATATATCGTACAAACGCACTCCAAACTTTAAATGTGAATATCTCTGGAAATATTTGCCCTATCAACACAAACTGCAGTGATCCTGACACCTCGCTCTTTATGTCTGAAGTCTGTGTTTTCAATAAGATGGAAGAAAATTGAATCGAAAATAGAGATCAATCAATATGGGGAAAAAAAACTGTGACTGTGGTTGTGTTTTTTTCTCCCCATATCACCCAGCCCATTGTCATTTTATACAAAAATAGTCACATTTCTTCCTCCACAGTGTGATTCTGCTCCTAAACACATGCTTATACTGATTGACAGTGGATCTTTTAATTAAAAAGGCCCAAATTGATCATTGCCGATTAGAAATAACTGAATCTTGATTAAAATTCTAACAATCTAACAAAGCTTTATAAGTAGGGATGTAACAATAACCAAAATATCGTGATATCGTATCGTCAAAAGTCTCACAATAATATCATGGGATGTCACAATATATCAAATCACAAGTTCCTTTGCTTAAATGCTTTGTTTTATAGTAGTAACATCTTATAAACATTGGGAACTACATATCCCATGATTCATTTCAGCGCAAACAACATGAAGAAATATGATTTGCACTTAAATTCTTGGGATTATGATGGTAATAATTCACACTAAAGTCTTGTCAAGGTATTTCAAAAGCAAAAAAGTGTCCTATCTACAATTATATCAGCCTCTACAAAATATCGCAATAAATATCGTACCGTGAAATGCATATCGTGATAATATCGTACCGTGAGATCTGGATATCGTTATATTCTTATTTATAAGAGAAAAACAAAAATAAACAAAAGGTAATGTTTCCATAGCACCATTTAGGGCCAAAACAATTAATCAACTAAGCGGAAATTTACTAATAAACTGTATTGTAATTGTATTTTGATCACTGTAATCTTTATTTTTATCTAAAACACATGTCAAAAAACCTTTATAACAAAGATAGTGGCATTATTAAATCAACTTGTCAAAAAAGAATAAGCAATTTCAGATTTTTTGCTGTAATAAACTCAATCTAGAAAGCTTCAGCCACCTTATTTCAACCTTTATATGGTGAGAAATATATAAAACTACATGTATATATATAAAACTACGTAGCAGAAATAATGGTTTGACTAATAAACTGATAAAAAAAAACAATCGCTGACAATCGACCGCAGTAACAGATTTCATATTCAAGCAATTTCTAGCATCCATTGTCAAAATAGCTGTTCTGATTTCCTCCCAGCAGAGTGGAGCATGCCTCGAGTGCAGCTGCCTTTGTTGCTGCTCCTCTCTTTGTCTGCAGCCCGTTCCCTGCTCGCTAGCGCCATCTATCGTCCGAGTAAAACACCGCCCGACTGCTGCAGCGGATGAGGTCATTCCGGTTTTGGAGCAGAGCCAGAGTCCGGGCGCGCTGCTGCTGCTACCGGGACAGAGGTGAGGTGACAATGAAAGCTGTAGGAAATGTAGGTTAGATGGGCCAAATCCTGGAGGAGCCACCTGCCCCCGCTCAGCTCTGCCCCCCACAGGCCCCCCCCTCTCACTGCGGGACACCTATTTAGGCCACCGGCTCTAACTTTGCAACATACTGATTTGACCCACCTTCAGGGGACAACTTTTAACACATAATACTGGTCTAATTAGAGCGGTTTCTGGATATAAAGGGGTTTTCTGGCAATACAAAAAAGAGAAGAAAAAACGTTTAATTAATTACAAAATAAACTTGTAACACACAAAAATCCGTGTATCGTTTGTTCATTTGTTTATCAAAATAAAACCAAAAATAAGAAAACAAAAAAACAACAATTTTCTTCATTTTTTTGTCTCCAAAACCAAAATGAAAAAACAGATAATGATTCTTTTTTTCAGTTTTCGATTTGGACTTTAAATGAAGAATGGACAAAACGGATAATGGCCGTTTCCCGTTTACGTGACTTACGTGACTGCGATGCCGGACTGAACTAGGACTGATCCAGGTCCGGGACCAGACTGGGACCAGACCGGACCAAAGCGGGACCAGAGCGGGACCAAAGCGGGACCAGACCGGGACCAGAGCGGGACTAGAGCGGGACCAGAGCGGGACCAGACCGGGACCAGACCGGGACTGAGACCGAGACCAGACTGGGACCAGACCGGGACTGAGACCGAGATCAGGCCGAGACCAGACCGAGACCAGACCGAGACCAGACCGGGACCAGAGCGGACTCCGAGCTTTGACTTCGAGCCTCCGCGGAGTCCGAGCCTCAGCTTCGAGCTGTGGCCCTGCCGTGGGCTCTGAGCCTCCAGTCTGGTCCCTGATTGGTCTCGGTCTCAGTCCCGGTCTGGTCCCGGTCTCAGTTCTGATATTAGTCCCGCTCTGGTCCCGGTCTGGTCCCGCTCTGGTCCCGGACCTGGATCATTCCTGGTTCAGTCCGTATGCAGTGCAAAATCCGGCATCGTAGTCACGAAAGTCACGTAAACGAGAAACGGTCGTTATTCATTTTTTCCAGTTTTCATTTAAACTCAAAGTCGAAAACTGACGGATTCAAACCATTATCCGTTTTTTCATTTTGGTTTTGGAGACAAATAATGAAGAAAACTGTTGTTTTTTCGTTTTCTTATTTTTGGTTTTATATTGAAAAACGAATGAACGAATGATACACGGATTCACAAACTGTACTAGGTAGGTATTTTCAATCAGTGTAGATTAAAGCTGTAAGATTAATCGCTAACGTAATGTGAAGAGGCACAATTAGCAAATGGAAAAGGCTGCAAATTCCGAAGCACCATAATTTCCTCCACAAACAACAAAATATAGTATAGAAATGCTTCCCAAATCGCTCAACCCTAATGCACATTATGCTACACACTGTGAAACTAGTTACATTAAAATATGCTTATGGCTTTTTGTACTCTTTGTTATTGTGATCTGTGAGTTGCTGTGTCCAAATAATTTCCCTTGTGAATCAATAAAGTTTGTAAGTCTACATCTAAAGCTTAAAGGGCCAATGTCATGCTGTTTTCTGATCTATGTTGTAATGTTTCCTCATCGCAAATATAACTGCAGTTGTGTTTTGCTTCCCTAACAAATGTCACAAACACACAAACCCTGCATATTTAGGCTGAGTTCTTCTCTCAAACAGAAATCCACTCAGAGCTCCACTGTGTTTTTAAATTCCATACACCATCACTAGAATCATTTGGATAATTTTAGACCTGGAATTGCTGATCTCTAAATGTAGAGGAAGGTAAAAGGTAGATGTTAACTTGAAAATTACCGCTTCATGACATCACAAGGTGGAGCAGAGCATTTTGAGCTTTGAAGATGTAAACAAGAGTCCGGACGTGTAAACAGAGTATTGATAAAGGATTACTCAAAATGTGTGAATGAAAGAAAACACAACATTCTAACATGATTTTGTGTAATATAGGACCTTTGAGACTAGCCTGATTCATCAGCCGGTTTCACTTCGTGGAAACTGTCTGACCTCGCAGCATTAGGATTCGTTCGCTCAACAGTAGGCAGGTACTTTTTTAATTTAACCAATCGCTGCTATTTGGTCATAACATATGTAATGTGAAGCTAACAAGGATAACTGGTATATTAAGATTTTCCCAAATCCGTAGGAAGAAGGGCAATAACGTCTTTCTCCTTGATAAAATTCACCAAACATTCTCTTTGTTCCAGCTTTAAATCCTCGATCTTGAGGAATCGTTGGCAACACAGAACGTACGGCTTCATCTACATCCATCTCGACCTCTTTGTTTACTGTTGTGCTGTTCCACAAAAGGGACCCAGACAGACGCTTGAGTTTGACGTCATGGCTTCACAGCTCTTCACTGATTGGCCAATGTGTGGTCTACAACTTCCGTTTTTTTTTTACCGTCTAGTGTATTCTGATTCATGACCTAGTTGCTGGAGAGAAATGAAATTGAGAATCACAACAACCAAATCATCTGTACTCACATATGCACATGTACTAAAGCAAGTGTTGCCTATTAAGTGTTCTTAGGACCAACCCTGCCTTACTTACAGATTCAGGTTTTGTTTTGTTTTTTAATCTTTTTTTTTTTTTTTTTTTCCAACAAGCCCCATTCTTGTGAGAGCATGTCTCAAAACTACACGCTGACACTCTTCTCATGCTCAGCAGCAAGATAAGATGTCAAGTGTTATCTCTGTGTTTGCCAATAGACATTAAGCTGCAAGAACACATATGGGAACAGTATGGAGACATATGCAGCTAATTAGGCACAAATGAAGACATGACGGATCATGTCTAAACACCAGAACACTCCGCAAGAACCAAATATTTATGAACCTCAGATGTCCTGAATAATAAGAAGGGTTTCCAGTATAGTCAGATGAAAACTATTTGAAAGGAAAATTATAAGTTTAGCTTCTCTTTTTAAAGGTGCACTGTGTAACTTTTCGGTTGGGGGGGGGGTCACAATATGTCATTGCTCTGCCTGGAATGTTCCACAGTGTGACATTAAACAGATCTACCTTACATTTATTAAACTATATGTGCTTTTATAGCTCAAAAATACATAGAAAGACAGGGATTCTGACTGTGAGCGGGGTCGCCTCTCCACAGATCTGAGCTGTAACTTGGTCAGGTTTGGTCTCATTGAAGTCACAGAGGGTTAAAACCAGACTGTGAAACTTTTCAAAGCAATAATATCTCCACGGATAGAGAGAAATGCATTTGACTGAACTCTCCGCAAAAGTTACGCAATGCAGCTTTAACGTACTGTACTCGGAAAAGTGTATCTATGTGTTCACCAATCCACCCACTTTAGAGGCAGAGGATCCTCAGGGCACAGGGGACAGGGGTCTGTGAATTTCCGAGGGGAGCGCGACGACTGATGAGGTGCACTTCCTCCGTCTGCAGTGGGACCTCGAGACCAGAAACTGTGTCAAGGACAAGCGCAGACAGACAAACTCAACCACACGAGACAGAACAGGGAGACGTCAGCGCCGGAATCTGGGAGCTTTAAGTTTATCCGCGTTTCATTCGTTCATTCATTTCTTAAAGTAAAACCAGAAATAAGAAAATGAAAAAGCAACTGTTCAACTTCATTATTTGTCTCCAAAACCAAAATGAAAAAATGGATAACGATTTGTTTTTTTTCAGTTTTTGATTTTGTGTTGACTAAACCAGGACTAAACCAGGACTAAACCAGGTCTAAAACAGAACTGAGTATCAGGACGGGCCCGGAGGTGCGCCTGCATAGACTGTCGGGTGATCAGGACTGAGACTGTGACCAGACTGGGACCAGGACCAGGACTGAGACTGGGACTGAGACCGGTACTGAGGCTCGGACTGAGACCAGGACTGAGACCGTGACCAGACCAGAACAGAGACCAGGACTGAAACAGGGACTGAGACTGGGACCAGGACCAGGACTAAGACTGGGACTGAGACCAGGACTGAGACCGGGACCAGACCAGAACTGAGACTAGGACCAGGACCAGGACTGAAACCGGGTCTGAGACCAGGATAAGACCGAGACCAGACCGGGACAAGACCAGGACTGAGACAGGGACCAGAATAAGACTGAGATCAGGACTCAGACCAGGACTGAGACCGGGACTGAGACCTGGACCAGACCAGGACTGAGACCAAGAATGAAACTGGGACCAGACCCAGACTGAGACCAGGACCTAGACGAGTACTGAGACCAGGACTGAGACCGAGACCAGGAACAGACCAGGACCAGAGCAGGACCAGACCAAGGCTGAGATGGGAAAGTCCAAGTTTAGTCCTGGTTTAGACCTGGTTCAGTCCTGGTTCAGTCCTGTTTCAGTCCATATACAGCACAAAAGTCCAGCATCACAGTTTAAGTCACAGAAACAAGAACAAACAAATTGTTATCCATTTTTTTCATTTTGGTTTTGGAGACAAATAATGAAGAAAATAGTTGTTTTTTCGTTTTCTTATTTTTGGTTTTATTCTGAAAAATTGATGAACAAATGATACACACTTCTACTACTTCTACTTAAGTTTCTTCTGTATACAGTGGACAGAGATTCAGGTTTAGGTCCATTAAAAGTCAATCTCAAAATTACAGCAGCAAGATTAAAGGGCCTATACACTATTTTCTGATCGATGTTGTAATGTTGTTTCCTCACAAGAGTCAATTTTGTGAAATATAGGTCCTTTAAGTCTTAAAAACTGATCAGATCTGGCTCGGTGGGTGACTGAGGGAATGACTGAGTTTGTCCCATTAACCTAAAGATTGAACGTATACTGTCGCTGTGTCCTTGAGGAAGAAACTTTGTCAGTCTTTCAAGTATAAACATGTTAGAAAGTACTCAGCATGGCGACCAGTTGAACATCTTTTGCATCTCTCTTGTGCCCAGTTTAGCTGCAGTGTCATTCGGCAATGTCACAGCCTTTTTGTTTACACTTGTTCACGTCTGTTTTGATCCTGAATAATTTACCGCTCGCAATAAATATTTAAAGATGGTGGACAGGATTATATTTTAAGGTTATTTCTTTTTAATCGTATAAAAAATGTCATTTGTAAACGCCACTTTGCAATGACTCACTGCAAGATAAGACCTTTGATAGAGCACATATAAAGCAGACGATTTAATGGAATAAAGACAAGGAAGTGGGCTTTCTGGACAAGCAATTTAAGCAATTTTGTCTATCTTTTAAAAGCATACGATAATAAATTAGAACTTTGTATTCTCTGAAGTCGTGTTTTGTTTACTTTACATGCATGTTTGAGTAATCCTGCAGTCCCATTACCATCTTTTGGCATTTTGTACTGCTGATTACGGTTTTAGGTATTTCCATGGTCATTTTAACGGACGTATATTACACAAAATCAAGTTATAATGCTGTTACCTCCTAAAAAACAGACCTGGAGTTGTGTTTTGTTTCATTCACACATGTTTGAGACAGCCTTTATTATTCGTCTGTCTCCAAAGCTCGAAATGTTCTGTTCCACCTTTTGTTCAGTAGAGATTGGAAATACCAGGGCTTGAAATCATCCAAATGATTCTAGTGAAGGTGTATGGACTTTAAAAAACTGTATTACCACATGACATCACAAAGTGGAACAATGTTTTCAAAAGAACTCAGGGTTTGTGTGTTAAACATGTGTGAATAAAACAAAACACAACTCCAGGCATGTTTTTAAGAGGTAACAACATTACAACATGCATCAGAAAATAGTGTAATATGGGTCTTTTAATGCAGTGTTTCCCAAACTTATATATTTTAAAAGTCACAAATCTTCAATCAATAGACATTATTCGTAAATCACAAAATAAAATTGTGACCATTATTGAACATTAATGAGGATATTTTATTGTTGACTGAGTGATCGTGTCTCTCTGAACAATTAGTATTACCGTATTTTTCAGACTATAATGTGCACCGGATTATAAAGCGCATAAAACTTAAGACTTCTCTCGTCTATTTTCATACACTTCTCAGACACTTGAGTCTTTTTTATTTCCTACAGAAACAGGGAGCCATCAGCGCTGGAATCTGGGAGCTTTAAGTTACTCCGTGCATCATTCATTTCTCAAAATAAAACATAAGAAAACAAAAAAAAAAAAACAATTTTCTTCATTATTTGTCTCCAAAACCAAAATGAGAAAACGGATAATGATTCATTTTTTCAGTTTTTATTTTCAGTTTAAATGAATAATGGAAAAAAAAGGATAACAGCTATTTCCTGTTTCCATGACTTAAACTGCGATGCCGGACTTTTGCGCTGCATACGGACTGAACCAGGACTAAAACAGGACTGAGTGTCCCAATAGTCACAGACACTTGAGACTTTTTTATTTCCTATGAGAAGGACTCAAATATAGATTGATTAATAATGTGTTTAATGCAGCTTTGCGCACATTTGTTTACGTTTTACAGAAATGAAACTTAAAACCACATGACTAATTTGCATAAACTAAAAAAGGAGGTCAGCTTCTGTCGGACCAAAGAACACGATTCAGAGGAATATATGTGAAAATCAGTTCGAGGTCAGTAAGTACCAGAATGAATACATAAGGCGCACTGTTGATTTTTCAGAAAATTAAGGGATTTGAAGTGTGCCTTTTAGTCTGAAAAATACGGTACTCACGTTTTAAACAAGGACAAACAGTAATCAGTGTTTCCCACAGAAAATTGGCTGGGTAAGGCGGTGCTGCTGCAAAATTGAGGAGCGAGGGGAGCGCGGAGATGTATGTATATTTATATTGGAGACCTACATGCAGATCGTGACAAGGCGACCCAAAAAAAAAAATCTCTTGCGACCCACCCAGCAATACTTTAAGGTATCTTTGTGTTTCAGAGTGATGTTGCTACAGTGATTAACTATTGAAAACAAAATATAAGTCTTTTGAATGGGAAAAAGTGCTCAAAATGATGGGATCAGGTGAGGTTATGGTGTCCAAAGTTGTTTGAAATATGCATAATACAGGAGCTACAATATGAATAACAATGAATGGACTGATCGAGTACACGCTACCTTATCTAATCACGCAGATTTATCACAAAAACAAAGCCAAACAAAAATTGTAGCGGTCCATTTTTACAGTCTTTTCACTCCACGGTGCTAATGGGATATCCACACTCGGAGCGCTCTCATTTTGGACAGATGGTTGGCAGAGCAGCAGTGGTCAGCCATCTGCAGCATGACCACACTGTGTGACACCTTTTACCTCTTTCCTCTCTTTCAGTGCGGTCGAAAATTTAGCATTTTTCAACATTCAGAAATGCATTACACTTTAGCAGAGTTGGAGTAAATCCAGTAGAATTCAAAGCGTGCATGTTGGTATTTCCGTCTGTTATGTTATGAGCAGGTTTGAAATAAATATTCTAACAAATTTTGAGTTCTTAGTTTGAATAGTTTTGTGAATTTATGGAAACCAGGACTAAGGGTGTGCAAAAATATTGAAATATCAGTATATCGTATCTTTTAATGTGATGATACAGTATCGATATCGTGAGCTGCTGTATCGATACATCGCCAAGAGTATTTTTTTTGTATATTTTACCACATTATTTTGTTACAGTGCTACAGTTTTGTTGCTTGTTTGGAGGAAAGACACTAATTTATGCAACACATTTGACATTTTTGACAGTTTTGAGGATTAAAATGTGTGTGTTTCATATTCACATTGCACAAGAAGTGGTTTAACAAAGATTTTTTGTATCACAGTCATGATTTAGCTATTTTTTTTATTGTACCATATCGAATCAATTTGAAATATATCGTATAAAAATAACTAAATTGGAGCGCTACACTGGATCAAAAAAACACATACAGGTGCTCATCAAACCTGAGGGCTTAGATTCTCGCAAAGTAGAAAAAAGGATGGGAGAAGCACTCTGATTTGCAGTGAATTTATTAATACTCACGCCAACACGTTTCGACTACGTCATCAGGGCGAAATATATCGTTTTGAACCAAAAGCTCATTGTATCGAGATATGTATCGTATCGTGGCCTATGTATCGAGGTATGTATTGTGTCCGCAACTTCTTAATGATACCCAGCCCTAGCCAGGACAGTCAATATCAGCTGCTAATTTAGTTGATGACAGGTCAGTTATTATTTTTTTCAATAAGTTGATTCGTTAAATTATTGTTTCTATTGCACACTGAACTAAAGACAATAAACTTATGCCAACTGAGGCTACGTTTATACGATGACGGTCTGAACAGAAGACGCAAAAGTGGCGTCACGTCTTCATTTTTTATTCCACGTTCAGACGAGCATTTTCAAAAGCAAATCTGTGTGCATACGGTGACGCAAAAGTGTGTGGAATTTGAGTGGGTATGCACGCGAAGTGACTAGGTGGTGACGTGAGGCGGTGAATTATGTGACGTAAACATGTACGCGACGTGAGCAGATCTGACCAGAGTTTTGCGTCTTGGGCAGTGTGGATGAAAACGCTACAACGGAGCGTATTCGGCTTGTCCACTCTGGAGGGCAGATTCAAATTTTTGTGTTTTTAAGCTCCAAAAACGCCGTCGTCGTCTAACCAAAAGGCACTTCCGATCAAATATTTTGCCGTTTGTAAACAAGCCCTGAAAATCACAAAACTCTCAAAACTCTCTGTTCCACCTTGTGTTTTAACGGGGTATCACCAGGTTTGACTACCCCAAATGTAAGACTTTTCAAGGACCTTTTTAAGACCACTTAAATGAAAATTAAGACCAACTTCACACCCATTATGCGGGTGAAAAAAGAAAAAAGTTTACAGTTCTTATAAAGACCAACCAAGTACTTTAGAATCTAACTAACTGTGGATTAAACCTACACTTCTCCATGATCCATCCAGTGCCTTCCTCCACTGTAGAGTTTACTCATTGCCACCGGTGCCTTGTATGTGCATACTCCAAATTAGACGTTCATTTACGTTATGTGATTTCACGTTTTTGTTTTTTTTCTCTCTCCATTTAACATTGCACTGCAGCCTGGTTGAGTTTACAAAAAAACAGGCTAATGAAATTTATAACCTTTGTGAAAAAATAACACTTGGATAACATAATTTACAGAATACTTTAAGAAGATTTAAGAAGACTTTTTAAGGCCTTCATTTAGCAACATGAAATTTAAGACATTTTTAAGACTTTTAAGACCTCACGGCTACCCTGTTTAACAAGTTAACACCTTTTACCTTTTGTTTAGTCGATTCCAATTGGGAATTACAGGGCTGAAATCATCCAAAAGGTGCTCGTGAAGGTATATGGGGTTTAAAAACACAGTGGAGCAAGCAGTTTTTTTCTTGTTTTGTCACATGGCATCACAAGGGCGAACCAGAGCGCTTTCTGTCTGAGAAAAGAACTCTGTGTAAATGTGCAGGGTTTGTGTGTTAAACACGTGTGAATGAAACAAAACACAACTCCAGGTCTGTTTCTGCAGAGAAGACAACATTATAACAGATCAGAAAATGGTTTAATATGAGCTTTTTAAGATTTGCCAAGAGGACAGCAGGTATGAAACAATCAGAACATGTGGTATATCAAAGCAGACATGGCGGCTTCACAGGGATAAAGAGATGTTTTTAACTGAACAAATAAAAATGACTCAAATGGCCTGACAAACTTTTCCCAGATTGAGAGGTGGACCACACAATACTGTTAATCAGAGGTGAAAGAAGTCACAAAGTTCAGTCTGAGTAACCCGGAGTTAGCCACAAGAAAAGAAAAACAAATCTACTTTTCAAATCCTCTGGTTACACATCTGGCTTACAGGAAGCTCAAATTCACCACTTTTAATTGTAGGTTTGAGCAACTGGAAAACTCAATTCTGTTTGACAGCGGCAGGAGCGATGGAAATGATTCAACCATTTGACCAAAAGCCAAACACAGCTGTAGGACAAAAGCTGGCCAAAAACGTCAACGTTATTATAGATGGTTCGACCTGTCCCAAGTTGACCCACCGAAAAGTGAGCTCAACTGTCCTGGAATCTCGATTGGCTTAAAATGTTAAAATCTTTATTCGGTTGGTAATTCTGGTATAGATCTGAGTCTGGAGTCAGCGCTGGCAGCCCGAGAGGAGCCTAACGCAGAACAAATGTTTTCACAGAGTCGCCCAGTGTTGAATCAGCATCATTCACTTCACTGGGCCGATTTGGTTTCTCTCTCTGTCGCACACACTCTCTCTTTCAATCTTTCTCTCCCTTTCTCTATTTGTCACTCCTTATCTCACACTCCCTCCTACCCTCTATCTCCATCTCTGTCTCTCTCTCTGTGTTTCAGTGCCTCTCACTGTGTGTCTTTGACTGTGTCTCTCTCTCTCTCTCTCTCTCTGTGTTTTTCTCTGTGTCTTTCTGTGTCTCTTTCTCTCTGTGTGTCTCTCTCTATCTGTCTCTCTTTCTGTGTCTCTCTCTGTCTCTCTCTCTGTGTTTCAGTGCCTCTCACTGTGTCTTTGACTGTGTGTCTCTCTCTCTCTCTGTTTCTCTCTGCATCTTTCTGTGTCTCTTTCTCTCTGTGTGTCTCTCTTTCTGTCTCTGTGTCTCCCTTTGTCTCTGTGTCTCTCTGTCTCTCTGTCCCTTTCTGTGTCTTTCTCTCTCTCTCTCTGTCTCTGTCTCTTTCTGTGTCTGTGTCTCTCTCTCTGTCTCTCTCTGCATGTCTCTGTTTTTTCTCTCTCTGTCTTTCTCTCTGCATCTCTCTGTCTCTCTTTCTCTGTGTCTCTTTCTGTCTCTATGTCTTTCTCTGCATTTCTCTTTCTGTGTCTTTCTCTCTGCCTCTCTGCGTCTCTCCGCATCTCGCTGTCTCTCTCTGTCTCTAAGTCTCTCTCTCTGTGTCTTTCTCTCTGCAAGTCTCTCTGTGTCTGTGTCTCTTTCTTTCTCTACGTCTCTGTCTGCGTCTCTCTGCTTCTCTCTGTGTCTCTCTCTGTGTCTTTGTCTCTCTCTGCATCTCAACTCTCTCTCTGTGTCTCTCTTTCTCTGTTTCTCTCTGCATATCCCTCTCTGTGTCTCTCTTTCTCTCTCTCTCTGTATCCCTCTCTGTGTCTGTCTCTCTCTTTGTCTCTCGATCTCTCTGCGTCTCTGTCTGTCTCTCAGTGTCTCTCTGTGTCCCTGTCTGCGTCTCGCTCTCTCTCTGCCTCTCTGTGTATCTGCGTCTCTCTCTGTGTCTCTTTGTCTCACTGTCTGTCTCTCTCTGTGTCTCTCTTTGTCCCACACATTCTTTTTCTCTCTCTGCCTCTCTCACCCTCCCTCTCCCCCATCTTTACCCTCTCTTTCTCTCTCGCTTTCTCTTCATCCCTCTCCCTCTTCCCTCTCTTCTTTCTTTTCTCCCTCCCCATCCTCCTCTCTCTTCCCATTTCTGTCACCCCCCGTTTCTCTCTCTCTTATCTCTCTAACATTTCCTCTCTTTTATCTCTCCCTCCTCATCTCGTTCTTTCTCTCTCTAGTTCTCATTTCTCCTTCCCTTTCTCTTGCTCTCTCTCACCCCGTCTCGACTTAACTTTTACTTTTCCACTCTCTGACCCTTTGGTTTCCTTCCCCTCTCTTTTCTCGCTCTACCCCCTCCCTCCTTCTCCATCTCTCCCTCTTTTTTCCAGTCCATTTTCCTGGTTTCCCCTCCCTCAGGACTCAAACACAGCTGTTTTGCATTTGGTTTTCGGTGATGAGATGTGGATTGGGACCCCGCCTATAGCCCCTGTGACAGAGCAACAGCCTCTCTTTAAGAACAGCATCAAACGGCGTGGACTGGACTCAGATTCCACGGATCAAAAAGGACGATCACAGTTAAACACGAGCGCCGGAGCAAACACCTAATCGAAAACAGAGCCCACCTCAGCAAAGCCTCTTCACAAGGACTCACAAGAGTGGGGAAGTAGTGCCTCGAGCTGTCTGGTGTCAGTACAAGTGAATCAATAGACACTCCGAAGACGAGCGATCCCAGATAAATTATTCTTCAAAGTGGAGTTTTAATCTTAAGATAAACCTAGGAGTGCCACAAGTCTAGACACTTAGTATGTTTGCACTTCAGGGAAACCGGATAACAGGCCTATAACACATAGTGTGCTTATAAGTATGAAGTATTTTTCAACATCTCATAGCTCCACATTCACATCTATTTGTTTTTTGACCTGCAGTGCACTAGTGGGAGAAGCTTGGTCTGGTTTTGGGCAAATAAGATTTAAATTGGTTGTTTTGCAGAAACCATTCTGAGTTCTCATGGAAACCTATTCGCTAATTTGTACCTAAATGAACCAATATGGATAATTCAGAACATCATAGGACATTTTGTTCCTCAAATTTTATTCAATTATTCAATTATAGATAGATAATTATACACTAAAAAAAAGCCCCCAGGTTCATCTCCTGCTGGTTTCAAATTCAGAGCAGAGTTTTCAGGTTTGCCTCATGTCTGGGTGAGTTTTCTCCCAACCTATGACATGCCTAATAAAATCCTCCAACTCAGGAATTCCTGACCAAGCACAGCTCCAGATCTGTTCACCCGCTGTTCCTGATAGATTAACCCAGTGGGAATGAAGAATGGGTCAAATGCAGAGGACAAATTATTTTAATTATAGTTAATGAGCTACATAGTGTGCAGGTATCTCATAAGATAAAACTGATTCTGACAACGGAAAAATGTTATTCACTTGTTAAGCATTTATCACCATATTTTCCAGACTATAAGTCACTTCGGAGTGTAAGTAGCACCAGTCAAAAATGCATAATAAAGAAGAAAAAAACATATATAAGTCTTTTTGGGGGAAATTTATTTTATAAAATCAGAGACCAGGAACCGACATTTCATCTTGAAAGGCAAGTTATAGTAACACCAATAGAACAGAGAACAACAAACTGTTAATGCCACATATGAACAGTTCTTCAGATAACAAAAACAGAACAGAACAAGTTTACCAAACTCTCCATCTCACTCCAAATCACTAAATCCACTGAATTCTACATCCTCGGTGTCACTTCTGAGCAACTCCAAGACCTCCAGAGGTAAACAGAGCTGCTTCGTCTTCTGTGTAGCTGTCGTCAGACTCAGACTCAGCTCCAGTTAGAATTATTTCAGCCTTTCTGAATCCCGACAGGATGGTTTCGGTGTCACTGAAGTCCAGGCTTT
The DNA here is from genome assembly GCF_026225935.1 of Boleophthalmus pectinirostris. NCBI lineage: Eukaryota > Metazoa > Chordata > Actinopteri > Gobiiformes > Gobiidae > Boleophthalmus > Boleophthalmus pectinirostris. The sequence continues at coordinate 33,896,702 of NW_026571140.1, forward strand.
GTCGATTTATCCAAATGACGTCCAGGAAAGTTACATGGTGCATCCTCTCGGTGTCACAAGTTTCTCGCTCACTCCAAACTTTCTTTCTGCTGTTACTGTTACTGGCTGCATATTTCACTACTTGCAACTTGTAATCAGCAAAACAATTATTTTCTTTTTGGGATTATTTGTGTTTCTTTCTGCAGGAGATATGCGCAGTAGAGTGAAGTGACAGTGGTACAGGAGTAATAAGAGTAGCAGATACTGATACACAAGCCTAGAGCGCCCCCTTGCAGCTGTTAGCATGAAAATATTAATATATAAGTCGCACCAGAGAATAAGTCGCAGGATCACCAGAAAAAAAGTGCGACTTATAGTCAGAAAAATACAGTACACAATAGATTTCAGACAGCAACAATATGTGCATGCCATCTAAATAAAGATGAGATAAAAACTAAAAAATATGTAATATATAAAATTCAACTGTGCTGAAAACACTGACTCTGCATATATTTACAGAAAGAGAAGATGGTTTTCAGGATTCAAGACACGTTTGCCATTTGTGCACATAAAATCTATACAGTTGATAGTAGTAGAGTAGTCAGCGATTAATTATTTGATTTCTGTTGTAGTTTTTCACATTCTAAATACATTATCAACGAAATAAAAATGGAAGTATGGTGACTGAAGACTTGTAAATAGCGTATTTTTGTTTTCTTTTTTGACATTTTGATTTATTAATGTCACTGAGTCCGTGTAGTTCAGATAACGATTAGCGTATTAACCATTGCAGCCCTACTTCCGCACGAACGTAGCAGTGAAATCGTCTCATGTCGGCGTTCTCCAATGAGCTGTGATGAAGAGCGTGATTACTTAAAGAGACGAGGCAGCAGACACATCCTGCTGTGAGTTAATACAGATCCACACAGAGCTGCAGCCTCACAGTCGGAGGAGGTGCTTCACTCACAGTTAAGGCTGCTGTTAGACCCCTGCTGCAAGCAATCATGTGAACAATGGAGAGAGGGGATTAAAGGAGGAGGATAGCCCTGATGTGAGACAGAAACTGGAGATGGTTAAAGCTAAAATTAGACAGAAAGTGGTATATAATTCATTCTTTGGCATTTATACTAGTAAACGTACACAGAGGTCTGGTAATGAAGGGAGCAACACATGTATTTACATTGTTTATAATGTAATTGGAAATATGCAAAATTACAATATAGGTTATGTTGTCTATAGGCGAGTTTCAGCTGACGTCATTGTTATTAAAAGCCCGCGTTGCATGCTGGGAAATATTTTGGTCGGAGGCAAGAAACACGACAGCGGTCAAACACAGTGCGTAACCAAATCAAAACTTTCTTCAAATGGTCTTGGTTCCTGCGAATGCCGTTTTACTCTGGAATGAAAATAAGTCATTGGTGAATATTTGGCCAAGTTGGCGATTCAGACCATGAAATTTTGGTACGTGCTTTTTCTCGCTCCCCCATCCGTCATGTTGAATTAGTGTTTATTGCCGCCGAACAAAATAATTCCCAGCATGCAACGCGCGCTTTTGTCAACAATGAAACTCGCCTATAGATCTCTTCTTTGACTATATTTAACCCCTTAACACTGACAACAAATATGCAACAAACTGTTTGGATCGAGATATAAGCCGAGATAGCCGCTGCATTCCTAGGAACCTTTGGCAAGCACTTGTTTCTAGTTGTCGCAAATTTGCAACATACCCAAATTTCTATTTATTTATTTTTTTGCTATAGTCAAATTAACAATCTCAATTTAATTTCCCATTTACACACGCAAAACATTTTTTTATATACATCTATATAAATTCAGGCTCAAAACGGTTTTGTTTAGCTGCGTACGACTGAAAGGTTTTTTTCTGCACTCTGCTCTTTTAATGTTAATTTTATGATCATTATTTATGCTTTGATTTGCTTGTACTGTGATTTTAATGTCTGTCTTTTTTCTTTAAAGCACTTTGTATTATTTTGTATAGGAATTGTGTCATACAAAGAAACTTGCATTGCCTCTATTACAGGGTTGTCCAAACTTTTTTCACTAAGGGTAACATATTGAAACTTAAGCCCACAGATAGTAGTGAATTTTTCAAACTGTTGCATTTGATGTAGGTTTGTCTGAGCCACCACACCTTTAATAAGGCTTGAGATAAGTTAAGTTAAGTTATGTCAAAATAAGTTACCGTATTTTCCGCAGTATAGGGCGCTCTGGAGTATAAGGTGCACTGTCATTAAATGGTCTATTTTTGAACTTTTTTCACAAATAAACTGCACCGGGCTTTAAACGAAACACAACAGTTCGATGGCTCAGTGGGACTTTGTTTGGCGCGTTCACGGTGACTCTGGGCTTTGTTCAGTTGTGGCGTGTAGGGAGGGTGCTGTCTGGGACCGCTGGATTGTCGGCGTGTTCGCAGTGACTCAGTTGTTCAGTTGTGGCTAGAAGTGGCACATTGCGCTCGCTTTTTCGGTTCGTTCCTCTGTTTCACTCCTCGTCGGCGTGGAGTGATGAGTGTGGCTGAAGGTTTTTTTGATGGGGTTGGAGGCTTATGAGCGGAAAATACGGTAAGTTAAGTTAGCAGACGTAATTAGCAGTAAAAATATCTACTTTTGGTCATTTGGGCCAATTCCACATGAAGCCGGAGAACCAACAAAATTTCTTCTGAGGGCCATATTTGGTTATAGTTTGGACATGTCTGCTCTATTACAATCCATTTAAAATCTACAAAAATATCTGAATAAAACAAAAAATGATTTAAAATTGCATTTAATTATTCAAACAAGTTAATAAAGTGATTTGAGCTTTGCATCAAAACATGTATTCATTTATTATGAGCAGGCTCGCCTCACCACAGACCTTACCAGTAACTTGGCCTTGTTTTGTCTGTCTTCATAGAAAAGTTTAATGCCATACTGTGGAATATTTCAAAGCAAGAAAATTAAAGTGTGCAGCAATGTGTAGCGTAACCATATCTTTAATTCCGCAAACACTTTCCTCGGAGTCGTTAAAGGGCCCAAGTTACACTATTTTCTGATCTATGTTATGATGTTGTTTCACAAATTCTACATATTTAGGCTGAGTTCTTTTCTCAAACAGAAAACACTCTGCTCCACCTTGTGATGTCATGTGGTAATACAGGAAGTGCTCCACTGGATTGTTAATCTCCATACACCTTCACTAGAATCATTTGGTTGATTTCTGCCCTGGAATCGCCAATCGCTACTGAGCAAAAGGTAAAAGGTAACTGCTATCTTGTAAACTGCCACTACATGAAATCACAAAACACAACTCCAGGTCTGTTTTTGAGGAGGTAACAAAATTCTAAACATGGCAGAAAGCTCACAAGAGTAAATTTTGCGTAATACAAGACCTCTAAGCCTGTTGATTGTTAGATTGCTAATGGGGTTTACTGACTTGTACCAAATGTAAATCCTTTGCCTGGTAGCCTGTTCTTACTGAAAAGTAGTTCCATGTCTGCACACAGCTCACCATCTGCCTTCACTTTGCCTGTCAGTGCTAAAGCTATGTGCACGTGTCCCATTCAGCTCCAGCACAATGCAGGAGGTCTCACCGCACTTATCTGTTTACAAAGACTCCTCCAGACAAAGAGCTCATAGCTACAGCCTTCATTTCATCAAATACAGTGATTTCAAAAGCACACATACACAAAGGACTTAGAGAAATGTGCGAACCTTGATTTGGAGACAAGAGGATGGAGAGAGGGAGGTCACTCACTGCACTCACTGTACTGCTCCATGGACATTCAAGATGGACTCAAAATATACTATTAAAGTAGCCAGGATGGTGCCACCTAGTGCCTCCACTCAATTTAATTTCTCTCCAGCGACTAGGTCAGGAATCAGAATACAATAGGAGGTTTGTAAGAACCCCGGAAGTGTGAGTTTGGGCACCAGTCAATCAGCGAAGAGCCATACATTCTGTTTTCGTGAGGTACATTCGTACCGTGAGGGTCATACCGTGATGATATCGTATCGTGAGACTTGGTTATAGTTAAACCCGTAGTAGGTAGTGTAAAAACACACTGGAGCAAATCCTGTATTACCACATGACATCACAAGGGGGAACAGAGTTTTCTGTTCAAGAGAAAAACATGCAAGTTTGTGTGTTAAGCATGTGTGAATGAAAAAAAGAAAACAAAACAGTAATGGTATGTTCAAGATCAAAAAAACAGCATAATATGGCTGCTTTAAATGTAAACTGCTTATGCCAATAAGATGTTTGTGTTTCTATGCTATAAAAATGTCCCTGATTGGCCGAGGATGGAGCCAATGACACCTACAGATGCAGCAGGGTCTGGAGAGCAAAAAAAAAGGCTACGTTTATATGATGACGGTCTGAACAGAAGACACAAAAGTCTTCACTTTTTATTCTGCGTTTAGATGAGCATTTTCGGGAGAAAATCTGCAGGTATTCGGTGACGCGAAAGTGTGTAGAATTCGACTGGGTATGCATGCCATCCGACATGTTTATTTCTGTGTACTGTATGTATATGACGTAAACGTGTACACGACGTGAACAGATCTGACCAGAGTGTAGATGGAAACGCTATGGCGGAGCGAATTCAACTTTTCCACTCTGAAGGGTGGTTTCAGATTCTTGCGTATTTAAACCCCCAAAATGGCGTCACCGTCTAAACGAAAGGCAAATCTGATAAAATATTTTGTCATTTTTACCCACAAGCGTTCTCGTGTAAACAGGCCCTAAGATAAGAAAGACAACACAGTGTAATATCATTTTTGCCAGGTCTGTAGTCCTCATTTTGCACACCGTTTTAACTATCTTCTCTGGGAAAGTAACCTTTGGTCCAGTGTAAACGTGTGGGTGTGTGTGGTTTGAAGTGACCACACTGGCAAAGATCATAAGATGTGCAGGAGGACAAACGCCGCTGTGTACTGTCATGTGGTGAAGTGGCCCACATCAAAACAACAGCTGTGTGCTTGGGTAAGGATACACTTCTATATCTACTCCTGCTCTTAGATGCACTGGCTTTTTGAACCGTGCTCAAAAACCACAGTGGGGCCCTCTATCGCCGTCCCCAGGGTCAAGGTGAGCTCTGATTGGCTCAGCGGCGTTGTTTGGAGTGGAGTTTATTCACTTTTCGTTTTAAGAGACACATCAGTGCACATGTTTTGAATACTTAAAAGTGCATGATGTACTGTAACTTTTTGGTTGGGGTCCATTACCTGCTTGTTTTTATGGATATGTTATTAATCTGCAAGGAATGTTCCACAGTCATGCTGCTCGATTATGGAAAAAAATCATTATCACTATTATTTTGATCAATATTAAATTATTCAGACTTTTATTTTTTAATTACACGATGCTTTTATTCAGCATTTCTCTCTAAAAAAAACACTTTGTTATTCATAATTTACGCAAAACTTTCAGAATGAAAATAAATATAGGCTACAAATATATACCTTAGAGCAGTTTTGCAATGCCTAAAACAAAAAATTTATATAAAATTTACATTGAACATGAAATAAGTCAAAAAAACATAAATGTATCCAAAATAAACTATCGTATTTTCCGCACTATAGGACGCGCTCTTAAGCCTCAAACACCATCAAAAAACGACAGCGAGCCCCGCAATCCAGAGCGCCCTATACACGAATCCACTCGGGTGTCCCAGCACGACTTCAGTAAACTACAAAGCCGCACCGCCCGCAGCGCACGCAAACACGCACGGAGCAGACAACGACCGCTCGGCGAAAAACACCCACGGACACACTCATCACTCCACGCCGACAAGGAACGGAACGAAGGAACGAACCGAAAAAGCGAGTGCAATGTGCCACTTCTAGACACGACTGAACAACTGAGTCACTGCGAACACGCCGACAATCCAGCGGTCCCAGACAGCACCCTCCTTACACGCCACAACTGAACAAAGCCCAGAGTCACTGTGAAAGCGCCAAACAAAGTCTCACTGACCCATCGAACTGTTGTGTTTCGTTTAAAGTCTGGTGCGGTTTATTTGTGAAAAAAGGTCGAAAATAGACCATTTAATGACAGTGCGTTTTATAATCCAGAGAGCCCTATAGTGTGGAAAATACAGTATATATCCAGCTGTTCTACAACCTCTATATTTAAAAAATAAAATAAATAAACTTATTTACATTAAAAATATCCCAAAATAAACTTTATTAAGCTTTATCGTTTCAACTCGAATATATGAGTTTGAAGATTGTTTGACACACAAATCGTAATTGTGATCAAAATTTAATTCATTGCACAGCCATACTCCACAGTATAATAAACAGTTCTACATTACTTTTTTTAATTTTATTTTTATTTTTTTTAATTACAGGTAGTTTTATAGCTCAAAAATACCTAGACAAACAGTGAGGTAATCATGCAGGTCCCAGCGTGCTCAATCAGCATCCTCTGGTCCTGTTCTGGTCCGGTTCTGGTCCAGTTCTGATGGCTCCCACATGTCCCGGAGTGAACGAGGCTCTGTGGCGGCGATGGGGCAAATTGTTTCCACACATGGGCTCTGTTTGGCCTTACTGCTGACTCATGGAGATTTACAGAGGCATGCAGAGAGAGCCCGGGGGGAGAGGCACTGCACTGTCTAACTTCATCATTATTCACCACTTAAAAGGAAATGGAGACAAACTGCCCCCTCAGACGTTTAACAGTATCGGGGCTTGTGCACAGCTGCAGACGAGGAAGTACAGGTAGAGAGACGTTAAGAAGTTAGAGCGAATTTAATCACCTTCTTGTTTTATGGGGATGTTATGGCTTTGTCAGGAACCCTCCACAAAACAGCATTAAAAGGATATATCTTCATTTTTATTTTTTTATTTTTTTTGCTTTAATTACGGGTGATTTTAATAGATTGAAAAATTCTTACAGTCCAAATCCACTTTATTTCTATAGCACATTTTACAAACAAAGATTCCAAAGTGCTGCACAGAGATCACAAAACGAAGACAAGAAAAAAATTAATGACTAAAATTTGGTCATACCAGTCCTAAAACAATAAAAACTGTAAAATCAAGGCAAAAAACATTTAAAAAATATCAAGAAATAGGAGTAAATAAGTAAAATAAATAAAATACACAGAGGACCACACAACTCACGTGGTGTTAAAAGCCAGAGAATAAAAGTGGGTTTTAAGACGAGATTTAAAACACTCCACTACAGAGCGTGTGATCGCCTTTCCACAGATATGACCAGTAATTTAGTTTACTGGCATCACCGGTTTGTGTGGAGTTTAATGCCATTCACTCAGCTGGGGTGAAACTTGTTTGTTGCCAACATGTCGGTGTTTGGTCCTTTACGTTTATGTATTATCATTGTTATTATTATGTTAAATGGAAATAGACCAGGGGTGTCAAACTCAGATTCACACAGAGGCCAAAATTAAAAACTGGGAGTAAGTCGAGGGCCAAACTAAATATTTATTGAAAAATGTCAACAACATCTGCATGTTTTCTCGTCTTTCAAGATATGTAATTTTAAATCTTTTTGTTTCATCATAGTTTTGCTTAAACATTGAATCCAGAACAAGCATAATATAAAATAATAACTAAATTTTAAATAAATAATGTCTCTATAGCCTATTTGTAGCAGGGAAGCCAGCTCTAACACATACTTGATATGATCTCGCAGGTCAAATATAATTAAATCGCAGGCCAAATTTGAACCCCGGGCCTGAGTTTACAGTGTCTGAAATAGATTGTTGGTTGTGCCCTCTCCAGACGCACAGGTTATTTAAGAGGAGAGGGTTATTTAAGCAATATAGGGTGACGTCACACGCCGTCTTGGACCCATGCCAAGGCGGTGGAGCTAACGTGGAATATATCACTTTTAGATTATTGAGTTTTCCAAGTGCTTTTGGATTACATTCCTCTGTGGGAGCTGCTCAGTTTTGGGGAAGCTACTGAACTGGAGTGAAACTTTGAAAGTGCGTTTTTCGCAAGAATAGCCGTAGGGTTCCTTTTACTCACACACATCTTACTACGCAGCGTGCCTAAAACTTCGGGGAGTTGTGAGTAAGTTAACAGAGACTAAAACTGCAGTGATTTGGTGGACTGCTTATGAACTGTTTATCAGTTGTTGTATTATTGTCAGCGCTTGGTGATGGTGTAAACTGGGGTCTGCTCGAGCGTGGGGAGGTGTTTTTTTTTTTTTTTCCCATTTCCACATTTGTATTTCATTATTTCACCCCCGCTGATGTGAGTAGATCCTCCCGTGAACTTTGAGTAGCGTTGTAGCTTTTTCAACATGGAGAAGAGGTGAATTGTTACAACCTAAGTCTAAAATAGTTCTCTAGTTTAGTCACTTAAAAACATGAATCCAATGGAGATGATAAAAGCAACTGAAGTCTGTGATAATAGCTAAAATATATGACTTCAAATGAAAAAAAAAAAGTACAAAGACAGGGCAGCAATACGTCATTTGGAACTAAAGTTTAAGATGTTTCAGCATTTCATCCAATAGTCTTTCCTGGTGGCTCATATTCAGAGTATTGATGCACATGGACTGCAGCAATTTGATGCCTCTAAAAATACCACAATTGCACTTTATCTTCTTTTTACAGCTAAACTAGAAACTATTCCAAAAGTCTTTAATCTAACAGTATTAGCAAATACATTAAAATTACTCAAACCATGACATGATTGATATTCTGAAGTAATTTTGACATGTATTTAGAGAGTGACTTTAATTTGCTGCTTAAGTTTTAATCTTCTGAACATCCACGCAACATTACACACCAATTTCAAAATCCACCTCGCATCTCCGGTCAAAGCTACACCTTTTATCACACACTGAACTGAAACGTGTCTCTTTAAATACAGCTAATCCCACACTATTGAACGCTCGCACTCAAAGGCAACGCACTTCCATCGATGTGAGTGTATTTCAGTAGCCTGTAGCCCATGACCACTCACTACAACGGCACATCAATAGCTGAATGCATGCCTCCTTCATAATTCATACCAGCTTGACATGGGCGGTTCTGTGTTTATCCAGCGTTTATGGCACTCACGAAGCTCAGGGACACTAATGGGAGGGCAAGTCTATACTGCGCTGCTGCTGCTAACAACCACCAGATGGAAGAAAGCATTCAGACACATGAAGGAAGGCTACAAATGGGACTTGAAATAGGGCACGACGAACATATACTAAAAGTTTGAACATCTATAAAGACAGAGGTTAAACTATTATGTTGGAAAGTTTGGATGGAAGATTTCAGAAGTAAATCCAGTTTTGAAAATGAAAAAAAAGGATAATTGTGATTACTAGAGGTGTGCAAAAATATTAAAATATCGTATCGTTTAATGTGATGATACAGTATCGATATCATGGGCTGCTGTATCGATATATCGCCAAGAGTATTTTTTTGTATATTTTACTGAATTATTTTGTTACAGAGCTACAGTTTTGTTGCTTGTTTAGAGGAATGAAATTTATGCGACACATTTGACATTTTCACTGTTTTGATGATTAAAATGTTTGTGTTTCATATTACCATATTTTTCAGACTATAAGTCACACTTTTTTTCATAGTTTGGGTGGTCCTACGACTTATACTCTGGTGCGACTTACATATTAAAATGTTCACACTGACAGCCGCGAGAGGACGCTCAACGATTGTGATCAGTATCTGTTGCTACTCTGCTACTGTACCACTGTCACTTGGTTCTACTGCCCATGTCTCCTGCAGAAAAAGCTCTTGTCCTGCTGCAAGTAGTGAAATATGCAGCCGAAAACGGTAATCGAGCAGCAGAATGAAAGTATGGAGTGAGCAAGAAACTTGTGTGGGACTGGAAAGCGGGGATGGAGAGTACAGCTACATAGCGACCAGGAGGGTGCACCATGCAACTGTTCTGGAAGTTATTGGATGGATCGACAAAGCCTGGACTTCAGTGACAACCGAAACCATCCTGTCGGGATTCAGAAAGGCCAGAATAATTCTAACTAGAATTGATGCCAAGTCTGATGACAGCTACACAGAAGAGGAAGTGGCGCTCCGTTTACCTCATGGATCTATGGTTTACCTCCGGAGGTCGTGGAGTTGCTCAGAAGTGACACAGAGGATGAGGAATTGAATGGATTTAGTGATTTGGAGTGAGATGGAGAGTTTGATAAACATGTTCTGTTCTGTTGTTTATGTTATAGTTTATCTGAATAACTGTTCATATGTGACATTAACAGTCTGCTGTTCTCTGTTCTATTGTTTTTACTATAACTTCACTTTCAAAATGAAATGTTGAATCCTGGTCTCTGATTTTATAAAAAATAAATTTCCCCAAAAAAGTGTGACTTATAGTCTGGTGCGACTTATAATTGTTTTTTCCGTCTTCATTACACATTTCTGGCTTCTGCGGACTTATACTCCAGAGAGACTTATAATCCAAAAAATATGGTAAACATTTAATATTAATTATAGTTATAAACACGGAATATTCCAGACAAAGCAATAATGTCATCACAGAGACAAGTACGTGGCTGACGTTCCCCATAAAAGTTACACAGTGCACCTTTAAACTGATTAACTGCAGCTAATTTTGTTATTCAATATTTATTACACAGACTCCGTAAACATGCTAAGTGCAAAGACAAGAAGGTTCATGTTTTTTTAATGACAAAGTCAACACAAGACTTATGTGCATGTTTGTAGAGGTATAAATTAGGAGTTTAGTTAGGAGTTTTATGCATATTACTGCTGCCATGGAGACAGGATCCTCTGTGTTACCTAAATAAATTCAGACATTGGCATATGTTAATTAGCACCATTTAAATTTTGATTTAGATTTGATTGAAGTAAATCCTGTAGCCCTGCATAACAAAAACTCATGATAGATGTCAATATGGCAGAGTAAATCTATGGTACAGAAAAGAGTTAATGAATACATGGTACAGAAAAGGGACAGTGAATATAGTACAGACATAAAATACTTACAACTTAAATGTCAAACTGGAGCTATTGGTAACAGTGAAAACAACCTGTATAGGCTCTTGATATCTGCAGTACTGTCCTATAGTGACCTGGGACATGAGGGACCAGGAGTGAACCAGGACTGAACTAGGTCTAAACCAGAACTGAACCAGAAACTGAGTGTCAAGACGGACCCGGAGGTGTGCCTGCGTAGACTGTCGGGTGACAGCAGGCAAAAGGACCAACGCAGAGCTCCACGCCCCACGAGGCTAAACTCAGCCGTTGCTCAATCACGCTTTGCGGACACCCTGCTCCTCAGGCTTGGGGTTCTCTCTCTCTCCAGTCTAAGATTAAACCTGGTTTAGTCCTGGTTTAGTCCTGGTTCAGTCCTGGTTCAGTTCTCCTGGTTCAGTCATGGTCACATGTGTTGTAGCCTATGATTTATGATTTATGATTTTAAGTCCAAGATTAGATCTGGTTTAGTCCTGGTGTAGTCCTGATTCAGTCCTGGTTCAGTCCTGGTCACATGTGTTGTAGCCTATGATTTATGATTTTAAGTCCAAGATTAGATCTGGTTCAGTCCTGGTTCAGTCCTGGTCACATGTGTTGTAGCCTATGAGTTATGAATGGCGTTAATGTTAATAACATGATTCTGCATCATTTTAACTAAAAAAAAAAAAGAAAAAAAGATCAAATATTACAGATTTTTACTGGGCTGGCGTCTTTATGTTTGTACTGAAAGTGAGTTGTTCTTGTTTGGTTTTTTTTGTTTTTTAAATCTATATGACACCCGTGTGTATTTCGGCATGTCAAGTTGAGTGTACGGCTTTTGGAGGTGGATGGGGGGGTAGGGTGTCATTGATAACATGACGAATTGCATACTCCCACTTAAAAAATCCCCACAACACCACAGGGTACAGAGGCGGGACAGTGAATACATGGTGCAGTGGAAGTATAATGAATATATGGTACAGAGGAGCGAGATAGGGTACAAACTGTACTCTACAGTCAGTGTCGCTCCTCTGTACCATACAGAGGAGAGAGAGTGAATATAAGGTACAGAGGAAGAGCGAATATATATGTAGATGCTATAAGACCAAAGAGGAGATGTATGGATACAGTGGAAGAGCATTTAGTTAATTCCTTAGTTAGTTATGTCCCTTGAAAGCAAACAGACAAAATGAAAATGAGAAGCTCTATCCTCAAATCATCCCAGCTATTCCATGTTAATAATTGCAGGGATAAGTCTTGCACATTAATCAAAAAATAAATAATTTGCACTCGCGCTGAGAGCTACGGAGGCTGCAAAACCACTTCCTGTATTGGATTTGACAGTGTAATGTGAATGAGCCTCAGTGTGCAGCCATTAGGAAGATAATGTGTTTTGTGGGAGTGTGATATCGGATACTCACAGGAACATTCTGTACTTCACACAGGTGCGGCCTCACTTCACATTTAACAGTTTAGTTGTTAGTGGTTTCCTGCAGTTTAGCGCCATAGATCAGAGTCTGGTCATGTTGTCACATTTAAAGCTTGTTCAAAAATGACTACAATAGTGGATTACCACCGAGTAGAGAGAGATTGAATGATGTTGTAAAAAAGTCCTATATAAAACAGATCCATTATTATTACTATTAATAAATTAGCACAAACCCTGCATATTAAGACTGAGCTCTTCTTGCAAACACAAAACACTCTTTTCCACCTTGTGATGTCATCTGGTAATACAGGAAGTGCTCCACTGTGTTTTTAAATTCCATACACCTTCACTAGAATCAAGTTGACCTTTTCAACCCTGGAACTGCCACCTTCTACTGAACAAAAGGTCAAAGGTTAGTCTGATTTATCAGCCAGTTTCAGTTCATGCAAACCGTCTGACTTCGTAGCATTAGGATTCATTTGCTTGATTGTAAGAGGGTACTTTTTTCATTTAACCAATCGCTGCTATTTGGTCGTGATGTATGTAATGTGCCAGAACGTTCAGTGGTGTCCAAGTAATTGCCGGCACAACAGCAAACAAAGCAAAGAGTGAAAATCCTCGATCTCAGGAATTGTTGCCGACACAGAATGTCTGGCTTCATCTACATCCATCTCAACCGCTTTGTTTACTGTTGTGCTGTACCACAAAAGGGAACCAGACAGGCCCTTGAGTTTGACGTCATGGCTTCACAGCTCTTCACTGATTGGTCGGTGTTCAGTCTACAACTTCTGGGGTTCTAGCAAACCATCTAGTGTATTCTGATTCCTGACCTAGTCGCTGGAGAGAAATTAAATTGAGCGGAGGCACTAGGTGGCGCCAGCCTGGCTAGTAAAAGATAGTAACTTGAAAACTACCGCTTCATGATTTCACAAGGTGGAACAGGGAATTTTTGGTTTTAGACATGTAGACAGACTAATAATCAAGGATTTCTCAAACCCGTGTGAATGTAACAAAACACAACCCCAGGTATGTTTTTGATAAAGGAACATTATAACGTGGCTAGAGTCTATTTTGCACAATACAGGATTTTAAATCAATGTATGGTTTAAATATGGAATTTTGCATCTGCCTCACAGTCTTAGCAAGGACACTGCTAGTTCACTGTTGGCATTTCTCTGCAGTTATCCTTCAACTAAGTCCTGCTGGGGAAACCTGTCAGAGCAGTGAAGTACTGCTGAATAGTATTTAGGAATTCAACCCAGAAATTTTTGGAGCTATCACTACTGAATGTTGGAATCGGAGGCTATTGCTGTTGTAATCACATCTCCAAATATTGAGCCAGAAACTTGCTGTAGTCTGGACTGGAGTAACAAGTGTGGAGGGTAAGGCAACTAAATGGTAATGGATAATGGTCACATTTTATATAGCTCTTTTCTTTCTTTTTATGGAGACTGTTTACACGAGAATGTTTGTGGGTAAAAACGACAAAATATATATCAGAGGTGCTTTTAATTTAGATGGTGATGGCATTTTGGGGGCTAAAAAACACAAAAATCTGAAACCACCCTCCAAAGTGTAAAAGTTGAATTACACTCCGCCATAGTGTTTCTGTTTACACTGCCCAAGACGCAAAACTCTGGTCAGTTCTGCTCACATTGCGTACGCATTTATGTCAGATATATAAAGTACACAGAAACAAACATGTTAGATCATTTCCACGCGTCAGACCTTCTCTACTAAACTTACAGGAGGCATCCCGACAAGTGTACAGAATATGCAGAGATACTATTAGTGAACAGAGAAGGATGACCAAAAAACAAAGAATGAAAATCTATCAACTGTGGACGTGTTGAGGCCAGATAAACATCAGCCAATAGAAAACGAGGCTGCCTCATTTTCTATTGGCTGTTAGGTTGTCAGTCAAATTCCCTACGTTTCTAGTGTAACTGACTCGTCGGTGCGCGGGGATTACGTGGTTTATGCGGCGGTTCTTAGAGGCTTTTTCTAACTGTCGCTTCCTCGCAGTTCGCACTAAGTTTGTTGCGATGGCGGACGAGAATCCACGACCAGTTCGCCGAAAAAGAAAGTTCATTTTTGAGGCTGCTGAAAGAAGAAGAGAAGGAGAAAAGGAGCGAAGCCAAACTGAGGTGATTCTTGGAGATTTCTTCCAGCGATGGCGCAAATGAAGCGGACGAAGGGTCTAAAAACTGACGCGTCGATCGCTAAAATATTTCTGAACAGTAATTCTGAACGCGCACTGGTTGTAAACAAGCGTGATTTCTAGAGTAAAGAGGCGGAAGGAGATGTTTCTACTGAGGGAGCTGTGGAGGAGGAAGGTGGTGTCACGCAGGCACAACATTTGAAAAAGGACTGTCGCTGTATTTGTCTTCCCTTCAAAAATCCTCTATACAACCTTAAGGAATAGCTGATGAAAATGCGTGGCGTGAAAACTTCCGTATGTCCAAAGACGCTTTAAGTACAAGCATACTCAGTTGAATTCCACACATTTTTGCGTCACCGTATGCACACAGATTTCCTTCCTAAAACGCTTGTCTAAACGCGGAATAAAAAGTGAAGATGCGACGCCACATTTTGCGTCTTCTGTTCAGACCGTCATCATGTATAAACGAAGCCATAAAGCGCTTTACATCAAGGAACTACTCACCCATTCACACACTCACTCATACACCAGGGTACGCAGACACTAGGGGCAAGGTGGATGGTTTAGTGTCTTGCCCAAAGACAAAACGACAGCATTCATCTGTGGGAGCTGGAAACGCAACGCCGACCTGTGGATCACGGGACCTGCCCTCTCAACCAATGATGTTTATGACGAAAGCATGGATTCAAAACACCAACCTCCTGATCAGCGGGCAAACAAACACTCTTACCAACTGCGCAACTGTCAAACTACATATTTTAAGCTGATGGAGAAAACTGGGGCACCCTGAAACCCACCTATTCCCAGGGAGAACAATTAGAGCCTTCACCTTCACCACGCAGTCTGGTAATAAGTCTGGGTGAGTCTGGAATGCTAACCATAATTTTTATCCGACTTTTAATTCTTAGATATATTACACTTCACTGTAAAGTTCAAAATCTTTCAAAATGAACCAATTAAAGTCCACCACTCCTACGTACCGCTCCATTTGACAGCTATAGGCAGAAAATGACCTGACGGCGCATATGGGCAGACTTCAAAGACCATTCTGCAGAGTTCCTATAAGCACGGGGCTGGGGCTGGAGGGTGTATAAATAGTGCTTAATTAGCGTAATAGCAGTTTAAACGTGTTGCCTGGTGAAAAGGGTCATTCATTGAATACAGAAAAAAGCAGTTTCCTGATTGAGGGGCAGAAGGTGAACTGTGCTGACAGAGCCTCCACTGGGACCAATCAACAACAATAACATGCCCCGAGAACATGAAAATATTAATTTAGCAAAGTTCATATTTGTTTAGGTGACTCATTAGAGAAAAGGGAAGTCGTAACAGTCTGATTATTTAAATGAAAGCTGCTTAAAAGGAGCTGAACGATTTGGGGAAAATATTGAATTAAAGTTTCTGACAAGCATTGCACAGTTGCATTTGCAATTTGAGTTTTAATAGTCAGGTTCTGTTTAGAGTTGACATTTTAAACACGTCCAGGAAAATTAACATTTGAGAGAAGACAGAATAACAAACTTTCAGACTAATAGCAGAATTACATGCATTTCTGAGCATGTTTGTAAAGAGTACAGGGAACAAAGTGCACAGGTTTTATAAGAGATATGGGGGTATAAAGGTAGAAGACTCTTAGCTTTAAGTTATAGTGATTCTAAAAGTGGGTCTGGAGCTTCCTAAGGGGGTTTGAAATGAACTTTAATTAAAGGTACACTGTGTAACTTTTCTGGTGAATGCTCTGTTGCCTGCTTCTCTCAGTGGAGATATAACCTGGAATGTTTTAGAACACCTTAATTTTTCTAGTTATTTATTACAATTCAAGTCGTGCAAGTCTAACGAAGAGCCCGAAATGATATAAAGGTAAGAACTGAACAGCCAGAGGTTAAAAAAAAAAAGATAAAAGACAACAAAACACAAGTCCAAGCTCTGTCAAAACTACCTCAGGAAAAAAAAAAACAAGGTGGTAAAGCTTGAAAACATGGAAGTGTCCAGCACAGTCTCCAGACTTAAACCCCATCGAGCTGATTTGGGGATGAACTGGACAGAAGAGTGAAAGTCAAACAACCTACAAGTGCCACACATTTATGGGAACTTCTGCAACAGACTGGGAAGAACTTTCTGAAGAATATTTGATTTCTGTTGTGAAAAGAACGAGCCACGAGTGTGTTCAGCTGCTATATCTGCCAAAGGTGGACACTTTCATGAATCCAAAGTTAAGAATATGTTTTGGTCAACAGTAAAAAAATGGAAAAAGTGTGGTGTTCTAAAACTTTTTACCGGTAGTGTATATGTTATTAGGTTATTTTTTCAGACCAAGAGTTTGTTTTCATACAGACCAGACACGTCACAGCAACATCACGTGACCACTCAGTCGAAACAGTCAGGTATGAAAACAAATATAAATAGCTACAACTTGAATGCCAGGACTAAACCAGGACTAAAACAGGACGACTAAACCAGGTCTAAACCAGGACTAAACCAGAACTTAACCAGAACTAAGTGTTAGGATGGGCCCAGAGGTGCACTCGTTAGACCGACGGGTGACCGCAGGCAACTTGGTCAACAGTAAACTGTAAAAAAAAATGGAAAAAGTGTGGTGTTCTAAAACTTTTGACCGGTAGTGTATATATTATTAGGCTCTTTTTTCAGACCAAGAGTTTGTTTTCATACAGACCAGACACGTCACAGCAACATCACGTGACCACTCTGAGGAAGACCGCAGTCGAAACAGTCGGGTATGAAAACAAGCTCTTGGTCTGAAAAAAGAACCTAATAACATAAATTATCAGAAGACCAAATGAACCTCACTGGCCCACTCCACACGGCAAGAGTGAATGTTTTTAGGTCAATAAAAAAACACGTTATTGAGTAATAACATGGATTAATAATACGTTTAACGCCATACCGGAACATTCCAGACAAAACAATAACATCTTCATGGAAGTTACACAGTGCACCTTGAATATACAGTACTAGTCAAAAGTTTTAGAACACCACACAACTTTTTAAAAATTTTTCACTGTTTACTGTTGACCAAAACATATTCTAACCTTTTGATTCATGAAAGTGTCCACCTTTGGCAGATATAACAGCTGAACACACTCGTGGCTCGTTCTTTTCACAATAGAAATCAAATATTCTTCAGAAAGTTCTTCCCAAATCTGTTGCAGAAGTTCCCATAAATGTGTGGCACTTGTAGGTTGTTTGACTTTCACTCTTCTGTCCAGTTCATCCCAAACCAGCTCGATGGGGTTTAAGTCTGGACACTGTGCTGGACACTACATGTTTTTAAAGTTACCATCTTGTTCTTTTTTCCTGAGGTAGTTTTGGCAGAGCTTGGACTTGTGTTTCGTTATTTTTTTATATTTTCTTTAACCTCTGCCTGTTCAGTTCTTACATTTGTACCATTTCAAGCTCTTCACTGGACTTGCACAACTTGAATTGCAATAAATAACTGGAAAAATGAGGGTGTTCGGGTCAGATTTTCTGCTTAAAATCAGTATTAAGCATATAGCCATGATGAGTTATGTTACTAGTTTTGTGTGTGTGAATCTAAAGGAAAAAAATTACAAATAAATTGAATTTATTTAGAATACAAAGAATTACTGGCCTTGTTGGATCTTGGGGTCGAAAAGGGGGCCTCAGTTCTGCAAAGTTTGTTAAAGGCTAATTGAGTACTGTTCCATTTGATCCTTCTTCTGGACTCTGGACATGAAATCGGTGATCTAACAAAAATGTGGTTTACACAGGTGAACATCCATGACTGTGTGTATATTTGGAGTAAAATCAAGCAAGCAGGACATACATCTGAAGTTGAGCCGTAAGTAGGTTAAACGCGAACAAGTTAAATGGCCAGAGTGACAAGTGGGAACGAGCGTTAGTAGCCAAAACAAATATACGAACATTGGCGAGTTTGCTATTGTTCACGTCAGGCCCTGTAGTAAATGTATGTATTTAAGAAAAAAGTTTAGGGTGTGCAAAGTGGACGGGAAACACATGGAAGTTTGTGGTCGGACAATGAATCATCTCTGACACAAGTAGGTCAGCTCAGACTCACGAAAAGAGAGGACAAGTAGGATGTGGAGCTAAAATTATTCCAGTGGTAAATTGGACATTTTCTTTAGACGTCCATGTTGTTATTTATAGAAAGTAATTGCAAAACAGTATAAGACGAAAAGGACGCACTAGATTCAACACGGTTTACTGAAACGTTTTTGTGTCTTCTGTGTAAATTAATACATTTTAAAAAGTGCACCGTGTGACATTTCTGGCCGAGGGTTTGTCATTTTGATTGTCTCCATGTACTCATTCTTTCTTTGCACGCAATGTCCCACAGTAGAGCTTTAAACTTGTTTCTATAAGATAAGCAGGCATGCGTATTAGTAGATGTTACAGGTTAAGTCTTAATGCCATACTGTGGGACATTCTTGGTAGAAAGTCGCTGCAAAGCATGACAGTACGAGAGTCAAAATGTTTTACTGAAGGATTTTGTGAGTGTGTGTGTTGTATGTAGATTTTTAAAAACTGTTTTAAAAGCATATGGAAAATGAATACATTTTAAAAGTGCACTATGTAGAGGTCCGTCTCCATGCAGGAATTCTTTCTTTGTCTAAAATGTTCCACAGTATGGCTTTAAACATATCTATTTTCATGAGGATAAAGCAGGTAACAATACAAAGCCACTACATTTACTTACAGGTAATATCTCTATTTTCAAGGTGTTGTTTGAGCAATACAAACACCTATAACTGGACACATGTACTGTATGTTAGATAAAGTTTAATGCCATACTGTGGAATATTCTCCATGGTGACAAGCAAGTGGCATAGAATCCACTTGAAAAGTCACACAGCGTCCCTTTAAGATGCAAAATATAGAAATACTGCTTCTCTCCACTCCTGTTTGGAATCACTGATTTGAACACTATATTCATGATTTAAATTTAAAATAATTGCCTCCCTTCATCGTATCTGTTGATTATTGTGTGAACATAATGTCATTTATCATTTTTCAAATATCCGAATAAAGTTATTACCGTATTTTTCAGACTATAAATTGCCCTTTTTTTCATAGTTTGGGTGTTTCCTGCGACTTATATATTAAAGTTTTCACACTGACAGCCATAAAAGGCTAGAGGCTTGCGTGTCAGTATCTGCTGCTCCTTTTACTCCTGTAGCACTGTCACTTCACTCTACTGCGCACTGTCCTGTCTGTATCATGTCAGTCGATCGCACCATTACTTCTGTACCACTGAAAATATAAAATTTAAACAAACTTAAAGACAACTGAGAAGACTCAACACAAATGTCCCCAAAAAGAAAATCATATTTTGCAGATTACAAACTGTAAGTAGTGAAATATTCAGCCGAAAACGGTAATCGGGCAGCAGAAAGAAAGTTTGGAGTGAGCGAGAAACTTGTGACACCGGGAGGGTGCACATGCAACTTTCCTGGAAGTCACTGGATGGATCGACAAAGCCTGGACTTCAGTGACACCAAAACATCCTGTCGGGATTTAGAAAGGCCGGAATAATTCTAACTGGAACTGATGCCTGAGTCTGACAACAGCTACGTACAAGAGTTTTCAGTGGATTTAGTGATTTGGAGTGAGAACTTGGTAAACTTAATATTTTACGTTAACAGCTGTTGTTCTCTATTCGGTTGTTATTACTATAACTTTCCTGTTATATGATGAAATGTAGGTCCTTGGTCTCTGACTTTATAAAATAAATTTCCCCCAAAAGATAGAGAGGTTCATCTCCATGCATTGTCCCATGGAACTTCTGTTTTTTTCTTTTTCTTTATGCATTTTTTGGCTGGTGCAATTTATACTCTGGAGTGACTTATAGTCCAAAAAATACGATCTATTATAAAAGGACTGTAGACTCAATGTTTAAAATAGATTTGATGCAAACTTTGAAACACACGATTAACTACAAAAAGGTTAACCATTTTCAGATAAATGTTTTGTCATCATTTAACAGACATTTACCACTGCAGACGCCCACAAGAGATTTGGAGATGGTCCGACCCAGTTGTCTAGCTGTTGTAATTGGACAAACTCATTCTAATCCATGAGCGTTTTCCAGTTTCTACAGTCAATCTAATCCAATTTTATCTAATCAACTGTGAGGACCATTATCACACCAGCTAA
Organism: Boleophthalmus pectinirostris; assembly: GCF_026225935.1. Taxonomy (NCBI): domain Eukaryota; kingdom Metazoa; phylum Chordata; class Actinopteri; order Gobiiformes; family Gobiidae; genus Boleophthalmus; species Boleophthalmus pectinirostris. Next base: position 33,917,342 of record NW_026571140.1, read on the forward strand.
TATGTAATGATTCAGGTTTATTGATCATGTTCTACTTAATTACAGAGTAAAAGACGTTTCACTGTTGGAAAAAGACAGTTGGAAATTGCAGAATACATACATACACAACAGTATATTTATGAACTATTTGTGTAAATAATGATAGAGTGTATAAGATTTTCAAGGCCCAGTGTTCTGCTAAACTAACCCTTTTTCAATTCAATTTATTTTTATAGAGCCCAAAATCACAAGAGCAGCAGTCAATTGCCTCTCAGGGCTTCACAAAACGGTTAGAAAGTTAGAAAATAAAACAGTGGAACAGTTAAGATTTGAACAATGATTTAAACAATCAATAACCTATCTGGGGTTTAGTTTGGTTTTGTTTTGTTTGGGCTTCTCTTAACCTGCAAAAACCCCAGTCATTCATGAAGCTCCTCCGTGTTTTTAAAGTCCATAAACCTTCATTTTTCTTAACATGTCAAGCAAAGAAAAGGCTCCATTATATCTATCTATCTATAACTATTGCTTCAACCATCTTTTGAGAGTTATACTTTTACAACGTGCTTTCTATTACATTTCCTGAAACTCTACTGAACCAGGAGCGGATGATAAGTGGAAGTAGAAGATGTAATTGTTTTTTTTTTGTTTTGTTTTGTTTGTTTGCTTGTTTGAATGGTGGAAAATTATGGACATTTGCATATAATGATTAATAATAATTTTAATACTGGAACTTGAACATGAGCCCAGGGAGAGTAGCTGACTCAGCAGTAACGATCTAATAGAAATCAAAATAAACAGCAATAAACAACAACAATAGTTCTAGTGCCCTCTGCTGCCAATTTGAATAAACAAATTTCATCTCAGTTTAGGGTTTAAAACAGACATTTTCAGAAAAATCTACTTTTCAGAGCTTTTAAGCATGTTATAGTTGTTTCCTCTTCTCATTTAAGCTCTCAAAGTTGTTGTGAAATGCCATATTACCGATTTAAAATGTGTAAAGTATAACAATGATCTATGGGTTATCACTATATAGCGCGCTCAAGCACAATGTATGAACATTAAAGTTGCCTTGTGTAACTTTTCTGGTGGAAGGTCCATCATAATACTGTGCAATTAAATGAATTTTGATTGAGATTTCAATTTGTGTGTCCAACAATCTCCAAACTCATATAATAATAATATAGTATAATATATAATAATATAATAAAAACATATAATTGAGTTGGAATGTTTTAAAGCTTAACAAAGTTTATTTGGGGATTTTTAAATATAAATAAGTATATTTAGTTTAGAACATCTGGATATATAGTTTATTTTGGATACATTTATGTTTTTCTATGCCTTATTTCATGTTTAAAGTATATTTTATTCAGTTTGTGTTTTATACATCGCAAAACTGCTCTAAGGTTCATATTTGTGCACAGCTCAGTCCAAAGTTTTGTGTAAATTATCAATAGCAAAGTGTTCTGGGGTTTTTTTGAGAGAAAAATGCTGAATAAATGCATCGTGTAACTAAAAAATACTTGTTTCAATAATCATGATTTCAATATCGACCAAAACAATCATGACAATGATTTCTTTCATAATCGATCAGCCCTAATCCATTAAATGCTTTTTGACATGGAAATGGTATTGCTTTGTCTGGAATGTTTCACAGTATGGTGTTAAACATTTCTATCTCCATAGAGACCAAATCAGACCAAGTTACAGGTCAGATCTGTGGAGAGGCGACCCAGCTCACAGTCAGAATACCTGTTTTTCTTGGTGTTTTTGAGCTATAACACTGCCTATAATTGAATAAATGTAAGATAGAGCTGTTTAATGTCATAATGTGGAACATTTCAGGCAGAGCAATGACATGAAACAAGCAGGTGGCAGACCCCCAACCAAAAAGTTACATAGTGCACCTTTAGTGTATTCCAAGGACAAGTTAAACACCTTGGTGATGGTTTCCAAAATAGTTTTAAATAAATCATAATAGGTGGGATTTTTGTGGGAATGATTGATGGAAAATTCTAAATAAATTAATCTAGACCAGTTTCTGAAATCCACAAGTTGTTCTAAAGTGTAGAAAGTATTCACAGGACGGTAAGATTATCCAAACAACCAAAATGTCAAAAATCAAACAAACATTTCAGAGATTATATCATGGCTGCATCAAAATGTTTAAACCAGACCGTAATTTTAAGCATTTGAATGTTAAAAGCTTTTCAGTTTACATTTGTGTTAAGAAAACTCCAAACTCAAATCACTTAATTGAAACATAAACATTCACTAACTTTTTTCCATCTCCACAGACTGGCTACGAAAGATAAAAATCTGTGGATGAATCAGTAATGTCACACAATTTGGTTTAGCTGAAAAGTTTCAACTAAAAACACACAAAAGTACTACTGCATTAGTTAAACACGCTGTCCATTATAATTTGAAGGTACATTGTGTAATTTTTCTGGTGGAGGGTCTGTTAAATGCTTTTCTTTGTCTGGAATGTTTCACAGCATGACATAAAACCTTTCTATCTTCATGGAAACCAAACTAGACAAAGTTACAGGTCAGATCTGTGGAGAGACAACCCTGATCATAGTCAATTTTTATTTATTTATTTTTATTCAGCAATAAATCACCAGTAATTTAATAGATGTAAGTTGGAGCTGTTTAATGTCACACTTTGGAACATTCCAGGCAGAGCAATGATATATCTATAGAACCAAGCAGGTGATGGACCCCCAACCAAAAAGTTACACAGTGCACCTTTAACACATATCTAGAGACCAACCGATATATCGATATGAGCACTTGGAGACAATAGCTATCGGCCTAAATCTTGCCGATATGGGGCAAAAGTCCACGTGGAGATGTTATACCTCGTTATAAAGCTTAGAGCAGGGGTGTCCAAACTTTTTTCATCAAGGGCCACATATCTAAACACAGACGAAGCAGAGGACTGATCGAGGGTCGTAGACTGATGCTCAATACAGTGAATGATTGTAATATGTGCATGTTTAACACGTTAGAATGAGTCTTTAATTACATGCTAAGCTCCTTAACCCCCTCCAGGCAGGCGTTGCAGATTTGCAACAACTAAATGCCATTTACCTACTTACGCCAAATCCATATTTTATGAGCTTTTTTTACTCAGGAGCCTTTTCTCCCATCCATGCTGATAAACGTGGAGGATGCAGACTGTGCAAGAACAGCTACACGCAAACAGCCTGCCAGAAGTGCAAAATACTTTTGTTGTTTACAAAGGATAAACATTTTTTTCTTGAAGCACCACACGAAAAAGTTATGTTGTTCTGCCACTGTAAAGCTGTTACACTGTGCTTTTTGTTTTCATTGTTATGAAAAGTAGTATACAAATAAAGTTAGCTTTCATATCATTTTCAATCTTCAATGTTTATTTACTACACCGGGCCAATGCTGCAAATCTGTAACATCTCAGAACGCATTGGATGTGAAGGTCTCTCTCAAAAAAAAAAGTCAGGATTGTATATTACTACCCCATATGATAATTTTCCCCAAACATCAGATTTTTCCTGATACTAAAATTTAATTTGAGTCTGAGAGGGTTAAAACCACACACAAAATATTAAATATTAGCTTTATTATTATTTTCAAAAAACTTGCAGTAAAAAGTTAATTTTTAATTGATGTAAGGTAATTTGGGCCAATTCACCTGGAAGCCTGAGGGCCAAGAAAAATTTGTCTGAGGGTCACATTTGGTCCCCAGCCATACTTTGGACATGCCTGGCTTAGACTCTCTATATTATGTCCATTTAATCCAATTTACAGACAGATAAATGTCCTAATATGTAGCGCCCATCAATATTTATCTGCGGAGTAATTTGTCTGTGTCTGTGATGCTGTACTGCCCCTGAACGCACCCTCAGAGTCACATGACTCACGTGCGCTTGTTTACAAGATCCATGTGAGGAACACTGAGGCGCTGGCTTTAAATGCTCTTATGTCTGATTCACGATACTGACTGACTATAAATAAAAGTGAACTTCTGCGCTCTTTAGGCCAGCAACAAAACTACTGCTTGTTTTTATCACTTATTTGTGAAGACATGTGATCTGAGAGTTCCCTGTGTGAGCGATGAGTGTTGCAAATGTGTTGGTTTTGAAGATAATTTAATTTTTTCTCTTTGGTTAGCCTGTTTTACTGGCTAGAATGTGATGCAAAAATGCCAGTAGTCTGACATACTGTCTTTAAATATGACCGTAAAGAGGTGGAATAACAATAAATGTAGCCTAAATAAACCAAATTTAACCAGTAGATCCCAGTAGAGCCAGACCTAAGTTTTATAATCAACTGAAGATTTACAGAGAATTTTTACATCATTAAAAATATCGGCTTTTAAATCTGCAGCTCCAACTTTCCTTTTATCTGTATCATATTGCCCGCAAAAAATCCATGTCGGTCAGGCCCTACGCATGTCATATCTCTTTGTCTTCACTAAGCCTAAGGTCCTATGCTCTGACATTGCAGATCGTGTCTTTAAACCACTACAGCTGTCCTAAGTGGCCGCAAATGGATCAATTTCAAACATTTTGCTCTTGTTTTTAAAAAGTGGCAAACTTCAACTGGGCTTTTATCTGCAGATACATTTTCAAAGGAGGCAGAGCACCAAGCGGAGACCACGCACTTAAGGAGACGTAAGTGGTCCTTTGACAAAAATAAGTCAAGTAGCCGAGAGCCAAAAATGTCCAAGATTTGCTATTTGGTCATAACATGAGCAATGGGCACTTAGGGGGTTTTAAGAGCTGCATTTGTAGTTTTAACAAGCAAAACTGAAGCAAAGGTATACTAGACCCTCACTTTCACTTATTATGAGAGCACAGTGTTAATCTGTTTGCATGAAAATAAATTTGCATCATATTTGACAAGGCAATATTTTTATCAAAACTGAAGCAACACTAATTAATGAGGGATAAAACTATGACCAAATGTTGTCAAAAGTTTTTAAAATCAGATATTAATCTATAAGGGATGGGACAAGATCTCGTGCCACAAGATTTCGTGAGACAAAACTGCCACAAAATTGTGCACACATGCTCAAAATTACCTCATGAGATTTTTTTTAACATGTTTTTACGTATGGATTGGAAAAAAGAAAGAAGAAAAAAGAGTAAAGTACTGGTGAGTAACACTTTTTGAGAAGCTGTAGTTCGAAAAAAATCACTGCAACAATGACAGCTAAAATATTAAATAAAGTAAATCGAGAACTGGATTGCACAATTTATTCATTATAAAGATTTGTCTCGTTTTCGTAGTTCCAATCTCGTGTTTTGTCTCGTATTGTGGAAATTGTATCTCGTCCCATCCTTATAATCAATACTAAAACAAGTATTCAGACTAGTTACTCAATTGAAAAGGTATCAGTACTAAAAAAGTCACATTCACAGGACAGAAATGAACCTTCCTTGAATAGCTTTAGAATGATTTTGAGCAAGTATAAGAGTATAAGAGCACATAGATACTAGGGATGGGCATTCGATGAAATTTTCTTAATCGATCATCAGAAGAATTAACGATCGATTATCGATTAATCATTAACGTTTTTATATTAAAATGATCATCATTATTTCTATCTGCACTACTAATCTGCATAAATAAATTCAATTTTACGACATATAAACCGTAACGACTCTAGAGCCACATCAATCCATTTGAGATTACAATGTGTTTAATTCAGTTTTGCGCAACTCTCACAGAAACAAAACTTAAAACCGCATCGCTAATTTGCATAAACTCAGATAAAACTACAGCTCTTGTGTCGCTGATGCGGTCAATTTCTGTCGGATTAAAAGACATGACTCAGTGGAATACAGGTTAGTGTGAACATATTTGCGTTTTTCAAAACCAGGACACCGTACGAGGGGAGGGAGGTGGGGACTCGTCATCGACATTGCGCTGCTCTCACCTGGCAAAACTTTTTCCCACTAGACACCGAAACATATGTCCTGCTTTGTACACTGTGCACATGGACTCACACTTGTCCCGAACGCAATGGAAAGCGTGGAAATTCTTGTACAAATCATCGTTAAATACACATTTGTGCTTCGGTACGCTGCAGACTGACCGAATGTCTGTGTTTGCTCGCTCCTTCTGAGTGCAGAGAGCGACATGTACAGACCCCTGTTTGGTCACGCTAAGCACAGCAACCTACATTCGGTTTGTCGATTAAAATGAACGTAATCGATGAAATTCTTAATGATCCATTAATCGATTCATCATGCCCATCCCTAATAGATACGGAACCTACCTGGACAACTGAGGGATTACACAGATGTAAGGCCACAGAGTAATATATATAGGGAAAGTACTATGATTTAAAACGTCTATTGTCGGAATCACTACTGAGTGTCAAGTCTAATCCTTAGTATCAAAATCAAGTCTGAAAATTTTGTATCATGACAACACTACTAAACTGAACACAAATGACAAGCAGGGCAAGATCTAAGCTGCCAAAAAACCAAGGATGACACTTTTTTAACTATAATTTGAATGAAAAACACAAGTGATTAGAAAAGGCAGCCAAGGTGATAATCCTTTCGTAATAAATTTTAACAACAAAACTCAAATACCACTGATAAAAACTTGCCTAATCAACCATAATAAAACATGAGCTGAAATAAATAAATTATCGACATGTCAAAACAATTAAAGGGCCCATATTACGACATTTTCTGATTTTTCTTTGTTATAATGTTGTTTCCTCGTCAAAAACATGCCATGTTTAAGAGACAAATCCAGCATATTTAGTTCTTCTTCTGAGTCTGAAAACACTCTGCTCCACCTTATGATGTCATGTGGTAATATAGTAAGAGCTCCACTGTGTTTTTAAACTCCATACACCTTCACTAGAATTATTTGGATGATTTCAGCTCTGGAATTGCCCATCTCTATTAAACAAAATGTAAAAGGTAGCTGTTTGAAAACTTGAAAAGTACCACTACATGACATCACAAGGTGGAACAGAGCATTTTGAGCTTCGGAGATGTAGACAGACTAATAATAAAGTGTGTGAATGAAACAAAACTCAACTTCAGGTAGGTTTTTGAAAAGGTAACAACATAATAACACGGCCTAAAGCTCCTAAGAGTCATTTTTGTTTAATATGGACCCTTTAATGATTAGAAAATTGATCACAAAAAATAAACTACACATCAAAATTCAAGTACACACCTGCCATTAAAACTTAACACAACAACACACAAAATAGCCCAAAAAAATTACACCATAATTCACTTAAGTTTTCCCAGTGCCTTTGAGAAAACTTCTGGGCATCCAATTTCCTGCATGCCCCACCATTACTCCTCTCCCCCCCCCCACAGATTGTAAATCACTGGCACCTCGGAGGCTGGCCCCTGACACGAGTGAGATGCCAGTTCAATTAGCACAAGACTTAGCAGCCGCAGTAATGAAGTAATCAATAAAAGGATGGACTTATTTACCCAGGACATTTCCAGAAGGCACCTCCTCCAACTCCTCCAGCTCTCGTCCCATCAGGAGGTACAGGTTGCCCAGGTAACAGAGGGATAGATGGGGGGTGTCCGGGACAGAGTCGGACTGGGAACTGCACCCCTCTGGCAGCTGGGAGAAAGCAAAGAAACACATGAATTAGACATTAGAAGAAGCATTAGTTTTGTAATTAGCCGGACTGATGAACTGCAGTAGCGATGTAGTCAACTAAAGAAGTGTCCTGCAGATAGATAGAAAAAAAAGTGTCCTGTAGGGGGAAAAAAAGGGTGGCAAAAGTTCTCAAAACTATTATGGTAAATGGTCACATTTTATATAGCGCTTTTCCACGTTCAAGGCTCTGAAAGCGTAGCCCTTTTCAGCAGATGGTTTAACTTTGTGGAAACCGTCTGACCTCGTAGCATTAGGATTTGTTCGCTCCACGGTAGAAGGGTATTGTTTAAATTTAACCGATCGCTGCTATTTGGTCATGATGTATGTAATGCACGAGAATGCTCAGTGGCGTCCAAGTAATTGCCAGCACAACAGTAAACAAAGGCGAGAGTGAAAATCCTTGATCTAATGAATTGTTGCCAACACAGAATGTCTGGCTTCATCTACATCCATCTCGACCGCTTCGTTTACTGTTGTGCTGTACCACAAAAGGGACCCAGACAGGCGCTTGAGTTTGACGTCACGGCTTCACAGCTCTTCGCTGATTGGTCGTCTAGCGTTCCTGACCTAGTCGCTGGAAAGAAATGAAATTGAACGGAGGCACTAGGTGGCGCCTGTCTGGCTACTGTATATCAATGAACCACTAACCTAATCACACACACATTCATACACCTTTGTATGCAGACACTGGGGGCAAAGTGGGTTAAGCCCAAGGACACAACGACTGCATTTATCTGGGGCAGCTGGAATCACACCGCCAACCTGTGGGTCAGTGGATCTGACCACTCAAGCAATGATGGTTATGGCAAGAGCGAGATTTGAACTGCCAATTTTTAGATAGTGGACAAATGATGTGTATCTACAGTATGCATCTGACCCCAGCTGCATTCACAAGACTACAACTACAAAAACAACTAATTGTACAGAAAAAAAAAAAAAGTATTTATATGAAGACAGATTAACTTGTGAATCATTGAGCTGAATCGAGTTTTTACATATAAATACCAAAAACGACCAAATCTTCTGCCAACTCACTCCCATATAAATCCAACTTTTCTAGTGTAGGGTCCTTCACCTGCTTGTCTCCATGGAGATGTTATTGCCTGGATTGTTGACAATAAACACATCTATCCAGCATTTATTCATTATGGGTGTTTCAGTTGCTCAAAAACACAATAATTCTCTCTGTGAATAGGATTGCCTCTTCACAGATCAGACCTGTAGTGTAGTTTATACCCGTCTCCCTTGAAATATATAGGTTTAATTTCTACAGTGGAGCATTCAAACAAAGCAATAACATCTCCATGAAGATGTTGATGGACTGTCCACCAAAAAAGTTGCGCAGTGCACCTTTTAAGGTCCTATATTATGCAGATTTGACTTTTCTGAGCTTTTAACCATGTTATAATGTGGTTTCTTCATCAAAAACATACCCAGATTTGTGATTTGTTTCCTTCACACCAGTTTGAGTAATTATATATTGTTAGTCTGTCTCAAAATACTCTGTTCCACCTTCTGATGTCATGAAGTGGTAGTAGTAAAGTCAACAGCCCCCATTGTACTTTTAGTTCAGTAGAGATGGGCCTTTCCAGGGCTAAATTCATCCAAATGATTCTAGTGAAGGTGTGTGGCGTTTAAAAACACAGTGGAGCACTTCCTGTATTACCACATGACATCACAAGGTGCAACAGTGTGTTTTCTGTTTGATCGAAGAATTCAGCCTAAATATGCAGGATTCGTGCATTAAACATGTGTGAATGAAACAAAACAGAACTCCAGGTCTGTTTGTGATGAGGAAACAACATTAAAACATACATCAGAAAAAAGCTTAACATGTGTCCTTTAAATTATCTAATTGCCAATACAATATTAATTCAAAATACAATAATTCGTTAACACATTTTGGTCAACTAAGACACCATGAACCAGTTAATCGATTAAACAACTGAAGGATTACAGCCCTAAATTAGACACTACCCAGAAGCATTAGTTTTGTAATTAGCCGGACTGATAAACTGCAGATGGTCTGGCTCTGATTAAACCCTGGATTAAGAAGTGTTGGACGTGGCCAGGTCTGATTGTGCTGCTGTGGTCCCTGTTTTCCAATTCCAGTAAGTGCAGTCTGCCAGAGATACAAGAGATGCTTCGGATAAATGCTACATTAGTTAAAGTCGCACTGTGTAAATTTTCTGGAAGGGCCCGCAACCTGTTTGTCATTTATTCAACTACAGGTGTTATTTATTGCTCAAAAATATCTTAAAAAACATTCATTCTTACTGTGAGTGGGGCAGCTTCTTCATAAATCTAATGTGTAATCTGTTTTACAAGTCTCAGAGGAGAATCATAAGTTTATGGTCGTACCGTGGAACATTATGGGCACATCTCCATGGAGACAAGCAGGTGATGGAGCATCCACCAGACAAGTTAAACAGTGCCCATCTCATGCAAAATAACTCTTTTCACATTATATCTTATGCACATATACAAGCACAATTTGGGTTTTGGAACATCCATTACACAATATTTATGAAATCTGACTGATTTCTTGGAGACAGTCAAAGACCAGGACCTGTGAAAGACCGACTATTGCTCATCCCCCCGCCCGTCCTGAGAAAGCACAGGCTCCGCCCTCCAAACGTGACGTAGGCTCTGAGTGAGCCGCCCTTCCTCCGCCCATCTCCGGGAGGGAGGGGGAGACAGGCGTGCACCCTGATAGCGGTAGGAATAATCTTTTATTCATCATTGCGATACAGCGCGTTCAGCCGCAAGTGCTGGACCCGGAATCGGACGAGAACTTTACATGAAGCACAAGCACCGCGTCGACATCAGCTCAGCATTACTGATTGGTAAAATATTAATAAACACTCGTAGATAAACTTATTATATCGTGTACACTGCAGTGTAGAACAATTAGCTCATGCTGTCGCGTTTGTTTAGGTGTTCATGTGAGAATTGTCAGCTGATGCGGGGTTTAGGCGGGGCAGAGGCGGTGGAGCGGGGGGGGTTGTGGGTGCTAAGTTCTTTCTGTTACATCAAACGCATCATAGGTGTAGCTGCCGCGTCATCATTGTAGCAGCTTTAGTTCGTTGTCACGTGGGAGGGGGGCAGAAATACACTGCAATTTGTTTAAAAAAACACCAAATCAATCTAAAAACCACTTCGGCGACACACATCACTGTTAGAAGGTAGAAAGCTCTGAAAAGTTGATTTTGCATGAGATGGGGCCTTTAAAGAAACATTGTGGAGCTTTCTGGGAGAGTGTCCTGCCCGCCACCGTCTTCTCTTCACCTACATGTTATTGTTTTATCTGGAATGTTCCATAGTATCGCATTAAACCTTCCTATCTCCATCTCAAGCAGGTGATGCCACAGAGCCAAATGTATTTTTAGTATTAAAAATGTTGGCAACTGAATAAATGCAACATGGATAAGTTTAATGACAAACTGTGCAACATTCTAAGCAGACAACACAATGACGTTTCCATGGAGATGAACCTCCACCAGAAAAGTTACACAGTGGACCTTTAAAATTACCCAAACCTCAAATATATATTATTATGTAGCTTTGATTCAATCCATTTTTGTACAACTTGTAAACCATTAAATTTAACTCACTGACAGTTTGGTGCCAAAAACGCTGCATTAAGATGTTATGAGAAAAATAATGATCCTTTTTATGTTTTTTTTTTTTTTTTTTTTATGTTAAAAGGTGCAGTATGCAACTTTTCTAGTGCTCAAAAGACTTGAATGTTCCACAGTATGCCATTAACCTTGTCTATGTAGCATTTATATAATTAAAGTCATTTTAAATATTATACCTTGAAAAATGTAGTAAATTGGCACCAGTTTCTCTCCATGGAGACGAATCCGCGTATCATTAGTTCATTCATTTTTCAAATAAAACCAAAAATAAGAACACAAAAAACAACTGTTTTCTTCCTCCTATTTTCCTAAAACCAAAATGAAAAAATGGATAATGATTTATTTTTTCAGTTTTAAAAAACGGATAAACAGCCGGATGCCGTTTCCGTGACTGTGATGCTGGACTTTTGTGCAGCATTCGGACTGAACCAGGACTAAACCAGGACTAAACCAGGACTAAACTATGGATTGGAAAAGGACTAAAACAGGACTGAACCAGGCGTTTAGTCCTGGTTCAGTCCTGGTTCAGTCCTGGTTCAGTCCTGGTTCAGTCCTGGTTCAGTCCTGGTTTAGTCCTGGTTTAGTCCTGGTTTAGTCCTGGTTTAGTCCTGGTTTAGTCTTGGTTCAGTCCTGGTTTAGTCCTGGTTTAGTCCTAGTTCAGTCCTGGTTTAGCACTGGTTCAGTCCTAGTTTAGTCATGTTTTAGACCTGGTTTATTCCCGGTTCAGTCCTGGTTGCGTAAGCGGCGCAAAAGTTCGGCATAGCAGTTCAAGTCAGAAAACGTTTTTTCCATTACTCATTTAAACACAAAATTGAAAACTGTAAAAACAAATCGTTATTATTTTTTTTTCATTTTGGTTTTGGGGACAAATAATAAAGAAAACAGTTGTTTTTTCGCTTATTTTGAAAAATGAATGAACGAATGACACACGGATTGAGATGGATAATAAGCTCACTGAGAAATAATTGAGTTTAAAAGAATATCTACAGGCTTATATAGTTTTAATTTGTTGTAAAGAATCTTTGTTGTTGTTAAAGAGCGTTAATGAGTCAATGAGTATGTTTAAAGGCACACTGTAACATTTCTGGTCGAAGGTCTGTCACCTACTTGTCTCCACGTAGATGTTATTGCTCACATCTTCCTGAGAGGCTGTGTAAAAAAAACAGCAGTCTAATGTCCTGCTGATCATTTCTGCCAGAATAAACCTGGATTTTACCAACAAGAAAAAATTGCAAAATAGAGCCTCCTTTAGTGGAGTATGACCACCTCCCTGACTTCCCCATTACCATATTCATGTTTAAACCTTTTCAGATGAAAGAAGGACATGCTGAAATTGGCTTGAATGAGTGTTGTGGCGCTGTACTGCTGTTACCCCGGCAACCGAATATAGTGGACGGTGACCATTCATGACTAAATTGAGTGAGAAGTGACTATGAAAGTTTATGAATAGTGATTTAAATTCCCTCTGACAAGTAAAAAGGAAGATGGAAAAGACTACCTGAGCGAAAGATGAGGTTTAAATATAGCCAATACATCAGTGACTATATATACAACCAGAACTGACCTTCACATCAATGAATTTAAGGTAAAGAAGTAGATATACAGTAGTTAAGTTGTTATTTAAAGGTCCTATATTACACAAAATTGACTCTTGTGCAGGACTGGGTATCATTAAGAAGTTGCCGATACGATACACACCTCGATACGATATGCTTTTCAATACAGTGCACTTTCGATTCAATATATTTCAAATTGATTCAATGCGGTTCAGTGAAAAACAAAGACTAAATCATGGCTGTGATACTAAAAGTCTATTAAATCCACTAAGTTTGTGCCAAGTTAATATGAAAAACACCCATTTTACTCATCAAAACAGTAAAAATGTCAACACAATTGTAGCTCTTACACAAAATAATTTAGTAAAATATACGTAAAAATACTCTTGGCGATATATCGATACAGCAGCAAAATTAAACGATGCGATATTATGATTTTTCAATACGTTTGCACAACCCTACTCTTGTGAGCTTTTAGCTTGGTGTTACCTCCTCAAAAACATACCTGGAGTTGTGTTTTATCAAATTCACACATTTGAGAAACTCTTTTTTTATTACCGTATTTTCCACACTATAGGGTGTCCTGAATTATGTATAAATCACTGTCATTAAATGGTCTATTTTCAAACTTTTTTCACAAATAAACCGCACCGGACTATAAGGCGCATTAAACGAAACAACAGTTGGGATGGGTCAGTCGGACTTTGTTTGGCCCATTCACGGTGGCTCTCGGCTTTGTTCAGTTGTGGCGCGTAGGGAGGGCGCTGTATGGGACCGCTGGATTGTTGGCATGTTTGCAGTGACTCAGTTGTTCAGTTTTGTCTAGAAGTGGCACATTGCACTGTGTTTGCGTGCGCTGCGGGCTTTGTAGTTTACTGAAGTCGTGCTGGGACACCCGAGTGGATTTGTGTATCGTCCTTTATTGATGGGGTTGGGGGCTTATGAGTGCGCCCTATAGTGCAGAATATACGGTAGTCTGTTTAAATCTCAAAAGCTGAAAATGCTCTGTTCCACCTTGTGATGTTATGAAGTGGTAGTTTTCAAGTTAGCAGCTACTTTTTACCTTTATTTCAGTAGAGATTGGCAATTCCAGGGTTGAAATTGTCCACATTATTCTACTGAAGGCGTAGAGAGTTTAAAAACACAGTGGGGGACTTCCTGTATCACCGCATGACGTCACAACGTGGGGCAGTGTGTTTTCTGTTTGAGAGAAGAACTCAGCCTAAATCTGCAGGGTATTAAACATGCGTAAACGAAACACAACTCCAGGTCTGTTTGTGATGAAGAAACAACATTATAACATAGATCAGACAATAGTGTAATATGGACCCTTTAAGTATAAGACATCCTGTACATTCATACCTGTGTCATCTTTATAGCACTGCTCTGAAAATTCTCATTTTCCCCTATACCTCTCATGCATGATGTCTGTAATCTCTACTCATTTCATTTTTTGTTTATTTTTTTTTTTTTACAGAAAATTGTGAATAGATTGTAACTACATATATAAAACTGCACAATATGTTTAATTTAAATAAAAAGAAAACAGTATGGGTTGAAATGTATTAGGTTTTGCAAAATACATTTTAAATTGAAGATTCAGTTTGCAGAGAACATTTTATAATTCTCTTGGAGACTTATAATGTGAGAGAAAACGAAAATAATGTTAGCAGGTTATATAAATAGTAAGACCCCATGGAGACAAACTATGAGGTTCTCTGCAGCTGAACCTGATTTTTACAGTCTTAAAAATATGACAAACAAAACTATTTCATTGTAAACTGTTTGCAGTAGAGTAACCTTATTCCTGATGTTCCTAATTCACTTTTTGTATTATTATATTATTCAGCACTATGAGTTTATAAGCACCTTTCTTTCACTCTTTTCACTTTCAGATGCCAGTGCGGGGTTTTGCCATCACAGTAATGCCAACAAACATTAGCATGCAAACAAGCTCACTTCCTGATTCTCAGATAATAAGAAGACCTTTTATAATTAGATGCAGCCAGGAAGCAGAGGTTTCATTTGTATTCTAAGAGCTGCTTTATATCTGAGCTGGGGAAAAAAACAATTTAGCTAAACATACATACATACATAAATTCATACAAACATACATGAAAAAAAATCATGTACAGCCACTTTAAAATTGCCGTTCCAATCTGAATTTGATTAACCCTTCTTTCCCATTTCCTCTGCAATCTTCTGAAACTACATTTCAAATAATTCGGTGGAATGAACCGTGTAACCTCCTCTGAACACTGCGGTCCTTGTACGGCTCATTACAGTCGGGTTTGCAGACGCTGTGGGGCAGGTGTAGTGATATGGACAGCTGTGTTTACCGTGCTCAGGCCCAGCGCCGGGTCGTACTTTGGTCCCAGGACAAAGACCCTCTGTCCCGGCCGCACCACGCCGCTGTAGACCCGAGCGAACGCCACAAACTTCTCCCGTTCCTCCTCCGCGCTCTGCTCCCTCACCGCCAGGGCCTCCATCTTGGCCGAGACATCTGTGAGACAACAAACGAACTCAACAAAGTGTGTAGGAGGGCAACTCTGAATAACATATATAATAGGCTGAGGGTTTATTTATTTATTTATTTATTTATTTAAAATGGACAATGCATATTCATGAACATATACTTGTAAATACGCCAGAATTAGCCCTAAGGCTACTTTTCATCTGTCGTCCCTGGCAGGTCAGAGAGACAGAGACATAAAACATAAGAACATAAAACGCGTCACAATAGACAAACACACAAGCATGACATACAACACTGACATTTACATAGGAGCATAACATTAGTGATCACAGATCTGGTTTCTCTTAAGCCATCGCTTCAGATTAGTTTTAAATGAACTGAATGTGGTGGAGTCTCTTATAGCAGCTGGGATGTTGTTCCAGATTTCTGTGCCCTTGACTGATAACACCTGTTGACTGAAAGTTGTGCGTCTATAGGGTTTTGCACAGTCGCCTCTGATAGAGGCTCTTGTTACCCGACCACTAGTGCTGGACCTGGGCTTAATGAACTCACCCAGAGCTGGTGGAGCAAGTCCATTTAAGATTTTGTAGACTGAGCAGGCGAGTTTAAATTTTTGAAAATTTCCCAAACTTTAGATATTATACTTCTGTAGTATGAGACAATGATGAAACGATAAAGATTTCCTATCAAATATCTTTAACGCTTTTTTAAAAAGTGATTCTATTATTTTTAAGGTTGTCATGCTTGTTAGTGACCAGTTAGTAATGCTGTATTCAATATGAGAGAGAATCATGCTGTGGAGAAATATTTTAGCTGCATTTTCTGGTAATGATGCTCTAATTTGCCTAAAATTGTGAATATTAAAATTAACAATTTTTGATATGGTTTTTACATGTTTTTTAAAAGTTAAAGTGAAGTCCAAGGTAACACCAAGATACTTAAATTCATCTACAAACTGGAGTCCCTCACCCCTCAGCAATACATTTAAACAAGACTTTGATGGATGTTTTGAAAAAAGCATGCAAACAGTTTTTTTAGTATTCAGTAAGAGACTGGACTTGGTCAGTCACTTATCTAAACAGGTGATTGCTGATGTTAACTTCTCTGAGGCTTCTATGACAGATTTTGCTTTTGTAAAAATTACGGCATCATCAGCATACAACACAATGTTAAGGTCCGTACAAACATTCGGCAGATCATTAATGTATAATGAACATAAAATAGGTCCAAGTATGGAGCCTTGTGGTACTCCAACCTTGCAAAGTGTTTAAAAGGTGCTCTTCGGTGTATGAATCAGTATAAAATTGTCAAAGTAATAGAACTTTTTCACAAAGGTTGGAAGTGCCCTGATGTAGGGTAAACGTCACTTACGTTAATGCTTTTGTCTGGCAAAATATCTGAGGAAATGTCTTGTGTATTTTCAACCGGTTTCATAAATTTCATTATCTTCATCCAACAAAGTCCACAAAGGATAAACTTGAAGAATTTATCCACAACTATCAAGGTAAGAAAGATGAAAACTTAAAGGTGAACAACGACGACACATTAGTAAACTTCTGAGCAAAACTAATGTTATGGTCATGAAAAAACAAAAGTAACTTGTTAACTAAGACTGATTCTACATTTTAAACATCAAACATCTGAAGCATTCGAACTCCACAAATCTCTATGCCTATGCTAATATCTACATCATGAAATCGATTTTTTATTTTAAATGTAGAATCAGTCTGAGTTAACAAGTTACTTATTAATTAATTACTTGTTACTTATGTATTATTCATGACTATAACGTTGGTTTTGCTCAGGAGTAGTTCACTAACATTACTCGTTGTTCGCCTTTACGTTTTCGTCTTTCTTACCTTGATAGTTGTAGATAAATTCTTCATGTCGACCTTGTTGGATGAAGATTTGGTGATGGGGCAGATTTATGAAGCTTGTGGAAAATACACAAGACGTTTCCACAGATATTTTGCCATAGAAAACCATTGACATACGTGACATCTACCCTAGATCACAGCACTTCCGGCCATTGTGATAAAGGTCTGTATCACTGACAATTTCACATCATTATTAGTATACTACAATTACATGTTAAAATAAGTTGTTTTAGTTGATAAGGGATAGTCTGTTGAGCAGATTCAGGTTGTAGATAATGAAAACAGTTAAGGTTTTCTGAAGAAGGGGCCATTACCTCCACACAAATGTTATTGTCTTTCCTGGAATGTTCCACAGCGTAGCCTAAGGGCATCTCTGTTACATTTATTGAATTAAATGTGTTTCATTGCTCAAATGTCGTGAAAATATGCATTTTAGTGTACAGTCATCCCTCACTATAATGCGGCCTCGCTGTTTCGCAGATTTTTTTTTTTTTTGGTGCAATTTTGTATGTTTTTTTTGTTTGTTTTTAATGAACGTGCACTGTGTTCCTCCCCCTGCATCCTGATTGGGTAAGGGACTGTAGACCACTATCAATAAATCTACGTGCCGTGGCTCCTATACAGTAAAGAATGCGTTCAGCCGGCCAAATTTATATAAATGTTTGATCGCTTGCAGTGTGACTCTGACGTGCAGTATGTTTCCAAGTTTTCTCCCCGACAAAACCCACAATGTCGATGAAACGTTCTGCACTGACAAAGTCTCCTGTGGTCGCACCCAAAAGGCAGAGGAAGATGTAAACCATCGCACAAAATGTTGGACTTCTGGACACGCTGAAGGAAGGTAGAAGTTATGTGGCTGTAGGACGTCATCACGGAATAAATGAATCTTCAGTTTGTTACATAAAAAAGAAGGAAAATAACAAAAGGACGACAGCAGCAAAAAGTTTTAAGAAGGATGCAAAAAGGGTTGGAACTGTCCTGTCTGAGAAAAGTGTTTAAAGTGTGTGGTGAGGGGATTTACAGCCTTAAAACAGATATAATAATAAAGTGGACTACTTTGCAGATTTCACCTACTGCAGGTTATTTTTAGAACGTAACCCCTGCAATAAACAAAGGACCAATGTAAACATGCTCTGCTCTCCATAGATATGACCTGTAACACATGCTTGTCTCCAATGAGTTTAAAGGTGCATTAGACAACTTCGAAGGTAGAGGGTCTGCTGCTTGCTTGCTTGCTTTCTTTGCCTCAAATGCTCCAAAGAGGGCACTCAAATCTCATTTACATTTGTTCAATTACAGGTCAAAAATACCTTATAATCATTCATTCTTACCACGTCCAGGTTTGCTTCTTTTACCAAGTTTATTTCCATACGTGGAATTATCAAGGCAAATCAGTAATATAATTGAAAAGCATGTGGCAGACCCTCTACCAGAAATATCAATCTAAACGTGCATACACACTTCTCTCTTCGTCCCCATCTATTCATTCATTCATTAGTATTCTGTAATAGTGTGCATATAGTGTCTTATTTGGTATTCAGGTTTATTTATGAAGCGCACAGAACCATCACAGGCAGAGGGATATTAGCAGTGGCCTTTGGGGAAAGCCAGTGTGACTCCTAAATCAAATATGACATTTGGTCCAAACACATGCAGTCTGAGAGTCTGAGTGTTTGAAGGGAGATGAGACCGGGGAGTAGTGATAACAGCCTCTGACCACACTGCAGATTGCTTTTTTATGGCCAATGTTCAGGTTTGACAGGTGAACTTCTCTTTCTCGTAAACCAAAGATGTTCATTTTGTCTTCTCGTGTACTTTAACTTCTTGGGTTTTCTTTAAAGACAATACAGTAAAGTATATTTACCTTGGTCTTCATCTTCAGAAGCAGCCGAAACATGTCAACAAGGTAAATGCACTTTACTGTATTGGCTTTAAAAAAGAACTCAGTAAGTTAATTCGCACTCTGGTTTCATGAAAAAGATGACAATCAATTTAAAACATGGGAATAGGACACAGTGAAATCAATGCGTTGTAATTTATTTTAAATTGGAAGGCACATCTCTGTAAACTCTGTGGCAAGAGTAGGAGCATACCAAAAACTGAGTGGCCAAAAAAACTATAAAATCAGATGCATTATTATGATTTATGCAACTTTAAGGGTCCTATTTTATGCAAAACTGACTCTTGTGAGATTTAAGACATGATAGAATGCTGTTATCTAATCAAAAACATACTTGGAGTTGTGTTTTGTGTTATTCACATGTTTGAGTAATCCTCTACTATTAGTTTGGCAGGCTGGCGCCACCTAGTGCCTCCACTCAATTTCATTTCTCTCCAGCAACTAGGTCAGGAATCAAAATACACAAGACGATTTTTCAAGAACCAAGGAAGTTGTAGATGGTGCACCGGCCAATCAGAGAAGAGCTGTGAAGCCATGACGTCAAACTCAAGCGCCTGTCTGGGTCCCTTTTGTGGCACAGCACAAAAGTAAACAAAGCGGTCGAGATGGATGTAGACGTACATTCTATGTTGGCAACGATTCCCAAGATCGAGGATTTAAAGCCGGAACAAAGAGAATGTTTGGTGAATTTTATCAAGGGGAAAGACGTTATTGCCCTTCTTCCTGCTAGATTTGGCGCATTATGTCACGACCAAATAGCAGTGATTGGTTAAATAAAAAATAATACCCGCCTACCGTCGAGCGAACGAAACCTAATGCTGCGAGGTCAGACAGTTTCTAAGAAGTGAACCTGCTACTATTACTCTACCTACATTTCCAAAGTTCAAAATGCTCTGTTCCATCTTATGATGCCATGCAGTGGTAGTTTTCAAGTTAACAGCTGCCTTTTACCTTTTGTTCAATAGAGAATGGCAATTGCAGGACTGAAATTAATGATATTATTCTAGTGAAGGTGTATGGAGTTTAAAAACACTGTTGAGCACTTCCTGTATTACTTCAAGACATCACGAGGTGGAACACTGTTTTAGATTTGAGAGAAGAACTACACAGGATTTGTATATTAAACATGTGATTGAAATAAAACTCAACTCCAGGTAACAACATTATAACAGAGATCAGAGAATAGTGTATTATGAGCCCTTTAAATTAGTTGTGGTAATATCTTCTGGACAAAATTGTATGTCCTACTGTGCACATTTGCTTATTGCTAATCTTTGCCGTTTCGTTTACTACTTTTCCTAATGTAGTAAATGGTATGTCAAGAGCATTGGCTAATCAGTGTGATTACTCATGCCACGGTTTGATTGTGAGAACTACGAAATGTTAATTTAGACTGAATCAAAAGTGAGTCATTTCAGCTCATTCTTAAATTCAGAAGTAAAACCAAATGTCAGGTGCTTTTTCTTCTAACAAGCATCGTAACGATTAATTTTCATATCTCCAGTAGTAAATTAATTGCATTTGGTTTAGAATATCCTAAATTTGAAAAGATAACATCACTTTTATTTGTCCAACGATGGGGAAATTCTAGTGCTGCAACCACAGACTGTATAAATGGACATAGCAGAAGTGCAAACAGCATGTGCCAAACAGGAAGTGAGCAGGGGGGCGCTTCCGGCTCAATTGCTTCTGGCTCTAATTGACTTGACACTGAAAAATTGTCACCCCTCTCTCTGTAACTGCTGCAGTGAGCCTTGTCATTTTGGTCTTAAAATGTTCGTATTAACCCGCTCTACATGATCCAGGTGTTTTTATTACTCTATTTTGTATGTAAAAAACTTTCTTTTCCTAATATGGAATTGACTCCAAATTCAACCCATAACTGCAGCCTTGATGAACTTAATTTAACTGGATTTCGTTATACAGTCTACGGTTGCAACACGCGGTTCAAGAACAGCAAGAGAACAGCAACGGGCATTCAAAAATCAAGATAACTAATAACTATTACAACAGAAACTTACCATATTTTTCAGACTTTAAGGTGCACCGGATTATAAGGCACAATATCAATGATGTTGAATTCTCTCATCTATTTTCATACATAAGGAGCACTGGATTATAAGGACGCATTAAGCAAAACAAACGGACAATACTTGAGACTGATCCCTTAGCCCAGGCGTTCACGATCCATTGGCAGATCGTGGCGTAATTCGTCCGACATTGCCTCCCTGTCTTGGTGAATGTGGATTATGAATGTGAATGAGTGTGGGTGGATAATTTTAGTTTGTTTTTGTTTTTTTCCTGTGAGGATTACTCAAATATACATTGAGTAATAATGTGTTTTAACCCTCTCCAGGCAGGTGTTGCAGATTTGCAACAGCTAAATTCCAATTACCTACTACTTACTCTAAATCCATATTTTATGAGCTTTTTTTTTACTCAGGAGCCTTTTCTCCCATCCATGCTGATAAACGTGGAGGATGCAGACTGTGCAAGAACGGCTACACACAAACGGCCTGCCAGAAGTGCAACTTTTTTTGTTTACAAAGGATAAAAAAGTCAGGATTGTATATTACTACCCATAGTATAATTTTCCCCAAATATCAGATTTTTCCTGATACTAAAAATTAATTTGAGCCTGAGAGGGTTAATGCAGCTTTGAGCACATTTGTTTATGTTTTACAGAAACAAAACTTAAAACCACATGGATAATTTGCATAAACTATAAGCTCTGAAAAAAACTGCTTGCTCTTTGTGCGCCGATGCGGTTCAGCTTCTGTCGGACTAAATACACGACTCAGTGGAATATGAGTGTTCTCTCTATGACAGACGATGTGCTGCTGATGGTGAGCGTGTTCTGTGCTTCTTTTGCATTGGAGATGGTTCATGTGAACCTTTTAGGCTCCTGACTACGGTAGCTGTAATGCTCCGACAATCCATTAAGCAGTGTGGTTTTGTATCTTACCAAAGTCGTACTAAAATATTTAGACAGATTTTTGAGCGCCGCATGCCACATAAAATCGGTTCAAGGTCAGTAAGCACAACCAGAATTAATACATAAGGCGCACCGGATTATAAGGTGCACTGTTGATTTTTGAGGAAAATTAATGGATTTTAAGTGCACCTCGTAGACCAAAAAATAAAGTACATTTTAATTTAAGACCACACTGTGCAAGTAATCCAATATAGAATATAAGAGCTTTATTCAACTTGACAATCCAGTCTCAAACTTACCACACTGATGTTATAATGAAGATAAAATTGTTGAAAATCAGTGTGCGTAACTGTATTAGAAGTTTCCTGATCTGGTAAAACTCACTTTGACCTGACAAGAGTGGATGCGCTGGGAGACAGATGGGACGGTTGGATGTCGGGTGCAGCGTCTGGCTCACCTGTGCTGGCTCCAGATGTGTGGTCCTCCTCTGAACTGGCCTCTGTTTTGACCTGGTCCTTCTGGTTCTCGGCGGCCATCTTCTCCGCGTGCCTCTGCCTGGCAAGCTCCCTGCGCTGGGCGATCTCCTCCTGGGTCAGCGGTCTGGACACAAGCACGGGTCAAATGCGACAGATGTTTCTGGAGGTTACCGACACGTAACATCAGATCAGAGCAGAGCGGAGCAGAGCAGAGAGGGGACATGAGGAGCTGGAGCAAGAGAGTCGGTTTTAAAATGTTTGTACAGTTGTTTAAACACGTAAATGTACTGAAATAAAAATGTCAATATTTGGGCTCAGCTTTATGGTTTAAGAAAATAAAAAAGTATGTGCTATGTGTTGTGTAATTTTTGAAAAGTAAACTGTCAATTTACATAACCTGAAACCAAAAGAGATTTATTTCTTCAATGAAAAAAGTCCACCATTTTGAATAATTAGAAAAACTGCAGTAATCAACATCAGCAATTGAGGGATATAACTATTGAATCATGTCCCAGTTGTTCAGGAAGGTAAGGCAAGGTAAAGAGATGTATTTACAAACATGCTGTGCAAAAAAATATGCAGATTTGATACGTAAAAGTGCCGTGCCAGACCTGCAGAGACATTGTCCACTGGCTAAATATCTGTTCTGCATTTTTAGGGGTAGGGGAAACCTATGCAGACACAGGAAGAACATGCAAACTCCACACAAAAAGGTCTTGCTCTGAGTAAAAAAGCGCTAAACATTCAGCTTATCTATTGGAAAAGTCAGATCAAGTGTGGACCTAAGTACCAGAATGTCACTTATGATTTCGTTATTTCGAGCTATGTCACAGCAGAACAAGCAGAAAGTGGTACAGAGACGAATGTGATCTGTGCTATTTGAGTCTAAAGTTGACTCAGAAAAATGAAGACTGATGTTCGAAATGGAGTGGGAAGGAGGAAGACTTTTTTAATCTACTCCAGTGTCAGAAAAAAACAACAAAGCTGCTTTTGTTCACAGTCAATATCTCACAAACATTACTACAGTTTACAGTTATTTTCAAAACAACAATGGTAATCTGAAAGTACCATGAGGCTAAGAGACAGAAGAAGAAGAAGAAGAAGAATTTCAATTTATCAACTGGACAAAAGTTTATTTTAGTCAAATGGTGAACTGAAGAAGTTCTTGGATGAGCTGCGAAACATATTTGACCAAAATAAACTTTTGTCCAGTTGACAAATTGAATTTCTTCTTTTGCCATGGATTCTACCTGGACGACAGAGGGATTGTAAACGCATAAGGGTAAGATAACATCATTGCCTACTGTACATACCGTACATGAGCGCAGTTAAACTTGAATAAACACGAGTATTTAAACTTCGTACTTTCTATACTGCGACCAGACATTCTGTTTATAAAGTGATTTAAAGCACTAAATACTTTGACATTGCTTGTGTTCCAGTCCCAGAGTGTTCCGCAACTTAATCCCACACACAGACACAGTAAAGCTTCTTCTAGCGGTTCATGATCTCATGAATCTTAAGAGGTGCTCTATGTAACGTCTCTTGTCCTCCTCTTGCTTGTTCCCAAGGAGACATTGTTGCTCTACTTTGAATGCTTCACAGAATGGCAGTATACATATCTACCTTGGATCCATTCAAGTATAGGTGCTTGTATTGCCTCTCCACAGATCTGACCTGTAACTTCACATGACGGTCTCAATGGAGATAGAAAAGTTTAATGTCCCACGGTGGATAACTCGCTATAGGCCAGTGGCCTTCAATAGGTGAGGCCCGCCTCCCCTGGGGGCGCCAAAGAGCCACTGGGGAGGTACAACACACATGAAGAAAAAAAAAAAAAAGCAGTCTACAACTGTACAAATCAGGTGCCACAGGGAGGCGTCAGTTGTAAAAAAAAAAAAAAACTGTGTTGTTGTGTCCTTAGGCAAGGCACTTCACCCTCATTGGCTAGTATGAAAGTGGTGTGTGTGTGCGTGAGTGATGGTGGTGGTCAGAGGGGCTGATGGCACAGATTGGCAGTCTTGCTTCCGTCAGTCTGCCCCAGGGCAGCTGTGGCTACAGTAGTAGCTTACCATCACCAGGTATGGAGTGAATAAATACTGCTCTGTAAAAGCGTCTTTGAGTGTCCAAAAAAGCGCTATATAAAACTGATGCATTATTATTTATTATTATTATCTGCAGTAGTATTGATGTTGGTAATTGTGCGTGGATTAGCTGTAAAATTAAGTCGTCATTCTGACAAACTACTTATCGTTTGGAGCGTCACCTTTTTGCCTTGTATACGCCACGTGGACCGCACCTCTAAACCAGAACTAAAACCAGCACTAAACCATAACTAAAATCAGGACTAAAATCAGGTCTAAACCAGGATAAAACCAGGACTAAAATAAGACTAAACCAGGACTAAACCAGGACTAAAACCAGGTCCAAATCAGGTCTAAACCAGGACTAAAGTGCTGCCACTTCAACCAAGGAAAAATAAAAAATGCCCAGACACGTGCCAATTTCAGCCGTCAGGTGTCGTCAGCACTGATTACAAATGTTAAGCATATTCTGTTGATTTGGACAGGCCTACTGATGTTCAGTGATGTTAAACGTCGCCTCAATTAGGTCTGCATGAAGTTAGAAATTATTTGCTATTACAGAAACCGTTTATGAATGCACTTTAAAAAAAATATGAAAATACAATATAAAAAAATATATCATTTATTGAAACTCATCATAGCCAGAAACACAAAAGACACATTTACTTCAAAGGCCTGTGTGGCGTTGGGCAGGCGGAAGGGAGTTTGGGGAAGGGGTCACGGTTGTCTTTACCTACTATAAGGGGAGGCTCACATTCACCCAATTTGAAAACCCCTGCTATAGGCAAAGCTATAAAATCTTCATGAAGCCAAGCAGGTGCAGACAACAGTTACATAGCGCACCTTTGATAATGTGTAATAAACAGGCAAATCATTAAGAGGGACATTAATCAGGGTCCCAAAAAGATGCAGGAATCAAGATTTCAATCAAGATCTCACAGTGAAAGCAAGAGTCAGAGTAGTATAAAAAAAACACCAGGACAATGGACACAACTCTCTTATGTCAGCTGAGCACCTCCGCCTAAACTAAACTCATTTTCAGACCACTTGCACAGTCAGGTCGGGAGGGCAGTCGGGTTATGAGCGCTGAAAATCATTATCTGCACATTACTTTAGCAGTAACCTGACCCAAGTGTTTTGAGTGGGCTCTGTGGCAACTTAAAAAAAAAACAAAAAAACACCGTATCTATAGCAACGCAGCTGTACACAATGAATGAAGCAACGGCGTAGACGAGCTCACCTCCGTCGCCACTTAAAACAAACCCATAATTCCCCCCTAGACAACAGCTACACCAGCCTGCGCAGCCACTCAGGCTAATTGCAGTATTATTTTGTAAAATTCGGTGAAAGAAATAGGTAATGTGGTCGGAGGAGGAATACCGTGGAGACCGCACAAAAGCGAAGATGCCATTAGCCGTGGGTTTGAGTTGAGCAACAAATGACTGAAGCCTCAAACTGCAGGAGTTGGCCACAGAGGAAAACTATGTCACCACCGCACAAACAAAGGCACAAAAACATGGTGGGCAGATGTTTAATTAAAAAGGGGGTTCCCGTTACTTCTGAATGCATTTTCCAAAACATGTGCAAGACAAGAGGATGAGATATTGGCTTTGGGAAATGTGGAAAAAGAACGGAATCAGTTCAGGATGTAGTAGTGTTGTCACGAAGACTGGCAATTTCAAACTTTTCGATTTCGATATTAAAGGTGCATTGTGTAAATGTTCCATAGTATGACATTAAACATTTAGATTTACCTTACATTTAGTCATTTACAGGTGGATTTATAGCTCAAAATTACATTCTGACTGTGAGCGGGGTTGCCTCTGCACAGATCTGACCTGTAACTTTGTCCACTGTAGTAGAAGATAGAAATGTTTAATGCCGTACTGTGAAACATTCCAGACAAAGCAATAACATCTCCATGGAGAAAAGCATTTGACGGACCCTACACAAGAAAATTTACACAATGCACTTTTAAGGAATAGAGTTGATACTGATAAAAAACACTCTTTTCTTCCTGAAGATGCAATTGCTTTACCTGGAATGTTCCACAGTATAGCATTAAGCTCGTGTATCATGCATTGAATCAATCAGAAGTGCTTTGAAAAACAAACTATAACTATGAGCAGGGTCACCTCTCCACAGATCTGACCTGAAATTTGACCAATTTGTCTCCACAGAAATTGATAAGTTTAATGTCATACTACTAAGCAAAGAAATACAATCTCCATGGAGACAAGCAGGTGAGGGACTCTCCACCAGAAAAGTTACACCATGCACCCTTAAGGAATAGAGTTGATAGTGATTCCTATACAGACACCACAATGATAATAATAATTTTAAAAAAATCTCTTTCTTTCCTTCTTGAAGTTGTAATTGGTTTACGTGAAATGTTCCACAGTATAGTATTATGCTTGTGTATCATGCATTTATTCAATCAGAGTTGTTTTTCTTGCTCAAAAATGCGTTGAGAAACATTTACTATAACAACTATGAGCAGGGTCACCTCTCCACAGATGTGACCTGATTTTTTTTTCCAATTTGTCTCCACAGAAATTGATAAGTTTAATGTCATACTACCAAGCAAAGAAATACAATCTCTATGAAGACAAGCAGGTGATGGACCCTACGCCAGTAAAGTTACACTATGCATTTTTAAGGAATAGAGTTGATACTGATTCCAATACAGACACCACAATGATTAAAAAAAAAACCCCAAAAAAAACACTCTCTTTCTATCTTTCTTTCCTTCTTGGTTTACCTGGAATGTTCCAGAGTATAGTATTACGCTGGTGTATCATGCATTTATTCAATCAGAGGCATTTTTATTGATCAAAAATTATTTGAAAAACAAACTAAAACATCTATGAGCAGAGTCACCTCTCGACAGATCTGACCTGAAATTTGACCAATTTGTCTCCATAGAAATAGATGAAGATTAATGCCATACTACCAGGCAAAGAAATACAATCTACAAGCAGGTGACGGATTCTACACAAGAAAAGTTACACAGTTCACCTTTAAATAATAGTACTTTCTTTTATACCGTATTACCATGTGGTCTTATATATGTGTAATCCTTCAGTCGACCAGGTAGGTTCAGGAAAGGTTCATTTCTGTCCTGTGAATGTGATTTTTTTAGTATCAATTATAGGGCTGGGTATCATTAAGAAGTTGCCGATATGATACATACCTCGTTACGTAGGCTACGATACGAGACATATCGCCATACAGTGCACTTTCGATTCGATATGATATATTTCATATTGATTTGATAGGGTTTAATGAAAAATAAATGCTAAATCTTGGCTGTGATACTAAAAGTCTTTGTTAAACCGCTTCTTGTGCAAAGTTCATATGAAACACAAACATTTTAATCATCAAAACCATGAAAATGTCAAATGTGTCACATAAAAGAGTTTCCTTCCTCTAAACAAACAACAAAACTGTAGCGCTGTAACAAAATAATTTTAGTAAAATATACCAAAAAATACTCACAGTATCGATATATTGCAGAATCATCACATTAAACGATACAATATAAATATATATATCGATATTTTGATATTTTTGCACATCCTTAATCAATACTTCTAAATTCTAAAATTTGTTTTAGTATCAATTAGTATCTGATTTTCGATACTTTTAACAACCCTACTATGTGGATTTATTTATTTATTTAAACTTTATTTAACCAGAAAAGTCCCACATTTCATACACTTAGCCAAAACCAGTTACAAACCATAGATTTTATTCACAAACCACATTTCTTGGATTTGGACAAAAGCAATTACATTAGAATGGTTTTAGCTGGAGCTCTGTAGTTTTGGTAATTTCATCTTGGTGAATTTATGGTCCAGGCTGTAATTATTTGTCTAAGTCTTGGTGCATAGATTTGTTTCTATAATTTGCTGAATTTTCATACTTTTAATTTCTTCAATTCATTGCCTGTTGGGGATTCAGACGCATCCAAAGTATGTATTAGCATAACTGGCCAAGTTATATGAATGTATGATTAAAAACTGTAATTTCAATACACCTCATTAAACCTTATTTGCTTGTTGAACACATAAAAAGCATCAAAACAAGTTTTGAGTTAGGTAAAGTAACTCAAAAGTACAAAAGTCTCAGAGGGTCAAAAGGCATTGCTGCAAATTACAAATTCAGCAGGTCAGACTGAATATAAATTCATCCTGTCGGGTCCATTTTAAAGATGTGGTATTGTAATTTTCCTTTTTAACTAATCCCTAGCTCTCACAAAGCTCTTGGTCCATCACAATGATTGATTTGATTGATTAATTTAATTCTGTCACAGGTATATTCTGACATTATTCCCCAGACAGTCATATTTAACATTTTATTATGCCTTTACCCTTTATTCTTCTGTCAGAGCGTCACCTTGACACCAGTTCATCTTCATAAATACAGCAAGAGGAAACAAAAAAAATCTGTAAAAGTACAACAATTTACTACAGCACAAACCAACTCTCTTAATTCCTGTGTCTGCCCAGAGTTAAACACTTCCAGTTCTTCAACAATTTCAGGTCGTCTGTACAGTTGTTCCAGAGGTCCACCCCTTTAACAAGATACACAAAATTTCATAACGTTTGTTCTGATTTTCTTTTTGTTGCTAAACATGGCCGTACTTCTGAGTTCATATTGGCTGGTCATAGTTTGGATTTTAAACATATTCTGTAATGCTTTGACAAGAGATTGTTGTTTACTTTGAACATGATTTTCCAAGTGTAAAGGTCGACTAAAAAGTGCAATTCCAAAGTTTGAAGGTTTATAAATAATGCATTGGTTGGTTTATTATTAGTTGATAATGTGATTACTTATTGCATTTTTTTGCAAGGTAAAGATTTGATTTGTATTAGTCTTATATGTATTGTGTGAAGCTAACTGAAGGCACTACTCTGTTAAAAGCTCTGTAACTCAAATTACATTTTAATCTGAGCTCTATTTGAGCACAGTTTGCCCAGAAGGAGCTGACTTGGTTGGAACTAGAACAGGCGAGATGATTTGTGCACTTAAACAAGTCTCTCACAAATAAAATTACAGTGATAAGCTACATCACCTTTGACCACTCACTTTTTTGTGGAAAATCAAACACCTAAACAAGAACATAAATGCTCATATTGATCACAGACTTCTGAAAATATAGTTTTTTTGTTGTTGTTTTTTTCCAGGTCTTAAAACTTTTTTGTCTGTGTTTATTATAGTGGCTGCCAGAGGTGGGGACTTGCAAGTCTTGATTTGGACTCAAGTCAAACTTGAGTCCCTATTTTTAGGACTTGAGACTTGACTTGATAAAATGGACTAAGACTTGGGACTCAACTCGGACTTGAGCCCTGTGACTTGAGAAGACTCAATGCTTATGCTAAAAAAATATGTTTTTTAGAAAATAATTTTCTCTTTACAGTTGATAAATGTGGTGCTTAATTTTAAAAGGAACAAACTGGAACATGTCCTCCCACTTCTGTTTGTTACTATGGCAACAGTAATTGAAGTACTGAGAGATGGTATCATCAAATGTACTACAGTAATATAAAGTACAATACAGTAAAACAGAGGGAACTACAAAGAACACGATCCTTCCATTTCAGCGCAGACTACACGACAAAATAACAGATATTAAGCACCTTTAAATCTTAATTCTTTCTGTTCTGACCGTAATGATTCACACTTGTCAAGATGTTTAAAAAGGAAAATTTGCATTTTTACCACTCTTATATAAATACTCATATAAATATACCATGACTTTTTAAGTACAATTTAGTTTAAAATTAAACTGAAAAATCTAAGCTATATTTGGTACTTTCGACTTGAAGCTCAAACAGACGACCTGGACTTGACTTGGACTCATGGGCCAGTGACTCGAGACTTGACTCAGGCTTGAGGTCAAAGATTTGAGACTTACTTGAAACTTGCAAAACAATGACTCAGTCCCAACTCTGGTAGCTGCTGAACATTCTGCCAGGAGAGATACAGTACATGTAAAACACCCCCAGCATGAAATCACTGCAAAGTATCACTTACATGGCTCATGACTCATATTTAATATTTAACAATAAGTATTTTATTGCTTTGCTTAATGGTCCACGGCATTCAACTTTTCTATCTCTATGAGGAAAAGAATCCCACCAGATCTGTGAAGAGGCAAGCCCACCCTTTCTCAATGTTTTCTGAGCAATAAAAACACATGTAATTGAATAAATATCTGATACGTTTAACGCCACAGTGTGGAACATTCCTGGCAACCCTAACCCAGGCACAGTAATAACATGCAATAGTGTAACCTCATCCAGAAAAGATGCACAGTGCACCTTATAAAAATAAAATAAAATGTGCAAATAGGGCAGTGAAAATATACAGAGCTAAAAGAATATCCGACCCAGTTTCAATATTCCATTCCTTTTCCATGGCTTCGGCAACTGGAAATTTGGCGTTTTAATATTATAATGTCTTCCAGGATGTGTGGCTCAATAGCTAATAGTTGAAATCCTGCTGAAACATGAAAACTGCATTCATTTTAGCCCCGTGGATCTCACTTTGGCAGTCACTGAGGTCAGATGACTGGTAATAATGCGATTGCCAGGTCTGGTTTGTGCTATGTCCCAGTGCGGTTATGAAGTAATAGCTTCCAAATTCTGGTGCAGGACGACGGCAACCACAAATAGAACACAAAAACGCGGCATAGAAAGTGCCCTGGAAAATTCAACAATGTCTTATATTAAAGGTCCTATATTACACAGAACGGTCTCTTGTGAGCTTTAAAGGTGCATTGTGTAACTCAGTGGTGGAGGGTTTGCCAGATGCTTTTCTCTGTGGAGATGTTATTGCTTCATCTGGAATGTTTCACAGTATGGCATTAAACCCTTCTATCTTCACGGAGACCAAACCACACCAAGTTACAGGTCAGATCTGTGCAGAGGCAACCCCGCTCACAGTCAGACTGCACGTTTTTCTAAGTATTTTTGGGCTATAAAACCACCTGCAGTTGAATAAATGTAAGTTAGAGCTGTTTAATGTCATATTGTGGAACATTCCAGGAAGAGCAATGACATATCAATAGAAAAAAAGAAGGTGACGGACTCTCCACCAGAAAAGTTGCACAATGCACCTTGTTATAATGCAGGTGTGTTATAATGTTGTTATCTCATGAAAAACCTACCTGGAGTTGTGTTTTGTTTTATTCACTAGGGGTGTAATGGTACAAAAATCACAGTTTGGTAAATATGTTTTTTGGTTTTGAGGTCATGATTCAGTAAATTTTCGATACAGAATGGGAATAAAATGCAAAACCAATTGCTAGTTGTTTATTTGTGTGTTTCTTAAACCAACAATTTGTTTTAACATTATACAAACAGGAAAATAACGGAGATTCTGAGCCGGCAAAACGCGAAAGTGAGGATCGCGGTGCAACAATCATAGTTTTGAGAGGATTCACGTAGTTCGGAGGGACGTAGTCAAGATGGGGGGCTATTGTTGTCAGGGCGGACACCATAACATGTAGGGGCAGACTGTAAACAGACACAAACTGCGCGAATTCACTTGTGCACTGCAATGCATCGTACCGAAACAGTTTGGCACAATGCATGTACCGTTACACCCCTATCACTGATACATGTTTAAACAATCCTTCATTTTTTAACCCGTCTACATCTCCAAAGCTCAAAATGCTACCTTTTACATTTTGCTCTGTAAAGATGGGCACTTACAACACTGAAATGATCCAAATGATTTTAGTGAAGGTGCACACAGTTTAAAAACACAGTGGAGCACTTCTTGTATTACCACATGACATCACAAGGTGGAGCAAAGTGTTTTCAGTTTGAGAGAAAAACTTGGCCTAAATATGCAGGATGTGTTTGTGTGTTAAACATGTGTGAATGACACAAAACACAACTCCAGGTCTGTTTGTGATGAGGAAACAACAGATCAGAAAATAGAGTAAATGGGCCTCTTTAAAGCAACACTTCAGTGATCTTCGTGACTGCAGATTTTTTTTCCGTTTCCTGGATTCTTGGCTCCAGTGAGTGAAAAAGCCACCACGCACCAATGACAGGGTAAATACGGTTTTTGACATTTATGTGAATCCCACAAGCAGAGGAAAGTATGTTAAAGCTGAGTGTAGACATCTGTGTAGTGTCCGTTATAATAGTGTTCGGTGTAGAAGACGTCATTGTGTAAACTTTTAGTGTCAGTCCTAAACCTTAGGAAAGCAGGAGGACTGGTTTAGGGATTACTGGGTGAAAATTTGGTGACGCAAGATCTCACTAAATAAAATTGCCACAAAATACTGCACAGATGTGGAAAATGGGTTAATGGTGCACTATGTAACTTGTTGTGGTATTCACTATCGCATTATTTATGGTTACAGGTGTTTTTATGCTCAAAAACACATGAAAAATGATGTATTCTGACTGTGAGCAGGGTCGCCACAGATATGACCTGTAACCTGGCCTGGTCGCACAAGCTATTTGTCTCCATGGAGATAGATATCAAATCTGTGGAACAATCCGGGCAAAGTAATATGGTAAAATGGTAAATGGTCACATTTTTCTATAGGGCTTTTCCACCTTCAAGGCACTCAAAGCGCTTTACAACAAGGAACCACTCACCCATTCACACACCAGTGTACGCAGACACTGTGGGCAAGGTGGGTTAAGTGTCTTGCCCAAGGATACAACAACCGCATTCATCTGTGGGAGCTGGAATCATACCAGCCAACCTGTGGGTTAGTGGATCTGACCGCTCAACCTGTGATGTTTTTATGTCAAGAGCTGGAAAAGTTGCACAGTGCACCATTAAGTAGTGCATCCTATTGATGAACTGTACCATATTTTTCAGACTAAAAGTTCCTCTGGAGTATAAGTTGCACCAGCCAAAAAATGCATAATGAAGAAGAAAAAACATAAGTCATAGCAGACTATAAATCGCACTTTTTGGGGGAAATGTATTTTACAAAATCAAAGACCAAGACCCGACATTTTATCTTGAAAGGCAAGTTCTAGTAATAACAATAGAACAGAGAACAACAGATTGTTAACGTCACATATGAACAGTTCTTCAGATAAACTATAACATAAACAACAGAACAGAACAAGTTTAACAAACTCTCCATCTCACTCCAAATCACTAAATCCATGGAATTCTTCATCCTCGGTGTCACTTCTGAGCAACTCCACGACCTCTGGAGGTAAACAGAGCACCACCTCCTCTTCTGTGTAGCTGTCGTCAGACTCAGCATCAGTTCCAGTTAGAATTATTCTGACCTTTCTGAATCCCGACAGGATGGTTTCGGTGTCACTGAAGTCCAGGCTTTGTCGATTCATCCAGTGACTTCAAAGAAATTTGTATGGTGCACCCTCCCAGTTGTCACAGGTTTCTTGCAAACTTTTCTTTCTGCTGCTCGATTACTGATCTCCAAGATATGATTTTCTTTTTCAAGGCATTTGTATTCAGTCTTCTCAGTTGTCTTTATAAGTTTGTCTACATTGGTACAGAAGTAAACGTGTGATCGACTGACATGATACAGACAGGACAGAGGCTCTTTCTGCAGGAGACATGCACAGTAGAGTGAAGTGACAGTGGTACAGGAGTAATAGGAGCAGCAGATACTGACACACAACTCTAGAGCCTCTCGCGGCTGTCAGTGTGAACATTTTAATATATAAATCGCACTGGAGTATAATTCACAGGACCATTCAAACCATGAAAAAACTTAAACTTAATAAAAAATCTTATAGTCCGAAAAATACGGAAGTTTAAACAAAAAAAAAACTAAATAAATATAAAATAGAAATAAATAAAAAATGTGTGGAAAATCTGTGAATCTGAATTGCACATTTCGAGAGAGCCTCAGCTACTGTAGCACCTTTTTTGCCCAAAAGCATAATGAATCTTTGCAATGCAGACTGTTTGTACCAAGTCCAACTTTCAGGCTTTATACAAATTAAGTATTGGGAGCTGCAGTTTAGTTAGTTTTACAAGTTTGAAGTGATGTAACATTTGGAGATTTTACTAGAAAAATATTATAACCTCAAATATATATTTCATTCGCATCTAACTTTACGCTGTCTGCTCAGGGTTGTGTCCAAGCCGCCTCATAAAACGTAATGAGTCAATCGATACCAAACACATGTGAAGACAGACCGTGCATTTCAAGGAGGAATACAATAGCGATTCACTAAAGCTGTCTCTGCACTGTTTTATTACAATGTGTTTAAAACATCAAGAAACGTACTATAAATAAAGGGGAAGGCGCGATACTTGCAAAATGTCACATATTTTGTACAAATCTATAGTTACTTTAAGATAAAAATTTGACCCGTGTCATCTCCTCAAAGCTACCTTTTTTAGAGCTGCCAAGATCAATGCACTATTATCGAACATCTGGAATACAAAAGAATTCAATTACAAGCCTAAAAATACTCACTTACTCTGAGCCTTTTCTCCACAGATTGGCCTATAACTTGGCCTTGTTACATCACTGGCTTTTCTCCATAGAGATAGTAAGTTTTATGCCAGATTGTGGAACATTCTAGGTTTCTCGCTCTCAAAATTCTCACACCAAGTCCCTACAAAGAAAAGGGTTGGCTTTCTGATTAAAAGAATATCTAAACCAGGGCTATAACAGGACTTTTCCAGGTCTAAAGTGGACTACATCATTTACACCGAAGTTCTAAACAAGAAATTATCCAAAAGAGGGGATAGAATGAACTCTTAATTAGGCAAAACCACATACTTACAAGGTCCTAAATTACACAAAATTGACTCTTGAGAACTTTAAACCACATTATAATGTTGTTACCTCCTCAAAAGCATACCCCAAGTTGTGTTTTTTTTTTCATTCACACATGTTTGAGTAAAAAACAGCATTATAACTCTGTCCACATCTCCAAAGCTCAAAATGCTCTGTTCGGGTTTTCAGTTTGAGAGATGAACTTAGCCTAAATATGCAGGATTTATGTGTTAAACATTTGTGAATGAAACAAAACACAACTCTATGTATATTTTTTGACGAGGAAACGTCATAACATGGATCAGGAAATAGTCTAATATTGGCCCTTTAAGTGCTGTCCACAATACATGTATCCCAAATGGCTCTCCACATACAAAATGTTCGCTGCAAACTCGGGATGATTTCTTAGGCAGTCAAAGGTTATTTTTTCATCCTTCCTGTGTATCAGTACTGCCCATCGCCTTCGCCTTTCACTATTTTTCAATTCTGCTGGAAAGGGAAACAGTTTGAACGAAGGTTTGCAGTCACACAGATCTGATTTCCTTTTGCAGTTACGGAGTTTGCGAACTTCCAAAGCCCGTTTTCCGCTGTTAGGACATCCAACAACCACACAATTACGATGTCCGAATCCCATAACTAAAATATGACAATATCAGAACCAGAAACAAAAGCGATACGGTTCAAAAGACTTGAAAAGATCGGCTTTGACAATCCCACTGGGAACTCAAACACGGCGGTTTGATGCTCACTTTTTCGGAGAATCCTTCCCAGTGTGCATTGAGCGATGACCAGAAGTCCAAAATTCAGGATTCATGTACAGGCAAATGTTACATATTTATATTTCTCTGTGCACAGGACCATATAATGCTCAAGAAAACTCACCCTATCTCGTTGTTATTATTACAAAGAGTCTATAGTGGTTATAAAGGTGCTTGAAGTGGTTTGCTGCACTCGAGCTGGGTCACTCTTATAAACAGTAAACTGGCTCTGAGGCTGCAGTCTGCCACAGAAATGTCAGTGCGGAGTACACAACACAGAGGAGACTGCAGGTAACAGCGCTGCTCTCCTCATTAGCTACCACACATTTTGGACAGCCTCTGCTCCTACCTCCTCCTGGCTCCCCACTGCAACTGACCTTATATCACTTCTCATAGGGGCCTTTCTTCTCCGCCTGTTTCGTACACAGTAGCTCCGGTTCTGACAGGCTGTCTATACCCAACACAAGCTCAGCAATTAGGCCACAGAGCTGTCACCGGGAGGAGACTAACCAGCCGCGCGGGTTTGGGGAGGAATAAAGAAAATCACCGTTCACCACGTCTGACAAGAGGGGAGAGGATGTCCTGTCAGCTGGAGGCGGAGGAGGACTGCGCCGACTTGTGGGCGAGGGAGGTACTACGCGAGGGCAACTTCAGACAGAAAACACCCAGTCATCAACACAAAGGCCTGTTCAGATCAAAACTCAGAATAATTTATGCAGAACTTCTTCCTTCTTCCTCTCACTTAATGCTTATTTCGTATGTTGTTCATATTAAGCAGCTCAAAATTCACCAAAACAAAAATGTAAATAAGTAACATTTCTGGTGGAGGGTCAACACCTGGTAGACCTTATTTTCTTGGAACATTCTACATTCTACATTATTATTAATTACCTTGTCAGATTACTGGTGAGTGAAGATGATACCAACAGGATTAAGAATAAGAAAATGTCCATCTTTTGGAGCAGATGAGGAGGATTTCAAGAACAAATGGGAAGCCTTTTTAAATAAATGCTCCTTAGACCTCAGGCTCCTACTCAGTTTCCAGGACTCAGTGGAGAGTTAGATTTCCCCCCTCCCTTTAAAACGACAAGCTTTAAATGTGCAATCACTTCCTATTTTTTTATATCTTCGTCTTCGTGAAACTGTTTAAGACTAGTCCTCTAATATATTATACAGATTATACAAGTTGTATCTGTAGCACTTTTGTATTTTTTGCCCTCTATATATTTTTATATTATGTACTTTTCTATGTATTGGTTGTTGGGAATTGTATATTTATATCTTGTATCTTGTATTCATATCTTATCTTAAATAGCTTGTAACTAAAATCTGTTCAGCCTACATGTCCCATCATGCACCAGCCCACTGTGAACACGTGACCTACACCTATAACTTTAAATCTGCACTGTAATAGCTGTTGTCAAAGTTTTCAGCTTGTCTAAAGAAAGGGTGGAAGTAAAAGGCTGGAGACCAACTGGATGTCCTATGTCTTACGCAGGAGAAGTTTATTTACCATCGATAATACAGGCCCAGGGGGATTGAAAAGTGAACATAGTATGATTTCAAAAGAGAATATAGTGTGATTTTTGAGTGTTCATGCCCCTTTTGACTATGCTTCCGGAGGAGGAGGATTATAAAGCAAGTGGTGAGACTATGAAGGCCAGTAGACACCGGTCAGACAGCAATATCCCACAATTTAGATAGTGGTATGCCAATGGTGTGCCGAGGGAAGATCATAGTGTAAATATAGCTTTTGTGAGTCAATGTTAAACTGAGATGTACGTGAAGATAAATGACTTAAATCCTCTTACAATAGCCATCTCGAGTTTGCCCTCGTGAAGTCTGAAGGGCAGAAACGCGTTGATGTGAGTTTAACTTTATCTGTCATGTGGTATTAAAGGCTTTTAATTATTTTGTACTTTTTGAGTGCCTCAGTTTTTTCAGCTTTATACATTATTATTATTATTATTATGGCATTAACCTCTACTTCTAATCAAGTGGCACGACGAGGACAAGCAACAAGTCAGATCACGTCAGGTAAACGGATTTGGAGCAGTGGAAACACCTAATTGAATAAATGGAAGAGAGATGAGTTAAATGTCATTCCGTGGGACATTCCAAGCAAAGATATGGTATTTTCATAGAGACAAAAAGGTGGTGGTGGACATGCCAATAGAAAAGTTACATGATGAACCTTTGAAATTGGTTATGGTCAATTTGTGTGCTTTAAAATAGTCTAATCTAGTTTTAAACGTTTGACTGAGACTGTGGCAAACACATATGGCACACTTCCCCGGTGACAAAGTTTTTTCTTATATTCTAGAAATACTTTCAGAAATGCTGTTCTATTATATTGACCCCTCTCCTCCAAGTTTAACGAGTTTTAAATCAGATTCCAAAGCATGAACGAACACAACTTAAGCAACACAAGGGAACTCCACTCTCCTCAGAAGACCCTGACTCAAACTTTTACGAGAGCGTCTGACTTTCCCGCTCGGCTCAAGGAGGGGCCAACCTTGTCCACGAGCTCCATAAACCGCCGCAGATACAAAAAGGAGCGTCTCTCTCCGGATTAATGGAGCCGAGCGGGAGGAGAGCTGGAGGAGAGCTGGAATATGATTGAACGCACTCTGGTCCTACAGCCAGACATGGGGGTCGTCCCAGGCCAGACACACCCCATCTGTCAGGCTGTGGAGCTGGGAGAGGAGGGGCTTTAGTCTACCCTGAGAATACCTCTGGAGAAGGAGACTTACGCATTCCACATCTGCAACTTAGATCCATAATTACACCTAATACTTTTGAATCACAAGCAAATATGTAACTATGTCTGGTCTGCCACCTGCTGTGTCCATGGAGATGTAATTATTTTGCCCAGAATACTTTGGCACGTATGTACAATGTAGGTCTATCTACATGGAGACCAACAGGTAAGTTACAGGTTAATATTTTCCTTGGAACTTCTGCATGTATGTTTATGGCAGAATGTTCAGCACGGTACCATGGTGACAATATTTTTAGTCTATTTAGTGATTTAACACATTTTATGAGTCTGGTACCAAGAATATAGACTTTTTTTTTTTACTTTAAAGGCCCTACAATGCACAAATTGTACTCTTGTGAGCTTGTCAAGTCACACTAATCGAGACCAAGACCTGACCAAGACCACAGGGTCCTGAGACCGAGACAAGGCCGAGACAAAACCTAGACCATGGCCCATCAAGACCAAATCAAGAACATTGAGTGTCAGACCTCGAGACCGAGGCAAGATCGAGTCCAAATGCCGTCTAGTCCGAGACAAGACCGAGGCCGAAACAAGACCGAAACCATGGCCCACTGAGACCAAATTGAGACCATCTTTGTCACTTTCAACATTTATTTGCCCAGGGATTACTGGTGGGGGAAATGAGCACTGGTGGTACAACCTGGTACAATGCATCTGTCCTGTTAAGGTTAATGTAAATTGTGTGGAGTCCCTGTCTCATTAAATAAATAAGTAAATCTATATTATAGTTATTTTGGCACATATACATATCAGTGTTTTTATGAATCTATCTCCATTTTATCATTCCTCAAGTGTCCGACCTCGAGGCCGAGACAAGACCGAGTTCAAGAGCCTTCAAAATGAGACAAGATCGAGTCCAAATGCGATCAAGTTCAAGACAAGATCAAGACTTTTAAAGGCCGAAACCATGGCCCATCGAGACCAAATTGAGATCATCTTTGTCATTTTCAACATTTATTTGTATTTTACAGTTTTTCTGGCACATATTTCTATCTATGTTTTTATAAATCTATCTCAGTTTTATTACTCATCAATTGTCAAACCTTGAGACTGAGACTAGATGGAATCCAAGCACCTTCAAGACTGAGACAAGAACGAGTCCAAATACAGTCAAATCCGAGACAAGACCAAGACCTCGAGACTGAGACAAGATTGAGTTCAAGCGTGATTGAGTCTGAGAAAAGACCAAGACTTTTAAAGGCCGAGGCTGTGACAAGACCGTGACCACGGCTCACTGAGACCAAACTGAGACCATCTTTGTCACTTTCAACATTTATTTGTATTTTACAGTTATTTTGGCACATAGATATGAATGCTTTTATAAATCTATCTCCATTTTATCACTTGTCGAGTCCCATTTAGGTGTTTGATTATCTACAAAAAAAGGTGAAAGTGACTAAACTGAAAACTGTTTGCTAATAATGTAATGTAATTTGAGATTTGATATTGGTTTGAATTACATAATCAGCTGTTATTTATGTTCAGATTGTGTTGAAACAGAGTCCAACTTGAGTAACTAACTAAATAACTTGAGCTTCAGACAGAGCAGAGCCTACAGTTAGCGTCACACCCGCATTCGACGAATTTCGATGACAGCAGCTGCAAAGTATCAACAATTTGACAGACCTGACCCCATCTATCAGGTTGCATGATGGGAAAGGGGCCCTCGGTTCAGCCTGGTCTCACCTCTGGAGCAGGAGGATGGGACAGGACGGAGGACAGCTGCAGCCCACGCGGGAGTTGGAGTAATTGGATTTGAAGGCCCAGCGATCACAGAGAACGTAATAGTGAGATCAGACGCTTGGATAAAAATAACAGTCTTGTCTAGTGCCTTAATGGAAACTGCTTCAGTGAGTGATACCGAAGAGCGCTTTGTCTCAGGGTAAAGATTAGGACATGTCAAAATACTCCAAAAGTTTCTCAAAACACCAGCCGACCAAATTGAAAGTTTAACCTTCAGTGGATTTAAGGTCTGCTCAAGTTAAATCGATAAATAGAGAAGATATTTAGATTTTTATGATGTTGTCAAAGTTTAATGTTACAATAGGGAATAGCAAAATAACTCAGACCACTGGCCTAAAGTGCACAGTCAGCTCACCAAATCAATTTTGAGAAAAAACGTAATTTACAATGCAGAGGAGAGCAGAAATTCAATCTGGCGAAAGGTAAGAACATTTAAACTATGAGACCATTAAAGGGCCCATATTCCAGCATGTTCTGATCTGTGTTATAATAAAGACTTGTGTTGTGTTTCATTCACATGTTTAACACATAAAACCCAGCATATTTAGGCAGAATTTTCAAACTGAAAACAGTAAACTTGATTAACAGAGCTTCAGATAGAGTAGTAGTAGTAGCTTTAGTTCATCACACCCCAACGGAAATGTTGATGATATCAGCTGCAAAGTATCAACTGTACATGTACTGAGACTAGGGATGAGCGTTCGATTTAATTATCTTAACTGATCATTATTATTACTAATATGCATAAATTAACTCAACTTTACAACATATAAACCATAACACAGAGCCACATCAGCCCGTTTGAGGTTATAATGTGTTTAACGCAGCTTTGTGCTCATTTGTTTACATTTTACAGAAACAAAACTTAAGACCACATGGCTCATTTGCAAGTGCTAGAAAAAACACCTCGTTCCTTGTGCGCTGATGCGGTTCAATTTCTGTCGGACTAAAGGACACGGCTCAGTGGAATATGAGTGTTCTCTCTGTGACAGAGGATGTTGATCATGATGATGATGATGGTGAGTCTGTTCTGTGTGTGTGTGTCACGTTGGAGATGGTCCATGTTTTCAGAGATCAGATGTGTGCAGGTTTAGTGCAGCTCTTTAATTTCATTTTATTTATGTTGGTCATTTTATTTATTTTGGCTGCCGTTGTGATAAAAAGACTGAAAAGTGTTTGTCTTTTGGACGCCTGTGCACTGAACTTTATGTTGCAGTTACTGCGTTTACATGCACCATGATGAAACCAGGATACTCAAAAAACTCGATCAAACCCGGGACACTGATGTGCTGTAAACACACTCACTGAGTGGTTCAGTGTCTCCAAGGAGGGGCCAGAGCCCAAACATGGGACTGTGAGGCCACAACTCCAGTGTTTGTGCTGTCAGACACAGCCTCGTCTTCTTACACTACGCACAGCAACCTACATTCGGTTTGTTGATTAAAAATTAACATGTTCAACGAAATTCTTAATGATCAATTATTGATTAGTCGACTAATCATGTCCATCCCTAACTGTGAATATGCAAACTTTCTTTAAAGAGAAACCCTTTAAAGTCCAGACATCTTTTTAAGTTTAAAATTACAAAATTGCTAACCACTCAGTCAGGAATTTTGATTTCTATTGCCAATTATCCATGATTAGCCATGATCTCTGTCTGCCTCCTCTCGCAGCTGAGGAACATAAGCTGCAGAGCATGAGCAGTTTTATCGCATGCATGATTCATATTTTATAATCTGACACCAGTGATATGATAAGGCCCAGCAACTGTCTGATCCAGGTTTAGTTTGATGTGGAGTGTGTGCGCAAGTGTGAATGCTTTTAAAGACAGTAATTGTATAACTTATACACTGTTGGTATATCACATATCACAAACTAACAGTTGAACTCCTAGTATAATCTGAGTGACTGGGAGTAGATAAAGCAGATAGACTGTACCTCTGTCTGTTCTGGGGCAGGGCTTTGCTGTCCACTGCAAACATCTTGGACACAAACACGATGACGGGGGAGCTGTCTTCACTCGAGCAGCGGAGAAAAACTGGGACACAAGCACAAACATGTCACTGTCATAATGTGTTTATAAAATGGACTGAGGACATGAAGTCACACAAAAACTGATTTTTTTTCATGTAAATATAATACACTGTAATGCACTATTGTTACACTATTGTACAAGGTTAAGCAAAGTGTGCACTGTGGTTGAAAAATACTTGAATACTAATATTGGACTTAGATTTCCTAACTAACTATGCACTTTAATGAAACTTGTGAGCAGAGAAAATTTACATTTTCACCTACCCCCAATTCTCTCCCACAGCTCTTTATTTGCTTGCTACTAAATGTTATTATTAAAAGAAATACAGAAAGTGCTCCAGTGTCTTTTTAAACTCCATACACCTTCACTCAAGTCATCTGGATAATTTCAGCACTAGAATGGCCAATCTCTACGAAACAAAAGCTAAAATGTGCGACTTATATATTAAATTTTTCACACTGACAGCTACAAGAGGGCGCATTAGGCTTGTGTGTCAGTATCTGCTGCTCCTATTACTCCTGTACCACTGTCAACTTGGCTCTACTGGACATGCCTCCTGCAGAAAAAGCCGCTCTCCTGCTGTAAGTAGTGAAATATGCAGCCGAAAACGGTAATTGAGAAGCAGAAAGAAAGTTTGGAGTGAGCGAGAAACTTGTGAGGAACTGGCAGAAAGTGGGGATGGAGAACACAGGAGGGTGCACCATGCAACTTTCCTGGAAGTCACTGGATGGTTTGACAAAGCCTGGACTTGAGTGAAAACCGAAACCATCCTGTTGGGATTCAGAAAGGCCGGAATAATTGTAACTGGAACTGATGCTGAGTCTGACGACAGCTACACAGAAGAGGAAGAGGCGCTCTGTTTAACTTCAGAAGTCACGGAGTTGCCATGGATCTATAATAATTTATTATAGTTCTATGGGAATTGCTCAGAAGTGACACCGATGAAGAATTCAATGGATTTAGTGATCTGGAGTGAGATGGAGAGTTTGGTAAAATTAGTTGTTCTGTTGTTTACGTTATAGTTAAACTGAAGAACTGTTCCTATGTGACATTAACAGTCTGTTGTTCTCTGTTCTATTGTTGTTACTATAACTTGCCTTTCAAGATGAAATGTCGGTTCCTGGTCTTTGATTTTATAAAATAAATTTACCCCCAAAAAGTGCAATTTATAGTTTGGTGCAACTTATAATCCGAAAAATACAGTAGACTCATGACATCACAAGGTGGAACAGAGCATTTTGAGCTTTGGAGACGTTAACACACTAATAATAAAGCGTTACTCAAACATGTGTGAATAAAACAAAACACAACTCTGGGTATGTTTTTGATGAGGTAACAACATTCATGGCTTAAAGTTCACAAAAGTCAAGTGTGTGTAATGTAGGACCTTTAAACTTCTTTTAGAACAATTCCACATTCATTTCATTAAAGTTAATATTTTATTTGACTTTATTTTTTTGGACATCTTTGGTTTGAGTTTGATTTTAAGGCTCAGATAATTCTCCCAACTCTACTCTACTCTCCCCACTTAACCCCACTTTCACATTGTCGTATCTAATAAAAAATCTATAACTCCAAATAGGATAAAAGACCATTTGTGATCATTTTTCAGATAAAATACACACTTATCCCTGATCTGTCTCTAGTGAGTGTTCAGTTCGTGTCCAGACAGCAGTGTTGAGTGGAGGAGCAGTGAGTCAGACCATCGCAGCAGCACAGGCAGTGGGTGAGATTAGATCCTCTAATGAGACGATTAGGGAGGACATGAAAGACAAGGAGACCAGAGACGTACAGTTCTACCGGGCCATAGTGAGAGACAGTTTGCACCTGTGGAGGAAACCATTTCACAAGACTACACACACACACACACACTCACGCACACACAGAGGCACGCGCGGCAAGAATGAGTTTCATAAGGCTGCGTATCTATTG
Organism: Boleophthalmus pectinirostris; assembly: GCF_026225935.1. Lineage (NCBI taxonomy): Eukaryota > Metazoa > Chordata > Actinopteri > Gobiiformes > Gobiidae > Boleophthalmus > Boleophthalmus pectinirostris. The sequence goes on from NW_026571140.1 coordinate 33,961,901, forward strand.
AGATTTTTATGACAAGCATTACAATTTTGGTTTTAACAACAGGATTCTGTTCAAAGTTCACTTTTTGAAATGTGCCCAGAAGAATTGAGAAAATGTCAAACTAATACAAGAATCACATTTCAGAGCAGTTTTGTACAGATCTAAAATATAAGGTTAGCAGAATTTAAGCAGAATAAGACAGTAGAGGAAATTATGGTAAAAAATTGCAGCCTTTGAGATTTGCAACTTTTGTTCATTCAGATTGCAACTGAAACACACCTGAAGACAGAAGCCAGGGATTTTGTGTAACAGTGCGACTTTAATTCTGTAACGACAGAAAAACAGATACGCTGATCGAGAAACAGTTTATACTGAACTGCTCTGCTTCTGGTATATGACTAAGCAAACTAATACTAAACTAATATAATTTTGAGTCTTTTCTGCTATATGTACTGTACAAAAGAAGAACAAGTTCATACAAATAACCCTGCACGTGACATATAAATGTAATAAAAATGTATTCTTATCCATAGCCTCATCGTTTTGGTCTTAAAATTGTATTATTAATCTGCTCTACATGATCCTGTGGGGTGTTTTTTGCTATTTTGTTCATCAAAAAATATCCTATTCATAATATGGAACCTGGCTCCAAATTCCCTCCAGTAACTTTTGCATCGCGAGCTTCATTTGAGTGGCACTGATCGCTGTGGGTGACGTCACACTCGCTCAGTCCACTTTTATATACAGTCTATGGTAATGACAGTAATCGAGACTGACCATAACATTTACACTGAGCTGCGCTGCTTCTGGTTCGCCCGAGAGGTCAGTCGGCCTTAACTGCGCCATTTTCGACAACTACTGGAGGGAAATGGTAAAGCAGCTGTAACTGGATAATTAAATGTGAGTAAGCGCCACACATAAATGAATCAAAATATAGTCAGAACATTACAACACTAAAAGTTATTGAGGGGCGCATTTTTATAATGACTATGTCCAGGGTGCCGTGCAATTTTGACCTGATTGCGATTCATTTTGCAGCTCTAGAGTTTCACAACAGAGACAATAAATATATTTTTGGTATTTCTGAGCGATATGACAAATCAAATTACAAGCTTTAAACCATTTCCCTCATCATCAGGTCACTCAAAACATGTATTTGTATATGATTAATTCATGCATGTTTGGGTAATCCTGTCTTGTCATAGAGGCTTGAGAGTTTAGAAAATGTCTGCTAACAACACCATAGAGAAGGTAATATTTATTCACTATGCCAAAAGATTTATAACAGAAAATATCCATAAAATAAATGTAATGTTATACAAGCAAACATGAAACAATCCTCTATCATTTCCACATGCCCCACAGCACCGAGACTGCCCTCCTCCAAGTCATTAATGACCTCCCGCTCTCCTAAGACTCTGGCAACCTCAACATCCTCATCCTTCTGGACATCACTGCCGCTTTTGACACCATCGATCGCTCCATCCTCCTCTCCCGCCTGCAAACCACCTTCAACATCACTGACAGCGCCCTCTCCTGGTTCACCTCATACCTCACCGACAGACACCAATTCATCCATGTCAACCACTGCAAGTCCCCCTCTGCCCCACTTACTCAAGGAGTTCCCCAAGGTTCAGTTTTCGGCCCCCTCCTCTTCATCCTCTACATCCATCCGCCACCACAGCCTCCAGTTCCATTGTTTCGCTGACGACATCCAACTCTACCTGTCCACCAAAACCATAACCTCGCCCACACATTCCATCTTCAAACCTGCATCTCTGAAATAAAGTCCTTGCTACAGTCAAACTTCCTCCAACTCAACTGTGACAAAACAGAAATAATCATTATCGGCCCCAAAACACCCACCAGAACTCACAATAACTTCACCCTCTCCATTGATGGCTCCTCAGTCCTCTCCTCCTCCCACCTCCGTAACCTCGGCATCCTCCTTGACCAGACCCTTTCCTCTGAACACCACGTCAAACACATCACCGAAACCGCCTTCTATCACCTCCGGAACATTGCTCGCCTCCGCTCATCCCTCTCCCCTCAGTCTGCTGAAACCCTCATCCGCGCTTTTGTCACCTCCCGCCTCGACTACTGCAATAGCTGCTCTACGGTTCACCCTCCAAACTCCTCAACACACTCCAGTACATACAGAACTCTGCTGCCCGCCTCCTCACTCGCACCTCCTCCCGTGAACACGTCACCCCTGTCCTCTGAGATCTCCACTGGCTCCCGATCCCCCAGCGCATCCAGTTCAAACTCCTCACCATTGTGTACAAGTCCTTCCACAACCTGGCCCCCACGTGCCTCTCTGAGCTCCTCCACCACCACACTCCCACCCGCGCCCTCCTCATGTTTAAAAAAGCCCTGAAAACCCAACTATTCAACTAAAACTGAACTAAAATTAACAAAAAACATTCATTCGTCTTTTTCTCTTGTTTGTCGTTGTTTGTCTTCTCATGTAAAGCGTCTTTGGGTATCTTGAAAAGCGCTATACAAGTGTTATGTATTATTATTATTATTATTATTATTATTATTACATATAGAACAACCACAAAAATGAAAACTCCAAAAGCTACCTTTAACCCTCTCAGGCTCAAATTAATTTTTAGTATCAGGAAAAATCTGATATTTGGGGAAAATTATCATATGGGGTAGTAATATACAATCCTGACTTTTTTATCCTTTGTAAACAAAAGAAGTATTTTGCACTTCTGGCAGGCCGTTTGCACGTAGCCATTCTTGCACAGTCTGCATCGTTCACGTTTATCAGCATGGAAGGGAGAAAAGGCTCCTGAGGAAAAAAATCTCATAAAATATGGATGTGGAGTAAGTAGGTAATTGGAATTTAGTTGTTGCAAATCTGCAACGCCTGCCTGGAGAGGGTTAACCCAGTAAACATAATTAAATTTATTTCCATGCTTGGTCCAGAGAAACATTTTGTAAACTTGTATATTTTGTGTTTTATGATTGTGCATACCTATACTCTGAAGCAACAAATTAAGGAGTAAATCTCATATATGCAGACACCACCCATAGGAGACTTTATTAGGAGACTGTATTAGATAAAGTGTAATGTATGGCACACCTTCGCAGGCTCATGCTACATCAGCGCGGAGGGTTAAGTGCACCAGACTGGAGCAGGAAGCAGCAATCTGATTAAACTGTGGCCTGTGTTACGTGAATGAACCAACACAACCGTTAAGTCATGGAGCTAATACGGAGAACATGATACCACTGCCCCGCTCCTCCCATCATCTGTCCTAATAATAACCCAGAGCACCCGTGTTGTGTTAATGGGCTGTTCTGCTGACTCACAGACAAAGTGGGCCAAAAAAAGTGAAGAGATCGGTTGTAAATACGTGAATTAATGGTGAGCTGTGTAACACTTCTGGTAGCCTGTCACCATAGGGATGTTATTCTTATGTTATTATGGAAGCAATTAGGTTAAGTAACAGGTCAGATCTGTGGAGAGATGACCCCGCTTTCAGTAAGAATCCACGTTTTTCTAGGGCTGCTCAATTATGGAACAAATCATGATCACAATTATTTTGGTCAATATTGAAATCACGATTATTCAAACGATTATTTTTTAGTTACACGATTAATTTATTCAGCATTTCTCTCTCTCTCTCAAAAGAAAAAAAAACACTTTGTCACTGATAATTTACGCAAAATCTTCAAATTTAAAATAAATATAGGCTGCAAATATGGACCTTAGAGCAGTAGGTGGTGGACAATCCGTGTATCATTCATAAATAAAAATAAAATAAAAAATAAGAAAAAATAAATACTTTTTTTTTTCATTATTTGTCTCCAAAACCAAGTTGAAAAAATGGATAACAATTGACTTAAACTGCGACAATTGACTTAAATTGTGATGCCGGACTTTTGCACTGCATACAGACCGAACCAGGACTGAACCAGGACTAAACCAGGTCTCAACCAGGACTAAACCGCTCTCAGTCCTGGTCTCAGTACCGGTGTGGTCCCCGTCTTAGTCCTGGTCTCAGTCCCGGTCTGGTCCCCGTCTTAGTCCTGGTCTCAGTCCCGGTCTGGTCCCGGTCTTAGTCCTGGTCTCAGTCCCGGTCTGGTCCCGGTCTTAGTCCTGGTCTCAGTCCCGGTCTGGTCCCCGTCTGGCCCCGTCTTAGTCCTGGTCTCAGTCCCGGTCTGGTCCCGGTCTTAGTCCTGGTCTCAGTCCCGGTCTGGTCCCCGTCTGGTCCCCGGTCTTAGTCCTGGTCTCAGTCCCGGTCTGGTCCCCGTCTTAGTCCTGGTCTCAGTCCCGGTCTGGTCCCGGTCTGGTCCGGTCCCCGTCTCAGTCCTGGTCTCGGTCCTGATCACTCGACAGTCAATGCGGGCGTATCTACAGGCCAGTCCCGACACTCAGTCCTGGTTCAGTCTTATTTTAGTCCTGTTTTAGTCTTGGTTCAGTCCTGGTTCAGTCCTGTCCATATGCGGCGCAAAAGTCCGGCATCGCAGTTTGAGTCACGGAACGACCATTATCCAGTTTTTCCATTATCCGTTTAAACACAAAATCGAAAACTGAAAAAAATGAATCGTTATCCTTTTTTTTTTTTTTTTTCATTTTGGTTTTGGAGACAAATAGTGAAGAAAATAGCTGTTTTTTCGTTTTCTTATTTTGGGTTTTGTTTTGAAAAACAAATGACACACGGATTATGGACCCTCCACCATAAAAGTTCGCAAAATACACCTTTACATGAGCCGACTCTGGTTTAAGATACAGTTGGTAAAAGTCCACATAAACTCATCTAATAAACTATTCACTATTCTCTATTACAGAACCCATTTAAACCCTTTTAGCGCTGCTTGATTTGCCCCAGCGGAGTTGAGTGGTGTACCTTCTTTAAGCTCTTGAGTCTGCTCCGGTAATGAGTCAAACCTCCGCGCCCCCACACTCATCAGCTTCTCCACGCGCTCTGCAGACACCTCCAGAGGACTGGGCAGCTTCTCACACACCATGGCTGCGCACACATGTTAAGGAAAGAAACCAGCTTTGGGGCCAGACTAACAATGCAATTAAATGAGCAATAACTTCACTCCTCTGTGCATTACATCGAATAAATGTTGGGAAGTCGAGATCATTTGTTTGATAGATAGAATGTCAATTTAAAGGTTATACTCTTGTGAGCCATGTTAGAATGCTGTTACCTCATCAAAGTGGAGCATTCCTGTACTACCACATGACAACATAAGGTGGTAAAGAGTATTTAGGAGTATTTTGAGAAAAGAACACAACCTAAGTATGCAGGGGCTGTGTGTTAAACATGTGTGAATGAAACAAAACACAACTCCAGGTCTGTTTGTGATGAGGAACAACATTACAACATAAATCAGCAAATTTCGTAATATAGGCTCTTGATTAGGTACCATATTTTTCGGACTAATAGTCGCAGTTTCGGGCTACACGTTTTTTCATGGTTTGGGTGTTTCCTGGGACTTATCCTCCAATGCGACTTATATATTAAAATGTTCACACTAACAGCCGTGAGAGGGCGCTCTAGGCTTGTGTGTCAGTATCTGCTACTTCTATTACTCCTGTACCACACAATGTCTCTTGCGGAAAAAGCCTCTGTCCTGCTGCAAGTAGTGAAACATGCTGCTGAAAACAGTAACTGAGCAGCAGAAAGATAGTTTAGAGTGAGCAAGAAACTTGTGAGGGACTGGGGAAAGTGGGGATGGAGAACACAACTTCACGGCAACTGGGAGGATGCACCATGCAACTTTCCTGGAAAGACTGGACTTCAGTGACACCAAAACCATCCTGTTGGGATTCAGAAAGGCCGAAATAATTCTGACTGGAACTGATGCTGAGTCTGACGACAGTTACACAGAAGAGGAAGCGGTGCTCCGTTTACCTCCGGAGGACGTGACACCGTGGATGAAGAATTCCATGGATTTAGTGATTTGGAGTGAGATGGAGAGTTTGGTAAACTTGTTCTGCTCTGTTGTTTATGTTATAGTTATCTAAATAACTGTTCATATGTGACGTTAACAGTCTGTTGGTCTTTGTTCTATTGTTATTACTATAACTTGCCTTTCAAGATGAAATGTCTGTTCCTGGTCTCTGATTTTATAAAATAAATTTCCCCAAAAAAGTGAGACTTATATGTGTTTTTTTCTTCTTCATTACCCATTTGTTGGCTGGTGCGATTTATACTCTGGAGCAACTTATAGTCGTAATACAGTACTTCAAAAAGGGTAACACTTAATTAAGCATAAACAAATAACTAATTCATAATGAACTAATCATTTATTTTAGAAAGAATGATTCAGGCTTAGTAACTACTTAATTGACGCCATTCCTAAACCTAAGCCCTCTATTAAGTAGGTACTAGGCCTGAATCATTCTTTCTAAAATAAATGATTAGTTCATTATGAATTAGTTATTTGTTTATGCTTAATTAAAGCTAATTAACAAACAGTTATTATAAAGGATTATTATAATTAGGATGCTCAGAATGCACAAGGTAAGGATTTGAACAAGAGTCTATCCTCTGGCCATTAAATCAATGATAATTTGGACAACTTATCTATGTCTTTTTAAGTGCCTGTGGAATATTGGGGAAAGGCAGAAATAGTTTGCTTCTGTATTATTCAATTTCTATTAAATTTTAGGCGATTTACATGTTGCACATCTAGAGATGAGGGTTATTGCTTCTTAAGTACTTCCTGAAGGAGTACTAGATGTGAAACTTTGGAGTGCCAGTGATCTTTCTAAAGATGTTTTAAAGAAGACTGCTAAAAGATCCTGCAGTAGTAGTCCAATTAAAAACTATGCTGAACAGTGAAACAGCAGTACTTCATTCTTGTATAACTACATTTCAGTTACATTTTTGCCTGTAAAGTTAGAGTTGTTTTGACTTAGAGCAATATTTGATGAGAAATCTTTGAGAGACGGTGATCTTTCTAAATGCGTTTTAAAAGTACACTGCACAACATTTCTAGTGGAGGATTCGCTACTTACTAGATGATGTTATTACTGATTGTTACGGCCCCAGGCCTTAGGTCTAATTTGTTTGTGTGATTATTGCCAACTTCTCTGATTCCTGCTGTGGGAGCCCTGGTCCGTGATTGGTGGGGCAGGCCGACGTCCAACTCACCTGCAGCCACCGCCCCCTATTTAAGGAGATTACCAGCACCTGTTCGGGGCTGCTGGTCTTGGTGGCCAGTTTGCCATTTTGTTTCGTGTGTGTGTAGTTTAGTTTAGTTCTGTTTTGTGCCTTTTTTGATTTGGTCACTCGATTCTGTTTGTGGGTTTATGTGGTTTAATTTGGGGAACTTGTGTTTTAGTTTAGTGTGTGTCCCTAAGTTTTACCACTCGTTTTTGTGTAAGCCTGCGTGACCCCTTTTCTGGCACAAAACTCTGTTTATTCTGTTGTTCTGTTTCTTATTTTAGGTTGTTTTCTGTATATTTTTAGTCTTTTGTTAATTTACCTTTTACCTTCCTGTTAATTAAACATTATTTTACATCTTGGTTTTTATTTTTGTTACTTCCCTCACCCCAAACGAGCTGGGTCATAACACTGATGTTCCATGGTCTGACATTAAACATAAACATCTAGCATTTATTTATTACGGGTGTTTCTTTTGCTCAAAAACACAGAAATTCCTTCAGTGAATCTCCGCAGATCTGAATTGTAATGTAGCGTACTGTTGTAACCCGCTTGTCTCCTTTGTGATCAGATTAAACCTGTTTTTAAACCTGTTCAAACAGATATTCTAGACAAAGCAATAACATATCCAAGAAGACAAGCAGGTCTCCACAAACAGCAGCAACTCTCTACTAGAAATGTTACACAGTGCACCTTTAAGATAGACTGCTAAAAGAGCCTGCAGTTCATTACATTTTAAGTTGTACACATGTTATGCAGCTAATGTTTACACTTGTTTTGACTTTGAAGAAATACTTGATGTGAAATGTTTGAAAGCCGGTGATCTTTAAATGTGTTTTTTTACGGCAGCTGAAAGACCCCGCAGCGGCAGGAGCAACAGAAACAGTAATACTCTAGGGAAAAGCAGGTTAAGGATACAGAGCACAGCTTGGGACAAGGGTAACCACTGGCTGCAGATGGCCGACAGCAGGACTTTAGGGTCAGAGTGTCTCGTGTCCCGGGCCAAAACCTTCACCCCCAAAGATTTCACCACTTTCTCGACTTTCTCTTTGTCTCTGGAACAGAAAAGGAACAAACAAGAGGACAAACAGTGAGAATTTAAAGGGCCTATAATAGATCTAGGGCCTATAGACTCTGCACACCTGACGGGGCGACTTGTTGTGTTGGAGAGGCACACTCTATCACTCCTGGTTTTCTTTTATTGATACGCCGTTTCAGTCCCGCAGACCTTCCTCAGGTACAGGAGGGACCAAAACCTCGTATCAGTAAAAGAAAACCAGGAGTGAGACAGTGTGCTAAGGGCCTACACTACCAGTCAAAAGTTTTAGAACACCCTAATTTTTCCAGTTATTTATTGCAATTCAAGTTGTGCAAGTCCAATGAGGAGCTTGAACTGGTACAAAGGTAAGAACTGAACAGACAGAGGTTAAAAAAAAAAGATAAAAGATAACAAAACACAAGTCCAAGCTCTGCCAAAACTACCTCAAGAAAAAAGAACAAGATGGTAAAGCTTGAAAACATGGAGTGTCCAGCACAGTGTCCAGACTTAAACCCCATCGAGCTGGTTTGGGATGAACTGGACAGAAGAGTGAAAGTCAAACAAACTACAAGTGCCACACATTTATGGAAACTTCTGCTGCAGACTTGGGAAGAACTTTCTGAAGAATATTTGATTTCTATTGTCAAAAGAACGAGCCACGAGTGTGTTCAGCTGTTATATCTGCCAAAGGTGGACACTTTCATGAATCAAAAGTTTAGAATACGTTTTGGTCTACAGTAAACAATAAAAAAAAAAAATGGAAAAAGTGTGGTGTTCTAAAACTTTTGACCGGTAGTGTATAATAAGCAAAATTTACTATTGTGAGTTGCCCTCCCCTGTTATAATGTAATATAACCACTTTAAAAACATATCTAGAGTTGTGTTTTGTTTCATTCACAGATGTTGGAGTGACTCTTTACTACGACTCCGTCTACATCTCCAAAGCTCAAAATGCTCCGTTCCACCTTATGATGCTATGAAGTGGTTTACCTTTAATCTACTGGTAAAATAGAAGGGATGTAACAATATCCAAATCTCTCAATACGATATTATCACGATGTGCATCATACTGGTCAATATATGACAGCTGGAACTATATACTTTGGGCTCAGTATTTATCGTGTGTACATTTTCTTTGCAAACGTTGTGAGATTTTTGCCGTTTTTATGCAATAATGTAAGACTTGAGCTGTAGAGAGTAGAATAAACAACTTCTATGGCTAAATATGAGGGATGTAGCAATAAGGGAAATATCGTGATTTCGTATCGTCAAAAGTCTCTCAATAATACCGTGGGATGTCACAATATATCGAATCACAAGTTCCTCTGCTTTAATGCCTTGTCTTACAGTAGCAACAGCTTATGAACATCTGGAACTACATTTCCCATGATTCAGTTCAGTGCAAACAACATGAAGAAATGTTTTTTACTTGAATTTTTGGGATTATGATGGAAATAAATCATACCAAAATCTTGTCAAGGTATTTTAAAAGCATAAAGTGTTCTATCTACAATTATATCAGCCTCTTTAAAAAAAGTAAATATCGTACCGTGAGATGCATATCGTGATAACATTGTACCGAAAGATTTGGATATCGTTACATCTTTACTAAATATTGATTCATTCTTTGTTTATTTGTTTCAGCTCATGCCGTACAATGATACTATTTTAAAGTTATTTTACCAAGATTATCCTGCTTTGAGTCAGTGGTAGTATTTTCTAGGGATGTAACGATATCCAAATCTCTCGGTACGATATTTATTGCGATATTTTGGAGAGGCTGATATAATTGTAGATAGGACACTTTTGTTTTTTTTGCTTTTAAAATATCTTTGCTGTGAATAATTTCCATCATAATCCCAAGAATTCAAGTAGAAAATATATTTCTTCATGTTGTCTGCGCTGAAATGAATCATGGGATATGTAGTTTCCGATGTTTATAAGATGTTTCAACTATAAAACCATGCATTTAAAGGTTGTATAGAGGATTTTCCAAGGAACGAGAAATCCAGCGACTGTTTGTCCTTTTTCAAATGTTGCGCATGCGTGAAACCACCCCCCCTCCCCTACAGCTCCTACGTAGAAACGCCTCCTCCCGCCTCCTCTTTACGCCAGAAACAGGTTTGTTTACAGCCGGTGCGCTGCACATGACTTGTAAACAACTAACTACAGTGTTGGTTAGGCAAGACGGAGAAGTGAGGAGCGGGGGAGCGGGTGTGCGGACATTTCGTTCGCGGACGAGAAGAGCAGGAGCAGGGAGCAGGGAGAGAGGAGAGAGGAGAGAGGGGAGCGGTGCGCGGAGATTCCGTGCCCGGAGAAGTGAGGAGCAGGGGGAAGAGCGGAACGGGCAGCGGGGACAGGAGCAGGAAAGGGGTGCAGAGAAGGTTGCGCGGAGATTCAGTGCGAATGAACTAGCTACAACACGCAGCAGCAAGCGGACTCTTTCTTTGCCTTGAAAATTACGTTTTCAGACATAGGATATCGCTTTCGTGTCCTGAAAAACGTTTGTCTCGCTCTTGGAAATAAAGTACGTTTTCATAATAAGCAGAAGTGACCTGTCCAGGAGTAACTTGGCGACCAATGCTTCAGTCTTTAGACCCTGCGTCTGCTTCTGTCGCGCCATCGCTGGAATGAATCTTCAAGAATCACCTTAGTTTGGCTTCGCTGCTTTTCCCCTTGTCTTCTTCTTTCAGCGACCTCAAAAACGGACTTTTCTTTTGCGGCTAACGGCTCCTGGATTCTTGTCGCTATTGCAACAAACTTTGTGCTAACTGCGAGGAAGATATAGGTCAAAAAAAGCCGCTAAGAACTGTTGCGTTGGTGGAGTAAACAGCGTCTGTGCGTCTAGCGTCTGTGGACTGCGTGACAGTCGTACGTAAACCACGTACCGGCGGCGCGCAGGCAAGTCAGTTACACTAGAAACGTAGGGAGATTGATTGACAGCCTGTCAGCTAACAGATAACGAGGCAGTGTCGTTATCTATTGGCAAATGTTTAGCCCCACCACGTCCAGAGTTGATGAATTTTTATTCTCTTTTTTTTTGGTCATCATAATTACAAGGCTACTGCACCTCTATAATGCTATCATTGACAATTTGAAACAAAAACAAAAAATCCTCCATACAACCTTTAAGTAAAGGAACTTGTAATTCAATATATTGTGAGACTTTTGACAATACAATAGCACAATACTTCGGTTATTGTTACATTCCTAGAAAATAGTGTAATATGAACATTTAAAAGCAACAAAAAAAAAGTAGAGTCCCTTGTGGTTTCGTCTACAGCTTCATAAACCGATAAAAGCTATGGATACTGTAAAGTTATTTATTGGTTATGAAGAAGTGGTAAATATATTGCTGAGTGTAAACAGAGTGCTCCTGTGTGTAAACAACAGAAAGGTCATGCTGTTGTGGACGTCTGATAAAATGGTCTTTAACAGAGGTGCTGCATCATGAAGCATTAACCTGTAAAGGTCAAAGACACTCACCTGTTGGTTACCACGGCGTCGTATAAACTCCAAATGTTATCGAGCACGAGCTGCACGAACAGCGGCTTCTTCCCTTTGACCTACGGGGGGGAGAGAGAGAGAGGGAGGGAGGGAAGGAGATGGGGGGAAGAGGGAGAAAGAAGAGGGAGAGAGAGTGAGAAAGTGAGAGAAAGAGACGAGGGAGAGAGGGAGCGAAAGTGTGAGAGTAAAGAAAGAGATGGAGAGATGGAGAAAGGGGCAGAGAGAGGACAGGAGAGAGGGAGGGAGGTAAAGAAAAGGACAGAGCAGAGAGAGAGAAGAGGAAGAGAAGAGGGAGGGAGGAGAGAGAGGACAGGAGAGAGGAAGAAAGAGATTGAGAAGAAGGAGTGAGGGCCGGGGGAGGTAAAGAAAAGGAGAGAGAGGGGGAAAGAGAAAAGGAGAGAGAAGAGAAGAGAGAGAGAGAAAGAGATGGAGAAAGGGGCAGAGAGAGGACAGGAGAGAGGGAGAAAGAGATTGAGAAGAAGGGGAGAGGGCGGGGGAGGTAAAGAAAAGGAGAGAGAGGGGGAAAGAGAAAAGGAGAGAGCAGAGAGAGAGAAGAGGAAGAGAAGAGGGAGGGAGAGAGAGAGGAAGAAAGAGATGGATACATGAAGAAAGGGGGAGAGAGGACAGGAGAGACAGAGAAAGAGATTGAGAAGAAGGGGAGAGAGAGGAAGGGAAGTAAAGGGAGAAGAGAAAAAGAGAAAAGGAGAGAGAAGAGAGAGAGAAGAGGAAGAGAAGAGAGAGAGAGAGAGAGATGGATGGATAGATGAAGAAAGGGGGAGAGAGAGGACAGGAGAGACAGAGAAAGAGATTGAGAAGAAGGGGAGAGAGAGGAAGGGAGGTAAAGAAAAGGAGAGAGGCAAAAAGAGAAAAGGAGAGAGAAGAGAGAGAGAAGAGGAAGAGAAGAGAGAGAGAGAGAGATGGATGGATAGATGAAGAAAGGGGGAGAGAGGACAGGAGAGAGGGAGGGAGGTGAAGAAAAGGAGAGAGAGGGGGAAAGAGAAAAGGAGAGAGCAGAGAGAGAGAAGAGAAGAGGAGAGAGAGGAAGAAAGAGAGGAGAAGAAAAGGGGAGAGAGAAGAAGAAGGGAGAAAGAGATTGAGAAGAAGGAGAGAGAGAGGGGGGAGGAAAGAAAAGAGAGGAGGGGGAAAGAGAAAAGAGAGAGAGAGAGAAGAAAGAGAGAGAGAGAGGGAGAGAGGGAGAGAGAAGAGAGAGAGAAAGAGAGGAGAGAGAGAGAGAGAGAAGAGAGAGAAGAGAGGGAGAGAGAGAGAGAAAGAGATGGATACATGGAGAAAGGGGAGAGAGGACAGGAGAGAAGAAAGATGAGAAGAAGGGGAAGAGAGGAAGGGAGGTAAAGAAAAGAGAGGGAAAGAGAAAAGGAAAGAAGAAGAGAGAGAGAGGAAGAGAAGAGAGAGAGAAGAGATGGATGGATGATGAAGAAAGGGGGAGAGAGAGGAGAGAGAGGGAGGTGAGAAGGAGAGAGAGGGGAAGAGAAAGGAGAGAGAGGAAGAGAAGAGGGAGAGAGAGAGAAGAAAGAGAGAAGAGAGATGGAGAAGGGAGAGAAGGACAGGAGAGAGGGAGAAAGAGATTGAGAGAAGGAGAGAGAGAGGGAGGGAGGTAAAGAAAAGAGAAGAGGGAAAGAGAAAAGGAGAGCAGAGAGAGAGAAGAGGAGAGAAGAGGAGGAGAGGAGAGAGAGATGAGACAGGAGAGAGGGGGAAAGAGAAAAGGAGAGAGCAGAGAGAGAGAGAAGAGAGAAGAGAGAGAGAGAGAGAAAGAGATGGATACATGAAGAAAGGGGGAGAGAGAGGACAGGAGAGACAGAGAAAGAGATTGAGAAGAAGGGGAGAGAGAGGAAGGGAGGTAAAGAAAAGGAGAGAGGCAAAAAGAGAAAAGGAGAGAGAAGAGAGAGAGAAGAGGAAGAGAAGAGAGAGAGAGAAGATGGATGGATAGATGAAGAAAGGGGGAGAGAGGACAGGAGAGAGGGAGGGAGGTGAAGAAAAGGAGAGAGAGGGGGAAAGAGAAAAGGAGAGACAGAGAGAGAGAGAAGAGAGAGAAAGAGATGGATACATGGAGAAAGGGGGAGAGAGAGGACAGGAGAGAGAGAGAAAGAGATTGAGAAGAAGGGGAGAGAGAGGGAGGGAGGTAAAGAAAAGGAGAGAGAGGCAAAAAGAGAAAAGGAGAGACAGAGAGAGAGAGCGAGAGGGAGAAAGGGAAAGAGAGAAAGAGGAGAAAAAAGTATAGAAGACAGGGAGAGAGTGATTAAGAAGAATCGGAGAGAGAGGGAGGGAAGTAAAGAAAAGGCGAGAGAGAGGGAGAGAGAGAAAAGGAGAGAGAGGGGGTGGAAGAGATGGAGAAAGAGAGAGAAAGAGATGCAAAGAGAGAGAAAGATGGGGAGAAAAGAAAGACGGGGAGAGTGACAGAAAGGGATGTCAAGAGAGAAAGGGATGGAGAAGGAGGGCAGAAGCAGGGAACGACAAAAGGAAAAAGAGAGGGAGCGAGAAAAGAAGAGACAGAAGGAAAGAGTGAGAAAGTGTAGAGCAGAGAAGAGAGTGAGAGAGAAGAGAGGGGAGAGACAGTGAGAGTGAGAAAAAAGGACAGGAGGGAGAGATTGAGATGAAGGGAAGAGAGAGGGAGAAACAGTGAGAGATGGAGAAAGGGAGAGAGGACAGGAGAGAGGGAGAGAGAGAGAGATCGAGAAGAAGAGGAGAGAGAGGGAGGGAGGTAAAGAAAAGGAGACAAAGAGAGGGAGAGAGAAAAGAAGGGGAGATGGAGAGAGCAAAGAAAGGGAGGGAGGGAGAAAGAAAGAAGGGATAGAAAGGAAGATGGAAAGAGTGGAGGAGAGAGGGTGAGAGAGAGAGATGGAGAAATGGTGAGAAAGAGAAGAAAAAAGTACAGAAGAGAGAGCACCATTTAGAAGAAGGGGAGTGAAACGGAGGGAGGTAAAGAAAAAGAGAGAGACATGGGGGAGAGAGAAAAGGAGAGAGAGGGAGTAGAAGAGATGGAGAAGGAGACACAGAGGGAGAAAGAGAAGCAAAGTGAGAGATGGAGTGTGAGAGAGAGAAAGAAAGAGAGAAACAGAGAGGGAAAGAGACAGAAAGAGACATCGAGAGAGAAGGAGGGCGGAGGCAGGTAAAAAGAACATGATAAAGGCGAGGGAGAGAGAAAAGAAGAGAGAAAAGGAGAGAGTGAGAAAGTGTAGAGCAGAGAAGAGAGTGAGACAGCAGGGAGAGGGAGAGAGAAAGAAACAAAGAAAGAAAGAAGGGAGAGAGAGGGAGAGGGAAAGAGAGGAAGGGGAAGGAGAAGAAGAAAAAGTAGGTGAGACAGAGAAGCGAGAGAAGGATAGAGGGAGAGAGTGGAAGGAGGAGAGTAAAGTTAACAAACACAAACAATTCAGAACAGAAATGTATTAAAGGTTGTATAGAGGATTTTCCAAGGAACGAGAAATCCAGCGACTGTTTGTCCTTTTTCAAATGTTGCGCATGCGTGAAACCACCCCCCCTCCCCTACAGCTCCTACGTAGAAACACCTCCTCCCTCCCTCCTTACGCCAGAAACAGGTTTGTTTACAGCCGGTGAGCTGCACATGACTTGTAAACAACTAACTACAGTGTTGGTTAGCAAGCGGAGAAGTGAAGGAGCGGGGGGAGCGGACACAGCGGACGAGAAGTGAGGAGCAGAGGAGAGAGGAGAGGAGAGAGGAGAGGGAGCGGTGCGCGGAGATTCCGTGCCCGGAGAAGTGAGGAGCAGGGGGAAGAGCGGATCGGGCAGCGGGGACAGGAGCAGGAAAGGGGAGCAGAGAAGGTTGCGCGGAGATTCCAGTGCGAATGAACTAGCTACAACACGCAGCAGCAAGCGGACTCTTTCTTTGCCTTGAAAATTACGTTTTCAGACATAGGATATCGCTTTCGTGTCCTGAAAAACGTTTGTCTAGCTCTTGGAAATAAAGTACGTTTTCATAATAAGCAGAAGTGACCTGTCCAGGAGTAATTTGGCGACCAGTGCGTCAGTCTTTAGACCCTGCGTCTGCTTCAGTCGCGCCATCGCTGGAATGAATCTTCAAGAATCACCTTAGTTTGGCTTCGCTGCTTTTCCCCTTGTCTTCTTCTTTCAGCGACCTCAAAAACGGACTTTCTTTTGCGGCGAACTGCTCCTGGATTCTTGTCGCCATTGCAACAAACTTTGTGCGAACTGCGAGGAAGATATAGGTCAAAAAAAGCCGCTAAGAACTGTTGCGTTGGTGGAGTAAACAGCGTCTGTGCGTCTTGCGTCTGTGGACTGCGTGACAGGCGTACGTAAACCACGTACCGGCGGCGCAGGCAAGTCAGTTACGCTAGAAACGTAGGGAGTTTGATTGACAGCCTGTCAGCTCACAGATAACGAGGCAGTGTCGTTATCTATTGGCAAATGTTTAGCCCCACCACGTCCAGAGTTGATGAATTTTTATTCTCTTTTTTTTGGTCATCATAATTACAAGGCTACTGCACCTCTATAATGCTATCATTGACAATTTGAAACAAAAAAAAATCCTCCATACAACCTTTAACTGTTCTGTTTTTGGTTTTTTTTTGTTTTTTTTTCAATCACACTGCACTTCAATGGAGCAGAGATTGTCATAATTCAAATGTGAGAAATTGCACAGCTCAAATTCAGAGAAATATACAAGAATATCAAGAATAAAATACAGTAATCTCAAAATTGCAGGTACAAGAGGTATAATATTGTGAACTTAAATAACATATGCAGAGAGAGAGAAAGAGAGATGGATGGAGGAGGAAACAGCGCTGAAGTAAAAACTACTACAACGATTTAGTATGTCGTAGGGGCTGTCATCGGTCATCACCAAAGTCTGGTTAAGCTAAAATACAGAATTTCTCACAAGTACGGTTTCCCTGCTTCAACAAAAACAAAACTCAGCAATTCTGTTCTTTGTTTTAACTTTCATTTTTCTTTTTATTAAATTACTTTATCAGGTATTTTCGAGTTTGTCTTAAAAACTAAAATCCCACCTGGGAAATTGGGGTCATTATTGAACAACAAAGAGGTGCCAAGCAATGAATGTTTGTTTGTTTGTTTGTAGTGCTCATGCAGGCGCACATTAAAACACAAACAGAGACTAAACAGAAAAATGTGGACTAAGGGAGTGTGAGTTCGCCCCCAGTCAAATGAAGCTCACCGAGGCTTGCATTTATGGGGCGAAGTTGGATCACAGTTACATATTAAGAAAGGGAATTGATTTACAGAAAACACAGCAGATTAACAAAAGCAATTAGACTGATAGTGCAGTTACAAAGAGAGGGGCAACGTTTTTTGTTTTTTAATACGAAGTGAATTGGAGCCGGAGTCGATAGAGCCAGAAGCGCGCCCATGCTCACTTCCTATTTGGAAAGCAGCGGCGGAAATATAAGGCAATGCAAGCAAAAATGCAGTATGAGAACTATAACGTCTAAAGCAGAGATCACCAGCCTTTTGCATTTAGTGAGCTTTACACCTTTACAAAACGAAAATGCCAGAGAGCAACTCATTTGTAGCGATCTCAAGAAATAAGTCGATAAAAGACGGCAAGCATTAGATCTTGTACAGTCAGAAGACATTTCATTTTTCATTTTTCATTTTCGTCCGCTTATCCGGGGCCGGGTCGCGGGGGGAGCAGCCTAAGCAGGGACTCCCAGACTTCCTTCACCCAGACACGTCCTCCAGCTCCTCCGGGGGGACCCCGAGGCGTTCCCAGGCCAGCCGAGAGACATAGTCCCTCCAGCGTGTCCTGGGTCTTCCCCGGGGCCTCCTCTCCAGTGGGACATGCCCGGAACACCTCCCGAGGGAGGCGCCCAGGAGGCATCCGGAACAGATGCCCGAGCCACCTCAACTGGCTCCTCTCGACGTGGAGGAGCAGCGGCTCTACTCCGAGCTCCTCCCGTGTGACTGAGCTCCTCACCCTATCTCTAAGGGAGCGCCCAGCCACCCTGCGGAGGAAACTCATTTCGAGCGCTTGTATCCGCGATCTCGTCCTTTCGGTCACTACCCAGAGCTCATGACCATAGGTGAGAGTAGGAACGAAGACTGACCGGTAAATCGAGAGCTTCGCCTTTCGACTCAGCTCCCTCTTCACCACAACGGTCCGATACAGCGACCGCATCACTGCCGAAGCTGCACCGATCCGCCTGTCAATCTCACGTTCCGTCCTTCCCTCACTCGTGAACAAGACCCCGAGATACTTGAACTCCTCCACTTGAGGCAAAGACTCCCCACCCACCCGGAGAGGGCAAGCCACCTTTTTCCGGTCGAGAACCATGGCCTCGGACTTGGAAGAGCTGATCTTCATCCCAGCCGCTTCACACTCGGCTGCAAACCGCCCCAGTGCACATTGCAGGTCCTGGTTCGATGAAGCCAACAGGACAACATCGTCCGCAAACAGCAGAGATGAAATCCTGTGGTCCCCAAACCGGACCCTGACTGCGCCTAGAAATTCTGTCCATAAATACAATGAACAGAACCGGTGACAAAGGGCAGCCCTGGCGGAGTCCAACATGCACCGGGAACAGGTCTGACTTACTGCCGGCAATGCGAACACAGCTCCTGCTCCGGTCATACAGGGACCGGACAGCCCTTAGCAAAGGGCCCCGGACCCCATACTCCCAGAGCACCCCCACAGGACGCCACGAGGGACACGGTCGAATGCCTTCTCCAGATCCACAAAACACATGTGGACTGGTTGGGCAAACTCCCATGAACCCTCGAGCACCCTATGGAGAGTGTAGAGCTGGTCCAGTGTTCCACGGCCAGGACGAAAACCACACTGCTCCTCCTGAATCCGAGGTTCGACTATCGGCCGGATTCTCCTCTCCAGTACCCTGGCATAGACCTTACCGGGAAGGCTGAGAAGTGTGATCCCCTATAGTTGGAACACACCTCCGGTCCCCCTTCTTATACAGAGGGACCACCACCCCGGTTTGCCAGTCCAGAGGTACTGTCCCCGACCGCCACGCGATGTTGAAGAGGCGTGTCAGCCAAGACAGCCCCACAACATCCAGAGACTTCAGGTACTCAGGACGGATCTCATCCAACCCCGGAGCCTTGCCACCAAGGAGCTTGCCAACCACCTCAGTGACTTCGGCCAGGGTGATGGATGAGTCCGCCTCTGAGTCCCCAGCCTCGGCCTCCTCCTCGGAGGACGTGACGGTGGGATTGAGGAGATCCTCAAAGTATTCCTTCCACCGCCGGACAACGTCCCCAGTCGAGGTCAGCAGCTCTCCCCCCGCACTGTAAACAGTGTTGGTGAAGAACTGCTTTCCCCTCCTGAGGCGCCGGACGGTTTGCCAGAATCTCTTTGAGGCCGTCCGATAGTCCTTCTCCATGGCCTCCCCGAACTCCTCCCAGCTCCGAGTTTTTGCCTCCGCGACCACACGGGCTGCAGCACGCTTGGCCCGCCGGTACCTGTCAGCTGCCTCAGGAGTCCCCGAGCCAGCAAGGCCCGATAGGACTCCTTCTTCAGCTTGACAGCATCCCTTACTTCCGGTGTCCACCACCGGGTTCTGGGGTTGCCGCCGCGACAGGCACCACAGACCTTACGCCCACAGCTCCGAGCAGCCGCATTGACAATAGAGGCCGAGAATGAAGCCCACTCGGACTCCATATCTCCAGCCTCCCCCGGAATCCGGGAGAAGTCCTCCCGGAGGTGCGAGTTGAAGGTCCCTCTGACAGAGGGCTCCGCCAGACGTTCCCAACAGACCCTCACTACACGCTTGGGTCTGCCAGGTCTTTCCGGCTTCCTCCTCCGCCAGCGAACCCAACTCACGACCAGGTGGTGATCAGTTGACAGCTCAGCCCCTCTCTTCACCCGAGTGTCCAAGACACGCGGCCGGAGATCAGATGACACGACGACAAAGTCGATCATCGACCTCCGGCCTAGGGTGTCCTGGTGCCACGTGCACTTATGGACACCCTTGTGCTCGAACATGGTGTTTGTTATGGACAAACTGTGACTAGCACAGAAGTCCAATAACAAAACACCACTCGGGTTCAGATCGGGGAGGCCGTTCCTCCCAATCACCCCTCTCCAAGTGTCACTGTCGTTGCCCACGTGGGCGTTGAAGTCTCCCAGGAGAACAACGGAGTCCCCGGTCGGTGCACTGTCTAGTACCCCTCCCAAGGACTCCAAGAAGGCCGGGTACTCAGCACTGCTGTTCGGCCCGTAGGCCGACACCACAGTGAGAGACCTGTCCCCGACCCGAAGGCGCAGGGACGCGACCCTCTCGTTCACCGGGGTGAACTCCAACACACAGCGGCTGAGCTGTGGGGCAATGAGCAGGCCCACACCAGCCCGCCCGCTCCCCGCGGCCAACGCCAGAGAAATGGAGAGTCCAGCCCCTCTCAAGGAGTTGGGTTCCAGAGCCCAAACTGTGCGTGGAGGTGAGGCCGACTATATCTAGTCGGTAACGCTCAACCTCCCGCACAAGCTCAGGCTCCTTCCCCCCAGCGAGGTGACATTCCATGTCCCCAGAGCTAGTCTCCATGTCCGGAGATCCGGTCGCCGAGGCCCCCGCCGTCGACTGCTGCCCAGATCTCTCTGCACCGGCCCCATATGGATCCTCCTGCGGGTGGTGGGCCCACGTGAGGACGGCCCCACGTCGCTCCTTCGGGCTGAGCCCCGTGGGGGGAGGCTCGGCCACCAGGCGCTCGCTGGCGAGCACCCACCCCAGGCCTGGCTCCAGGGTGAGGCCCCGGTGACGCCAATCCGGGCGACGTAACTGGCCTTGCTCGTACTCAGAAGCCAATAAAACCTAAAACCATTATCCATTTATGAGTGCGTAAACTTCAAAATATCACATTTACAATGGTAAGTAATCAAATTTGAGATATTCCGTTTAATATGTAATTCAGAAATCCTTCGGTGAGCTGCTTATAACGGGGTGGAGAGCTACTGGTCGCTCCTGAGCTACAGGTTGGAGACCCCTGTTCCGAAGGTTTTCAAAAAGGTTAAAAAAGGTCAGAACTGAACCTGGGTTGCTATTGCCTAAACCTGCATAAAAAGGACAATATAAGATTTTCTCATTTTCAGTACAGAAACCATATGCAGCAACAGAGATTAATGTTTGGCTCCAAATGCTGGGGTTTTGGTATTGAGTATTAAGATTAGAGCAGGGGTCTCCAACCTTTTTTTCCTCCGTGAGCCACCTTTACAAAACGAAAATGCCAGAGAGCTACTCATTTTAGTGGCCGCAAGAAATGGAGTAATTATAAGAACCACAGATTTAGATCGGTTAGAGGCTTATAAAACATATACTATTATCCATTTATTAGTGCAGAAAGGAAAGTTTGGCATGAACATGATACATTTACAATTCTGAAGTCATTCTAGTCATCAAATTTTTGTTATTCAGCACAAAACTTACAATTCAGAAATTATTTGATGAGCTACTTGGAAGGAGGTGGTGAGCTACCGGTGGCCCCCGAGCTACAGGTTGGAGATCCCTGGGTTAGAGAGAGTCAATTTACTGGATTTCAGCATTGAATCTGGCGACCCAAATAAGAGAGAGACTCATGTGAGGCTCATTCTGCTTTCTGATAATCGTCTTGGGAGCCAAAACACAACATTTTAATATAAACCAGCATGTCCAATGATTTTATAATTGTTTCTGTGTAGACTCTACACACCTGACTGGGCGACAGGTGCACTGGAGGAGAGGCACCTAAGTGTTTTTGAAGAAAAACTCCCGCACACTGCCTCACTCTTGATTTTTCTTTTATTAGTATGACGTTTCTGTCCCTCAGGCCTGTACCCAAGGAAGGTCTGAGGGATCAGAACGCCGTACTGATAAAAGAAAAATCAAGAGTGAGAAAGTGTGCGGGAGTTTTCCTTTAAAAGCAATGATTTTATAATGAAATCAGTATTACAATTGTTAAATGTATATTTGGTTTGAACATGTTTCTGCCGTTTATGTGTATGGACACACAAAGGTAATGTTTATGGAATTGGAAAATAAGCTTTTGTAATGTCAGGTGGTGCTCAACACACCTTCACTAGAATAATTTGGACCGTTTCAGACCTGGAATTGCCAGTCTCCACTGAACAAAAGGTAAAAGTTAAGTGTCAAGTTGAAAACTACAGCTTCATGACATCTAGGGATGGGCATTCGATGAAATTTTGTCGGAAGAATTAACGATCGATTATCGATTAATCATTAACGTTTTTATATTAAAATGATCATCATTATTACTATCTGCACTACTCTGCATAAATAAATTAAACTTTATGACATATAAACCGTAACCACTCTAGAGCCACATCAATCCGTTTGAGATTATAATGTGTTTAATTCAGTTTTGCGCAACTCTCACAGAAACGAAACTTAAAACTGCATCGCTAATTTGCATAAATTAAGCAAAGATAAAACTACAGCTCTTGTGTCGCTGATGCGGTCAACTTCTGTCGGATTAAAAGACATGACTCAGGTGAATACAGGTTAGTGTGACTGTATTTGCGTTTGTTAAAACCAGGACACCGTACGGGAGGAGGGAGGTGGGGCCTCGTCATCGACATTGCGCGACTCTCACCTGGTAAAGCTTTTTCCCACTGGACACCGAAACATATGTGCTGCTTTGTACACTGTGCACATGGACTCACACTTGTCCCGAACGCAACGGAAAGCGTGGAATTTCTTGTACAATTCATCGTTAAATACACATTTGCGCTTCAGCATGTTGCAGACTGACCAACTGTTTGTGTCTCGCTCCTTCTGGGTGCAGAGAGCGACATGTACGGACCCCTGTTTGGTCACGCTAAACACAGCAACCTACATTCGTTTTGAAATTCTTAATGATCAATTATCGATTAATCGACTAATCATGCCCATCCCTAATGACATCAAAAAGTGTAAAAGAGCATTTTGAGCTTTGAGCTGATATAGACAGAGTAATAATAAAGGATTAGTCAAAGGTCTATGAACAAAACAAAACACAAGTCCAAGTATGTTTTTGATGAAGAGCATTAAACATGGCTTAAAGTTAACAAGTTTTGCGCAATATAGGATCTTTAAGGTAATCTGGGCCTATTCAACTGGAAAAAAGAACTGGTCAGAGGGTGGCAATGAGCTCATAGGCCGAAGTTTTGGACATGCTCGCTTTAAGGCATAAGATCGACACAGCAAAAAAGTAAAAGTGTTAAAAAAAAAAATAAAAAAAAAAGTGCACAGGGTGAGAAAAACTAGCAGTGATTAATGGTTGAGCCCTTAAACCACCTTTCACTTCTCCTGCTACAGAGTGCTTCTCCTGTGATGTTCGGAGTATTTTATTTTATATTTTATTTTTCATTTCTTTCTCTCTCTGACAGTGAATGGAGAGACTGAGAATAACCGTCTGAATAAAAGTCTGTTCCTCTCCCCTCTGACCCGAAGTCCAGGACGTACTGAAGCTGTAAAACATTTATCAGGATCTGTGGAGTGGACCGGACACAGAACACAGGGCGCTGGTCACTTTTAACGGAGCTACAGCGCAAACAGATGTGGTTTAAGAAGAACATCCACTCAAACAACTGACTTAAAATTGATTCTTTACGGTGACGTCATGCTGGAGGTGTTCTACGTGTATCTCTGTGGTGGAATGTTCAGCAGTTACCATAGAGATGCAGCGCACACATGAGCAAACACGACCAAAAAATGATTTAAGATCGTCTGAAAACTCAAGAAAAAAATACTAAAAGGATTTAAACAACACATTTTCAGGAGTCTGTGATCAAAACCAGCGTTCACGGTAGTAGTTTTGTCACGGTTTGGGTGTTTGATTTTCAACAAAACTTAATTACTGTAGCTCTCTCTGGTCAGATTGCGTTAAAATAAAGCTCAGATTAAAGCCTAACACGCCTCAGATGGAGCAGTGCTTACAGTTAGCGTCACATCCCCAGGGATTGGTGATGACATCGGCTGCAAAGTATCAACAGACAATGATTGATTAATTGCAAAAGAAAACAAATAATGAACTTGAGGATTACGACCAAGCGAACAGTTCAGTCTCCAGAGAGAGTGGGTCTTTAACTGCTCTCACTGTAATTGGAAATAAGATGACTCTGATGTCAATATTGATTCAGAACAATATCAATACACAGGGTTCCTACACTTTTTTACTGACAAGATTTCAAAACTTTTCACTTTTTCATGACCTAAAGCGAATTTTCCATGACTTTACGGCACCTACATGTGTAGAATTTAGCATATTTTTGGGCTAAATATGAAATGTTAACCCTTTCCACTCACCTTATGGTTTGGTATTATAGTTTTTTAATGTTCAAAATACTGTCAGTGTATTTATTGTCGTCTATTTTAAACAAAAGGCGCAGATGTTCAGAAATAATCATAATGTCTAATGATAAATTAACACACTGATTCCCAAAGACTGGGTCGTGACTCTCAGTTGGGTCGCAAGAGATTTTTTTCGGGGTCGCCTTGTTTTGTAATTATTTTATTGACTGTTTTGTTCCAATGTTGCTGATTCAGTTGAATGTTGAAAAGAAAAAATGGGCTACGTTTAATGTCCAATGACTTATGGATCCTTTTATTGCTGTTTTTCATTGTTTAAAACTTGAGAAATACTAATTGTTCAGAGAGACACAATCATTCATTCAACAATAAAATACCTTCATTAATGTTCAATAATGGTCAAATCCACTTTTATTTTGTGATTTATGAATAATGTCTATGGACTTGGGTCGTGAAGGTTTGTGACTTTTAAAATATGGGTCCCCAGAAAAAAAGTTTGGGAAATACTGATTTAACAGAACACTGTATTTGCGTGAACTAAAATTCCATGATTTTTCCAGGCCAGGAAAATTATATTTTCAATTTCCATTACTTTTCCAGGATTTCCATGACCGTGGGAACCCAGCCTTTTCACCTTATAATACGCTAAAATATATTTATTTGAACCAACCATAACTACTGAAACACCTTTTGTGATCTTCAAAATCTTTAAACTTTTGGATAATTACTGAATGACAAAAACATGTATTTTATGTTCCTTTCATTTAAATTCACAATTATTCACATTCAACAAGTACATTTAATAACATTAAACTCAAACCACTTATGTGTCTGTAAAGTGTTGCAAAAGTGTATGATCTTGGCTGGCCAAGCAAACAATCATCAACTATCATATTTACTACCATTAAGTACCAAATTAGAGAAAAACATGTTTGTTTTTTCTCACACTGTTGTGTAGAACAGAGATCCAAGGACATCTCATAGGGCTCAGCTGTACGTGCACTGGACTCTCAAATATTCACTCCTTCTCAGTGCTCTCATCACTCACTCACAGCCAAGGGGTGTGCATAAATATCGAAATATCAATATATCGTATAATTTAATGTGATGATACAGTATCGATATCGTGGACTGCTGTATCGATATATCGCCAAGAGTATTTTTAGGTATATTTTACTAAATAATTTTGTTACAGCGCTACAGTTTAGTTGCTTGTTCAGAGGAAGGAAACTCGTTTAGGCAACACAATTGACATTTTAACAATTTTGATGATTAAAATGCGCTTTTTTTCAAATTTACTTTGCACAAGAAGCAGTTTAACAAAGACTTTTACTATCACAGCCATGATTTAGCCTTTATTTGTGACTGAAATGTATTGAATCATTTTAAAATATATCGAATCGAATCGAAAGTGCACTGTATTGAGATACGTATTGTATCGTGGTCTGCGTATCGGCAACTTCTTAATGATACCCAGCCCTATGACAGGCCAGTCTGAAAATATGTATACTTTGAAGCTGATATCGTCAACATTCCCTGGGGGGTGAAGCTAACTGGAGGCACTGCTCTGTCTGAAGCTTTGGTACGCAAGTTAAGATTAACATTATCTCACCGTAAAGAATCAACCGTTTTCATTTAGTCACTTTCACCTTTTTTGTTGAAATTGCATTGATCACACGCTATTGGAAACGTGTCGAATCTAAAAACAGGTTTGCTAATGTATGCATTGTGTCAACCTGGCATCTGCTGAACATTCTCCCACAGACATACATGAAGAACCTCCGGTGCGATGTTACTTCAAAGTATTAATTCTGAATGTCCATTTCTTTGCATCTCTTGTTTGTATTTCACTGTGTAGAATTTTATATAAGAATTGTAAGTTCCTTTAATATTGTAATTTTTCAGAGGATGTGATGTTGCATTCAAGGTCATCTCTGTGTGTAGAAAAAAGCGCTACAGCCATTGAACGCCCCTCCGGCTCTGACCTTGTGTTCGCTGTGGTGAGTGAGTGACACAGTAATGGCAAAAGGGGCCACAGAGGAGAGTCCATTAACACCAAACATTCACAAAGCAAAGTGGAGAGTTATAAATAAGGGAGTAACAGGTCAGAACAGCTTTTGTTGGGATGTGATAATAGCATTTTTAATTGAACGTATGTGAGAAATTGCGCACCGTTTGTACAAAATAAAATGAATTTTAAAAATGGTAGTAAATGTGAACGGCGCGGGACAATTATTAGATTTTTTTATATATATTTCAAAATCTGGTCTTGTTTCGTGGATCCGATCTCGTGTCATTCAGTCATTCCATCCCTTCAAGGTCTACAAGGTCATAGAGCAAAGGAGCTTTTGCGTGATTTTTTTTTCATTGTCGTCTTTATGTTTACCTGCTGTACATCGTCTATAGCGAGGTCACAGTGTACAGTATAGTACAGGCTCTAGAAGCACATAAGTGAATATCAATCAATCACATTTATAAAGCGCTTTTCCATATTATAAAAAATGGAACATAAAGCACTTTTACGGTGATTAAAAACAATCCCACATTTCCTTTCATCCATCTGTCCATCCCCCACAGTTACCTGACCCCCACACAACCAAATAACCCAGACAATCTCACACATACTGACATACATAAAAGTACACATTGTCACACAGGTAAACTTAGACTGAAATGCGACACAAAGAATACAGCCAAACGCAAAGTCTAGTTCAGTACAAGAGAAAATGTCCTTCAATGGGTAAAGCTTAATATGACAAACCAGGCTGATAAACAACTAAGGAATATATGTCTTTATTATGTGAACTAAAGTGTGCTCCAAAATTGCAAAAATCTCTAACAGAAAACAAGCTGGGTATAAACGCAGAAACAGGCTCAAACAGGGAATAATTCAGAACTGCACAAACTGCAAAAAACATATTTCAGATACAGAGTTTTCAGGTACAGAGCTTGAGTGTCTCTCTTGACTGGTCAACAATCCAGCAAAGAGTGAATGAAAAGGGAGAGTTATATAGCGAATACTCTGGGATGATTAGGGAATGAGTGGCAGGTGTAGGAAAAAGAGGGAGGGAGCAAAAGGAGACTGGGAAACGGAGCTGGACTGGGGAAAACATGTAAACAAAAGGCACAACTTTGATACACATGGTGAAATGCGAGGCTGAATACAGGCGAATAAGTTGAGAAAGCACCATCAGGGGAGCCGTCTACACCAGGAGCAGAGAGCTGTCCAGTGCCACCAGGAACCGCCACATGGCTCTGGGGAGATATGAGGTCCAAGCACCACCTCCCCACCAGGACACAGGGCCCAGGGAGGAGATGAGGCCAAAGCACCGTCCCTCCACCAGGAGCCCACAGGACAGATCCTGGCAGCCACAGCCGATCACCGCTCCTGGTGCAGAGGGCTCTGTGGGAAATATTATGTGGTGGCCATGCTAATTCACCTAATATTATGGACTTTGGAATGACAACAGGGTGGAAAACACGTATGACTATCTATAGGTCTATATGACATGTTTTTTCTGTACTTGGACTGCCATAAAGAACATGTTTTTCTGGACTTTGAGTGCCACGAAGCAGAAAAACTGACAAATGTGGACCCCGTGGCATGTTCCCACCCATGATAAGCTGTACTGGGTCATCAGTATTGTTCATTTTCTTGCTGTATATGCTAAATCAACAAGTTAATGTTTTGTCAAGATGTAGTATAAAGCTACCCCTGATTTTGAGTTGGTCAGAGGCGTTGTTGTACTTGGTAATCAACTTGAATCCCTCTCAATGGAAAATGACGAAATAAAGTGGCCTGTTCTCTCGGATTCTCCATCTCCTGTGCTTCTTTTTAGGACACGCATTGAACCTTCCGAAAAAACCCACAGCTCCTACAAAGGAAACACTGGAAATCCAAAAAATGATAAGGGAATACGAGTTCAAGCTAATAGTATGCCTAAAATAAATAAATATAATAAAATGTGTGTAATAAAAACAAGTAAAAGTAAAAAATGTAATAAAATTTCAATCGAGCCGAGCTAAAAAGGTGGGTCTTGAGCCTACTCTTAAAAACATGAACGTTCTCTGCAGCCCTGAGGTCTTCAGACAGGCTGGTTTCATAGACAAGGGCCCATAGTACTGGAAAGACGCCTCTCTGTGAGTGTGTCCCCTGACTTTGGGAATGACCAGGAGACTGCTGCTGGAGGAGCGCAGGGTCTGCAAGGGTTCACAGGGTAAAAGCATTTCTGAAAGACCATTAAGACATTTAAAACCAGTAAGGGAACTTTAAAATCGATCCTGAAACTGACAGGGAGCCAAATCAGTGGTTTTAAAACCTGTATAGTCAGGACACGTGCTGCTGAAATTTCTAACAATTGCAAATCTGAAATACTCTTTTTGTGAACAGCAGAGAACAGGGCATTACAGTAGTTTATTCAACTAGTGATAAAACTGTGAAAGCAACAATGTCTTTGTGTTTGCCCGAGAGAAAATGGGGCTATGAGCAGTGTTGGGAAGGTTACTTTTAAAATGTATTCCCCTACAGATTACAGATTACATAACCCAAAATGTAGTTTGTAACAGAATCCATTAAATTACTTAAAGTGAGTAACGTAATCTGAATACTTTGGATTACTTGGTTTGCTGTAGAGAAACTAAGACTAGGATGATTTAGTCCTGGTTTAGACCTGGTTTAGACCTGGTTTAGATCTAGTTTGGACCGAGTTTTAGTCCTGGTTTAGACCTGGTTTAGACCTGGTTTTAGACCTGGTTTTAGACCTGGTTTTAGACCTGGTTTAGATCTCATTTAGATCTCATTTAGATCTCGTTTAGATCTGGTTTAGACCTGGTTTAGACCTGATTTTAGTCCTGGTTTAGACCTGATTTAGACCTGGTTTAGACCTGGTTTAGAACTGGTTTAGATCTAGTTTAGACCGAGTTTTAGTCCTGGTTTAGATCTGGTTTTAGACCTGTTTTAGATCTGGTTTAGATCTCGTTTAGAACTGGTTTAGACCTGGTTTAGATCTAGTTTAGACCGAGTTTTAGTCCTGGGTTAGACTTGGTTTTAGACCTGTTTTAGATCTGGTTTAGATCTCGTTTAGACCTGATTTTAGTCCTGGTTTAGACCTGGTTTAGACCTAGTTTAGACCTGATTTTAGTCCTGGTTTAGTGCTGGTTTAGACCTGGTTTAGATCTAGTTTAAATCTAGTTTAGTTTCCGGTAATGATTGGAATTACCGAAAAAAAAAGGAAAAAAAGGGGGAATAGCCCGAAATATGAAAACAGGAAAATACCGCCGTGTAATCCATTTATTTCAACAAAGTAACTGTAATCCAATTACCACTCATTGAAACAGTAACTGTAACTGAATACAATTACTCATAATTTGTACTCTGATTACATAACTCCGGTACATGTAATCTGTTACTCCCCGACACTGGCTATGAGGGTTTTGTGCAAACTACTGGAAGAAACATTAAAGATGCGCTTGTGCAAATTTTCTAGTGGAGGGTTCGCTACTTACTTGTCTCCATGGAGATGTTATTGCTTTGCCTGGAATGTTGCATGATATGACATTAAACATGTACATCTAACATTTATTCATTATAGGTGTTTGCTTAAAAATACAATAATTCCTTCTGTAATCGGGGCGACTCTCCACAGATCTGAACTGTAATGTAGCGCAGTCCTGTAACCTACTTATGATAGATAGGCTTCATTTATACTGTGGAACATTCTAGACAAAGTAATAACGTTTCCATGAAGACAAGAAGGTGGCGGACCCTCCACTAGAAATGTTACGCAGTGCACCTTTAAGACATCCTCATTTGATTTAAAAAGTTCAGGGAACATGACTAATTCTGTTTGAAGTGAACTGATTCAAAGTGCACAGTGTCTTATTTATCTGCACTGCGCTCCGAGCTTGACAAAAGATGTAACTCTGTAGTCATTATTGATTCACTACAAACCTAGAGGTGGAGGCAGCCAGTTTTATAGCCACAGCTGCCCCAGGGTAGACTGACAAACCTCCAAATAGGACTGAAAGATACGTGATTTATTAATTTATTTGTTTTTTGACAAGCACTGTAATTGTGATTCAATTTGCATTTTCATAACAATAGGTGTCTGTTCAAAGTTCACAGTCTCTGTTCACAGTTTAAATGTGTACAGAAGAACTGACAAGTCGACTGAATAATGAAGTGACAAACTAATACAAGAGTCACATTTCAGAACATGTTTGTACAGCTCTAAGCCACAGGGGCAGCAGTTTTTATACAGAATAAGGATATTTTGTGGAGGAAATTATACCGCTTCAATTTCAGTCTTTGTAATTTTGTCAATTCAAGTTGCAATTTTGATTTGATTGGGACTTAATCTTGCAGCCCTACTTCCATGAAGTGTCTTGCTCAAGAACACAACTACTGTTACACTGTTTTAACTTTTTCTGATGTTGTGGCCGAAGAAATTCAGTATTAGCATGTAGTGTTTAGGGATGGGCATGATTAGTCAAATAATCGATAAGTGATCATTAAGAATCACATTCATTTTTAATCAACAAACCGAACGTAGACGCTGTGCTGCGTCTGACAGCACAAACACTGAAGTTGCGTCCTCACAATCCCACGTTTGGGCTCTGACACCTCCTTGGAGACAATGAACCACTCAGTGAGTTTGTTTACATGCACATCAGTGTCCCGGATATGATCGGGTTTTTTGAGTATCTCGGTTTTGTCATGGTGCATGTAAACGTAGTACCCGGTTACTGCAACATAACGTTGAGTGCACATGCGTACAAAAGACAAACACTTTTCAGCCTTTTCATCACAACAGTAGCCAAAATAAAATGACCAACATAAATAAAGTGAGTGAAATGACTGTTAAATAAAGAGCTGCGCTAAACCTGCACACGTCTGATCTCTGAAAACATGAACCATCTCCAACGCGATACAGAAACAGACTCCATTCATCATCATTTTGTCAATATCCACAAAGTTGCATACAGTAAAGTCTGCAGTCCAAAAAGATTATAATCATGCATAATCATCGAATGCAAATGATGAAATGTGTCAAAGATGCATTCAATAATCGTGGTTATGTGGCTGGTTATGGTTTATACGTTGTAAAGTTGAGTTTATTCATGCAGATTAGTAATAGTAATAATAATGGTGATAATTTTAATATAAAAACTAGGGGTGTCAAATTATCGCGTTAATTGCGATTAATTAATTACAGTCATATTTAGCGCTTATGTTTTTAATCGCGTTAATCTCATTTTTTAATCTCTAACTTTAGTGTTTCTGTATGCGAGTTGCTTTATTAATAAAAACCTTTTTATGTGTTGTTTGGGGACAAACAACAACCACACACACACACAAAAAAAACACATTATAAATTTTTTTATTTCGGTAATTCCACTCATTGCCGGAAACCCACACAAAACGCGCACAGTAAGAGCGCAATGTAAACAGTCATGTTCACAGTTTGCGGCGTCGAAGTCACAGTGACAGGTCGAAAAGAGCACAGTCCAGGCATTTGTGTCTTGGAAATTCTTCTCCCGACGTGAAATATAAAAGAAAATAACAAATATAAAATCGCCTACAACTTAAATGTCACTGGTGAAAACAACCTGCATAGGCTCATGATGTCTGCACTACTGTCCTATAGTGACCTGCCAACATGAGGGGACACGACAGGCACACAAATACAAACAACACACACACACGCACCACATAAACATGACACACGCGCACCCCCCAACATTTAGAACACTGCTCCATTGCTCCGCCGGATCGTGTTTTCTTACGGGCGACCGCGCTTGTGCGCCACCAGCTTTCCTAATCAGTCCAAAACTCTACTAAAAGCAGAACTAAACCAGAAACTGCAGAAATCAACCAGGAACTAAAACCAGTCCATTCCAGACTCTCAGGATTAAAACTTAGAGCTAAAGCAGTCTAAACCAGAGACTAAAAGGGACTGGACTAACAGGTGATAAAGCTTAAATGACACTCATGACTATCAAATTTCATATATAATTACCTATAGTAAATATATTAATTTTCTTATAAAAGAATCTAACTTTTGTGCACTAATAAATAGATAATGCTTTTTCAGCAATTTTTAATTAACTAACTGTACCCCATCTAAAGCTCGCCATGGTTCCCAGTCATATACCAGAACTATTTTTAAACCAACATTAAAAAAGACAACAATCAAAATTGAGCGCACCTGAATATAAGGCGCATCAACTAAAATTTAAGAGAAACTGGACATATATAGGCCCACCGCATAGAAGACACCGGTCTCAAAACAAAACAGAAGCAAATTGAGTATTTAACCCCTGTAACTGAATATCTCTTGGATTACTTGATTGCTGTTGAGAGCAAAAAGATGAGAGAATCATAACATTTTAAGAAGTTTGTCTGCTAAAAAAAATAAAAAGGTAAAATTTTAACTGATTAAAAATATTATTGATAAAGAGGAGGAGACACATCCGCGCAGCATGATTAGTCCTGTTAAATCCTGTTTGGACTGGTTTATCCTGGTTTGGAGTCCTGTTTTAGTCCTGGTTTTAGTCCTGGTTTTAGTCCTGGTTTTAGTCCTGGTTTCGTCCTGGTTTCGTCCTGGTTTCGTCCTGGTTTAGACCTGGTTTTAGTTTGTTTTAGTCCTGGTTTTAGTCCTGGTTTTAGTCCTGGTTTTAGTCCTGGTTTTAGTCCTGGTTTTAGTCCTGGTTTTAGTCCTGGTTTTAGTCCTGGTTTTAGTCCTGGTTTAGTCCTGGTTTAGTTTAGACCTAGTTTAGACCTAGTTTAGACCTAGTTTAGACCTGGCTTTAGACCTGGTTTTAGACCTGGTTTAGTGTCCAGCAATGAGTGGAATTACCAAAAAATAAAAAATAAAATGAAAACAGGAAAATACCTCTGTGTAATCCGTTTATTTCAACAAAGTAACTGTAATCCAATTACCACTCACTGAATACAGTTACTCATAATTTGTACTCTGATTACGTAACTCTGGTACATGTAATCTGTTGCTCCCCAACACTGCTCACGTGCAACAGTTCTTTTTCCTTCTTCCACACCCACATTAATCGCCGTTAACTTAAAAGCTGCATCATCTGCATTTCTTCGTGTATTTTCCATGAGGGTGTGTGTATACGAAGCGCAAAATAACTGTTCAAAACACAATCAAACGAGCATTTTCCTCAGCGCATCACCCCCGTCTCTCCCCGTGCTCTATGACTGAATTTACGGTACTCAATTTCTTGTGACCACGCTTCCATTTTGATAAGGTAGCTCACTAGAGGAAAAAGGTTGAAGACATCTGTCAAATTCTGGAGACAAATTTGTAATCAACAGTGGTCAACAATGCATTAGTACCATCTTAAATACCTAAAAAAAACAGGAGAAATACTAATACCAAACATAAATGCTACCTGCCGTACTTGAGGAGTGGTAAGGTATCATAAATATAACACCAAAACCATACTGCTATAGTAAAAAAATAAATATATATATATGGCTTTCAATCAGCAACACAGAAAATACAGGATTGTAGAGCAAAGCCTTGAATTCAAAATCCATAAATTGATAAGTGACAATTTGAAACCATTAGCTTTTCATTCAATTAACATTCAATAAACTGCACCGCCCTGTACTCGAGACAAGTCAGCAACAATTAAATAGAATAATCATGACAAGTGGACTGTTAAAATATCTATAGTTGTCATATTTTGAGTATTGTTATTGTTTTCTAGACTACACAAAACACATATGCCCTTTTATAACAAAGACCACAGAATTGCTGCCATCATTATATTAATAAGATTAGGAAATATAAGTGTTAAACTGCAGCCTAAACCCTTTCAGTCTCTATCAGTGGAGCTGATTTATTTCTTTTTTTTTTTTTCAAATTATGCCTGACCAAAGACAATAAACTAACAAAATGTCAACAAGATTAAACGACTGCAGATTTTCAGCCATAATAGAGTGTTGTAGTAAATATTCTGTATTTATACGCCTTCTGTCACCACATTTCAGCTTTTATTTAATTAAAAATGTAAAAACTTAAACTAATATTTACAGGCAAACTGACAACTAAAACAATCACAATTTTCAGCTGTACCTACATAGGCCTGTTATGATGATAAATACTACAGAGAAATATTGCGATAAACAATGATATTGAAACTACTAGGTATGTAACAGTAACCGAAATATCGTGATATCGTATCGTCAAGAGTGTCACAATAATATCATGAGATGTCACAATATATCGAATCACAAGTTCCTTTACTTAAAATGCAAGGTTTTACAGTAGCAGCAGCTTATAAATAGAGAACTACATATCCCATGATTCATTTCAGTGCAGACAACCTGAATTTATATGTTTTTTACTTGAATTCTTGGGATTATGACGGTAATAATTCCAAACCAAAATCTTGTCAAGGTATTTTAAAAGCAAAAATGTGTCCTATCTACAATTCTATTAGCGTCTCCAAAATATCGCAATAAATATCGTACCGAGAGATTTGGATATCGTTACATCCCTAGAAAATACTACCTCTGACTCAAAGCAGGATAATCTTAGTAAAATAACTTTAAAATAGTATCATTGTACGGCATGAGCTGAAACAAATAAACAAAGAATGAATCAATATTTAATAGGGATGTAACGATATCCAAATCTCTCGATACAATGTTATCACGATAAGCATCTCACGGTGCGATATTTAGTGCGATATTTTGGAGGATAATAGAATTGTAGATGGGACTCTTTTTTGCTTTTAAAATACCTTGACAAGATTGTGGTGTGAATTATTTCCATCATAATCCCATGAATTCAAGTAAAAAAACATATTTCTTCATGTTGTTTGCACTGAACTGAATCATGGGAAATGTAGTTCCAGATGTTCATAAGCTGTTGCTACTGTAAGACAAGGCATTAAAGCAGGGGAACTTGTGATTCGATATATTGTGAGATCCCACAGTATTATTGTGAGACTTTTGACGATACGATATCACGATATTTCGGTTATTGCTACATCCCTCATGTTTAGCCATAGAAGTTGTTTATTCTACTCTCTACAGCTCAAGTCTTACATTATTGCATAAAAACGGCAAAACTCTCACAACGTTTGCAAAGAAAATGTACACATGATAAATATTGAGCCCAAAATATATAGTTCCAGCTGTCATATATTGAACAGTAAGTAGATATAGTAATTATCATGACAGGCCTATCCCTACACAAATCTCTTAGACAGCCGCCCCTCCCCTCTCTTTCTCTTTCTCTCTTCTGTATTCACCCTCACAGACACATTATGATGAGACATAACACCGACTCCTCCTCTGGGCCGTACCTGAGCTCCCTTCATGATCTTCTTGGCTTTGGCGTTGAGGTAGAAGTCTCCCCACAGAGTCTTCTGCAGCACCTCCGCCCTGACCCCCAAACGCTCGCTGTAGATCTTAGCAAACTGCTGGATGCTGCAAGACACAAAATTATACAGACAATATTAAATCACACCTGAGAGTACAGCTGTGAAATCAGAGGAATAAAATCTGAACTATCTGGGAATACGTCAACTGTTTGCATTTACATCTTTAAAGGTGCACTGCGGAACTTTACAACTCGAGGCTCCATCGCCTGTTTGTATCTATGGAGATGTTATTGATTTGGTCGGGAACTTTCTACTACACTTATGCGTAGTGATGTGGTCAAGACCGCACTAATTGAGACCAAGACCTGTCCGAGACCACAGGGTCCTGAGACCAAGATAAGACCAAGACCTCTGAGGGCCGAGACCGAGACAAGGCCGAGACCACGGTCCATCGAGACAAAATTGAGACCATCTTTATCATTTTCGACATTTATTTGTATTTTATTTTGGCACTTATCTCCATTTTATCACTCGTTGAGACTGAGACAAGACCGAGTCCAAGCATAGTCAAGACGGAGAAGACCAAGTCCAAGCACCTTCAAGCCCGAGTCAAGGCCGAGTCCATGCACCTTCAAGACCGAGAGAAGACCGAGTCCATGCACCTTCAAGACCGAGACAAGACCAAGTCCAAGCAATTTCAAGACCGAGACAAGGCCGAGTCCATGCACCTTCAAGACCGAGACAAGACCGAGTCCAAGCAACTTCAAGACCGAGACAAGACCGAGACCAAGCGCTTTCAAGGCCGAATCAAGACCAAGTCCAATCCCCTTGAAGACTTAGAAAAGGCCAAGTCCAAGCGCTTTCAAGACCGAGACAAGACCGAGTCCAATCGCCTTCAAGACTGAGACGAGACCGAGTCCAAACGCGGTTGAGTCCCAGAGGAGACAAAGACCGTAAAAAACAGTCTCGAGGTCAGTCTCAAGACCAAGACCGATCTCGAGTACCACAACACTACGTATGCGTCTCTATGGGGACTTCACGAGGCAATGTTACAGGTCAGATCTGTGAAGAGACGACCCCAGTAAGAGTAAAATAATGTGTTTTCAAAGTATTTTTTCAATTCAAAGACCCATAATGAAATAAATGCTAGATAGAAGTGTAACATTCCAGGCAAAGCAATAACATCTCTATGAAAACAAGCAAGTGACAGACCAGAAAAGCTTTTCAGTGCACCTTTAATTACACAAGTACTTTACGTTGGCCTTATGTATGAATGCACTATGTACTTGAATTCCCTCAGTATTTTAAATCAGCAAGGTTGGTTCTTTCTATAGTTCACTTTGTGCTGCCTGGGCCTTTCTTTACAGAGCTTGCATCCTCTCTCTGTGTCTGTGTCTGGGTGGGTTTCCTGTGGGCAGTCCAGTTTCCGGCATTAACCCAAAAAATCCTCCAGCTAAAAGCTAGTCCTGACCAACCCTTGCAACAACATCTGGAGATCAATTAAGAAAACTAAACTGGAGAAAGAAGTACAGTGCAGAGCAGTGGGCGTACGTCGGTGGTGGTGAAAAAAGGGTTGATCAGCAATATGACGTCTTGAAAATAAGTGATTAAAGATGACTCAAACACGCATGAATCACTCCAAATATAATTTCGAGAGGGTAAATCTGAAGGGGAAACACGTATATCATGGTTGAAAGCTGAAAAGTCAATATTGCTTTGCTTTAACATTGACTTTAAAACAAAATTAAACATCACCACCAACAGATCAACATTTAAAACCAGTAAAAAAAAATGTGGAGACCAACTTTCAATAGATTTTTTTTCTTCAACAAACTAAAACAAGTTGCATGCTTAGGTATAAACACATATTTCTTCTTAAGTTATAGATGTAAATTGCTTAAAATGTGTGATCTAATTAATAAAAATAAAGTAAAGCAAGTAAATGTTCATCTTACAGGCATTCAAAACCCAAGCCACACAGGCAAATGTGAATTACGTAAGAGGGTTTGTCACACCTTATTTACATATATTTAAGTTCCAATCTGCTTTGTGTGATCTAATCAAAACCCAGCGAGCCACACAAGCAAATATGAATTATGTAAGAGGGTTTTTTGGTAACTTTCTGAGCACCAAAACCCTCAGTAAACATGTCTCAAGTGGTCACTGAGAGGCTGTTCATTTATCGGAACAAGGGCCTTAATCACAATAAGGAGAAAGAAATATTAAAATATGTGGAGCTGGGTCATTTTCCACTGACACACTTGACATGAGAATAATTGCTTCACTAATGTGAAAACACATTTGGAGAGAGGTTTTGAATAAAGGTGGTGGGCTGGTGGTTAGAGTAGTAATGAGTAGTGGTCATGTAAGTGTACAGTTACTTCAAAATAATACTGCTCAAGTAGAAGTACATAGCAGCGGAACAAAAAAATAAATAAAAGTCAGAATAAAAAAGTATTTAAAGAAACGGCTTCTCAGTTAATTGTAAAAGTAACAGTGTGGACGTAACATCTGATTTTTTCTTTTGAACTTAGGGCCTGTTTACACGGGAACACTTGCAAGTAAAAACGTGAAAATATTTTATCTGAAGTGCGTTTCGTTTGGACGGTGGCGGTGTTTTGGAGGCTTAAAGGTTGTATAGAAGATTTTCCAAGGAAAGAGAAATGCAGCGACTGTTTGTCCTTTTTTAAATGTTGCGCTTCGCTCCTTTTCCCCTTCTCTTCTTCTTTCAGCATCAAAAATCATCAAAAACTGACACTTTTTTGCGGCGAACTGGTCGTGAATTCTTGTCTGCCATTAAAACAAAATTTGTGCAAACTGAAAGGAAGCAACAGTTCGAAAAAGACGCCAAGAACCGCTGTGCTGGTTGAGTAAACGGCATCGGTGCGTGAGAGGCGAACATAAACCACGCAATCCCAGCGCGTCAGCAAGTCAGAAAGGTAGAAACGTAGGGAGTCTGATTGACAACCTAACAGCCAATAGATAAAGAGGGAGCCTCGTTGTCTATTGGCTGATGTTTATTTGCCCCCACCACGTCCACAGTTGATGGATTTTTTTTTTGGTCATCATAATTATAAGGCTGCTGCATCTCTATAATTCTATTTTTAACTTTCATTGACAATTTGAAACAAACAAACAAACAAAAAACAAAATCCTCCATGCAACCTTTAAAAACCCAAAAATCTGAAACCACCCTCCAGAGTGGAAATGTTGAATACGCATCAAATTCCACACACTTTTGCGTCACCGTATGCACGCAGATTTCCTCCCGAAAACGCTCGTCTAAATGCAGAATAAAAAGTGAAGACACGAAGAAGGAGCTGGAGGATGATTCTGGGGTGAAGGAAGTCTGGGAGACACTGCTTATACTGCTGCCCTCGCAACCCGGTCCAGGATAAGCGGAAGAAAATGGATGGATGGACAACACCACCTTTGCATCTTCTGTTCAGACCATCATCACATAAACCTTGCCTTAAACTGTGTAACTTCTCTGGTGAAGGGTCTACCACCTGCTTGTTTTCATGGAGATATTAATACATTTTGCCTTGATTATTAAACAGTATGGACACAGAAACTTAGTCATCACAATGGAAACAAGTTAATGGTCAGATCTATGCAGAAGCAAGCCTGCACATGATAAGAATGTATATTTTTATGGTATTTTTTAGCTGTAAAACATCTGTAATTCAATAAATGCAAGACAGGGACAAAAAAGTAGCAGACATTCCACCTTAGAAGTTACATAGTGCACCTTTAATGTACACTACTTGGGTGGTCAAACGTTAAATCACGTACAAATTGTGGTATTTTAGATAAATAAAAGATAAATAAAAATGAGAAAAATCTGATCAGATCTAAAAGTCTAGACCAGACATGTCAAACTCAGGCCTAGGGACCAAATTTGGCCGGCGATATAATTATATTTGACCAGCGAGATTATATCAAATATGCATTAGAGCTGGACCACTGGCTATAGAGACATTATTTATTTAAAATTTAGTTATTACTTTATATTCTGCTTGTTCTGGATTCAATGTTTAAGTAAAACTATTATTAAACATTTATTTTAATAAGAAAAGGTTTAAAAGATGAGAAAACATGCAGATGATGTTGAAATTTTTCAATAAATATTTAGTTTGGCCCATGACTTAGTCCCAGTTTTTAATTTTGGCCCTCTGTCTAGAGCAAAAAACACGAAATGTTGAACTCATGTAATATTGTCAACATAAAGCTTTTGTCACTTTGGATGAGTAACCAGAATTGTTACTCAGGAGTACTACTACAATCAAAAATATATTAGTCAAGTAAGAGGTTTCTGAAAATGTCTCTCTACTGTACGGTTTAAAGACGTTTCATCTCTCCCTGGTCTAGACGGCTTATTCGACGTGATTGTTCCTTTCACTAAAACAGTTCCATATCACAAATGTATTTCACAATGGGAGTGTCACGTGACTTGGTTTTAAAGGAGACGGTGAAGACAGCAGCAGAATGTCAAACACAGTCTGAGCCTGAGGGGTGCATTAGATTCACAAATGAAATTAAGGAGACAGCACCATCTAGTGGACATTTTAAACACTGTTCACTCCTAAAGCGACTCCAATATTTGTTTTGGAGATAAACAAACATTAGTAGCCTTTAATATTGTCAGGTTGAAACTCTTTTTACATCTGTATTTTTTTAATCAAGCCCCAAAAAATGAATATAAAATAAAAACAGAAACAAAAACAAAATCTGAGTAGTATTTTTTTTCTCACAATGTTTAAGTCTGAGTATGGCAAAAATCTAAGCATCTGAGAACCTTATTTATAATATGGAAAGAACAATATAAAAAACACAAACTGAAAAATAATAACGTTTTATTTCCTTGCCTCTTTCCCTGACACGTGTGTTTGTTTTTATTTTGAGAGCTTTAGCATCTTTTGTTTCATATAAATTGAGTAAAATCGATGCTGATAAATCATAAAATACACATTTGTTTTTCAGTTTTAGTTCATTTATTTTTATTTTTCCTCAATATGGCACATTTAATTGCTTTTTTAGATAGAATTGACATAATCAGCTACATAATTTACAATTTTATGAGCTATAATAAAGTCTTACACAATGTTATATAGCCTGTAGAACTAGTTTAGATTTCTTTACCCTATCTCCTGCACACATAGGTCCTACTTTAAGGTTACTGAGTGCAGTTTTTATGTTAATATTGCTGAAGAAAATATAAAGTACTTCAAAAAGTGTTGAAAAATGACAGGGCTACATGAGGCTTTACCTGAATCCCCAGCCGTCGATGGCGCTGGCGAACACCACGTTGCCCTGGTCCGGAGAGAAGTACAGGTTTGAGTCGTCCGCCTCCTCTAGTCCCGCGCTCCAGTCGTACACGATCTCCCCCTCCCCAGACGCTTCCCTCTCGGGCTCCTCGCTCTCCTTCTCCGCTCGCTCCTCCAGGACTTTGGACGTGAACAGGGTAGCGGTCACTGCGTTCACCTGAGATACAGATGTGTTTCAAATAAGTGAACACGTGTTTAACTTAACTACACCTACGCAGACAAGGAAGGGATGACATCGGGCCAAGTAACAGGTCAGATCTACTGAGAGGCAAGCCCACTCACACTAAGAATTCATATTATCAAGTTTTTCTGAGCAATAAAAACAGATGTAACTCAATAAATGCAACTTTAATGTCATACTGTGGAATTATTCAATG
This sequence comes from Boleophthalmus pectinirostris, assembly GCF_026225935.1. Taxonomy (NCBI): domain Eukaryota; kingdom Metazoa; phylum Chordata; class Actinopteri; order Gobiiformes; family Gobiidae; genus Boleophthalmus; species Boleophthalmus pectinirostris. The sequence goes on from NW_026571140.1 coordinate 34,002,866, forward strand.
CAATGCAGACAAGCAAGTTACACAGTGCAGTTTAAGGTAATGTATTACATGTTTATATTTACCGTCTGGTAGCTGGTGTGAAATAAATTATAAAGCTGGGGTCACCAAACTTTTTTTCTCTGGGGGTCACATTATCGCTCCTGACTGTGATGGGGGCCGGGGTCGGGTTGGCCGTATAACAGAATTCTATGACCCTGACGACGCAGACCCTGACGACGCAGATTATATTCTTTGAAAAACCCCACACTTTCTTTACGTATCAGACAAACTGCACGCTCCTTACACTGAACAAAAAAAATATTCAGTCCTCCACTGTTCTTTAAAAACTCGGCACTCTCTGTCAACTTTTCGTACTTTAACACGAGTCATTTTGCTGTCCTTAACTGCACTACAGAACTCTGCGCGTGCTCGACTGTCACTGTTTAATCTCGAGTTTGTAAGGGGATGAAAATTCGGCAGTAAACGTAAATATGTCATATAATCATTTAAATATAAATACTTCAAATATATATATTTTTTTTAATTGAAAGAAATCAAGAAATACAAGATGCAGACGTGTTATTATTTGCCAAAAAGTAAGTAACTTTCGAGGATTGCCTCATAGGGCCAGTTCAAGTGGTGGGGGGCAGAGGGACTGGGGGGCCGGTCAAATGGGCGTGGAGGTCCAGAGTCGGCCTGCGGGTCTTAGTTTGTTGTTGACCCCTGTTGTAAAGCATCTGATGGAAAAAAGCATGTACAGTCACCTTTTTTACTTGGTGCGACATGAGGAATACAGATTCTATTCTATTTAATATGTCACATTTATTCCTTTTTTCTTTAGAATTGACATAATCAGCTACACACTGCACTGATTCATCAAATGTGACTTATCCACTTAAAACAAAACAGCTTTTTCTGTCATCGCAAATTCATTTAAAGAGGTGAAATCATGCAAGCTTAATTCTTGTCAGTTGAAACAATAAAATTAAGATTGTGAGATTAAGATAAATTCCAACATTTGTGTATTCTCATAAACAGGTCTGTGTGCCCTATAAACAGGTCTGTGTGCCCTGACCTGCTCAAGCATCTTCCGCAGGTGCGTGTAGGCCTCTTGTGACGTCAGCTTCAGCTCCAAGATCAGTCGGTCAATTTTGTTTATGACCAAAACAGGACGAATGTTCTCCAGCCAGGCCTGGCGCAGCACCACCTGGGTCTGGAAGAGCAGGTCATAACAGAAATGAAAATAAGCACAACAAAAAATTTGCCCAAAAAGGAGTGGGAAGAAGAAAACTTATTTAATCCCATCCTCACTCTTCTAATCTAACACAATGAGCTTTCTTTTGCATTTTTTCAGACATTTTGAATAAACTATATGAACTATTTACAAGTGCGGATAACATAAGCAAACCAGCCAAGAGGTACATCAGAGTTTGTATTTACTGTCATTATTCAGTGTTTTATGTTGCACCATATCATAGAAAAAGTGACTATTTTGAGACTTTTGCTTACTGGCAATGGCAACAAAACTTATTCTGTTTTTTTTTTTTTTTTTTCATACAGACACAATCCTTTTCAAATTCAAATTAAATCTTTTCCATTTCTGCACATGCATAAATTAAGCAGCACTACCCAATCAAAGTCCCTTAAAGGTTTTGGTACATTAAAAAAAGAAAAAAGATTTAAGACTAAACTATTTACAAGAACAGGGAATCTTATGTGGAAAAAATGAAAACAAAAAGTGTATATATAATGTACAATAAAATCAAAGAATTTTTCACAAGAAATTGAGAAGTCTTAAAAAACAATTCATTCTAATTAATCAAATTTATTCTGATACTAAACTAGAAAAACTTCAGAAAACTTGGGCAGATTAACTATTCACAAAGATTGCTTTTTTAGAAATGGAATCAGATGCAAAAAAAAAAAATCTGAATTTTAAAAGCATGAATATGAATGGCTATAATTAACATGTGATTAAATTCTTCAAACAAATGGCATAACTCACTGCAGTACAAATTTCACAGTCATTACACATTCACTCCACGACAGCTCTGTTTGTCAGGCTCAGAGGAGGAAGTGTCTCATCAGTAAATAAGAAGTCTCTAAAACAAAGACAGACAGAGGTTGTACCTGTGGACAGACTCCCTCCACCGCGTCCACGATCACGATGGCCCCGTCGCACAAACGCACCGCCGTAGAAACCTCAGAGGAGAAATCCACGTGGCCCGGAGAATCAATCAGGTTCAGCAAGTACTCCTGCTCTCCTGCACACAGAAAAGTCACATTAATAAGATGTGTTAAATTATGTGAATGCAGAAAATAGGTGAACACAATTCAGTTTACTTTACTTAAATTTACCGTTTTTGTACTGTTGTCATTTGATATGTTTTAGACTTGTGACTAATAAAGGCTGAATTGAATTGCTATCCCAAGAACAGCAAAGTTATAATTTTTATATTTAGGAGATGTTTAATTAATTATTGATGTTTAATATGTAGGGCTGGGTATCATTAAGAAGTTGCCGATACAATACATACCTCGATACATAGGCCAAAGTACGATACATATCTCGATACTGTGCACTTTCAGTTTGGTACGATATATTTCAAATCGATTCGATACAGTTCAATAAAAATAAAGGCAAAATCGTGGCTGTGATACTAAAAGTCTTTGTTAAACCACTTCTTGTCCAAAGTGAATATGAAAAACAAATATTTTAATCATTAAAACTGTGAAAATGTCAAACATGTTGCATAAACGAGATTTCGCTGTAAAAAAAATTATTTAGTAAAATATGCCAAAAAATACTCTTGGCAATGTATCAATACAGCACCCCGATATCGTTACTGTATTTTTGCACACCCCTATTAATATATAACAATGTCTCAACATCATTTTTTTTTCTTTTATTTATGGATTGTGCACAACCACACATATGCAAACTAAATTGTTCTTTCGTGATTAATAAAGCTGTTGATTGATTGACTGATTGACATCTACAATTATGTTACTTAGTAGATTAAAATGAAGAAAAGAATAAAGAATATCTTACGATGTGCAAAGTGAAGAGAGATTGCACTGGATTTCATCGTGATTCCTCTCATCTGTTCATCCTCCCTGCTGTCCAAGTACCGCAGCTGGAATGCAATTATACAGAGAGAACATTAAAAAAGAATACAGAATAATAAACGCTGATAAATTTAACTGGTCAAATATTTTACCTTTCCTGCAAGTCTGCTTGATATGATCCCATTACTGGCCACTAAACAGTCTGCTAATGTTGTCTTACCTGCAGAGACACATAAATACTCAGTACGACAACATGGTGATTTTAAATGTGTACTATGTAACTTTTCCAATGTAGTTGTGTTGGAGATGGTACTGCTTTGAATGATCCACAGTATGGTATTATATATGCCTGTAGGACACATGTTTTTATTGCTCAAAATACCTCGAAAATATGCTTTCCTATAGTGAGCAGGGTCACATATAAACAGATCTGTTCAGTAGTTTGGCTGGGTGGGGTCTTATGTTAGTGTCTACGTAGTTAGAAAAGTTTAAACTGTGGAACATTGCAGACAAGACTATAGAATCTCCATGGAGACAAGCAGTGGGGTGGGTCCTTCCATCAGAAAAGTTACATGGAGCACAATCACACTATCTTACAGCTTTGCACCATATATCTATGTCAAACATTAACACATACATGTAGATTCACCACATTATATGACCAGTGTTGGGGAGTAACAGATTACATGTACCACAGTTACGTAATCAGAGTACAAATTATGAGTAACTGTATTCGGTTACAGTTACTGTTTAAGTGAGTGGTAATTAGATTACAGTTACTTTGTTGAAATAAATAGATTACAATGTGGTATTTTCCTGTTTTCACATTTTGGGCTATATCCCTTTTTTTTTTCTTTTTTTTTTTTTTTTTTTCCGTATTCCACTCATTGCCGGGCACTAAACCAGGTCCAAACCAGGTCTAAAACCAGGTCTAAACTAGGTCTAAACTAGGACTAAATCAGGACTAAACCAGGACTAAACCCAGGTCTAAAACCAGGTCTAAACCAGGACTAAAACCAGGTCTAAACTGGGTTCAAACCAGGTCTAAACCAGATCTAAACCAGGACTAAACCAGGACTAAACCATGTCTCAAACAGGATTTAACAGGACTAAATCATGCTGCGTGGACCGTGCCTCCTCCTCCCCTATCAATACTATTTTTAATTTGGTTAAGTAAAAACTGGGCTTTTTATTGTCTTTTAGCAGACAAAACATCTTATGTTATGATATCCTAGTCTTTGCTTCTCTTCAGCAAACCAAGTAATCCAAAGTATTCAGATTACGTTACACACTTTAAGTAATTTAATGGATTCCGTTACAAACTACATTTTGGGGTGTGTAATCTGTAATCTGTAGGGGAATACATTTTAAAAGTAACCTTCCCAACACTATATATGACTTACCATGGTCCACGTGAGCCAGAATACACAGGTTTCTGATGTTGGCCGGGTTTCTCTGCAGAGCCTTGATCTTGTCCAAACTCGTGTGTCCCATCGTGAACACTTAATGACAACAATTCAGGATTAACCTCAGAAAATGATAATAAACAGAATCATGTAGCTTTAGTTGCTACACCAGAGACATAACTAGCAACTACCAAGTGGTTAGATTGGAGAATAATAAAACAATAATCATAATAAAAGCGATAAATGATCTGAAACGAGTGTAAATGTTGATAGTGAAGTTGTTTCCAGAACTGTCAGTGATGAAGCGGCTACTCCTACAATGGCTAGAAAATCACTCTAAAAAATAAGTAAGCAACTAAAACACAAAATATCCACGACACCAGAAGCACAATAAAACATTAACACGCGTCGAAACGGAGCTAGAAAGCGTGATATTTAATTAAAAAGACAGAATAAGTCATTATTTTCATCCCATGTGGAGCCGCTCTGTTTCATACTCACGTTGTTTTCCCGGAAGTTGGATCGTTTTAGCCCCGCCCACTCCGCTAACATTGGTGCTGCGTTCGCGGAGAGTCGTACAATATAGGACCGCGATCACAAACATTACGAAAAGACTAAATGTATTATAATTTGAAAGCAGATTCATACATTTACTAAAAGACACAATATACGTAATTATACTGTTAATAATATTTTGTGAGAAAACGTACATTAAACAATAATTACATGTATTTAGGCCTAATCGTGTTTTGTTTTGAGGTAGTTTGAACGCAGCACAACACAAGATGATTCAGTTTTGTACAGACATGGGACGGAAATAAAATGGTTTATAAATTGAGGGAAGGGAGCGTGCCTATGTTGCCACACCCCTATATTCCCTCGTTTCCTTTCAGTTTGCATCAGATTTTATCCCCATTTCTCCCAATTTGGTCGTCAATTACACCCAACCTATTATCCAGCAGTAGTTGACTACAGATGTAATGTAGAGGTCATGGTGCAAAGGGCCCCTAGGTTGAAATGACTCTGAATCATCCCTTTAATTGCAGTATAACAATAAAAATTTACTTCACTGAGAGTTTAGTTTTGAAAAATCTTAGATATGAGGGAACATAGGGCTGAGAATGCGCTGTGAATAACTGTATGTTTGTGATGTAAAACTTTCTTTTTTCGAGGGCATCATTTGTTTGTCTCCTTAGTGTTCCACAGTATGGCATTAAAATACAAAAACACCAGGTTAAGTCCCACACCAGATTTGAGGAGAGGCGACCCCCACTGACAGTACAAAGGTGTGTCAGTTTTTTTTTATGCGATAATACACATGTAAATTAATAAATAAACACAAGGTAGATTAATTTAATGTCATACTGTGGAACATTAAAGGCAAAGCAAAAACATCTCCACTGAAACTAATTCTTTTAATTTGAGAGTGTGTTTACGTATTGAAACTGCTGCACTACAATAATAATTTAACTCTGATTACAATGCCATTTTTCTTTTTATGTGCAAAAAGCTGTCTCTTGTTTTGCCAGATCTGCTTCTCTCCTGATTCTTGTGTTGGTTCAATGTATAAAACACAAATTAGAAAGAAACAATTTGGTTCTTTTAATATGAGAGTGTGTTTACTTATTGAAATTGTTGCACTACATAATAATTTAAGTGTTATTGCAATGCCATTTTTGTTTTTTCGTGCAAAAAGCTGTCTCTCGTGTTGCCAGATCTGCTTCCGTGCTGATTCTTGTGTTGGTTCCATGTATAAAATGCACACAAATTAGAAAGAAACTATTTCATTCTTTTAATTTGAGAGTGTGTTTAATTATTGAAATTGTTGCACTACAATAATAATTTAACTGTTATTACAATGCCTTTTTGTTTTTACGTGCAAAAAGCTGTCACTTGTGTTGCCAAATCTGCTTCTGTGCTGATTTTTTGTTGATTCAATGTATAAAATGCAAACAAATTAGAAACAATTTGGTTCTTTTAATTTGAGAGTGTGTTTACGTATTGAAATTGCTGCACTACATAATAATTTAACTGTTTTTACAATGCCATTTTTGTTTTTATGTGCAAAAAGCTGTCACTTGTGTTGCCAAATCTGCTTCAGTGCTGATTCTTGAGTTGGTTCAATGTATAAAACACAAATTAGAAAGAAACTATTTGATTATTTTATTTTGAGAGTGTGTTTACTTGTTGAAATTGCTGCACTACAATAATAATTTAACTGTTTTTACAATGCCATTTTTGTTTTTTTGTGCAAAAAGCTGTCACTTGTGTTGCCAAATCTGCTCCTTTTCTGATTCTTGTGTTGCTCCAATGTATAAAATGCACATAAATTAGAAAGAAACAATTTGATTCTCTTAAAAAGTGAGATTCAAAAGAGCCTTCTCGTTCGAAAACATCATACGAAACGGTCTCAATTACCACACAGTCACCGTTTTGTAAATTGTCTTTATTCCATTGCATTGTTAACAAAAGCACTTTAATGATTTCTTTTCCTACGTCAAACTGCAGGTCCACAAGCGGCGAAACAGGACCACTAATACGTCTGAATGCATCAGGAGAAAAGGAAGAAAACATGACATCACAACCGAGCAGACCCTCATCGAAGTTCATGCAGTTAAAAAGTGGCTCAAATGCACCACCTGTTCAACATATATGAGACGTATACATAACTGATTTACTGGTGTCTGTTAAAAACACATGGTATGAAAATAAACGTCTGAAAACATACACTCATTATGATATTGCACTTGTACCACCGTATTTACAAAACACTGTACATTGCAGCAGATTTGGACCCACCGACGCAACCAAGAACGAGGTACTCGCCGCCATGTAAACTGCCCACTCTGCGTGATTTATGGAGCTTTTTTGGGGGGAGATGTTTTAAAAAGTAAAGGAGCACTGTGTAACTTTTCTGGTGGAGGGACTGCCATCTTCTCGTTTCCATGGAGATGCTGTTGCTTTGTCTGGAAAGTGGCATTACATAAACGCACTGTTGGGCAAGTTACGTCAAAACTGTAATGTGTTATTTATGACTTGTTACTGTCATTTCAGATTTAAGTAATTAGTTACATTACAATATTATTTAATTTAAAATGTAAGGCATTACATTACTACTGCAGCACTTATAAGTTACTCTCATTCTAACTGAAGATGCTGAACTTTTGCACCGTATATGGATTGAACCAGGACTGAACCAGGTCTAAACCAGGTCTGAACCAGGACTGAACCAGGACTGAACCAGGACTGAACCAGGACTGAACCAGGTCTAAATCAGGTCTGAACCAGGACTGAACCAGGACTGAACCAGGACTGAACCAGGACTGAACCAGGACTGAGCCGAGGTCTAAACCAGGACTGAACCAGAACTGAACCATAACTGAACCGGATCTAAACTGGGACTGAACCGGGACTGAACCAGGACTGAACCAGGACTAAACCAGGACTGAACCAGAACTGAACCAGGACTAAACCAGGACTAAACTAAGTCTAAACCGAGGACTGAACCAAGGTCTAAACCAGGACTAAACCTTTAGCTCGCGGTCACCTGACAAGTCTACGTACATCTGGCGTTTCACGGCTGCTGATATCGACGTGATTTTAGAGAATTTGTATGACGAAAAACCCACCACTTCAGTCCAGGTTAAAAAAGCATTGTAACGCGCGTTACTGACATTTGTACATGAGTAAAATATTACTATTTTTTCCATGTAATGCCTTACAATACTGCATTACTGTAAAAAGCAATGCATTACAGTAATTCGTTACTTTCCCAACACTGCATAAACGTCTCCATCTTGCATTTACAGAACTCAATAACATCGTTTTCTATTGACTGAAAAACTTGCAATCTCACTGAGTGCGCTCGGCTCTCCACAGATCTGACATGTAACTTGGCCCTTTTACATCACCTGTTTTCTCCATATAATAGCATAAATGTAATGCCATACTGTGGAACATTCCAGGCAACATCTCCATGAACAGAAGCAGGTGACAGGTGCTTCTCCAAAAGTTATGCAGTGCAGCACAAAATAAATAAATAAATTAGCAATTGCCAATTAACAGTTCTTGTGGTGTAATGTGATACAGTCTGTTAGTCTGTTGAGACTAATTTCTCACCTTTACAAATAGTAACAGTCTTTTTTTGTTTTTAGATCCACACAGCACTAAATATTTCAGAACAAAACTTCCTATCATTTAACTTTACCAACATTAAATCTTCAAAATGGGAATGTATATTGCATTTTATTGCGTTACATCTTAGATCCAGTTCACAAATAAATTAATTACCATATTTTTTGGACTATAAGTTGCACTTTTTATATTAAAATTTTACCGCAAGAGGGCGCTCTAGGCTTGTGTGCCAGTATCTGCTACTCCTATACCGCTGGGACTTCACTCTACTGCACATGTCTTCTGCAGAAAGAGACGCTGTCCTGCTGCAAGTAATGAAATATTCAGCCGAAAATGGAGTTTGGAGTGAGCAAGAAACTTGTGAGGGACTGACGGAAAGTGGGGATGGAGAACACAGCTTCACGGGAACCAGGAGGGTGCACCATGCAACTTTCCTGGAAGTAACTTGATGGATCGACAAAGCCTGGACTTCAGTGACACTGAAACTGTCCTGTCAGGATTCCAAAAGGCTGGAATAATTCTAACCAGAACTGATGCTGAGTCTGATGACAGCTACATAGAAGAGGAAGTGGCGCTCCGTTTACCTCATGAATCTATGGTTTACCTCCAGAGGTCACAGAGTTGTTCAGAAGTGACACAGAGCATGGATTTCAATTAAATGGATTTAGTGATTTGGAGTGAGATGGAGAGTTTTGTTAAACTTGTTCTGTTCTGTTGTTTATGTTATAGTTTATCTGAAGAACTGTTCATATGTGACGTTAACAGTCTGTTGTTCTCTGTTCTATTGTTTTTACTAGAACTTGTCTTTTTTTCCCCCCAAAAGTGTCCAGTACGACTTATATATGCTTTTTCTTCTTGATTATGCATTTTTTGGCTGGTGCGACTTACACTCCGGAGCGACTTATAGTCCAAATAATACGGTACTCTGATATAAAAGATGTTTGTTTTCTAAGGACTAGTCAAATATAAAGGTATATTATGTAACTTTAACCTGCTCATCTCCATGGACATGTCATTGCAATGTAAGGAAGCTTCCACAATATGACATTAAACCAGCTGTCTCCATGGAGAAAAGCCTGTGACTGTGGAACCAGCCAGATCTGTGGAAAGGCAGACCTCATCTCAGTAAGAACGCATATTTAGTAATGTAGTATTATTACTTTACTGGTCATAAAAATGCAAGCTTAATGCCATACTGTGGAACATTCAAGACAAAGCAGTAACATCTCCATGAAACAAGTAGATGGTGTGACCTACATCAGTAAAGTTCCATAATGCACCTTTAAAAAGCTTGGTTAATCTGAACACATTCACTTTCATTTCACGAGTTACCAGTGCACAAGCTCGACTCACTGGCTGTAATACATAAGCAGTTTAATCACTTACTCAAATTGCATTCTGGGGGACTATATGCGTTTCTCTCTCCCTCCTCTGGGAGATTGTCAGGGAGCAGACTAATTGTTTGTCATGAAATATTCAGGGTGGGTAGCGACACATTTTTTCGTGAAGGCCCCTTGTAGGAGGAGGGAGTGAATGCTGGTTGAGTGGTGGTGTAGGGCAGCCGTACCAAAGATGATCCAGTCTTTCTTAGTTCATTTCTCAGGTCCAAACCCCAAAACCTCCCAACGTAATCCATCTGTTTAACCGCCCCTGAGGAGTCTCTCTCTCTCAGTCCTTCAGTTCATAAAAGGTAGTGTATGTAGTTCTGCTGGCCGCCACTAGGTGGAGTCGACGTCCTGTGAACAGGATTGGCAGCATCTGTGTTTGTACATGGGAGAGTGGCAGAGGCTGAGCTTCCGCACCACACTGCAGTACTGAGTGTTGTCTCTGCACTCACCTGGAGCAAGACACAAGAACAATGGGTTAGGACAAAAGACTGTACAATGTGTAATGGGCACAGGTAACATGCCGGGCATCGCTAGCTGCTGCATTCCAAATAGGAAGTGGCATTTGCACGCTTCCGGCTCCACCGAGTCTAATTTACTTTGTATTGAAAAACTGTCACCCCGTCTCTGTAAGTGCTGCCATCAGGCTCCTCATTTTGGTCTTAAAATGTTTGTTTTAACACGCTCTACATCAAGGGTGTCCAACTTTTTTCACCAAGGGCCACATATTTAAACACAGACGAAGCAGAGGGCTGATCGAGGGCCACAGACTGGTGCTCAATACAGTGAATAATTGAAATATGTGCAATTGTGCATGTTTAACACTTTAGAATGAACCATAATAATAATAATGATAATAATAATAATACATTTTATTTATATTGCACTTTACATAAAATAATCTCAAAGTGCTACAGGTAAAAACAATGAGTAAAAAGTGCATCAGCAAACAGTGGATCAAGCTAAAACTATGGCAGGAATTAATAAGATAAAACAAAAATAAAATACAATTAACAAAAGGCTTTAGTAAAAAGATACGTTTTAAGATTTTGTTTAAAAACAGAAATAGACTGTGGGGCTCTCAAGTGGTCGGGGAGAGCATTCCAAAGCCTTGGAGCTGCAGAGGAAAACCATCAGACCGTCAGTCTTTATTCATGCTAAGATCCTTAAAAACACACACACTTAACATTAAACATAAGCTTTATCAAGGTAGATTTAAAAAAAAAAACTTGCAGTAAAAAGTACATTTTGAATTGATGCAAGGTAATTTGGGCCAATTCACCTGGAAGCCTGAGGGCCAAGAAAAAATTGTCTGAGGACCGCATTTGGCCCACGGGACATAGTTTGGACATGCCTGCTCTACGTACATGATCCTGGATTTTTGTATTTTGCTTTTTTGTCCCTAAATTGGTGAGCTTCATTTGACTGGAACAGAAAGCTATGGGTCCACTATTTCACTTCATAACACAGTACTTCTTTTACTAGAGAAATATTCAAAGGAGGTTGTCCAGTTGACAGAAATCAATCTCTGGACAAATGAGTGTTTTGAGTTTTGAGTGTAAAGTTAATTGGAGCCGATGGAGCTGGAAGTGGAAGCCTGTTTTGAATGTGGAGGCGAGCAGTAGCGATGTCCAGTCTATGTTATTTCTTTAGCTTGGTCTTTTTGCCTAAACCCTCCATCAGGACATTATTGGACCTTTTAAACATTAAGTTAAAAACCCCATTGTAATCACCCATTATAACTCCACATTCATTGTATCTGCCAATTGTAAATTTGGCTCGATAGTTTCTAAACCTGTTCTATTGCTCAGGAAGTATAACCGCGCACCATCTATCTGCCCTCGTAGCACTTCCTGCACAGTTAATGTCTTTATGACCGTCCTCTGAATAAGTCTGTCTGTGAGGTGGTGCAACAGCAGAGAATCTATCATCTTTAGCTCTAAGTGCATTCAAGTGTGCTACGGCGGGCAGCAGGGGCCAGACCAAAAAAAAAAAAAAAAAAAAATCATAAATCATTTTTGGGGAGAGTTTTTGGAGCAATTTCCCAAAACCTTTTCAGATACTTAAAACTTTGAAAGAGCTTGAACTAAGATTTACAATGTGAAACTACACTAGTGTATTTTGAGAAGTGGAAACAACGGGATAGAAAAAATATGATGTGTTCAAATTAGATTCCTCCTTTTAGTTTAGTCGTATTAAATGGTGTACATTTGTGGTTTAGTCCTTACTTTGTCACGTCACGTTGTCACCTCTACATCTGGAGTCTTTGGGTGTTTCCAATCAGCCCCTACCACTGATGATTTTATTTTTTATTTTTTTCCCAGACTCTAGTGGAACTGCCTTCTTTTCCTCTAAACCTTCCTGGTCATTTTCTAGTTGGTCACTCCTCCAGGGCCCCTAGTCAGGCTGGCGCCACCTAGTACCTCCGCTCAATTTCATTTGTTTCCAGCAACTAGGTCAGGAATCAGAATACACTAGACCACAGGTGTCAAACATAAGGCCCGGGGGCCAGATCCGGCCCCCCAAGACCTTTAATGTGGCCCTTGGGTGATTTTCTACTAAAATATTTTAATTATATTTTCTATTAAAATATTGGTCATTTTCTGCGGTGTTTATCACAGCAGCGTCTCCACCATCTCTGTACGTGGCCCCTCCCACCAGAGCAGCACAAATGAAGACTTGTCTCTTTCCAGGACTGTAAAAGGACGATCGTTTTGACTGTTGACCGTGACACCCTCATCAACAAAATGTCCAAAATGAGAAAAGTGGAGCCGAGTGCAGGATTTTCCAAGAAAAATTGACTTATTCCTATTTGCATACAAGTTCATGTTAAAACATTGTGTTGAAATTGAATTTTTCTTAAAGTTTCAGATTGTTCATAATATTATAAACTTATAATAAGAAAGAGTTCATCAATTAAAAAAGATGTCTGTAAATGATTTGCGTTTCTCTGCACAAATATTTGAACTTATTGTTATTTTTGGGGTTTATATGACATGAGTTTTCTGATCCGGCCCCTTTGGGATCAAAGTAGGTTGGATATCGCCCCCGGACCAAAATGAGTTTGACACCCCTGGACTAGACGGTTCGCAAAACCCCCGAAAGTGCGAGTTTGGGCACCAGCCAATCAGCGAAGAGCCATACATTCAGTGCTGTCAACGATTCCCGAGATCGAGGATTTAAAGCTGGAACAAAGAGAATGTTTGGTGAATTTTATCAAGAGGAAAAACGTTATTGCCCTTCTTCCTGCAGGATTTGGGAAAAGCGTAATATACAAGTTAGCCCCGTTAGTGGCGCATTACATACATCACGACCAAATAGCAGCGATTGGTTTAATTTAAAAAGTACCCAACTACTGTCGAGCGAACGAATTCTAACGCTGCGAGGTCAGACGGTTTCTACGAAGTGAAACCGGCTGATGAATCAGGCTACAGGGCCCCCTCCACCCTCCCTGGTCCATCGGGATCCGTCCCTTGAAGGGGGAGTAATGTCATGGTGTTAATTTTCACTGAATTATTTTATTATTCTTAACCTGGTTTTATTTTGTATTTCTCTAGCCGTGTGTGTTTTGAGTTTTACTTCCTGTTGTATGATTGTTTGCCTCGACCTCACCTGTGTCTCATTCATCTGTGTGTCATTTGTCATTATCAGTGTTACATCTGTTTGGATTTTTGTGTTTTTGTGTATCATTCTTTCTTATCAAGAACTTCAACTTCACAAAATGTAGTCCTACATGTTTGCTTCTCCCCTCTGCTCTAAATGTGACATATTTATCCTATATATCAGGTTTTGTCCTGATGGATTACTTTAGTTCGCATTTCAGAAATTGACTTTAAATTGTTTGTTCATTTGTCGTTTGTTTTATTGTTTGAGAGTCAGGAAGTGCACATTAGCATTATGGTAATGGCAAAACTCCACGCTGTCCTCTGAAAGTTGTGAAAAAAGCTTATCAAATAATTATGATGCCCTGAAATCGTAAGGTAAATGAGGAATAATTTTAGACTGCTGCCAACGGTTTAAAATGAACTAGTTCTGTTCTATTCTTTCTTATTGCTGTACCTTTGAATCTACTGAAAATGTGCTTAAATTAAGGAAAAAGTTCAAATTCAGGCTAATTATTCTAAATTATGAAACTAAAGTGTGAAATGTTTCATAATCTCTTCATTCTTCCACTTTTTCCTCTCCATCATCACATACTGTCTTACCCAGGCAATAATAGCTTATTTATTATTTATTATGTATTATTATTATTTTATTATTGTTATTTATTGTTGTTGTTGTTGTTGTTGTCGTTGTTCGTTGTCGTTGTTGTTGTTGTTACCCTGTCCGGTGCAGTTGTTGGAGGAGCAGTGTTGCCAGGTCGGGGGTCTCTGTATCCAGGCGCAGTGCTGTTGGGCGAGGGTCCGTCCTGTCCGGAGGTGCACACAGTCCACTCTGCGGGACTGGAAGCCGCTGCCACAGGGCACGCTGCAGCCCCCCCATGGCCCGGGGTGCCACTGCACGCTGCACAGGTCAGAGGAGCAGTTACGCACCGAGGGGGGTCTAAGAAAAGACGAGAGGGTCAGGAAATGTTATTTGTCATGAATTGATTTTTTTAGACATGAAATATACAGGGTGCATCAAAGGTGGATTGTGTAACTTTCCTGGTGGAGGGTCTGTGAAATGCTTATTGTACCGTAACTACTAAGCCACAGGTCAGATCTGTGGAGAGGCAACCCAGCTCAGAGTCAGAATGTCTGTTTTTCTAGGTATTTTTGAGCTATAAAAACACCTGTAATTGAATAAATGTAAGGTAGACCTGTTTAATGTCATATTGTGGAACATTCCAGAGTAATGACATATCCATAGAAACAAGCAGGTGACAGCCCCTCCACTAGAAAAGTTACATAATGCACCTTTAAAATCCAAGTGAATAAAAGGTGCGCTTGTAATCGTTTTGGCTTTTTAATCGCTCTTCTCTATGTTACTGTTTTGCCTGAAATGTTCCTCAGTATCGCATTAAGCAGATCAATCTCCACAGAGACAAGAAGACACCATCTGACCAAGTTACAGGTCAGATCTGTGGAGAGGCAACCCCGCTTACAGTCAGAACGCCTGTTTTCTAGGTATTCTTGAGCTATAAAACCATCTGTAATTGAATAAATGTAAAGTAGAGCTGTTAATTGTTCTTCTCAGTGTTATTGTTTTTGCCGTGAAATGCTCCTTACTAATCAGATCAATCTCCATGGAAACGAGAATACGCCAACCTACCTGGCTATTTTTGATACTCACTAGTATTTTGGATTTATTTTTACCATTTATATTTTTGCTCTTTGCTCTTATATAGTGTCCAAATAGTTTTCCTTGTGGATAAATAAAGTTAGTGTGTTTTAAGGCCAAAACGATTGTCAAAAAAGGAATGTTACTCAGTATGGCATTAAACATTTCAGCCTCCATGGAGACAGAAGACACCATCTGGCCAAGTTACAGGTCAGATGTGTGGAGAGGTGACCCCGCCCACAGTATCTATGTTTTTATATTTTAAGTTTTACCTGTACATATTACATTTAGATAATTATGCCTTTTTTGATACCAGTCTCTTGCTCATTTTGCTGCTCATTTTGATAAAAAAAAAAAAAAAAAAAAAGTATATTATTTATATATTTATTTTTCTCTTTGTTACTCTTATATATTGTGATGTATGAGTTACTGCGTCCAAATAATTTCCCTTGTGGAGCTATAAAGTTTATTTGTCTCATTGTTTTGGCTGGAATGTTAATCCTCAGTATGACATTAAACATTTCAACCTCCATGTAGACGAGAAGACGCCATCTGGCCAAGTTACAGGTCAGATGTGTGGAGAGGCGACCCCGCTCACAGTAAGAATACATGTTTTTCAAGGTATTCTTAGCTTGGTAACTGAATAAATGAAAGTTACCTATACTGTGAAACATTTCCGATAAAGCAATCATATCTCCATAGCAACATGCAGGCCTATCACAATAATAACGGCATTGACTTATCATTCAAAATATGACAGAAGGAAAAATATTTTTTTAGGTCAGTATTTATTGTGTGGACATTTTATTTGTATTACAACACTGCAAAAAAAAACTAAATCTAGTCAAGTTAAGATGACTTGAATGGAGAAAGTTTTATCATGATTTGAGTAAATTCCACTTGACAAGTAAAATTATTTGCCAGCGGAATAAGACTTTTTGTACTTAAAATATGAAAATACATCTCGCTACACTTGAAATAAGAAAAACAACAACTTTTTGCACTTAAAATAAGAAACAAAATCTAATGTTGCTTGAATTAAGAAAAACACACTTATTCCATTGGTGGATAATTTTACTTGTCAAGTTGAATCGACTCAAATAAAGTAAAATATTCTCAATTTAACTCATTTTAATTTAGCTAGACATTGTTTTTTTCTAGTGTAGTGTTATTTTTTGGCTGTATGATAAGATTTAAGTAGAAAAATGTTGAATTATGAACTTATGTGACTCATTAAAGATACAAAATAAACACTAAAGAGTTTATTTATCTTATTTATTTATTGCAGCTCATGATTTTTTTAAACAATACTATACATTTAGGATAGTTTTTGTGGTTTAAATCTGCTCTTGGGCTACTGTGTCAGTCTCATAAATTATTTTCAATCATCATCGGCAAGCAGATAGAGAATACTCAAGCAGAAAACTAGTCTTACTTTCATAACACAGTGGGAGTAAATGTTTTTAAGCACTATTCTATAGTTACTCAAGGTATGGATTGTGCCACGAATCATGCGCCTTGACTAAATCTGCGAGAGACTTTCAAAATTTTCAAATTACAGGAATAGTGCGTTAATATCCTGCAGCTAAATTCCTTATATACAGTATAAGTTGTCTCACAGAGTTTTAAGAAAAGTAAACCAGCGCAGAAACAGACTGTGCAAGACCGGCTATATCTCCCTAGTGCAGCACATACAGATAAGTTCTTCGGCATCGTGTTTCACTTTTCTCAGCAGTTCTGGGCTTTCTAAAATGTGAAGAAATATATTTTTACATGTAATGATTATGTTGTTTGGGGATTAAGACGTTAAAATGTTTAAAAAGTTAGAATTTGGCAACAGCTGAACTGATTAAAAAGACCTCCAGATAACTAAACTGTGGAAACCTTTACTTCCTTATTCCTGGACTCAGCACTATTGTATCCTTGCCCCTTTCAAACTTAAATGTCAGCTCAGTTTCAGGACAGCCTCCTCTGGGATCCGCTCAGACCCTCTGAAGCCCACTGGGACCCTCTGGCCTTTAGCACCGGCCCGGGACTGTCCTGGTTACAATCTGGTCCTGAACAAGACTTGGACCTGGGACTCGGACACTTTACACACAGTCTGAAGGTGATCCGCTCAGCACAACGAGTCAAAGTCAAAGGGGCTATTCACAAACAGCAAGAGTATACTAATAGTGGTTTCCCTTCTTTACCTGAGTACCGTATTTTTCAGACTATAAGTTCGTTTCATGGTTTGAGTGTTTCCTGCGACTTATACACCTGTGCGACTTATATGTTAAAATTTTCACACTGACAGCCGTAAGAGGGCGCTCTAGGCTTGTGTGTCAGTATCTGCTGCTCCTATTACTCCTGTACCACTGTCACTTCACTCTACTGCGCATGTCTCCTGCAGAAAGAGCCTCTGTCCTGTCTGTATCATGTCAGTCGATCGTATCATTGCTTCTGTACCACTGAAATTTAAAATTTAAACAAACTTATTAAGAAAACTGGGAAGACTGGACATAAACACCCCCAAAAAGAAAATCATATTTTGCAGATTCCAAGCTGCAAGTAGTGAAATCTGCCGCTGAGAACGGTAATAAAGCAGCATAAAGAAAGTCTGGAGTGAGCGAGAAACTTGTGACAGTCGACAACTTTCCTGGAAGTCATTGGATCGACAAAGCCTGGACTTCTATGACACCGAAACTATCCTGTCGGGATTCAGAAAGGCCGGAATAATTCTAACTGGAACTGATGCTGAGTCTGACGACAGCTACACAGAAGACGAAGAGGCGTTCTGTTTACCTCCAGAGGTCACGGAGTTGCTCAGAAGTGACACCGAGGATGAAGAATTCAATGGATTTAGTGATTTGGAGTGAGATGGAGTTTGGTAAACTTGTTCTGTTGTTTATGTTATAGTTATCTGAAAAAATGTTCATATGTGACGTTAACAGTCTGTTGTTCTCTGTTCTATTGTTTTACTATAACTTGACTTTAAAGATGAAATGTTGGTTCCTGGTCTCTGATTTTATAATATAGATTTCCCCCAAAAAGTGCGACTTATAGTTCGGTGCAACTTACAGTCTGAAAAATACAGAACATTTAGTTACCTCCAAAATGTTGCAGTTGCATAAAATTTTGAAAACAATGTACTTGTCCGTATTGTTAAGAATTAGTAAGAAGTAGTAGAAGTAAAAAGTTGGATTTGCTTCAGATTAATCATTAACGGTTAGTTTACATTAATAAATTATAATCTGTCACTGACTGGTAAAAATGCTGCCTAGGTCTTGATTTGGGCAGATTTAACATGAGAACTAAAATTATCAACCAACTTAATAAGATATACATTTCCTAAAGGTGCACTATGTAACTTTTCTGGTGTAGGGCACTCACACACACATCTGTTTGTCTCCTGTGAGATGTTACTGCTTTGCCAGGAATGTTTCAAAACTACTCTGTCTTGCAATTTTCTTTTTTTAGTTGATGTTTTGATTGCTTAAAAATGCATTGAAAAACATGCACACTATTCACAAATCTGAACATCACTTGCTTGTCCAGCAGTTTTATCCAGCAGAAACAACATTATAGCATAGATCAGAAAATTGTGTAATATGGGCCAATAAATTATAACACGTATTTGCCGCTCTTGATACAAATACTTCCTTTCTCCCCTGTAGTGTTCAGACAGACCTCAGTTTACTCTGGTCCTGTCTCTCTGTCTGGGGAGTTTGGTGTTGATTCGTGCTTTTGACTGAATCCTGTGATCTTTCTGCGTGTGCGTGCGCTCTTTGGTGTTTGGTGTTTGGCGGTCGAGTTGGCGTTGGACTGTGTTTTGTGTTTTTGTGTTTACCTTCTGCTCTGATCACAGTCGGAGTGGGAGGTCCCGTTTAGATGCTGACACAGGACGGACCTCTTCTGGACCGTTGAGGAGGGGCTCAGACAGCGCCCCGAGCACTACGGATAACAACAACAAAAATATGAAATTTACCTGGGTAATGTCGGGCAAGAGGAGTAAAACAGAATAAACAATATGTGAATGTTGGTTCAAAAACATGAAAAACCGTAATATCTGGTACAAGGTTAAAAAAAACAAAACCAAAACAAAAAAGATCTTACATTGTTTTCATTTTCACATATGTCAAATATTTAAGACAACCTATTTTACAGTTTTTAGCATATTTCTGACGGATTGCCAAGATAGAATAAGATTATTGCCATTGAGACATTTCTTTTTTTCAATACTGTTAAAAAATATGAAAGTAAAAATCTAGTCAAACTTAGGGCCTGTTTACACGAGAATGCTTGAGGGGAAAATCAACTAAATATTTTATCAGAAGTGCCTTTCGTTTAGACGGTGACGGCGTTTTTGGGGCTTAAAAATGCAAAAATCTGAAACCATTCTCCAGAGTGGAAAAGTTGAATACGCTCCGCAGTAACGTTTCCGTCTACACTGCCCAAGACGCGAAACCCAGGGACTACAGGTGGAAATCAACACTGGTGCTGCAACCTTGTACAATGCATCTCTCCTGTTAAGGTTAATGTAAAAATGATGTGCTGTTCCTGTCCCATTAAATAACAATAAATAAATAAATATCAAAAACTCTGCTCAAATCTGCTCACATCGCGCACGTGTTTATGTCACATACATACAGTACACAGAAACAAACATGTCGGATGGCATGCATACCCAATCAAATTCCACACACTTTTGCGTCACCGTATGCACGCAGATTTCCTCTCGAAAAAGCTCGTCTAAACGTGGAATAAAAAGTGAAGAAGCAACGCCACTTTTGCATCTTCTGGTCAGACGGTCATCATATAAACGTCATCATAGTTGCTATTTTTTAATAGGGGTGTGCAAAAATATCGATATATCTTATCATTTAATGTGATGATGCAGTATCGATATCAGTGACTGCTGTATCAATAAATCGCCAAGAGTATTTTTTGGATATATTTGAATAAATTATTTTGTTACAGCACTACAGTTTTGTTGCTTCTTTAGAGAAAGGACACTCATTTATCCGACATATTTGACATTTTCACTGTTTTGATGATTAAAACTAGAAAAGCAGTCAGAGAGCGCAGACCTCCGCCAAGGACTACCCCCATTTTTTATATAAATTGTGATAAAATCAGTCTTCTGGATCAGATCCGGATCAGCCTTTGGAATATGAAAGAGGATCCCACTGTCCATCCCTGAGTCAAATTTCATGGGGTTTGGTCAATAATTAACCGAGATATTGAGAAACAAAATTTTTGACCCCATTTACCACAATGTTAACTAAAATTTCAAAGTGATCCAGAATCCAGGATTTCTTCCGGATCACCCCCAAAATGAAATCAGTTCTTCCTTTTCACATTTCCAACAAATCCTGAAAATTTCATCAAAATCGGTCCATAACTTTTTGAGTTATGTTGCTAACAGACAAACAAACAAACAAACAAACAAACAGACAAACGCCGGCAAAAACATAACTTCCTTGGCGGAGGTAATTAGTGTGTTTCATATTCACTTTGCACAAGAAGTGGTTTAACAAAGACATGATTTAGCCATTATTTTTTATTGAACCGTATCGAATTAATTTGAAATATATCATATTGAACCGAAAGTGCACTGTATCGAGATATGTATCGTATCATGACCTATCGAGGTATGTAAGTTTTTATTTAGATAGCATTTTTCACAGACACAAAGACGCTTTACAGAGCATTATTCATTCACTCCATATCTGATGGTGGTAAACTACTATTGTAGCCACAGCTGCCCTGGGGCAGACTGACAGAAGCGAGGCTGCCCTGCCAATCGGTGCCAACGGTCCCTCTGATCACCACTGTCACTCACACACACAACACTTTCATACTAGACAATGTGGGTGAAGTGTCTTACCTAAGGACACAACAACAGTTTTTGTGACTGGTGCCTCACTGTGGCACCTAATTTTCCCAGCGGCCTCCCATCCAACTAATGAGGCCCGTACTTGCTTAGCTTCTGAGATCTGGGCAACTTCTTAATAACACCCAGCCCCATTATTAGTCCTTCACGTATTCTTTTTATCACTCCCCAAAGCAAATGTATTAATAAGATGTAGGCACACTGCAAAAAACTAAATCTAGCCAAGTTAAGATGACTTGAAATAAGAAAGTTTTATAATTTTATCATTTTGAGTCAATTTCCGTTGACAAGTAAAATTATCTGCCAGTGGAATAAGACTTTTTGTGCTTAAAATATGAAAATACATCTTGCTACACTTAAAATAAGAAACAAAACCGAATGTTGTTTGAATTAAGAAAAACACACTTGTTCCATTGGTAGATCGTTTCACTTGTCAAGTTGAATCTACTCAAATAAAGTAAAATGTTTAGTCATATTAACTTGCCTAGATAACAAATATTAATGCAAATAATAATGTCTTTGTATAAGCAATATGCATACTTGTGTCCTTGAGCAACGCACTTAACCAGCCCGTGCTGATTTGACTGTGTGAGAGCGAGACAGACGCAGTGATTTTGAGTGTCAAGAAGCAGATTTCATGACTATTGTGGCTGGATAATAAAATGGAGATCGGGTGATAAAATTAACCAAACACATTGAATTAGACGATTTTGACACTTTAAAAACACTCTTTAGTCATTTCACGAGATTGAGACCAAAATATAAGCAGCTTACGGCTTTCCGCTAGCGAAAAGAAAATGAATTCAAAGCTTATTTTGAAAAATAATTACAGACTCTTAATAAGAAGAGTGCTCGGCGAAAACAATCATGCTTCAACTGAGATCACTGCCGAATATTTGAATATTTTCTTGGTCATTAACATTAAAAAAGAAAATTCATCAAACGCCGCTTCCGTCAAAAACACCCTTCCAGTATTTATCTAACAAACAACCACTTTCATTTATTTTTACCCATAAATATTAATCCATACGGGGGAAATGAGAAGAGACGACTCAATAAAAATGATACAGAATACTTCATGGTCGTTATTGCGTCAATTAAAGGTGCATTATGTAACTTTCCTAAAGAGGATCAGTCACCACGGAGATGTTTTTGCTTTGCCTGTTATGTTCCACTAGCCAGGCTGGCAACACCTAGTGCCTCCACTCAATTTTATTTATTTCCAGCGACTAGATCAGGAATTGGAAGACGCTAAATAGTTCACAAAAACCCTGGAAGTGCGAGTTCGGGCACCAGCCAATCAGCGAAGAGCCATATATTCTGTGTTGGCAACGATTCCCGAGATCGAGGATTTAAAGTCGGAACAAAGAGAATGTTTGGTGAATTTTATCATGGGGAAAGACGTTATTATCCTTCTTCCTACGGGACTGGTGTTAAAAAGGCCTTGTATTCTTGGTCTTCCGCATGGAGACTGTCACTGCATGCAGCGACCAATTAGAACTTTGGCCCCTTATGTGGCCCCATCTTGCAGGGCTGGGGCCAGACATTGGGGTTCAGTGTTTTTTCGGAACTGCAAGCAGAGAGACTGCGAGGAGTGTGCTCTTGTTGTTGTGTTTTTTTTTAGAGGTTGTTTTCATCTTTGGTAGTGTGTGTGTAATATAAACGTAAGTAAATGTTCTCTTTGTTTTGTTGTTTGCTATAAACTTTTCTTTATTGTGTTTCGGCCCATTTTGTCCTCATTTGCATGCGTCATACAAAGAGGTATAGCGTGAATCTGGGTACAGTACCTCTTAAAGGTGCAATACAGTCAGAGCAGCTCAGTTTATTATGGCTGCATAACTAATGTATATTATGTTTGTTACTTATGTTTAGAGTTGTTTAATACATTCATGTGTTTTATTATTTATAGTTGTATAGTTAATTAATATACATTTTTTATGCCTTGTTTTCCACAGAACCACACACTTACACCATTTTCTGCTAGTACTGGATAATCAATAAAGCACACTATTCAGAACGTCTGGATCTTTCCAAGGGCACCCTGCAGCGGGTTAATACAGACAGCACCCCTTAGTATATTTTACAATTGGGGAAAAGCTTAATATACCCGTTAGCCCCGTTAGTGGCGCATTACATACGTCACGACCAAATAGCAGCAATTGGTTAAATAAAAAAAAGTACCCGCCTACCGTCGAGCGAACGAATCCTAATGCTGCGAGGTCATACAGTTTCTACGAAGTGAAAACAGCTCATGAATCAGACTAATGTTCCACAGTTTGATACGACTACTTGGAGAATACCTATTTTCCCTCCTTGAGTAAATTCCCTTGTGGATCAATAAAGTTTGCTTAAGTCTAAGTCTTACATTTATTGGTACTGTACTAATCCACTGCTCAAAAGCTTGGCCAGAATTGAAGATATAAACACTTAAATCTATCAGAAAATGATTTAAAAGTTGTGAAATTATCTGTCCATGCAGCAAGATAATTTTACTTGACAAGTTATTTTAAAATAAATTACCTCTAGACTCGAATTAAACAGCCTCAGAATTAGTAAATCGATAATAAATCTGAAAACAAGATGAATAACCTGATGTAAGTTTTAAAATCTTGGCCAGATGAGAGAAATTTTCAGTGTGAACAGGCACTTTTTTAATCACAAATCTGACCAGTAGCTTGGCCTGGTGACAACTTTGGCTTTTCTCAGTGAAGTTAGAAAAGTTTAATACCAAACTGTTCAAACATTCCAGATGAATTTTCCATGATTAATTTATTTAATTAATAGAGCAGCTTTAAATGACTGAAAAACTTATCATATGGGATTTGCATTAGGCTGTACCAATCCAGTAACCATACATTTTTTTTTAAAGTTCATATAGTTCAATGTAAAATGTCTGAAAAATGTGAAAGAAAGCTCATTGTGTTAGATAAGAAGAGGGGGTGGGATTAAATTAAAGTTTTCTTTTTCCCACTCCTTTTTGAGACCATTAAAAAAAAAAATAAAAATGTTATTTCTGCTATGAATTCATTAATGTTATATGTTCTATTGCAGGGGTGTCCAAACTTTTTTAATCAAGGGCCACATATCTAAACACAGAGGAAGCAGACGGCTGATCAAGGGCCATAGACTGGTGCTCAGTGCAGTGAATAACAGAAATATGTGCATGTTTAACATGTTAGAATGAGCCATCAGTCTTTACTCATGCTAAGATCCTTAAAACCACACACTAAATATTAAATATTCGCTTTATCAAGGTAGATTTTCAAAAAACTTGGTAATTTGGGCCAAGTCACCTGGAAGCCTGAGGGCCAAGAAAAATTTGTCTGAGGGCCGCATTTGGCCCATGGGCCATACTTTGGCCATGCCTGTTCTATTGTAAAAGAATGTACATTTCTTACTTGCCCAAAATAAATACATAAATCATAAATCAAAGTTGTGTGTAGTTTCCATAGAAGAATATAAATAACTTTTATTTTTATTATTTTGAATTTATTTTTAATGTATTTTTTATTATTGTACTATGTATTTGTGCAGCACTTTGGAAACTGTTTGTTTGTGAAATGTGCTACAGAAATAAAGTGGATTGGATTAAAGAAGCATTGTGTGTTTTTGGGGGGGTTTGCCGTATGCTTTTCTACATGCAGATGTTATTGCTCTGTCTGGAATCTTTCACAGTATGGCATTAAACCTTTCCATCGTCTTGGAGACCAAACCAGGCCAAGTTACAGGTCAGATCTGTGGAGAGGCGAGCCCGCTCACAGTCAGAATCTCTGTTTTTCGAGGTATTTTTGAGCTGTAAAACCATGTGTGATTTAATAAATGTAAAGTAGAGCTGTTTAATGTCATACTGGGGAATATTTCAGACAGAGCAATCACATATCCATAGAAACAAGCAGGTGACGGACGCTCCACCAGAAAAGTTACAAAATGCACCTTTAATTTCCAAACCCTGACGCATTCTTTAAAAACAATTTGCCAAAGTCTTTGTCCATGATTTATTGATGCGATGAGTTATTATAAAGCCTGTTCATGTTCTCTGTTGTTTTGCGTGGTTTGTCCGTACCTTGCCCCAGGGGCTGGTGACCCAGATGGGGCAGTTGTGGGAGGTGCAGTTGTGGGTGGGCGCAGGTCGGGGGGTGCCCTCACAGGCGCGGGCTGGCAGGGTCCTGGTGGTGCCCCGGGCATCCAGCTGCTGGCACACCACCTGTCTGCTCTTCACCCCCTCACCACAAGAGGCAGAGCACTTCGACCACTCTGACACGGCCCATCTGAAAGAGAGACACACAGATTAAAAAGTCAAGTGGATTTTTATGTTAGTATTTTAAATAAATATGGAATTTGTAACATTAAGTTTTATAATGAAGAAACTGTCAATAAGCCCAATACTGATATTTTGCAGAGACATCAAGCTGGGGGTGTTCTATATGTATTATGTAGAAGTGTAGTGGGCGTGATACGTGGGGGTATGCCGTCCTCCCACTTTTCTTGATGTAAGATATAAAAAAATAACAAATATAAAGTAGCTACAACTTAAATGTGAAACTAGAGCATTTGGCAACAGTGAAAACAACCTGCATAGACTCATGATATCTGCAGTACTGTCCTATAGTGACCTGAGACATGAGGAACCAGGACTAAACCAGAACTGAGTATCAGGACAGGCCCGAAGGTGCGCCCGCGTAGACCATCGGGTGACTGCAGGCGAAAAGGACCAACGCAGGCTAAGTGCAGTCATCGCCCGATCGCGCTTTGTGGACACCCTGCTCCACGGGCTCAGGGTTCTCTCTCTCTCAAGTCCAAAATTAGTCCTGGTCCTAGTTTAGACCTGGTTTAGACTTGGTTTAGTCCTGGTTCAGTTCTGGTTCAGTCCTGGTTCCGTTCTGGTTTAGTTCTGGTTTAGTCCTGGTTCCGTTCTGGTTCAGTCCTGGTTTAGTCCTGTAGTCCTGGTTTAGTCCTGGTTCAGTCCTGGTTTAGTCCTGGTTTAGTCCTGTTTTAGTTCTGTTTTAGACCTGTTTTAGTCCTGGTTCAGTCCTAGTTCAGTTCTGGTTCAGTTCTGGTTCAGTCCTGGTTTAGTCCTAATTTGGTCCTAGTCCTAGTTCAGCCCTGATTCAGTTCTGGTTTAGACCTGGTTCAGTCCTGGTTCAGTCCTGGTTTGGTCATGTTTTAGTCCTGTTTTAGTCTAGTTTTAGTTCTGTTTTAGTTCTGGCTCAGTCCTAGTTTAGTCCTGGTTCAGTCCTGGTTTAGTCCTGGTTTAGTCCTAGTCTTAGTTCAGTCCTGATTCATTTCTGGTTCAGTCCTGGTTCAGACATGTTTTAGTCCTGTTTTAGTCCAGTTTTAGTTTTGTTTTATTCCTGTTTTAGTCCTGGTTTAGACATGTTTTAGTCCTGTTTTAGTTCTGGTTCAGTCCCAGTTTAGTCCTGGTTCATGTGTTTTGTCTATGATTTATATTTTGTAGGTGATTATGAACGGCATTAATGTGAATAACATGATCGTGCATTATTTTGAGTAAAAAAAAAAAAACATTGATGACGTCACGAATTGCGCACCCCCACTTAAAAAAAATCCCCACTACACCACTGTCTATGGTGGAATGTTCAGCTGTTGCCATGGAGACACAGTGCGCACATTAGCAAAAAAAGCACTGTCAAAAAAGTTTTAAGATACTTTGAAAACTCAAGTAAAAATAGATTTACCAGAAATAGGTTTAAACAACACATTTTCAGGAGCATGTGATCAGCACTTAGTCTTGGCCCTGTTTAGGTGTTCGACAATAAAGGTGAAAGTGACTGACTGAAAAAACTCTTGGCTAATGTGATCTAGATAATGACTGAAGTGTTACTGTATGTGTCAGACGTGTTTAATAAACCCAAGAACTCACTGTATGAGTACAAAAGTTTACATTTGAACCATACACACTGCAAAAAACAAAATCTAGACAAGTTAAGATGACTTGAAGTAAGAAAGTTTTATCATGATTTGAGTCAATTTCACTTGAAGTAAAATTATCTGCCAGTGGGATAAGACTTTTTGTACTTAAAATATGAAAATAGTTCTTGCTACACTTAAAACAAGAAAAACAACAACTTTTTGCACTTAAAATAAGAAATGAAAAATAATGTTGCTTGAATTAAGAAAAACACACTTATTGCACTGGTAGATAATTTTACTTAAAATATTCTTAATTTAAGTCATTTTAACTTAACTAGACATTGTTTTTTCCCAGTGCAAAATTGTCCTAGCAACCCCTTTTTAGATGCAGACTCGCCTCGCCACAGATATGACTTGTAATTTGGCCTTTTGGCTTATCTCCATGGATATAGATACATGATTGTGCCCAACTGTGGAACATTGTTAGCCTCCAGCCAATTTACTTTCTCTCCAGTGACTAGGTCAGGAATCAGAATAAACTAGACATTTGCAAGAACCCAGGACGTTATAGACCGCGCACCGGCCAATCAGAGAAGAGCTGTGAAGCCATGACGTCAAACTCAAGCGCCTGTCTGAGTCCCTTTTGTGGTACAGCACAACAGTAAACAAATATCTCAATACACGCATCACGAATGTCAAATTTTCTGAAAAAGTGAGCATCAAACTGCCATGTTTGATTTCCCAGTGTGATGTGTCTATTGTCAAAGCCTGATCTTTTCAAGTCTTTTGAACCATATCACTTTTGTTTCTGGTTCTGATATTGTCTCATTTTAGTCATGGGATTCAGACATCGTAATTGTGTGGTTGCTGGATGTCCTAACAGCGGAAAACAGCTTGAGAAATGGGCTTCGGAAGTTTACGAACTCCGTAAATGCAAAAGGGAATCAGATCTGTGTGACTGCAAACCTCCGTTCAAACTGTTTCCCTTCCCAACGGAATTGAAGAATAGTGAAAGGTGAAGGCGATGGGCAGTATTGATACAAAGGAAAAACGAAAAAGGTAACATTTGGCTGCCGAAGAAATCATCCCGAATTTGCAGTGAATATTTAGTATGTGGAACGCATCCCACTGGCAAAACCAACATGACGGTTTGATGCTCAATTTTTTGGAAAATCCTTCCCAGACCGGAAGTCTGAAATTCGTGATGCATGTATTCAGACAATTAGGTAGCGATCTCCACTAGAAATGTTGGTGCACCTTTAATATCTCAAATTAATGTTGCTTAAATACAAATTTATGTTGTAATACGTCGAGTTATTGGGCCTAGTAGAAATGATCAGGTTTAAAATGTAAAAAGTATTTGTAATTACAACACCACAAACTCATTAAGAAACTCTGACTGTCGCCCCCATCTGGGAGAATGACATCATCACAAAAAAAAAGAGTGTTTTTTTCAGTGGCTTGACACCAGGTTTTCGGTTTGTTGTTTTATTGATTGAAATCGTGTGATGCTGCTGGACTGGCTGCCACAAAGCATGATGGGAAATCCAGGCCCAACGCTGGGACCACCCGGGGGCGCGAGGGAGGGGGGTCCTGAGCAGGCGGTCTGTGGATCCAAACTCACACTGGGCTTCTGATCTGACGGAGCCTCTTTGAATATTAATAATGGGCTCTCCGTCTGAAACACTCGAATGAAAGTGACTGCTGATGAGTGGACAGTTCGTTTGTGGATGGCTCATTAGAATTTTAAATGGAAAAACATTTTAAATTGAGAAAATTCTGAGAGGTTCATTTTAAATATGTTAATCTTGCTTTGGAACAGGATTATTTACTACACATTAAAGCTGCTCCTTCCATCCTGTGAGCTTTAAGTCATGATATAACCCTCCTGCACCCCTCGGTACATTTTTGCACATCTCATCTTTTCTTTTTTGCATAACTCTGGCTGTATTGCACCAAAAAGCACCAAAATGTTTGTGTATTTTGTGATGTATTTTTTATTTCACATTAATTGAATGGTCTTATATTATCAAATATATAATCAAAATACTCACACTTGTGGTTAGGGATGTAACAATAACTGAAATATCGAGATCTTGTATCGTCAAAAGTCTCAATAATATCGCGGGCTGTCACAATATATCGAAGTACAAGTTTCTTTGCTTAACGGCATGGTTTTACAGTAGCAACAGCTTATAAACATAAGGAACTACATATCCCATGATTCATTTCAGTGCAAAGAACACTAAGAGATATGTTTTTTACTTGAATTCTTCAGATTATGACGGAAATAATTCACATCAAAAGCTTGTCGAGGTGTTTTAAAAGCAGAAACGTGTCCTATTTACAATTACATCAGCCACTCCAAAATATCGCAATAAATATCGTACAGTGAGATGCATATCATGATAATATCGTACAGAGAGATTTGAATATTGTTACATCCCTACCCGTGGTCCTTAGGTACATTTTTGATTTTGATTTATTTTTCATTCTTTGGTGTTGAAAACCTTTCTTTTTTTTTTGTTTTGTTTTTGAATTTTTTATTGTTGAATGACATTTTATGAGTCCACACTCAAACAGATATTTGAGGTTAAAATGATATGTGTTCTGAACCCCAGGCCTCTGACAAAACATATTAAGATTACTTGAAAGTAGAGACGGGACCGAGTTGTTGTTTTGCAAGTCTCAAGTAAGTCTCGAGTCTTTGATCGCAAGTCCGAGTCAAGTCCCAAGTCAAAGACAGGCAAGTCCAAGTCGATTCTTGAGTCACTGGTCTATGAGTCCAAGTCAAGTCTAAGTCGTCTGCTTTGAGCTTCAACTCATGTCAAGTCTTTATATTAAACCAAAGTACCAAATATAGCTTTGTTTTTGCAATTTTTATGACTTTTAAACTAAATAATACTTAAAAATGTATACATGAGTATTTATAAAGTGTTGTAGAAATGCTATTTTTTGCTTTTTAAATGTCTTGACAAGAGTGAATCATTACAGTAAGAACAGAATGAATGTGTAGTTCCCTGTGTTTTACTGTATTGTACTGTATATTACTGTACTACATTTGAGGATACCACATCACAGTACTTCAGTTACATCCAAAGTAACAAACGGAGAAGTGGGAGCGACATGTTCCAGTTTGTTCCACTAAAAATTAATCACTTAAGTATTTTCTAAAAACTTTTTTTTTTTTTTAGGAGAAGCATTAAGTCTCATGGCTCAAGTCTGAGTCAAGTCCCAAATCACTGACCTTCAAGTCCAAGTAGAGTTCCAAGTCTTGGTCCATTTTATCAAGTCAAGTCTCAAGTCCTAAAAATAGTGACTCAAGTCTGAATCGAGTCCAAGTCACGACTTGCAAGTCCCCACCTCTACTTGAAAGATATAGAAAAAAATAAAAATGTAAAATGTTTTTTTTTCATGCACATAATTTGAGACTTTTGCATCAAAAATGACATTTAAGGGGTTAAAATTTCTAAATATTGTATAATATTTGGTATGTATGATTTGGTATGTACAAATAAATGAAGACACTGATATAAAAAAGGACCACAGGTGTGATTATTTTAAAGGGGTGTGCACGGGTCAGTGTTGTTACCTCCTCCAAACATACTCGCAGTTACAATATGTTTTGTTTCATTCACACATGTGTGAGTCACTCTTTATTATTAGTCTGTTTACATCTTCAGAGCTCAAAATGCTCCGTTCCACCTTGTGATGTCACGAAGCAGTAGTTTTCAAGTTAAGAACTACTGTAAATTTTAGGTTGTGTTCCATAGAGAATAGCAATTCCAGGTCTCAAGTCATCTAAATGATTCTAGCGAAGGTTAAAGGAGTTTAAAAACACATTGTATTACCACATGACATCACAAGGTGGAAAAGAGAGACAGTTTTCTGTTTGCGAGGCTGTGCAATGGTGATCCAACCCTGCTTTCCTCCTTCTTCTGAAAAAGCTGTTCTAAAATGGTGCATCTGTGTGTAAATTCATGGATTTGATAACTACAACTCGCCAAAGGGTGTGTGAGAGCTGAGAATAAGATGAGATTAGACTGATTTAAATACCTCCCACTTTCTCTGTTTGACAATCACATACCCCAGATTTAAATTTAGTTGTTATATCTCGTTGTAGATGATTTGTCACAGACCTGGGGGGGCAGTCCTGGGTGTTACACGGCACCGGGGAGCTGAGGGGTTTGGGGCGGTGCTGGCACATGGAGGGGGGCACGTCTTTGCCCAGGACAGACACACAGCGAACTCTCCTCAGGTGAGTGCCTCTGCTGCCACAGGACGAACTACACGTGGTCCAATCTCCCAGACGCCAACTGTACTCTGCAAAACAACAACAGAATCAGTAATACAATGTTACACCCATGTTACGCTATTATTATTTTATGATCCATGTTGTTTCCTCATCATAAACATACCGTATTTTTGGACTACAAGTCTTTCATGGTTTGGGTGGTCCTGTGACTTATACTTCGGTGCGACTTCTATATTAACATTTTCACACTGACAGTTACAAGAGGGCGCTCTAAGCTTGTGTGTCAGTATCTGCTACTCCTATTACTCCTGTACCACTGTCACTTTACTCTACTGCGCATGTCTCCCGCAGAAAGAGCCTCTGTCTTGTCTGTATCATGTCAGTTGATCGCACCATTACTTCTGTAACAATGAAAATGTTTAATTTAAGTGACATCCTGTCGGGATTCAGAAAGGCCGGAATAATTCTAACTGGAACTGATGCTGAGTCTGACGACAGCTACACAGAAGAGGAAGTGGTGCTCTGTTTACCTCCGGAGGTTGCGGAGTTGCTCAGAAGTGACAACGAGGATGAAGAATTCAATGGATTTAATGATTTGGAGTGAGATGGAGGGTTTGGTAAACTTGTTCTGTTGTTTATGCTATAGTTATCTGAAGAACTGAATAATATGTTATGTGAACAGTCTGTTGTTCTCTGTTCTATTGTAACTATAACTTGTCTTTTAAGATGAAATGTCAGTTCCTTGTCTCTGATTTTATAAAATAAATCTCCTCCAAAAAGTATGTGTCTTTTGCTTCTTCATTATGCATTTTTTGGATGGTGTAATTTTACTCCGAAGCGACTTATAGTCTGAAAAATGTGGAACCTAGAATTGTGTTTTGTTTCATTCACTAATGTTAAACACACAAATCCTGCATGTTTAGGTTGAGTTCTTCTCTCAAAGAAAACAGTCTGTTCCACCTTGTGATGTCATGTGGCAAAACAGGAAGTGCCCCACTCTGTTTTTTACTTTTTTTACTTTTACACTTTCACTAGAATCATTTGGATAATTTCAGACCTGGAATTGCCCATCTCTAGTAAACAAAAGGTAGCTGTTAACTTGAAAACTAAATCTTCATGACATCACAAGGTGGAAAACAGCATTTTCCATTTTGCTTTGGCGATGAATAAAGCAGAATTACTTAACATCTGTGAATGAAACAAAACACAACTCCAACTATTTTTTTTAATGAGGTAACATTATAACATGACTAAAAGCTGACAAGAGTCCATTTTGCATAATAGTATTGAAAACTTTTAAAAACTTTGAACCTTATTCCATGCGACTACTGGACTAAAACCCCCAAAGACTATATATGATCTCACAGGCCTCTTACAAAAGCTGAAGTTGTTTGTTTGGTTGATTTTGTTTTTGTTTTGTTTGTAATGTTATATCTGTTTATTAATAATACATATATATATCCAAGGTATAAATAAGTCTATTTTATATTCATATATTCATATAATTATTATTGCCAACTTAAAAAAATATATAATACAATTTATCATATAAACTTTAAATTTGTGTCTTCTCTTTCATTCACATACCCTATGGCTCTTCAAAGAATCTTCTTCTGAAACAACTTAATACTGCAGTCAGACCGCCTAGCCAACTACGCGTTACAGTCCATTTTGCATAATAGTATTGAAATGCATGTTTTGGAATTATTATGGGTAAAACATTAAACATATACACTACTTTATTTCTTATCATAATTGGGACTGTCTGAGAAAACTAGACAGTTACTTGGTAATTTGGTATTTCCATGCTGGAAAATCTAAATCATGCCCAACTTGCTATTCTCTAAAAATCTGCAGATAGACCGTACATATAAATGGACATAACTAACACTTTAGCTACTCCCCGATTTTCAGGAGTGTGATCAATATGTTCATGGTCCTGTTTAGGAGTTTGATTTTCAACAAAAAGGTGAGCGTGACCAAATGAAAAACTGTTGGCTCATGCTCTTTAGTTTGTGACTGTATTGTTATCTAACAGGCCTCAGACAGAACAATGCTTACAGTTTGCATCACACCCCCAGGGAATGTTGACGATATCAGCTGCAAAGTATGAATAGCATGCATATGTAAGTATTTCTGTATAGACAAAGAAAGAACATGTGGTGTGGGGGGTCTGGCTTAAAGGGTTAATGTCTAAAAGAGCTGGTTTTGGGCTGTGGATGATGCTTGTGATACAGAGGACAGACTGAAGGACAGATAATTATCTACCCCTACGTCCGATGTGTGTGGGCCTCTCTTTCCCTCTCTCTCCTCGTCCTCCTCTTCGTCTCTCAGAAAGACTCCAGTGAAGGCAAACATGTCATGACTAAACTTCAAAGCCAGTACAAAAAACCAGTGCATGAAATAAATAACAAGCACGAAGCACCAGTCCGCTCACCATTAGGATTCAGGCTGAGTTTGTGGAGTTTGTGGAGAAGGTTAAAGCAGATTTAAAAAGTGAGATTGGTTTCACTAAAAATGAAAATATGACCTTTAACAAGTAGTTCTCAGACAAAAGGAGAGGGAAATCATGAAGAAAATGTTCACATAATACAATCATAACTTTAACCAGATTCTAGGTTATTCAAATTTATTCCACCAACAAATTTAAAGCAGGAGCAAGGGCCTAGTCGGTCCCTCTGGTGTGACGATCATTTACAGATCAAGTGTAGTTCAATATAATAAAAGTCTTGATTGATATCTCTTGGAGTAGATGGGTTATCAGTAATCGGTGGTATTGGTCTGAAATCGAACATTTAGTTGATATTTCACACACATTTTTTCTACACAGCTCCAGTCTAGTTTGATGAGGCTCCTCTCGACGTGGAGAAGCAGCGACTCTACTCCGAGCTCCTCCCGTGTGACTAAGCTCCTCACAGTACTTCTAAGGGAGCGCCCAACCACCCTGCGGAGGAAACTCATTTTGAAACACATGTCCTTTCAGTCATTACCCAAAGCTCAAGACCATAGGTGAGGGTAGGAACGAAGACTGACTGGTAAATCGAGAGCTTTGCCTTTCAGCTCAGGTCCCTCTTCACCACAACGATCCGATACAGCGACCGCATCACTGCAGACGCCGCACTGATCCAACTGTCAATCTCATGCTCCATCCTCCCCTCACTCGTGAACAAGACCCCGAGATACTTGAACTCCTCCACTTGAGGCAGGGGCTCTCTGGTAGTAAGTCAGACCTGTTGCCGGTGCATGTTGGACTCTGCCAGAAGCTGCACTTTATCAACAGTTCTGTTCATTGCATTTATGGACAGAATTTCTGCTGTTTGCAAGGCAAGGCAAGGCAAGGCAAGTTTATTTGTATAGCACAATTCGTACACAAAGTAATTCAAAGTGCTTTACAGAATAAGAAATACATTAAAATCATAATAAAAACAAATCAAACATAAATAATCATGAAGATTAAAATTAAAAAAGAGAGACATAAATTGGAGAGAAGAGTGCGGAATGAAAACCTTTCAGTTATTTGCACAGTTAAACAGAAATGTTTTGAGTCTGGATTTAAACAGCGTCACAGAAAAGGCCTGTCTCACATGTTCAGACTGTTCCAGGTTTTAGCTGCATGAACCTGAAACGCTGACTCCCCTTGTTTAGTTCTGACTCTGGGCACCAGCAGGAGGCCGGTCCCTGAGGTCCTCAGAGTGCGAGATGGTTCATATGACACTAACATGTCACAGATGTACTTTGGTTTGCAGATTATGTTGTCCTGATAACTTCATGAGGCCAGGACCTACACCGTGCACTGGGGCGGTTTTCAGCCGAGTGTGAAGCAGCTGGGTTGAAGATAAGCTCCTCCAAATCTGAGGCCATGGTGCTCGACCGGAAAACGCTGGCTTGCCCACTTTATTGTCCTCTACATTTCCTCCACCATTCAGTCCCATCATTTGCTTGACCGATCTCCCTAATCTTGTTGGTGGTCTTGGTCAGGACTACCTTAGCTGGAAGATTTGACCTATAGTGCATGTTTTGGGTTGATGGGGGAACCCAGAGTCTGAGGAGTTGTTCACGGCTCGCGGCCTGGCTCCGGCTCCTCCTCGCCTGGTGCTCCCCGTTGATTTTGCAGCTTGTACCTTCCGTATTTGCATGTCCTGTGTGGTACTTGACACCTGATTGGTGGGGTGTGGTTCCGTCGCTGTTGGACTGGCGCCGACGTCCGTTGTGCTGTGTTTGGAGGATTGACGTTCCGTTCCTCCAATCCCTTTTCTACACATCTGTCGCCTGGACCAATAAAAGTGGTGTGCGCCTGTCCCTCCTGGCGACTGAACGGCAGTTTCTGTTTGCTACTCTCACTGACAGACGTTCACTAGTTGCCTCCCTTTGTTATTGTGAAGTGTAACCTACAGACACAGGGAGAAGATCCAAACTCGACCCAGAAAGGCCTGGTGAGTCTGGGATCGAACCTGAAATCTTTTTGCTGTGTGCTAGCCACTCATCTACTGTGCCGCACAGTTAAGTACATTTTTACAAAAGTGAAAAGGAAATTTGTGAAGTTCCAAATGCAGAATGTAAGTTAAAGGTTGTATAGAGGATTTTCCAAGGAACGAGAAATCCAGCGACTGTTTGTCCTTTTTCAAATGTTGCGCATGCGTGAAACCACCCCCCCTCCCCTACAGCTCCTACGTAGAAACGCCTCCTCCCTCCTCCTCCTTACGCCAGAAACAGGTTTGTTTACAGCCGGTGCTGCACATGACTTGTAAACAACTAACTACAGTGTTGGTTAGGCAAGACGGAGAAGTGAGGAGCGGGGGGAGCGGGTGCGCGGACATTTCGTTGCGCGGACGAGAAGTGAGGAGGAGGGAGAAGAGCGGAGCAGGAGCAGGGAGAGAGGAGAGAGGAGAGAGGAGAGAGGAGAGGAGAGAGGAGAGAGGAGAGGGGAGTGGTGCGCGGAGATTCCGTGCCCGGAGAAGTGAGGAGCAGGGGGAAGAGTGGATCGGGCAGCGGGGAGAGGAGCAGGAAAGGGGTGCAGAGAAGAGTGCGCGGAGATTCAGTGCGAATGAACTAGCCACAACACGCAGCAGCAAGTGGACTCTTTCTTTGCCTTGAAAATTACATTTTCAGACATAGGATATCGCTTTCTCCTGAAAAACGTTTGTCTAGCTCTTGGAAATAAAGTACGTTTTCATAATAAGCAGAAGTGACCTGTCCAGGAGTAATTTGTGGCGACCAGTACGTCAGTCTTTAGACCCTGCGTCTGCTTCAGTCGCGCCATCGCTGGAATGAATCTACAAGAATCACCTTAGTTTGGCTTCGCTGCTTTTCCCCTTGTCTTCTTCTTTCAGCAACCTCAAAAACGGACTTTCTTTTGCGGCGAACTGCTCCTGGATTCTTGTCGCCATTGCAAACAAACTTTGTGCGAACTGCGAGGAAGATATAGGTCAAAAAAAGCCGCTAAGAACTGTTGCGTTGGTGGAGTAAACAGCGTCTGTGCGTCTTGCGTCTGTGGACTGCGTGACAGGCGTACGTAAACCACGTACCGGCGGCGCGCAGGCAAGTCAGTTACGCTAGAAACGTAGGGAGTTTGATTGACAGCCTGTCAGCTCACAGATAACGAGGCAGTGTCGTTATCTATTGGCAAATGTTTAGCCCCACCACGTCCAGAGTTGATGAATTTTTATTCTCTTTTTTTTGGTCATCATAATTACAAGGCTACTGCATCTCTATAATGCTATCATTGACAACTTGAAACAAAAAAAAATCCTCCATACAACCTTTAATATTAACGTCTTTCTGAATTTTTTTACACAGAGGGACATCAGTCTGGTCACTGTGTCACAAGAGGACCCCGAAAAAGACAGAAAAAGAGAGAAAAGAGAAAGGAAAGTCAATATTCTCGTTCAGGCCAAGGGAGTTTGTTGCCTAAAGGATTCTTTACAAAAGGTTTCTCTTTGAGTTTTCAGTCTGTCTCCACCCTTAATCTTCTTTTTGCAAAACATGTGTCTTTCAGTTAATTAATACAAAGTTGAATAGGGATATTTTCAAGGACAAGGAGCAAAGCAAAAATAATGAAGGACATGGCGAGAGTAAGCAAGGAAACATGTATTCACTCAAAAGGCAAGCAGCAAGCAGCTCGTCTATTTTGTCATAGTTTTTGCACACTGTGGTTGATTATATAACATCTGTGTGTACCTTGTGAGTGGACGTAGATCCAGGCTGTGAGCGGATGTCTGCTGGAGCTCAGGAGCGTCTCACACTGGTACCGCCCCGAGAATTGGCCCTGGACTGTGCTGACCTCCAGGGCTCTCCCTCCGGCCAGAACCTGGTACTGAGGGACAGAGGGGCGGCTGGGATGGGCCCCCTCCGCCAGACTCTGGTTGTTGAAGTACCAGCGCACGGGCATGGTGTGGTGAGGTACTACTGGGCATCCTACATGGAAAAGAAAATCATCCTATCAGTAACTGCACATGTTTTTAATGGATATGTCATTGCTCTGCCTGAAATGTTCCACAGTAAGACTTTAAACAGCTCTAAATTATATTTATTCTATTACTTGCGGTTTTGTAGCTCAAAAATACCTAGAAAATCAGGCATTCTAATTGTGAATGAGGTTGCCTCTCCACAGATCTGGCCTGTAACTTGGTCTGGTTTGGTCTTCGTGGAGATTAGGGGTGTGCAAAAATACTGAAATATCGATATAGCATGTCGTTTAATGTGATGATACAGTATCGATATCATGGGCTGCTGTATCGATATTTTGGCAAGAGTATTTTTTGGTATATTTTACTAAATAATTTTGTTACAGTGCTGCAGTTTTTTGCTTGTTTAGTGGAAGAAACTCATTTATGCCACACATTTGACATTTTCACTGTTTTGATGATTAAAATGTGTTTTTCACATTAACTTTGCACAAGAAGTGATTTAACAAAGACTTTTAGTATCACAGCTGTGAATTTAGCTATTATTTTTTTATTGAACTGTATTGAATCAATTGAAATATATCAAAAGTGCACTGTATCGAGATATGTATCGTATCATGGCCTATGTATTGAGGTATGTATCATATTGACAACTTCTAAATGTACCCAGCCCTAATAGAGATAGAATGGTTTAATACCATACTGTGGTACTAAAAGTTACACAATGCATCTTATATTTAATATATATGTGTGTAAATCAATCAATCAATCACTTTATTTGTATAGCACTTTTCATACATTTGAAATGTAGCACAAAGTGCTTCACATGCAACAGAAAAATTACAATACAATAATTAAAAACAGCAGCCCCCCCACCCCATTGTTTCATCCATTTATACAACAATTTAAACATAAACATAAAAACATAAACATAAAGCAGCTCTTAGGGTCCAAATAAGACTGTGATGTCCTGTTTCCATCTAACTATAAACTATTTTATTGTCTGCAAACCAGGAAGGCTGCAGTTAGCATGCTGTTTGTTGTTAGTTGTTAGTGATGTAAAGCTGTTTAAAACTGAACCAGTTCTGCCTTTCACATTTTTAACACAGTAAAAATAAGATACAGAATCAGAGGTCAAATAGTTTTTTTCTGGTATTGTAAACCTGTTGCAAACTGCTGTTTCAGCCTTGGGCCAAAAATCAAATCGATTACTGGATTATGACATTAAACAGTGGGACCAATCAAATAGAGCTCTTGCGAATGATCTTAAATCAAACATGAGCAAATTAAACAAGACACATCTTCAGGTATGTTTCAGGAGAAGATTTAATTCTAGTATTACTAAATGTTAACCCCTTAACGCCGACGACGCCACAAATATGCAACAAACTGTTTGGATCAAGATATAAAGCTGAGACAGTGGATGCAGTCTCCAAATAGTGCATATACAGGACCTTCCTAGGAACTTTTGGCAAGCACTTGTTTATAGTTGTCGGAAATTTGCAACATACCCAAATTTCTTTTTATTTATCTATTTTTTTCTGTAGTCAAATTAATAATCTCAACTTAATTTACCATCTACTTAAAGGCAAATATACGTCTATATAAAGTCAGGTGTTAAGGGGTTTTATAAAAAGTTATCATAAGTTTTGAAACCTCTTACATTTTCAGTAGAATCGTGTGGATTTTTTCAGACCAGGAATTGCCAATCTCTACTGAACAAAATGTAAAAGGTTGGTGTTAACTTGAAAACCACAGCTTCACGACATCACAAGGTGGAACAGACCATTCTGACCTTTGGAGACGTAGCCAGACTAAAAATAAAACTACAGAAAAACTTTAACGAAACACAACTCCAGATATATTCTTGGAGACAAAAACATTATAACATTGCTAAAACCTCACATGAGTCAATTTGTATAATACAGGACCTTTAAAAAAAAGTAAAAAATCACGCATCAGGCTCAAAGAGAAACTATAATTGCACAGATGCAGATTGTGTGATTGTAGTAATAATGGGATTTGTTTGAGACTCTAATGTAAAAGTCTCATTACATTTTGAAGAACATAATTAGGATAATGAATGCACCATAAGATCTGTAATTAAAAATGAATGGGACAATGTAGGATAAATACCACTCAAGGCTCATTGCTTCCGCATTAGTAACAGATTGAAGACGCTACAAACAGGATTCCCAAGAAAATCCTTGTTATAATGAATATACAATTACAGTCCTCTTCGTTGTTCAAGTGTGAGGTTGAACGTGTTGCGTTCAAGTGACACTGAAATTATCAAAACTGCCCAAAGTTTAAAAGTGCATTGTGCATCTTTTCTGTTTGAGGGTCCGTCAAATAACTTTCTCCGCGGAGATGTTATCGCTTTGTCTGGAATGTTTCACAGTATGACATTAAATCTTTCTATCTTCATGGAGACCGAACCCAGACCAAGTTACAGGTATGATCCGTGTAAAGGCGACCCTGCTTAGAGTGAACAGTCAGAATACCTGTTTTTCTAGGTATTCTTGAGCTCTAACACCACCTGTAATTTAATAAATGTAAGGTAGAGCTGTTTAATGTCATACTGTGGAACATTCCAGACAGAGCAATGACATATTCAAAGAAAAAAAAAACAAACAGGTAATGATCTCTCAACCGAAAAGTGACATGGTGCACCTTTAAAATTGAAAAAAATGATCTTTTAACTGTCTCTGTGTAGATGTTTTGACCTGGCTTGTATTCAGTTTTTCTGTATTTACTGGGCCTATCCACATGAAACAAAAACTGGCATACAGTTTAAAGTCATCTTTATCAGCACAAATTAACTAAGTTTGGATTATATATTTCACAATAGTTTCAAAATCACAAAGGTGCCAGTTTAAGGTTGTCAGTTTAAACATATTCAAGTCATATTAATTTGGTAAATATGTGGACCCAATCTCAGACTTATTTTTATTATTTTTTTTAATATTTCTTCCAAAAACTAAGAATTCACCTTAGAACTTGTATAGACCCTCAATCAGAAACTATGACATAAAAAGCCAGATGACCAGACTATTTTGAATGTTGGAGTATTTTCCTATAACCTATTGTATACAGCTGAGATATATTTGTGCTATTTTTTTTTATTTACTTGTGCACATGCGTTTATGTTAGGGATGGGCATTCGATGAAATTTTCTTAATCGATCGTCGGAAGAATTAACGATTAACGATTATCGATAAATCATTAACGTGTTTATATTAAAATGATCATCATTATTATTACTATCTGCACTACTAATCTGCATACATAAATTCAACTTTACGACATATAAACCGTAACGACTCTAGAGCCACATCAGCCCGTTTGACATTATAATGTGTTTAACGCAGTTTTGCGCAACTCTCACAAAAACGAAACTTAAAACCACATCGCTAATTTGCATAAACTAAGTGAAGATAAAACTACAGCTCTTGTGTCGCTGATGCGGTCAACTTCTGTTGGATTAAAAGACATGACTCAGTGGAATACAGGTTAGTGTGACCAGATTTGCGTTTGTCAAAACCAGGACACCGTACGGGAGGTGGGAGATGGGGACTCGTCACCTGGCAAAACTTTTTCCCACTGGACACCGAAACATATGTGCTGCTTTGTAAACTGTGCACATGGACTCACACTTGTCCCGAACGCAACGGAAAGCGTGGAATTTCTTGTACAAGTCATCGTTAAATACACATTTGCGTTGCAGACTGACCGACTGTTTGTGTTTGCTCGCTCCTTCTGAGTGCAAAGAGACTACATGTACAGACCCTGTTTGGTCACGCTACGCACAGCAACCTACATTCGGTTTGTCGATTAAAATGAACGTAATCGATGAAATTCTTAATGATCAATTATCGATTAATCGATTAATCATGCCCATCCCTAGTTTATATAGTGTCAAATAATGATGCTGTATTTGACACTTAGTCTCTTGCTATGTTTGCTACTTATTTAGAATTCATTATTACCATTTATATTTTTATTCTGTGTTATTATATTATATTGTGATGCGTGAGCTACTGTGTCCAAAAAATGTCCCTTGTGGATCAGTAAAGTTTGTCTAAGTTTAAGCCAATGCAAGTAAATAATGTCAGTTTAAACAATTAAAGATACAGTATTTTTCGGACTATAAGTCGCAGTTTTTTTTCGTGGTTTTGGTGATCCTGAAACTTATATATAAATATTTTCAGACTGACAGCCGCTCTAGGCTTGTGTATCAGTTTTCTGAACATGTCTCCTGCAAAAAAAGCCGCTGTCCTGCTGCAAGTAGTGAACTATGCAGCAGAAATTGGTAATCGAGCAGCAGAAAGAAAGTCTGGAATGAGTAAGGAACTTGTTTGGGACTGGCGGAAAGCGGGAATGGAGAACACAGCTTCACGGCAAATGGGAGGATCTGCAGTGCAACTTTCCTGGAAGTTACTGGATGACGAAGCATGGACTTCAATGATAACTGAAGTTGCGCGGAGCTGCTCAGAAGTGACACGGAGAATGAAGAATGCAATTGATTCAATTGATTTAGTGACTTGGAGTGAGATGGAGAGTTTGGTAAACTTATGTTGTGTTCTGTTGTTTATGCTCTAGTTCTCTGAATAACTGCTAATATGTTACATTAATATATTAATACCTATTCAGACTGTTGTTTTTTATTCTATTGCTATTATTATAATTTGCCTCTCAAGATGAAATGGTTCCTGGTCTCTAATTTTATAAAATAAATTTCCCCCCAAAAGTGTGACTTATGCATGTTTTTTTCTTCTTCATTGTGCATTTTTTTTTAAATACAGTAAATAAGATTACTATGGCAAATGTATGGACCCAACAACTGACCAGTAATTATAAGTTGTTGTTTTTTTAATATTTATTCCAAAAAATGAGATTTGGCTCCTTCATTGAATCAGAAATTATAACATAAAAAAGGTAAAATAGACTTTTGTCCGGCTGACAAAATGAATTTCTCCTTTGCCATGGATCCTACCTGGACAACTAAAGGATTTTACACATAAAAAAGCCACACGATCAAAGTTAGTGCCATATGAACCCTCTTGCACTCTGAGCAGCTCAGGAACTGGCCTCCTGCTGCTGCCAAGAGTCAGGATTAAACACGGGGAGTCAGCGTTTCAGTTTTATGCAGATAAAACCTGGAACAGTCTTCCTGAAGATGTGAGACAGACTCTACTCTGAATGTGTTTAAATCCAGGCTCAAAAATGTAAAGTCACTCTCTTTTTTAAAATTTTTATAATGATTATGTATGTTTTGATTAGTTTGTATTGTGATTTTAATGTATTTCTTATTCTTTAAAGCATTTTGAATTACTTTGTGTACGAATTGTGCTCTACAAATAAACTTTGCTTTACCAGTCTCTTTTGAATGTGGGTGTGTGTTCAGTACGCATGTCCTTAAGTAAAATAAAATGATTGAACAAAAAGAAAGAAATAATAACATATCATTTCAGGCCATCACAAACAATTTACCTATCCTGAGGGCCTCTCCGGGGCGGATGTAAACACTGGTTCCTCGGCTGGACGCCATCAGCAGCCTCCTCCAGTTCAGCTCTTCAGACAGGGCGGAGCGGCTCTCACTCACACGCGACAGGGGGGCTAAGGACACAACGGATGAAACTGGATCAGACATTTTGCTGTTTTTAAATAAAAAATTATATTGTGTATGCTACATGTGTTTTTATCTTTAACATTTATTTGATATACAGTTAAGTTTTTATAAATTAATTTAACTTTGAATCCTAAATTGCAACAACTCCTGCCATAAAGTTTCATTGACAAAAGCGGAGGTGGAGACTTGTAAGTCATGACTTGGACTCGAGTCAGACTTGAGTCACTATTTTCAGGACTTGAGACTTGACTTGATAAAATAGGCTAAGTCTTGGGACTCGACTTGGATTTGAAGGTCAGTGACTTGAGAAGACTTGATGATTTTTCTAAAAAAATAAATGTTTTTATAAAATACCTGAATAGCTGAATTTTACAGGAACAAACTGGAACATGTCGCTCCCACTTCTTTGTTTGTTACTTTGGATGTAACTGAAGTACAGTGATCTGGTATCCTCAAATGTACTACAGTAATATACATTACAACACAGTAAAACCGAAGGAACTACACAGAACATAATCGTTCAATTTCAGTGAAGACTATTCGACAAAATAACTGTTATTAAGCACTTTTAAATCTGAATTCCTTCTTTTCTGACAGTAATGATTCACACTAAGATCTTGTCAAGACATTTAAAAAGGAAAAATTTGCATTTCTAGAACACTTATATAAATACTCATACAAGTATACCAAGACTTTAAGTACAATTTAATTTAAAATTCATATAAATTGCAAAAATCTAAGATTTTAAACTTTTTTGGTTTAAAGACTTGAAATGAGTTGAAGCTCAAAGCAGAAGACTTGGACTTGACTTGGACTTATGGACCAGTGACTTGAGACTCGACTTGGACTTGCCTGTATTTGACTTGGTACGTGACTCGGACTTGAGGTCAAAGACTTGAGACTTACGTAAGACTTGCAAAACAACGACTTGGTCCCACCTCTGGGCAGAAGTATTCAAACTCGTGCCATTTACTCCCAAATAACTTTCAAAAATTTAGACTTAGTTTCTACTCAAGACGATGAAAATTAACCATTTAAACTTTGTTTAAACTATGTAACTTTTTTGCTTTTCTCTACAATATAGCTTTATATTGCAAAAAAAACAAAGGTAAGGTATGGAAACAGGTAAGTTTAATGCCATACTGTGGAATATTCTGGGAACGCAATAACATCTTCATGAAAACAAGTAGGTGGCGGATCCTAAGAGAAAAGTTACATAGAGCATCTTTAAAGTGAGTCTGAGAGCGTTCTGAATCTACTGTATGTACGTTCCCTTTTTGCCCCTCACTTCTCACCATAGTAATACTTAATTTAGTTTAGTGAGTTAGTTTTACTCTTGCCTGGTTTCTGTGGGTCCACGTGCAGGACAGTGGAGGCGATGGATTTCCCGATGGAGTTGTTGGCGAGGCAGCAGTATGTGCCCAGATCTGACAG
This sequence comes from Boleophthalmus pectinirostris, assembly GCF_026225935.1. Taxonomy (NCBI): domain Eukaryota; kingdom Metazoa; phylum Chordata; class Actinopteri; order Gobiiformes; family Gobiidae; genus Boleophthalmus; species Boleophthalmus pectinirostris. The sequence continues at coordinate 34,047,566 of NW_026571140.1, forward strand.
AGACACGTTTCTGATCCAGAGAGAACCAGAGGAGAGGGGCACCGCTCCGGGGGGCAGAGGGCGGCCTCTCCTCAACCAGGTCACTGTGGGCCGGGGGAAGCCTGGAAATCAAAAATGCAATGGAGTCAATATTTAACAAATCACGATATCAAGGTTTAACATTTGTGGGCAATAAGCATAGTCCAGACGGCTTCAACAGGGAGGTTGTGAAATCTTTGGTTGATCAGACTTTTTTAAAATATATTTCTTAATTTTTGAAGGATGAGGACGAACTGTTTTTTATCACATCATGATGGCTCCTTCATCAAATCTACCTCTGTTTATCTCTCTTCATCCCCTTGTCTCTTGCTCCCTGTCAAACTGCAAACACGTCAAGTCAGATTTTATTGTTTCTTCTAGGCTGTGAAAAGCTCCGTTACAGCTTTACTTTTATGCACAGTGCAACTTATGCTCCGCACGTACTACCATGCATTGGAAAGAGGTGAGGCAACTTCATTCCCCAGCTTCATTAACCAGGCTCCGCACTATGCAGCCCGCCTCCTCTCTGTCCACGGAGCAAACAGGAGAGGAGAGGAGTTGTGTTGTTCCTCTCGCTCCTCAAACGACCCGAAAAGTTCCATGGTCCATATCAAACTCTTGTCCCTGCGCGCTGTGACTCCTCTCTCATTTAATCAGATCATTAAAAAAGCCACACTTTGAGCCCATTTTCCTTGATGTCGTTGCCCCATTGCTCTGACCTCATCAGAGTCACCGCAAGCGCATGAAGTGTATCTTAAACTTCAGGCCTGAATTAGCTTTGATCAGACTCAGGCTTATTTCTGTCATGGAACGAGTTGAGGCTTAAACTGGAGATGGAGCTAGTTTCATCTCAGGATTTCAGGATAAGCCTGGACTTGTTAAGCGACTTCAATGGAAGATATGTTTATACAAGATACTAGGCCCAATTTAATATAAAACACTACTGTATGCCATTTTATATAGTAGGAGGTCTCTGCTCCAGCTCTCCATCATATAGGAAGTGAACATGGGGTGCTTCTGGATCCTTCTGACCGTGCTTCTAATTGACTTACACTGGAATATTGTCACCCCTTCTCTCTTGGTCTTAAAATGTTTGTATTAAAAGCTCCGCATGATCCTGGTGTTTTTTTATTTCGTCATTTAGTTTGTTAATAAACTCCTATTCTCTCCTGTAACTGCTAGCCCCATGAGCTTCATTTGACTGGAACCGAACGCTATAGGTAACATCACACTCCCTTAGACCACTTCTTTATACAGTCCACGGCAAAAAGTATGGAGATTCCTTTCAAAAACAGTGAATTTCCCACAGAGTTACACAGCAAGAAAGTGAACGCGACCTATTTTGAAAACTTAAATACTCTATTATTCTCTCTTCTATTATTATAAGGAGTACCCTCAGGCTTTGTGTGTAATATTATTGTAGTAATAATAACAATAAACACGTACCGTCGTTTGTAATTAGTATCCTATGATCTATGTAATGCACATACCAGAAGTGGGGCAGTCCAGGGTGAGGTTGGCCCCCTGCTGGACACTGACGGTAGCGCCCACAGTGGCTCTGATGCTCTGTCCCAGCACGACTCCGTGGTCTGTGGCGTTCCTCCAGGACACAGAGATGGCTGGAGGTACTGGGAGGGGGCAGAAGCACATTACAAAACTCGTAAAATATTATACTTTATTTTAAAATACTCAAGATTTGATTCAAAATACTCTTGAGAGCCTAAGTCAGCAGCTAAACAAATGCTGGGACTGTGGATGCTTTTACAAGGTGGGGAAATAATTCAAGGGTAATTTGATAACACAATAATTAGATTTGATTTTTTGTGATTTTTTTGTGTGTTCATGTGCACAAACGAAATCTGATCAAAAGCACCTGGTGACGTTTTTGAGAATTTGCAGATTTTTTTTTTGTATTTGGACAAAGTACATTTAATTTTTTACAGCTCTTTGAATATTTGTCTTCTTTTTAGCATAATTTCTCTTGTCAACTATCAGAAATAAAACATATTACTCAAATAAGATGTGAATATTTACATGGAATTTAAAGAATCTTAAATAATACTCCAGAAATCAGAATCTTGGTGTAAACACTGCTATTGTAACAAGAGAATTTCATGACATTCATCTTGATCATATGGGGAAATATTTAATAAAGTAAATAAATCAGTGTATAAATTGTGTTCCTCACCTGCCACCCTGAGTGTAGAGGTCTCTGAGTCTGACCCGTGGATGTTGCTGCAGATGCATTTGTATTGCCCCTGGTCTGAGGTTCTCAGCTGGACGATGTGGAGGCCGTCACTGTCCCACCAAACTCTGGACATACACAAATATAACAGAAACAATTAAAAAACCTACCAGCTCTCACATTTTCTTTTGGAACATCAATAGATTTCGTTCATGTTTTTCAGACCAAGAGTTTGTTTTCATACCTGACAGTTTCACTCGTGGGCTTCTTCAGAGTCATGTGATGTTGCTGTGACGTGTTCGCTCAGCTGATTTAAACAGGTTTAGGCGCTGTCTTAATACCGGTGGAGGCAGGACGACAGCGCCATCTGCGGTCCGACTTCCTCAGGACAGTATCCCAGGTGTGTGAGAGTAAAAAAAGCCCCCTCGTCCTGGTTTATCGTCCCATGGGCACGTTTTCGTATTTCGATTGCCTCTTTAATCCAATGACAGAGTTTGTTTTCTTCTGGCCCAATGATGTTTGCTCCGTCCATGTCCATAATGTGGTTCTCTCTTTTTCAGTGCTCAGAAATGGCTGACTTGAGTTGTTCCTGTTCTGCTTTGTGTTCACCTTCGCTGTTTCTTTCTCGCATTCTGTTCTATGTTCCTTTTTTCGTGTGCTGAACGCCCTCCCTGTTTCCCCAATGTACGTTTTATTGCAGGACATGGACATGCGGGGTATTTCATATATGACATTACATTTATTCTCCGGTTCTATTTTGTCCGGGATGATAAACCGGGACGAGGGGGCTTTTTTACTCTGACACACCTGGGATGCTGTCCTGAGGAAGTCGGACTGCAGATGGCGCTGTCGTCCTGCCTCCACCGTTAGGAAGACAGCGCCAAAACCTGTTTAAATCAGCTGACCGGACATGTCACAGCAACATCACATGACTCTGAGGAAGAGCGCTAGTGAGCAGTCGAAACTGTCAGGTATGAAAACAAACTCTTGGTCTGAAAAAAGAACCTAATAACATAAATTATCGGAAGACCAAATGAACCTCATTGGACTATTGTTTTTTTCTGTCATGTCATGATCTTATGTAACATATAATACTCCCTACAACTGTACAATGACTCACCTTTATATAACGGGTAACCCTATGTCCTGTCAATCATCATATCATTGTTGCACTGTTTTCCTATGAACTCTTGTATATAACTGTGATTTTATATTTTATTACTTTACATTTATATAATTATGCTTTAATTGACATCTGTATCTTGCTACCTTTTTTTGCTACTTATTTAAAATGTATTATTACATTTATATTTTTACTCTTTGTTATTATATTATATTGTGATGTGTGAGCTACTGTGTCCAAATAATTTCCCTTGTGGATCAATAAAGTTTGTCTAAATCTATCTCAGCTTTTATGCCTCTAAGGGAGAATTAAACGATTGATATTTTACAGTGACTCGGTGCTGGGGGCGTTCTACGTGTATCTCTAATGGTGGAACGTTTAGGAGTTACCATGGTGACACAACGCACACATTAGGAAACACTGTCAAAAATGTTTTTAAGATTGTCTGAAAACTCAAGAAAAAAAAACAAAAAAATGGATTTGAACAGCACATTTTCAGAAGCCTGTGATCAATACGAGTGTTCACGGTCCGGTTTAGGAGTTTGGTTTTCAAGAAAATGTTGAGTGTGAGTAACTAAAAATGCGAGCTAGTGACTGTAATTTTATGTGTGAGAGTCTTTTTTAACCACAAAAATCAGCTCGCATGTTGTATTTCCAGCTAGGACAGCTCCTTATGTGCAGTTTGTTTTAAAATAAAGCTCAGATTAAAGTCTAATAAAGCCTCAGACAGAGCAGAGCCTACAGATAGCATCAAACCCCCAGGAAATGTTGATGACACCACCTGAAAAGTATCAATCAGCATCCGAGAACATTCAGAAGAGAACCTATAAAACATACATCAGAAAATACTTAGAATAATCAGATCAGTGGTCTCCAACCTTTTTCCTCTGGTGAGCTCCTTTACAAAACAAGAAATTGAGAAAGTATTTATTTTATCATGATTTATTTTACGATATATTGTGATGGAAAATCACGTAGTGGAAAGATTTCTCTCAATCTGTCTTTTTGTAAATGAATGTGGTTTCTATCTTAGACCAGATCAGTCATTAACATTTGTAAAGACTCGGCAGACACAACTGTTCCCACCCTCAGGAAACCCCTGTCCTAAAATCTAAGGAAGCACAGGTAGTTTTAGCACAAATCTGTGAAACAAAAGTCACTCTGCTTTGATATGTATGTAACTTGTATTTCTGTATAAATACTTAGAGCTCAGATGCTCTGGGGAAGATATCGTATTTTTCAGACAATAAGTCACATTTTTTTTCACGGTTTGGGTGTTTCCTGCGACTTATACTCTGTTGTGACTTTTATATTAAAATTTTCACACTGACAGCCTCGAGAAGGCTGCTCTAGGCTTGTGTGTCAGTACCTGCTACTTTTATTATTCCTGCACCACTGTCACTTCACTCTACTGCGCATGTCTCCTGCAGAAAGAGCCTCTGTCCTGTCTGTATCATCAGTCGATCGCACCATTACTTCTGTACCACTGATAATTTAAAAATTAAACAAACATAAAGACAACCGAAACCATCCTGTCGGGATTCAGAAAGGCCGGAATAAGTCTCACTGGCACTGATGCTGAGTCTGACGACAGCTACACAGGAGAGGAAGCGGCGCTCGGTTTACCTCCGGATGTCGGAGTTGTTCAGAAGTGACACAGAGGATGAAGAATTCAATAGATTTAGTGACTTGCAGTGAGATGGAGAGTTTGGTAAACTTGTTCTGTTCTGTTTTTTTTATGTTATAGTTTATCTGAAGAACTGTTCATATGTGACGTTAACAGTCTGTTGTTCTCTGTTCTATTGTTTTTACTATAACTTGACTTTCAACATGAAATATCAGTTCCTGGTCTCTGATTTTATAAAAATTTCCCCCTAAAAATGTTGTTTTTTTCTTCTTCATTACACATTTTTTGGCTGGTGTGACTTATACTCTGACTGGAGCAACTTATAGTAAAAAAAATACAGTACTCGTAAGAGGGAGAGAAGGGGTGACTGGAGAGAGGATATTCGGGAGAGACTACAGGTCTCTGGCCAGGGCAGAGTCCTGTCCATATCTGCTCTAACAAGAATAAGCCTTTGTTTGTATTCCAAAAACTCACTGGGCTTCGCAAATGAATTAATTATTTATCATCAAGAGATACATAATTTTTTCCACAACAATATTCTATACTATAATTTAAAAAAGTATAAATGTACAAGAATAAATATTAGGTATTCCAGTCTTTAAAAAATAATTGTACTGAAAAAAAAAAATAAAATCAGAGCCTAACACCATCTGCAGTCACTCAGAGATGAACGTGACTAATTTCTGTCATGCAACAAATGTTTTATACGTAGTAGTCAGCAGCAGCAGCAGCAGTATTTCAAGTTAAATAAAAGGTCAGGCCAGCAGAGTTTCATAGTTATTCTGTACAGTACATCGAGACTGGAGCGAATGAGACACTGCGTTTCCGAACTGCAAAGTGTAATGGCTCTATCTGCGTCTGGCTCACAGTGAGATGTCTTCCTCTCACTTTGACTTTTCTAAAGCTTTTTTTCTTTTTCTCAAGTGGAGGATTCACAGAGCAGAGTGGCATTTACACAGTTAGCAAAAAAATAAAAAAACAGCACCTCAGAGATAACAGGACTTCCACCGCGTTTGATCCACATGAGCCAGACGGAAATGTCCAATGTTTTTTTTTTAACCTGCATTTTCATTTGGAATAAACGTAAATAACATGTCTTGGTATAGACTGGTGGAAGTGTATCAATGTAAACTGAATAGCATGACTGAACCTACAGCACTATTTATAGAGTCAATCAACTTGTTAAGATAAAAAGTCCACCATGTTGCCACCACATATAAAAGTTCACTGGATTTATCTCTTTAAAGTATGTTTCACAAACTTTTTTTCTGGGGACCCATATTTTAAAAGTTCCAAACATTCGCAACCCAAGACATTATTCGTAAATCACAAAGTAAAGATGGATTTGACATTATTCATCGTGTCTCTCTGACTCAAGTTTTAAACAATGAAAAAAAAACAGCAATAAAAAACAGCAAAGGATCCATAAGTTGCCGATTTGGACTTTTTTTCTTTTCAACATTCAATTGAACCAGCAACATTGGAAAAAAATAGTCAATAAAATCATTAAAAAAAAATTGAATTTATAAAAAACATGTCTTAACATAGTTTATCATTTCTAATGATGGTGGGCCTGTCTGCGTTTTTGGAGCTTGTTCCAGTCCGGGGTGCAGGAGGAGAGAGCAACACGCAGATCAGATGTAGCATTCAGTCTGTTTCTGTGCTTTGTTTTCATTTTTGTGAGCACAGAAAATTCCAATTCACACATATATACATAGCAGTGAAAGGAATAAGCATAGAAATACTGGCTCTACTGGGGACAGGATATTCACTCGCTCTCTCATGTCTCAGAACTGTGTACTGCATGTAGGTCTGCAATATACATACATCTTCTCACAACTCCCGCTCCTCACTCCTTCTCCATGCACAGACTCTCCGTGCAGCCTCCCCACTCCTAACTTCTCCTCGCACCCTCCCTGCTCCTCACTTCTTCTCCGTGCATGGAATCTCCACACACCCTACACGCTCCTCACTTCTTCCCTGCACACCCTCCATGCTCCTCACTTCTCCACACACCCTACACGCTCCTCACTTCTTCTCCTCGCACCCTCCTCGCTCCTCACTTCTTCTCCGTGCATGGAATCTCCACACACCCTCCTCGCTCCTCACTTCTTCTCCTCGCACCCTCCTCGCTCCTCACTTCTTCTCCTCGCACCCTCCACGCTCCTCACTTCTTCCCTGCACACCCTCCCTGCTCCTCACTTCTCCACACACCCTCCTCACTCCTCACTTCTTCTCCGTGCATGGAATCTCCACACACCCTACACGCTCCTCACTTCTTCCCTGCACACCCTCCCTGCTCCTCACTTCTCCACACACCCTCCTCACTCCTCACTTCTTCTCCGTGCATGGAATCTCCACACACCCTACACGCTCCTCACTTCTTCTCCTCGCACCCTACACGCTCCTCACTTCTTCTCCGTGCATGGAATCTCCACACACCCTACACGCTCCTCACTTCTTCTCCTCGCACCCTACACGCTCCTCACTTCTTCTCCGTGCATGGAATCTCCACACACCCTACACGCTCCTCACTTCTTCTCCACACACCCTCCCCACTCCTCACTTCTTTTCCATGCACCCTCCCCGCTCCTCACTTCTTCTCTGCCCAGTCTCTCCGCTCCTCACCTCTTCTCTGTACACGGAATCTCCGCACACCCCTGCTCCTCACTTTTCCGGCAGGACCGCCTTGCCTAACCAATGTTCTGTGGGAAACACTGATTACTGTTTGAGTAATACTGATTGTTCAGAGAGACACGATCAGTCAACAATAAAATATCCTCATTAATGTCCAATAATGGTCGCAAATTTATTTTGTGATTTACGAAAAATGTCTATTGACTTGGGTCGTGAAGATTTGTGACTTTTAAAATCTGGGGTTCCAGAAAGAAAGTTTGGGAAATACTGATTTTAAGGTCCAAACATTTGTGAAGCCATAGTTGACGCTTTGCACACCTTGTTCCACCTTTTAAAATGCCTCAAAAATGAAAGAATCCACGAACAGCGATCCAAGTGCAATTTAAAAACTCTTTACTGCGGATTCACTTTATAGGACATACAGATACAAACAAAAAGGGGAACTTTAACGTGTAGGTGACAGGAGGTCAAAAAACTGTTTGGCTCCACTCCACCCTCTCCCGGTCCCATCTTAAATAGGGAGCCGTAGACCACAAAATAATACAAAAATTAACAAATAATCAACAAATAATCAAGTTAACCATAAAGAACCACCAAAATACCAAAAATCATGCATTTTAAGTAAACATTAAATCAAACAAAATAAGAATAATTATCTCAGTAATGAAAAAACTACAAACTGGGTTTAGGCTCCTACACTGATCTAAAAGGTCTATATTACTCTGTTATAATGTTGTTTCATCAATAAAAATACAGCTGGAATTTTGTTTTGTTTCATTCACACCATTCGGAGTTTTGGAGATTTGACAGACTGTTAATAAATAGTTACTCAGACACGTGTGAATGAAACAAAACACAATTCTCGGCATGTTTTTTCATGAGGTAACAACATTATAACAAGACTTAAACCTCACAAAAGTCCATTTCGCGAAATATAGGACCTTTAAGGCTCGAGGCAAAGACAAATAGAGCATCTTATCGCAACTGTAGATGGTTTGATTACCAGTCATATCAAACGTACAGATCTTAATTTGCCGTGCCACTCTCTGTGCTCTGAAAAACTGTCAAACACTCCTAAAAGTCTGAGAATATTTCCCCAGAGAGCTGGAGTGAGTGGCAGCACCGCAGGCGCCCGCTCCTGATAGCTTCCACATGCACTTTCACATTTACATTTGAAACAGCGGCTCCGTGACTGACACCTGTCGAGGCCACATCTGCATTTTCAAACCACTTTAAGGAAGGTTTAAGGAAATATGTTAAAAAGAGTGTTTAACTTGTCAGTGGCCTTCCTCTTAAAATGAATATATACATTCTCCAAAAGTGTTTAGTGTATTTTTAGGGGTAGTCAATGTTTACTGCTTTTTAATGGGACAGGAACTCAATAGGGCAGTGGAGAGGCTCTGGAGAGGCTGGGATTCCTATTACAGCTAAAGAGGTGATTTTTAGAGAAGAGGAAAAAAAAAAAGTATTGTGATTTTTCTGAAAAGTATTGTGATTTGATTTGCGATTTATGTTTTGATCATGGGATTCTGTTCAAAGTTTTAAAGCTGCACTGTGTCATCGCTGCATCATTTGCTTGTCTCGGACCATCTAAGAGAAAAGTTACACAGTGCACCTTTAAATGTGTCCAGAACAACTGAGATAGTATTATAGTACTTGCAGCCTCTGAGATAGAACTACTTGGTTATGGAAAAAAAAATATTATCATGATTATTTTGGTCGATATTGAAATCACGATTATTCAGATGATTATTTTTTTAGTTACACGATGCATTTATTCTGCATTTCTCTCTCTCAAAAAAACCCAAAAAACTAAAAAAAAACACTTTGTTATTGATAATTTACGCAAAAGTTTCAAATATAGGCTACAAATATGTACCTTGGAGCAGTTTTGCGATGTATAAAACATAAAATGAATAAAATATACTTTGAACATGAAATAAGGCATAGAAAAACATAAATGTATCCAAAATAAACTATATATCCAGATGTTCTACAATCTCTACACTTAAAAAATAAAATAAATACTTATTTATATTTTTAAAAAATGGCGGCGGTGGCCCTCCAACAGAAAAGTTACGTAGTGCTTCTTTAATGCCATCCCAAAATAAACTTTGTTAAGCTTCTAAATCGTTTCAAATCCATTTTTTGAGATTAGACATTGTTTGGCACACAAATCGAAATTGCAATCAAAATTCAATTAATTGCTCAGCCTTACTTGGAGATTTACTTATTACCCATTAAACTTGCGATTTATATTGTGATTAATCTTGCAAACCTAGAAGGGAGATAATGAATTCACAATATTTTTTTTAATCTGTCATTTCAGTTCTTATTAATTAGAATAAAGGTAACGTATAATGTTAAAACCTACAATTTGATAAACATTAGCATATTTAAAGGCATACTGTGTAACTTTTCTGGCATCTTATTGTTTTGTTTTGCATTGTGAGATTAAATGTATCTATCTCCATGGAAACAGCCAGGCCAAGTTCTGTAACAGGTTAGATCTGTGTAGAAGCAGCGAGTCACAGTAAAAAGCACGAACATGATGACTTGAATAAAAGAAAGATAGAGAAATTTAATTTTACGCAAAGCAATAATATCTCCATGGAGACAAGCGGGCAGCACTAATTCAGCTAGGAGTAAACAAAGCAACTAAACAATGAATTAAACATCATAATAATAATTTAAATTGTTTGACAAACACAAACTCATGGACAAATATTTTAAGTGGAACCAGCACTAAATCAACTTTATTAAATTAACATTTATTAACATTATCCACTGTTCTGAGCCATTTTAGAACAAACTATACAACTTTGTGGTCAGAAATGTAAAAAAAAGGGTGTGTCCTAGCTTTTACTTCAGTTAGACCAATCAGATATTTTCTCCGATGTCCAGACTAGGGATGGGCATGATTAATCGATTAATCGATAATTGATCATTAAGAATTTCATCGATTACGTTAATTTTAATCGACAAACCGAATGTAGGTTGCTGTGTGTAGTGTGACCAAACAGGGGTCTGTACATGTGTCTCTGCATCAGAAGGAGCGAGACACAAACAGTCGGTCAGTCTGCAACGTACCGAAGCACAAATGTGTATTTAACGATGACTTTGTACAAGAAATTCCACACTTTCCATTGCGTTCGGGACAAGTGTGAGTCCATGTGCACAGTGTACAAAGCAAGAACATATGTTTCGGTGTCCAGTGGGAAAAAGTTTTACCAGGTGAGAGTCGCGCAATGTCAATGACGAGTCCCCACCTCCCTCCCACAGTGTCCTGGTTTTGACAAACGTAAATCTGGTCACACCAACCTGTATTCACCTGAGTCATGTCTTTTAATCCAACAGAAACTGACCGCATCAGCGACACAAGAGCTGTAGTTTTATCTTCGCTGAGTTTATGCAAATTAGTGATGCGGTTTTAAGTTTTGTTTCTGTGAGAGTTGCGCAAAACTGAATTAAACACATTATAATCTAAAACGGATTGATGTGGCTCTAGAGTCGTTACGGTTTATATGTCGTAAAGTTGAATTTATTTATGCAGATTAGTAGTGCAGATAGTAATAATGATGATGATCATTTTAATATAAAAACGTTAATGATTAATCGATAATCGATCGTTAATTCTTCCGACGATCGATTAAGACAATTTCATCGAATGCCCATCCCTAGTCCAGACCCTGTTCTTCGTCTCCCCTCACTCTTTTTTTTTTAACCCTTCCAGACTGACGGTATTGTATATGATACCTGGGAATATGTTTCATTTAACCGTGCATAACTTTCCAACATAAAAGATGGAAATGTACTTTTTTTCCTCTTGAAAAACTGAGAGTTGAGACTTTTCAAACATATTTCCAGCATTATCCTACGTCACACACACGCTGCATGGTGATGACGTCGGGAAAACAAGTGTCCAATATTAACTCTGTTTTCCGCCAAACACATGCGCTCCATCCATTTTGATCGGCCCAAACTTTGCCAAAGAGTGAAATGAGTCAAGATGGTCGACTGTTCTGAGCGTTTGTGTTCGTAATGATAGAAAAAGCCGCTTTAAGTGCAGTTATTTCTCAAATAAAAGGCAAATTACGTATCTTGGTCTACGTAATTGCGCATCCCTTGCTGTTTTTATTTGAAAGGTTTATTTCACTCAAAATGTCCAAATACAAATGTGATAAACACCTTGGAAATGCAGGAAGTGATGTGGCTCTGTGCCCTGGACCTGACACGAGCTCTTTCCATGACTGGCACCAGGAAAGTCATGAGGCGATTGCACTTTTTATTTTTATTTTAAGGCAACAAGGATATTTTTAGTTTACTTACAGACTTGATATTTTGCACTTTTGTAGCTAAGACCCTAAATTTAATATTTTTTGTGTCCAAAAAGTTGTTTATACATGTTCTCTGTGTGTTTTGTATGAAAGAGTGTGAATTTATTATATTTTTTTTCTTTTTTCATTTGTATTTTTGGTCCTATAGCTTTTATTACAGTCATATGACACAACTACAGCAAACAGGTTGTGAAATAACAGGTTTCACTGAATAAAATGATGTATAACACCTCATTAGGGGTTAAAAGGGGGAGTTTTAATGGCAAAGTTAAGAAAAAGATCCAGGCGAGGACAAATGGCCTGGAAGGGTGAATCCTCCAGGTACTGCCCAGTTTAGTAGCTCTATGAAAAATGTGGGTTTGGTAAAGTTTTGGGCAGGTGTTTAGTCTCACTTTAACTTAAGTAAGATGGGTAGTGTGTCTTGCTCAATGGCACGATGGTACACTGCAAAAACGCCTGGCCAATTTAAGATATAAACACTTAAATCTATCAGAAAATGACTTAAAAGTAGTGAAATAATCCATCCATGTAGCAAGATAATCAAGTTATCTTCAAATAATCTACCTCTAGACTAGAATTAATCCGTCTCAGAACTGATAATAAACCTGAAAACCAGATGAATAACCTGATATAAGTTTTAAAATCTTGGCCACATCAGAGAAATTTGCAGCGTAGGCACAATGCTTTGCCGTTAGAGAAGATTGAATCACCAACATTTGTCGAACAAGTGGACAAAGCGACTGTATACCGACTTCCACAAACTTCATTGGCAAAATCTACATCAATACCTCTTGAAAAACTGCACGCCACAAGCAGAACGACTCTATATATTACAGCTGAGTTTAAACAAAATAAAAGAAATATAGCGAAGCAAATTATAGTTAAAGGAGCACTTTGTAACTGAGATGGAAATTTATATTGTGGAAAAGATTTATCTCAGTCTGTCTTTGTGTGAACGAATGTGATTTCTAAGTGAGACCAGAGCATCATTAACATGTGTAAAGGCTCAGCAAACACCCTCCACAAGAAAATATTGATTATGTTCATGATTAGTTTATCTTTTAGAAACTCATTTGGTTTGGTAGTTAAAGACGGTGTTAGAAAGACCCAGGGGTGTAATGATATTGTAATGAGTCTGACAATACGATATTGTCACAGTACGAACCTCACAGTACGATATTTATTGCGATATCGTGGGAAAGCTCACGATATGGTGGGGAGGCTCACGATTAGGGATGTAACGATATCAAAATCTTTCTGTACGATGTTTTCACGAAATACATCTCATGGTTCGATATTTATTTCGATATTTTGTTGCAACTTTTTCCTCTTAAAATGCCTTGACAAGACTTAATCCAAAGAACTTAAATCCGTGAATCATTCGTTCATTCGTTTTTCAATATAAAACCAAAAATAAGAAAACGAAAAAACAACTGTTTTCTTCATTATTTGTCTCCAAAACCAAAATGAAAAAACAGATAACGATTCGTTTTTTCAGTTTCGATTTTGTGTTTAAATGAAGAATGGAAAAAACGAATAACGGCCGTTTTCCGTTTACGTGACTTCCGTGACTGCAATGCCAGACTTTTGCACCGCATACGGACTGAACCAGGACTGATCCAGGTCCGGGACCACACACCGGGAGCGGGACCAGGGCGGACTCCGAGCTTTGACTCCGAGCCTCAGCTTCGAGCTCCGGCCCTGCTGTGGGCTTTGAGTCTCCGGTCTTGTGGCCTGGTCTCGGTCTCAGTCCCTGTCTGGTCCTCGGTCTGGTCCCGGCCTGGTTCCGGCCTGGTCTCGGTCTCAGTCCCGGTCTGGTCCCGGGCTTTTGAACCAAAAGCTCTTAGTTCGGTTCATTTTCACTGGTGCGAAAGCATCAACTGGACTCGGACCAGCACCAAATCAAACGGACTGAGACATCAAGAAAGATGTGGTTCGCTTGAATCAAATACCAAATTTTGGTGCAGTTCCTCTGATGTGAACACGAACTAGGGTCCAAACCAGAGACATCAGGTCCAAACGAACTATTCCAACCAGCGGGAGCAGCTCCGGTTCAGGCCGGGCTCAGATGAGCTGGAGCGGGGAGTGATGTTTGGAGCCTCGGCCTGAGAAGCGCTTTTCCCCGGGAAGAGCCAAATGCGCGGAGGACGAATGGTCAAAACAATATAACCAACCAAACTGGACTCACGCTTCTGTCCAGATGCTGCACCACCCCGGAACCAGCCGCGGTTCTTGAGCACGGAGGACTGGAGCAGCCCGTCCGGACCTGTAGTCCACAGCGCATTCTTGCTTTCCCCGCGCAGAACCAGCTCGCAGACGATGATATGGAACCACTCAGACAGCTGGTCCCGGTCTCAATCCAGCTCTGGTCCCGGTCTGGTCTTGGACCCGGATCAGTCCTGGTTCAGTCCGTATGCAGTGTAAAAGTCCGGCATCGCAGTCACGGAAGTCATGTAAACGGAAAACGGCCGTTATCCGTTTTTTCCATTCTTCATTTAAACACAAAATCGAAAACTGAAAAAACGAATCTTTATTCGTTTATTTCATTTTGGTTTTGGAGACAAATAATGAAGAAAACTGTTGTTATTTCATTTTCTTATTTTTGGTTTTATATTGAAAAATGAATGAACAAATGATACACGGATTAACTAAGACTTAAAAGTGCCTAGAACTGTTATTTCTTCTTGTCGTCTGCATTGAAATGGTCTATGTAGTTCCCTGTCCCTGTTCCCTATGTAGTTGTAGTTATTTCGGTGATTGGTACATCCTTACCCATCAATGTCAACACTTCTGTTCCCTTTTTCTCGCTAATCTTATGAATATAGATGCAAATCAGATCAAGCACATCTGGGCACACCTCAGTAGGAGTCATCACCTTCTCACTTTGAAATGTATGTGCATATAAACCTGGCGTTTTGCATCATTCGTGGTCTGACGTTGGAGGAACATGCTGCTGGTTAAAAGAAGCTGTTGGTCTCTATCTATATCTGCTGGAACAAAAGTTATAAACCTTTGTCTGTGTTCCAAAAACTCATCAGGCTTCGCAAATAGATTCATTATTTATCATCAAGACATATATAATTTTTTCCACAACATAACTTTTCTCGTGGGAGTTCTGGCACCTGCTTATAACTTGGAGATATACCGTAATTTTCGTAAGTTTAAGCCGCTGCTTTTTTCTCACACTCAGAACCCTGCAGCTTATACAACGATGCAGCTAATATATGGACGGATTATTTGTTTGGCACATAATCCAGTCTATGGTTTGGCAACACAGCACATGCGCTCGCAGCCTGAGTGCAGAAAATGCTGCTGCCTGTGCGGTTTTCACATAGGTCTAGGGTTTAAATGAAGATGCAGCGATGTTGTCAGCACTAAAACAGTTTATGAGCATGTGATATGATAAATTATGATGCTAGATTAACATTAGGGTCCAGTCAAGCGGTAACGGAGGGAAACAGGCAGATTTTTTACATTCAAATAGCTCTTATTCAGAAACTAGAGGCACTACTGAAATAACTAAGGTATCAGAATGTAGGAAAGAGTTACACTCCAACAGGGTAAAGTTAAACCTGTGATATTCTTTCAAGTTGTTGACAAAAAATAAAAAAACTCATGTCGGTAACGGAGGGAATGAAATATGCAGCACTTTTTGGGCAATAAATACAAACAGTGATAACTCTTGGTTCTCACTTACATATCCTTAACAAACTGGTTTGAATATTTGCTTCATATAGTTTTCTACCATATGGTACAAGATTAGGTTGAAAAACCTCTTACTTTTTGAGTAATGAGATTTTTTATTAAGAAAGGTCATGATAACGGAGGGAAAAGTAACGGAGGGAAAATTGTACAAACAAGTAGAAGGTGCATGATTTTGCATCATTTGTCATCTTTTTTCTTCCGAATACTTTAATATTACTTCAAAATGAAAGGAAACTATTTCTATAAAATATGTCAGTCCTTCCAAGCAAATTTTTATCATTTTTAATACTTTAAAAAAAAAATTTTTTATCCTGTACCTTCATCAACAGTTCAAAGATGGAATAACACAAGATATGATGAAATACATCCATTTATTTACATGATTTTCAGGTCTTTAAAATTTGGGAATGCAGATGATGCAGCTTTTAAGTTAACGGTGATTGTTGTGACTGTGAAAGAAGAAAATCAAGCTGCTGCATGTGAGTCGCAGTGTGACGAACTGACTCAATGCAAAAAGACGACAAAAGCTTTTAGAGGCGATGAAAGCAGATACATATATGTACGTATATGTAGGTGTATGTGTATAGGGATGTATCTATGTATGTAGATGGATACATATGCGTATGTGTATGTGTATATATGTGTGTCGATGTACAATATGTATTGTTTGGTTGGGGGGTGGGAAGGGCAAAGACAACTTATTACTTTATTACTTTGCTTTAATAACAATAATAATAATATTAATAATAAAAAGAAAATAAATAAATAAAAAGAATATAAAGAAAATTAAAAAAAAAAAAAAGCTGATTTTCCAAACTTGAAAATGTTCTTGAAGACGTGGACACCTGCAGCTTATATTCAGGTGCGGCCTACATATGTAAAAAACAAACAAATCTTTTAAAATTTAGTTGATGCTCCTTATATTCTAGGTTAGGTTGCTTTATTCGTACCCGTAGGTAAATTTGCTTTGCAGATTTAAGAGACAGGTTCCACATTTCACATTTCATTCATCCACAAAACACACATAAAAACACGATAAAATGTTACAATAAAGTGTTACAGTGCTCCAGTGCAGAATGGTTTGTTCCATAAACAACCAATTAAAATCATCCAACACACTTGTCTAAAATCACAATAAATAAATCTTCAATATGTTAAAAACACACAATCTTAAATAAATAGATTACAATTTATTCATAAGTCTGATAGCAGCCGGAATGAAGCTCCTCTTAAAACGATTCGTTCTAGATCTTGGGACTAAAAACCTCTGACCAGAGGGAAGCAGCTGAAACTCTGAGTTTAGTGGATGTTGCACGTCTCCCAAAATACTCTGGGACATCCTCTGTAAGTGTCTCGAGTGTCTCTGGTGCGCTCAACAGTCTGGAAATTACAGTACAAGTTTTACCTGGTATGTTCTACTGTGGCTTTGCAGTTTTATATCTTTTATTTATTCAGTAAGTTGCTTTAGTGCACAAATGATCTATCAAAACATGCATTCTTACATCTCACCGCAGATCTGACCTGTGACTTTTCCAGGTGGAGTTTCCTGCTTGTTGTCATGGTGATAAATACGGTGGAACATTCTAAGCAATGCATCTCTTTGTCCAATGCAGAGCCACCAGAATAAGTTACACGGCGGCACCTTAAACATATTTATTTTTCTTACAATGCGCAGTCTCTCCTCCTCTACCTAATGCATAAGTCATTCCGTCTGTCTACACCCTAATGAGAGAAAATTCAGTTTCAGCTCCAGAACTCCGTGCCCCAGATTCAGATCATTTTATGCGAGTTCCCAAAAAGTTGCAGCCTGTTCACTTTTCCGTCTCCGTGAGGCGAAGTGTATTTTGTGTTTTGCTGCGTCATTGCTGAGTCTGCCGTGAGGAAGAGGAGAAGACACGATGATAACCTGCTGAAAATCTGTGTCCAACTACATTAGATCAAGCGCAGACTTCAGCGTAATCAATCTGGACTGGACTTACGGGGTCTTTTGCGTACACATGGACACATTAGGCCCGTCACCAGAAATACTGTCGATACTTTGCAGCTGATGCCACGTTTCCTGGGGGTGTGAGGCTAACTGGAGGATCTGCTCTGTCTGTGGCTGTGTTAGACTTTAAAGGTGCATTGTGTAACTTTTCTGGTCCTAAGGTTTAGGGTTAGGTTTTGTCTGAGGAGATGTTATTGCTTCGTCAAGTTGGCAGAGTGTGGCAGTCCTGGTTTAGACCTAGATTTAGTCCTGGTTTTAGTTCTGGTTTTAGTTCTGATTTTAGTCTTGGTTTTAGACCAGGTTTAGTCCAGGTTTAGTCCAGGTTTAGACCTGGTTTAGACCTGGTTTAGACCTGGTTTAGTCCTGATTTTAGGCCTGGTTTAGTCCTGCTTTAGTCCTGCTTTAGTCCTGGTTTAGTGCTGGTTTAGTGCTGGTTTAGACCTGGTTTTAGTCCTGACTTTAGCCCTGGTTTAGTCCTGGTTTAGACCTGGTTTAGTGCTGGTTTAGACCTGGTTTTAGTCCTGATTTTAGTCCTGGTTTAGGCCTGGTTTAGTCCTGCTTTAGTCCTGGTTTAGTCCTGGTTTAGTCCTGGTTTAGTGCTGGTTTAGTGCTGGTTTAGACCTGGTTTAGTGCTGGTTTAGACCTGGTTTTAGTCCTGATTTTAGCCCTCGTTTAGCCCTGGTTTAGTCCTGGTTTAGACTTGGTTTTAGTCCTGATTTTAGTCCTGGTTTAGGCCTGGTTTAGTCCTGGTTTAGTGCTGGTTTAGTGCTGGTTTAGACCTGGTTTATTGCTGGTTTAGACCTGGTTTTAGTCCTGATTTTAGTCCTGGTTTAGTGCTGGTTTTAGTTCTGGTTTTAGTTCTGGTTTTAGTTCTGGTTTTAGTTCTGGTTTTAGTTCTGGTTTTAGTCCTGGTTTTAGTTCTGGTTTAGACCTGGTTTTAGTCCTGATTTTAGTCCTGGTTTAGGCCTGGTTTAGTCCTGCTTTAGTCCTGGTTTAGTCCTGGTTTAGTGCTGGTTTAGACCTGGTTTAGTGCTGGTTTAGACCTGGTTTTAGTCCTGATTTTAGTCCTGGTTTAGTCCTGGTTTTAGTTCTGGTTTTAATTCTAGTTTTAGTTCTGGTTTTAGTCCTGGTTTAGTCCTGGTTTAGCCCTGGTTTAGTCCTGGTTTAGACCTGGTTTAGTGCTGGTTTAGACCTGGTTTTAGTCCTGATTTTAGTCCTGGTTTAGTCCTGGTTTTAGTCCTGGTTTTAGGCCTGGTTTTAGTTCTGGTTTTAGTTCTGGTTTTAGTCCTGGTTTTAGTCCTGGTTTAGTCCTGGTTTAGCCCTGGTTTAGTCCTGGTTTAGACCTGGTTTTAGTCCTGATTTTAGTCCTGGTTTAGTCCTGGTTTAGCCCTGGTTTAGTCCTGGTTTAGACTTGGTTTTAGTCCTGATGTAAATCTGTGTCCACGTACATTAGATCAAGCGCAGACTTCAGCGTAATCAATCTGGACTGGACTTACGGGGTCTTTTGCGTACACATGGACACATTAGGGCCCGTCACCAGAAATACTGTCGATACTTTGCAGCTGATGCCACGTTTCCTGGGGGTGTGATGCTAACTGGAGGCTCTGCTCTGTCTGTGGCTGTGTTAGACTTTAAAGGTGCATTGTGTAACTTTTCTGGTCCTACGCTTTTGTCTGAGGAGATGTTATTGCTTCATCAAGTTGGCAGAGTGTGGCAGTCCTGGTTTAGACCTAGATTTAGTCCTGGTTTTAGTTCTGGTTTTAGTCCTGGTTTTAGTCTTGGTTTTAGTTCTGGTTTTAGTTCTGGTTTAGACCTAGTTTAGTTCTGGTTTTAGTTTCTGGTTTTAGTTCTGGTTTTAGTCCTGGTTTTAGTTCTGTTTAGACCTGGTTTAGACCCTGGTTTTAGTTCTGATTTTAGTCTTGGTTTTAGACCAGGTTTAGTCCAGGTTTAGACCTGGTTTAGACCTGGTTTAGTCCTGATTTTACTCCTGGTTTTAGTCCTGATTTTAGGCCTGGTTTAGTCCTGGTTTAGACCTGGTTTAGTGCTGGTTTAGACCTGGTTTTAGTCCTGATTTTAGGCCTGGTTTAGGCCTGGTTTAGTCCTGCTTTAGTCCTGGTTTAGTGCTGGTTTAGACCTGGTTTTAGTCCTGATTTTAGTCCTGGTTTAGTCCTGGTTTAGCCCTGGTTTAGTCCTGGTTTAGACCTGGTTTTAGTCCTGATTTTAGTCCTGGTTTAGTCCTGGTTTAGCCCTGGTTTAGCCCTGGTTTAGTCCTGGTTTTAGTCCTGATTTTAGTCCTGGTTTAGTCCTGGTTTAGCCCTGGTTTAGTCCTGGTTTAGACCTGATTTTAGTCCTGATTTTAGTCCTGGTTTAGTCCTGGTTTAGCCCTGGTTTAGTCCTGGTTTAGACATGGTTTAGTCCTGGTTTAGCTGGTTTAGCCCTGGTTTAGTCCTGGTTTAGGCCTGGTTTAGACTGGTAGTTTAGACCTGGTTTATTTTAGTCTGGTTTAGTCCTGGTTTATGTTTAGTCCTTTAGTTTAGGCCTGGGGTTTAGTCCTGGTTTTTTAGACCTGGTTTAGTTTTAGTTTAGTCCTGGTTTTAGTCCTGTTTAGGTTTTAGTCCTGGTTTAGTCTGTTTCCTGGTTTAGCCTTGGTTTTAGTCCTGATGTAAATCTGTGTCCACGTACATTAGATCAAGCGCAGACTTCAGCGTAATCAATCTGGACTGGACTTACGGGGTCTTTTGCGTACACATGGACACATTAGGCCCGTCACCAGAAATACTGTCGATACTTTGCAGCTGATGCCACGTTTCCTGGGGGTGTGATGCTAACTGGAGGCTCTGCTCTGTCTGTGGCTGTGTTAGACTTTAAAGGTGCATTGTGTAACTTTTCTGGTCCTAAGCTTTTGTCTGAGGAGATGTTATTGCTTCGTCAAGTTGGCAGAGTGTGGCAGTCCTGGTTTAGACCTAGATTTAGTCCTGGTTTAGTCTGGTTTTAGTTCTGGATTTTAGTCCTGGTTTTAGTTTTAGTCCTGACCTGGTTTAGTCCTGGTTTAGACCTGATTTTAGTCCCTGGTTTAGTTTAGTCCTGGTTTAGCTGGTTTCCTGGTTTAGTCCTGGTTTAGTCCTGGTCCTGGTTTAGTCCTGGTTTAGTCTGGTTTAGTCTGGTTTAGCCTGGTTTAGTCCTGACCTGGTTTAGTCCTAGTCCTGGTTTAGTAGACCTGGTTTAGACCTGGTTTAGTCTGTTTAGTCCTGGTTTAGTCTGGTTCCTGGTTTAGTCCTGGTTTAGACCTGGTTTTAGTCCTGATTTTATCCTTTTAGCCTGGTTTAGTCCTGGTTTAGCCTGGTTTAGCTGGTTTAGTCCTGGTTTTAGTCCTGATTTTAGTTCCTGGTTTAGTCCTGGTTTAGTCCTGGTTTAGCTGGTTTAGACCTGTTTTAGTCCTGTTTAGTCCTGGTTTAGTCCTGGTTTAGTTTAGACCTGGTTTAGACCTGGTTTAGTCCTGTTTAGACCTGGTTTATTTTAGTCCTGGTTTAGTCCTGGTTTAGTCCTGGTTTAGGCCTGGTTTAGACATGGTTTAGTCCTGCTTTAGTCCTGGTTTAGTGCTGGTTTAGACCTGGTTTTAGTCCTGATTTTATTTTAGTCCTGGTTTAGTCTGGTTTAGTCTGGTTTAGTCCTGGTTTTAGTCCTGATGGAAATCTGTGTCCAACGTACATTAGATCAAGCGCAGACTTCAGCGTAATCAATCTGGACTGGACTTACGGGGTCTTTTGCGTACACATGGACACATTAGGCCCGTCACCAGAAATACTGTCGATACTTTGCAGCTGATGCCACGTTTCCTGGGGGTGTGATGCTAACTGGAGGCTCTGCTCTGTCTGTGGCTGTGTTAGACTTTAAAGGTGCATTGTGTAACTTTTCTGGTCCTAAGGTTTAGGGTTAGGTTTTGTCTGAGGAGATGTTATTGCTTCGTCAAGTTGGCAGAGTGTGGCAGTCCTGGTTTAGACCTAGATTTAGTCCTGGTTTTAGTTCTGGTTTTAGTCCTGGTTTTAGTCTTGGTTTTAGACCTGGTTTAGTCCTGGTTTTAGTTCTGATTTTAGTCCTGATTTTAGTCCTGGTTTAGCCTGGTTTAGCCTGTTTAGTCCTGGTTTAGCCTGGTTTAGTCCTGGTTTAGTTTAGTCCTGCTTTTAGTCCCTTTAGTCCTGTTTCTGGTTTAGCCCTGGTTTAGTCCTGGTTTAGGCCTGGTTTAGACCTGGTTTAGTCCCTGTTTAGTCTGGTTTAGTGCTGGTTTAGACCTGGTTTTAGTCCTGATTTTAGTCCTGGTTTAGTCCTGGTTTAGCCCTGGTTTAGTCCTGGTTTAGCCTGGTTTAGTCCTGGTTTAGTCCTGGTTTTAGTCCTGGTTTAGACCTGGTTTAGTGGTTTAGACCTGGTTTTAGTCCTGATTTTAGTCCTGGATTTAGGCCTGGTTTAGTTCTGGTTTTTAGTTCTGGTTTTAGTCCTGGTTTAGTCCCTGGTTTAGTCCTGGTTTAGACCTGGTTTTAGACCTGGTTTAGTCCTGATTTTAGGCCTGGTTTTGTTTCTGGTTTTAGTTCTGGTTTTAGTCCTGGTTTAGTCCTGGTTTAGTCCTGGTTTAGACCTGGTTTAGTCCTGGTTTAGACCTGGTTTAGTCCTGGTTTTAGTCCTGGTTTAGTCCTGGTTTTAGTCCTGGTTTAGCCTGGTTTTAGTTCTGGTTTTAGTTCTGGTTTTAGTCCTGGTTTAGTCCAGGTTTAGTCCTGGTTTAGTTTAGTGCTGGTTTAGACCTGGTTTTAGTCCTGATTTTAGTCCTGGTTTAGTCCTGGTTTAGCCCTGGTTTAGTCCTGGTTTAGACCTGGTTTTAGTCCTGATTTTAGTCCTGGTTTAGTCCTGGTTTAGCCCTGGTTTAGTCCTGGTTTAGTCCTGGTTTTAGTCCTGATGGAAAATCTGTGTCCACGTACATTAGATCAAGCGCAGACTTCAGCGTAATCAATCTGGACTGGACTTACGGGGTCTTTTGCGTACACATGGACACATTTAGGCCCGTCACCAGAAATACTGTCGATACTTTGCAGCTGATGCCACGTTTCCTGGGGGTGTGATGCTAACTGGAGGCTCTGCTCTGTCTGTGGGCTGTGTTAGACTTTAAAGGTGCATTTGTGTAACTTTTCTGGTCCTAACGCTTTTGTCTGAGGAGATGTTATTGCTTCGTCAAGTTGGCAGAGTGTGGCAGTCCTGGTTTTAGACCTAGATTTAGTCCTGGTTTTTAGTTCTGGTTTTAGTTTCCTGGTTTTAGTCCTGGTTTTAGTTCTGGTTTTAGTTCTGGTTTTAGTTCTGGTTTTAGTTCTGGTTTTAGTCCAGGTTTAGTCCATGTTTAGACCTGGTTTAGACCTGGTTTAGTCCTGGTTTTAGTCCTGGTTTTAGTCCTGGTTTTGACATGGTTTAGACATGGTTTAGACCTGGTTTAGTCCTGATTTTAGTCCTGATTTTAGTCCTGGTTTTAGTTCTGGTTTTAGTTCTGGTTTTAGTCCTGGTTTAGTCCAGGTTTAGTCCTGGTTTAGACCTGGTTTAGACCTGGTTTAGTCCTGATTTTAGTCCTGATTTTAGACTGGGTTTAGTCCTGGTTTAGTCTGGTTTTAGTCTTGGTTTTAGTTCTGGTTTAGTCCGTTTTATTTGGTTTTAGTTCTGGTTTTAGTCCAGTTTGCCAGGTTTGACCTTTTGACTGTTTTAGACTGGTTTAGGCTCTGCTCTGTCTGTGGCTGTGTTAGACTTTAAAGGTGCATTGTGTAACTTTTATGGTCCTAAGGTTTAGGGTTAGGTTTTGTCTGAGGAGATGTTATTGCTTCGTCAATTTGGCAGAGTGTGGCAGTCCTGGTTTAGACCTAGATTTAGTCCTGGTTTTAGTTCTGGTTCTAATTCTGGTTTTAGTCCTGGTTTTAGTTCTGATTTTAGTCCTGGTTTAGACCTGGTTTAGACCTGGTTTAGTTCTGGTTTTAGTCCTGGTTTTAGTTCTGGTTTTAGCCCTGATTTTAGTCCTGGTTTTAGTCCTGGTTTTAGTTCTGGTTTTAGCCCTGGTTTTAGCCCTGATTTTAGTCCTGGTTTTAGTCCTGGTTTTAGTTCTGGTTTTAGTTCTGGTTTTAGACCGGGTTTTAGACCTGGTTTACACCTGGTTTAGACCTGGTTTTAGTCCTGGTTTTAGTCCTGGTTTCGACCTGGTTTCAACCTGATTTTAGTCCTGGTTTTAGTCCTGGTTTTAGTCCTGATTTTAGTCGTGGTTTTGTCCTAGTTTAGACCTGGTTTAGGCCTGGTTTAGTCTTGGTTTAGATCTAGTTTTAATCCTGATTTTAGTCCTGATTTTAGTGCTGGTTTTAGTCCTGGTCTAGATTTGGTTTTAGTGCTGATTTTAGTCCTTGTTTAATCCTGGTTTAGACCTGGTTTAGTCCTGGTTTAGTTCTGATTTTAGTCCTGGTTTAATCCTGGTTTAGGCCTGGTTTAGTCCTGGTTTAGACCTGGTTTTAGTCCTGATTTTAGTCCTTTTTATTCTTTTCCTGTACTACGATTAGATTTCTGCTGAAGAAGCTTGAATTAAAAAAAAAAAACAAAAAACAACTTCTATGAATCATAATTGACGTATCTTATTTTTTGCAGCAAATATGTATATTTTAAACTTGCTTGAACATTTAGAATAGTTTTGTGAAATGATTCTGCTTTAGGGTTATTGTGTCAGTGGGGTAAACTAGTTTCAATATTGTATTGTGTGTACATTTGTTGTTTAGATTTTTATATTTTTCAGCTTTACATTGCACTTAAAACTTGTAAACTGTATAATTCAAGTGTGGATAGTAAAGTAGATGTTGAATAAAGTGGATAAAACTGATGTGGAAGTGTTGTTTGGTCATAATAATAATGGTTTTATACACTTTACAACTTGATAGCCGCTCTGTGGACTGTTGTAAAAATGGCTCCCAATCTGTCCCCGTGGCCACTCCAACCACCTAATTTAGTTAAGCACCGAAGCACCGAAGCAGCGGGAGTTAAATTGTAAATTGTAAACCAAACAACATTAAAAACAATAGTCATTAAGCAACCAGTGGTGTTTTTATTTGTTTGTTTGTTTGTAGAAGCCAATGGAGAGCAGAGTTCTGAATAAATCAATAGGAGATTAATGCTTTTTGGGGAAGAAATATCAAAATTTATGATCCACAAATGCTGGACCTTATCATTATTTGTTTGTGACTGGCTTCACAAAATTGCCACATTAATCTTATGGCTTGAAGCTCTTTCAACTGACAACAATCACAACTTTGGATTTGAATAATGGCACCAGTCTCTGAAGTTACTGTGATTTATTTTTTTTCCCCACTTTTGTTTATTTCTGCCAGCAAAGAAGAGTCTGAACTTTGAGCCAGGTTTTTGTTTCACGTGGATGGACGCGGTGATTACACAGATGTTAAACTACAAACCAGGTCAACAACAAATTTGCAATCTGAAAGTTCAACAGGAAACACCACCACGAGAACTTGACAAACCTGAAGAATCCGTGTATCATTTGTTCATTTGTTTTTCAAAATAAAACCAAAAATAAGAAAACGAAAAAACTGTTTTCTTCATTATTTGTCTCCAAAACCAAAATGAAAAAACATATAATGATTCGTTTTTTCAGTTTTCGATTTTGTGTTTAAATGAAAAATGGAAAACACGGATAACGGCCGTCTCCCGTTTACGTGACTTCCGTGACTGCGATGCCGAACTTTTGCACCGCATATGGACTGAACCAGGACTGATGCAGGTCCAGGACCAGAGCGGGACTGAGACCGAGATCAGACCGGTACCAGACCGAGACTGAGACTGGGACTGAGACCGAGACCAGACCGGTACCAGACCGGTACCAGACCGAGACTGAGACTGGGACCGAGACCAGACCGGGACCAGACCGGAGGCTCAGAGCCCACGGCAGGGCTGGAGCTCGAAGCTGAGGCTCAGACCCCACGGAGGCTCAGAGTCAAAGCTGGGAGTCCGCTCTGGTCCCAGTCTGGTCCCGGTCTGGTCTCGGTCTGGTCCCGGTCTGGTCCCGGTCTCAGTCCTGGTCTGGTCTTGGTCTGGTCCTGGGCCAAAAAATAATTTTTCTCATAGAGCACAATGTAAACACAAACTGCTCAAGTTCAGCTAACAAGGCACCTATAACTTTAAAAAATGTCAGATTTTGTGGTGATTTTTACCTATTTTTAGAACATAAACTTTTTCTCAGCTCAAAACCATTCAGTTGTCTTAAAAAACGCTTTATAATCGTTCGCTCCGGCTTCACTCTGCTCCGCTCTATCTCCTCTCGCTCTGATTGGTCAAAGCGATCATGTGATACATAAGACTGCGCTCCGTGTGTGCATTGGCGTGTGCCCGCGGGAGAAAACTGCACTACTGCACATGTTCAATCGGCCCGGAGCAACCGGAAGTACCTCGCTGGGCTAATCTGAAGTCATGCACCATTGAGCTCGGTCCACTGACTTCAATGGGCGGCCATTTAGAAACCCTGGGGCTTGTCATACACCTTCACTAGAATCATTTGGAGAATTTCATCCCTGGAATTGCCAGTGTGTAAACTAAAGGTAACAGGAACATCGCAAGGTGGAACATTGCATTTTGAGCTTTGGAGATGTTAAAAGAGTAATAATAACGGGTTGTCCAAACATGTGGGAATGAAACAAAACACAACTCTTGGTATGTTTTTAAGAAGGTAACAACATTATAACATGGTTTAAAGTTCACAAGAGTCAACTTTGTGAAATTTAGGGCCTTTAACACCTCACAGAAATGAAATACCACCTCTTTAAGATCTACAAACTGTACCTGCTGTTTCTCTGGAGCAGGTTTCCATCTTTACTCCAGACGATCTTGGGTTTTGGGACCCCCTGAGCAGGACACAGGAGCGTGACGGAACGGGTGGTGTTTGTGAGGAGCCCGTTCTGTCCGATGGAGATGTTTAAGTTCTTCTGCAGAGCCCAGGGAGATCGCTGCTGCTGTCGCTCGATCACTGGTTTACCTGGAACCACCTCCACTGGAGTCGCCTCAGACCAGTTTGACAAAGACTCTAGGGTTCAAATACAAAAGAATGAGTTTGCAAAATGATTAATTAACAGCCCTATCTATCTTTATGCTTGTTTATCTACTTATCCTATTTAGGGTGGTATTTATTTGTGCTTGAATAAATACAGTTGAAGATGAATGAATTTTATTGACAATAACATCAAAACTATGTGATAATTTTCTTCAACTACAAAATGTCTTTAATTGTCAGTAACAATTCATTCTGATTCTTTAATAGATTTAAAAAATATTGAATCAACCATTGGAGTTGTTTTTACCATCTGCTTGTCCTTTCTCTGCAGTTCTCCTCCAGACCTGAGAGGGCGCCATGTCTGTGAGCATTGAGGCGATGAGCTCTGAAGCTTGCCTCACAGCTTCATATTGTCTTGTTGGTGGTAGTTTGCTGAGGTCGGCCTGTAGTGTGATGTTGATCAGTCTCTCCTTCACCTGTGGCTGCAGTGACACCTCCTGGACTCCAGAGGGCAGCAGAACCACCGGGATAGGAGCCCAGGACAGAGGCATAGACGAGTGAGTCATACAGCTCGGCATGAAGTCCTCCCAAGTCAGAGGCGGGGTGTTTGGAGGGAGCGAAGGGGCTATGGAGAGACGTAAAATGTAATTTGCAATGGGTTCAGGTGGCATCACAACATTAAGGTCTGAATTACATGATCACAACTGTCAAAATGTAGTGCATCTGCTCAATTTCATTTCTCTCTAGCGACTAGGTCAGGAATCGGAATACATTAGATGGTTCACAAAACCCCTGGAAGTGCAAGTCCGGGCACCAGCCAATCAGCGAAGAGCCATACATTCTGTGTTGGCAACGATTCCCGAGATCGAGGACTTAAAGTTGGAACAAAGAGAATGTTTGGTAAATTTTATCAAGGGGAAAGACGTTATTGCCCTTCTTCCTGCGGGATTAGGGAAAAGCCCCGTTAGCCGCACATTACACATGTCACGACCAAATAGCAGCGATTGGTTAAATTAAAAAAAGTACCCGCTTACATTCGAGCGAACAAATCCTAACACTGTGAGGTGTTTCTACGAAGTGAAACCGGCTGATGAATCAGGCTAGTCAAACTGTGGATTAGTTGTCCAACATATTCTCTAGTACAACATTGCCCACACTTTTTCAACATATGAGCTACTTATAAAATGACCAAGTCAAAATGATCGACCTACTACAAAACTGCAAATAATTTATTTATTTATAAATATACTGAGAATCAGTCATGGTGAAACAGTACTTGGACTTAATGATCTTCATTTGACAAAAGGTTGACTCAGATAAGTAAGTTTTATAAATCTATCTCTATTTTATCTGATAAAAGTTAATTTAAGATTAAAACAAGCCAAGCAAATGTACTGCACTTAAACATTCCTCTTTTAGACCCTCACCCACAGTTTAAGAACCTCTTCTTTTAGAGAACTTCCACTGACACTTTACACAAAACTGTGAAGAAAGTGAAGAAAGTTTGTTGGATTTTTAAATCTGTTTTTGTCAAGTTCCTAACTGGAGTTACATTGGCTTACTGGTTTTGTAGTGGTACTTACCAGCCGCTGAAACACATGAACTATCCTGTGGCGGCTCATTTTGTTGATTTTAACCATCCCATCTCTTCCTTAAGATATATTGGCATTGAACATGTGGAACTGCCCCCTAGAGGTTGGAATCTAGAAATGCTCCTGTCAAAAAGAGACACTTCTGGATTCACCAACTTAAGACTCTAGCTCCTCGTGAACTGAATGTGGAGTTTGATCTAAGATGTTTTTTGTGATAGACTTAAACTATTTCTGTATTTTATAAAATGTTTTTTCTGTAAATATCTAAACTGTTGTTTCTTGTTGTAGAATGGGCTGATCTCAGTGGGTGACCTCACTTTGGGACCTCCCATTCATTGAAGGGATATATGGAAACCTGGGCTGGCAACAATATTGTGTGCTGTGGTCCAAGACAAGAAAAATATCTGATGAAGGCTTTTTTTTTTGGCCGAAATGTTATTTTGTTAATAAAAAAGCTTTTTGACATCGGCCAACCGAGTGTGCTCTGCATTTTTTCACCCTTGTCTCCTTGCATTTGCACCTCTACAAAAATGTTGGTGTACGTTTTCTGTTTCTTTTGACTTACCAGCCTCTGCACATTCATAAACGCACGAGTTGCCAGACCAAGACCGGTTTCAAGTAGTAGGACACTGTGATCTACCTACACTACCTTGGCGATCGACATATTGGGCACCCCTGCTCAAGTATAATCTGGAGCGGTCAAACCTCCTTCTCCAAGCCTGATGTCATCTGACCCGAGCAGTACTTGCATGAGACACCTTAGGCAGAGCACTTCACCCACATTGGCTCGTATGAAAGTGGTGTGAGTATTGGTGGTGTTTTGAGGGACCAGTGTCACAGATTGGCATTGCCTTGCTTCTGTCAGTCTACCCCAGGGCAGCTGTGACTACAAAAGTATCTTACCAAAACTGAGTGTGGAGTGAATGAATAATGCACGAAATTGTAAAGCAACTCTGAGCATCTGAAAAAGCGCTGTATAAGACCAATGCATTATTATTATCATCATCCATAAAACCTGTTTTTGTTTTCTTTTCACAATAGCTTCAAAAAGTGCTGCCGTTATACTGAACCCCAGACACGGTGTGAATTGAAAATGCATATGGCACGACTGAAGACCCAAACATGAATTAATATTTAACATGAATTCATATTAATTAGTATAAAGTTGGCGATTATCACAATAATACAATACATACTCTTTTTATTGTCCCATCTCTATTCTCCAAAGACATATCAGCAAACTTATTAAATCCGTGTATCATTCGTTCATTTGTTTTTCAATATAAAACCAAAAATAAGAAAACAAACATTATTTATCTCCAAAACCAAAATGAAAAAACGGATAACGATTCGTTTTTTCAGTTTTCGATTTTGTGTTTAAATGAAACATGGAAAAAATGGATAACGGCCGTTTCCCGTTTATGTGACTTCCGTGACTGCGATGCCGGACTTTTGCACTGCCTATGGACTGAACCAGACTGGAACAAGACCGGGACTGAGACCGGGACCAGACCGGGACTGAGACCAGACCGGGACCAGACCAGGACTGGGACCACTGGGACAGACTGGGACTAGACCGAGACCACACCGGGACTAGACCGGGACTAGACCGGGACCAGGCCGGGACCAGGCCAGGACCAGACCGGGACTAGACCGGGACTAGACCGGGACCAGGCCGGGACTAGACCGGGACCAGGCCGGGACTAGACCGGGATCAAGCCGAGACCAGACCGGGACCAGAGCGAGACTGACATAGAGACCATACCGGGACCAGACCAGACAGAGATCAGGACTGAGACCGGGACCAGACCGAGACTGAGGCCAGACCGGGACAAGAGTGGGACTGAGACTAAAACCAGACCAGGACCAGGCCGGGACCAGACCGGGATCAGACCGGAGGCTCAGAGTCCATCGCAGGGCCGAAGCTCGAAACTGAGGCTTGGAGTCAAAGCTCGGAGTCCACTCCGGTCCCGCTCTGGTCCCACTCTGGTCCCACTCTTGTCCCGATCCTGGATCAGTCCTGGTTCAGTCCGTATGCAGCGCAAAAGTCCGACATCGCAGTCACGGAAGCCACATAAACGGGAAACGGCCATTATTCCTATTTTCCATTATTCATTTAAACACAAAATCAAAAACTGAAAAAAACGAATCATTATCTGTTTTTTCATTTTGGTTTGGAGACAAATAATGAAGAAAACAGTTGCTTTATTCACTTTCTTATTTTTGGTTTTATATTGAAAAACGAATGAACGAATGATACACAGATTTTATTAGCATTAGGAGATCTTCACTAACCTTTTACATTTGTCCTGCTGTCTGGACCAATCAGCTGCAGAGTAAATATATTGGAGGCGGGGCCTGTGAAGCATTTGTACACGCCCACATGCTTCGGCCCGAGATACTGGATCTTCAAGCCTCCAGATTTGGTGAAACTCATCCCTCTGGTGCTGTTAATGCGCTTCCTGTCTTTGTGCCAGACAATAGAGGTTTTGGGGAACCTCTTGACGGGACAGCGGATGATCAGGGAGGTGCGAGGCAGGAGGTAAGCGTGGCCCCCGATGACGAGCTGCAGGCGGTTCACCTTTTGGGTTTGGATGTAGATGGCGTGACGACTCTGGAGGAATGGGCACCGTTTGACCCCATCTTCGTAGGAGCTGGGAGGGCGTCTGACTTGCTTCTGCTGGTTTCTGATTGGATAGCTCAGAGGGGTCAGGGGTTGCATCGCTTTCTTTGGCTCTGTTTAAAAAAAAATATATAAAAAATTAATAAAGCAAGAACAGTGACTTTTCTAAGGGTTAAAGGTGCACTGTACAACTTTCCTGGTTGTTTTTCTCAATCGAGATGTTATTTCTTTGCCTGGAATGTTCCATGGTATGATTTTAACATTCCAATCTACCACAGACCTGGGCATTGTACAGCTCCCGGGCCACAAACATCCCTTTGGTTGCCTCTGACCGGCCCCTTTAAGCTAACTACAAAATAAACACATACTGTATTTTCTGGGCTATTAGGCGCATGACTTCAGTAAACTACAAAGCCGCACCACCTGCAGCGCACGCAAACACACACGGAGCAGACAGCGACCGCACAGCGAAAAACACCCACAGACACACTCATCAGTCCACACGGACGAGGAACGGAACGAAGGAACGAATCGAAAAAGCGAGCGCAATGTGCCACTTAAAGACACAACTGAACAACTGAGTCACTGCGAACACGCCGACAATCCAGCGATCCCAGGCAGCACCCTCCCTACACGCCACAACTGAACAAAGCCCAGAGTCACCGTGAATGAGCCAAACAAAGTCCCACTGACCCATCCAACTGTTGTGTTTCGTTTAAAGTCCGGTGCAGTTTATTTGTGAAAAAAGTTCAAAAATAGACCATTTAATGACAGTGCATCTTATAATCCAGAGCGCCTAATAGCCTAGAAAATACGGTATTATAATTTTACCTCTAGCATTAACTAAAGCTGCATTGCTTTTATTTTAGAGTTTTTTTTTTTTTTTTTTTTATGATATTTTTTATAAGGCAACCTCACTTTTTCATTGCTTAGTTATAAGATATACTCTTTCCTCTAGGGGTGTAATGGTACATGTATTCGTGCAGAACTGTATCGATATGGGAAGTTTGGTTCGGTGCAGGGCTGTGCACGACTGAGTTCCTGCAATTTGTGTGTATTTACATTGAGCCACTACATGTGCAGCAACACAGAGGCTCTGCTCTTTAATTTTCATGAGGAAACTCATCTGTGATTCGGGTGGCCATGTTTCCCAGAGCGCTTTGTAGTTAGGGCGACCGCCTTGACAACAATTGCCCTCAGTCTTGACTACATCCCTCTGAACCACGTGAATCCTCGCAAAACTATGGTTGTCATGCTGCAGTCCTCACTTTCGCCTTTCGCTGGCATGAAATCTCCACCCCACACCCCCGCTCTTACTGCAGACACTGTGGACAAGTTGTTTTTTCTGGCCAAAAATATGAAGATTGAGTAAAACTTCATGCTGGAACTGTTAGTGCTGCGCTTTACTTTTAGAAAAGTTTTGTTTGCTGTTTACAAAAAAAACCCCAAAAAACAGCCCGCTCCTTGTGTCGCTGATGCGGTTCGGCTTCTGACGGACTAAAGGACACGATTCAGTGGAATAAAGGTGTTCTCTCCATGGATATGATTCTCTTTGTGACAGAGGATGTGCTGCTGTTGGCCTTGCCTGTAAACGGTGGAAAAGATACGCGGTGCTAATAACTTTCGGCATTCACGGCAGTAGACACGCGTCTGCTGTTCGTCCAACGCCTTAAAATCGAAGTATCTCCTTATAATGGAGCCAGTTGTCCTTTTTTGAGACGAGTTCTGTATTCTCCGGGTTGGTTTTGGGCACCGCTGTGTTGAATGAGACACACGCGAGGGGACATGAGAGAGGAGGCAGAACAAAAACGAGGAGGCGGAGGCATGCGGGGACGAGCACAGAGACGGCAAATAAGCAAAGCGGCGAAATCAGAATATATAAGCATTATATCGATATATACGATATGTCAAAGTCCATATAATATCCATAATCCAGGATAACACAAACAAGCCTCCATGAAACAAAACACAACTCCGGGTATGTTTTTGAGTTTAAAGCTCACAAGAGTCAATTTAGTGTAACACAGGAGCTTTAAAGTGCATTTATTAAAATCTATAATAACAATTAAAAAAAAAAATCTTGGCATGCTATTAATAATGTAATATATTCTAAATTATACTGCATATTCAGGCCTTTGAAAAGCTGCTGCAAAATTCTTTAAGATAATTCCACTTTTCCCGTTCTAATCATTCCTATCCCGCAGCACTCCCTCCTGTCCTGACCCACAGCCCGGCCTATATATACCACTCTCATTAGCATTACATTAGCAGCATCTGTACTTTCCCCATTCACTTTGCACACACAGGAAGTCTCTGTGCTCCGAAGGCGAGATAAGACCCGCTGCATTTTCAAAGTTCAAGCTGTAATCCCTGGACCATTTACGTTCAAAGTGAGAACAGGATCTGCTGATGGGGAAGATAAGGACAGCCCCGAGGCCTTGTGGGTAAATTTGGACCGTAATGTATACAAATATGGCGGTTCAAAAACCTCTGGTCTGCCCTGTCAACACCAGCGCGGCTCGACATACGCAACGAAAACAGAACAAGGTTTCGACGTCTCTGCTCAAACTGTGAGAGATACAGGACTTCATTCATACTATAATGCTCCCTACAACTGTACAACTCACCCTTATGTAACAGAGAAGGGATACAACTGTACAGCTCACCCTAATGTAACCTATAATACTCCCTACAACTGTACAACTCACCCTTATGTAACAAATATACTCCCTACAACTGTACAACAACTCACCCTTATGTAACAGATAATACTCCCTACAACTGTACAACAACTCACCCTTATGTAACAGATAATACTCCCTACAACTGTACAACAACTCACCCTTATGTAACAGATAATACTCCCTACAACTGTACAACAACTCACCCTTATGTAACAGATAATACTCCCTACAACTGTACAACAACTCACCCTTATGTAACAGATAATACTCCCTACAACTGTACAACAACTCACCCTTATGTAACAGATAATACTCCCTACAACTGTACAACTCACCCTTATGTAACAGATAATACTCCCTACAACTGTACAACAACTCACCCTTATGTAACAGATAATACTCCCTACAACTGTACAACAACTCACCCTTATGTAACAGATAATACTCCCTACAACTGTACAACTCACCCTTATGTAACAGATAATACTCCCTACAACTGTACAACTCACCCTTATGTAACAGATAATACTCCCTACAACTGTACAACAACTCACCCTTATGTAACAGATAATACTCCCTACAACTGTACAACAACTCACCCTTATGTAACAGATAATACTCCCTACAACTGTACAACTCACCTTATGTAACAGATAATACTCCCTACAACTGTACAACAACTCACCCTTATGTAACAGATAATACTCCCTACAACTGTACAACAACTCACCCTTATGTAACAGATAATACTCCCCACAGCTGTTCAACTCACCCTTATATGACAGAAAATACTCCCTACAACTGTACAACAATTCACCGTTATGTAATGGATAATACTCCCTACAACTGTATAACAAGTCACCCTTATGTAACAGATAATACTCCCTACAAGTGTACAACAACTCACCCTTATGTAACAGATAATACTCCCTACAACTGTACAACTCAAACTTTATGTAACAGATAATACTCCCTACAAGTGCACAACAACTCACCCTTATGTGACAGACCAAATTGAGATCATCTCTGTAATTTCTGACATTTATTTGTATTTTACATTTATTTTGGCACGTATATATCAATATTTTTATAAATCTATCCTCATTTTATCACTTATCGAGTGGAAGACCTCGAAACCGAGACAAGACAGTCTCGAGGCCGGTCTCGAGTGCTACGACACTAGTAAATACAAACAAAAAAAGTTTGGATTGGATTTAAACAACACATTTTCAGGAGCCTGTGATCAATATTAGTGTTCATGGTCCTGTTTACGTATTTGATTTTCAACAAAAAAAAAAAAAACTGAGGGGGACTAAATGAAAAACAGTTGGCTAATTCTAACTAGTTTGTGATTGTAATTTTATGTGAGAGACTTGTTTAACAGCACAAATCAGATCACCTGTTGTCCGCTTTTTCTGGTGAGATTGTATTAAAAACAAAGCTCCAATTAAAATCTAACTTGAGTAACAGAGCTTCAGACAGAGCAGAGCCTACAGTTAGCATCAAACATCAGCTGCAAAGTATCAATAGTAGCAGCTTAAAAGTTAGACGTTTTAATCATTGGACCCATATCCTGTTTTGGACTGGTCTAATTCTGGTTTAGACCTGCTCTAGTCTGTACCTCCTATTTTTGCCATAGCTCTGCCCTGGTTTAGTCAGTGTTTCTTTATAAATTACATTAGGTCAGATGTAGCCCTGGATATACCTGCTTTAGACTTTATTTAGTCTTGGCTGATCCTGGTTTGGATACAAAATGAGCTCAAACAGTACCCTGCTCCAAACTACATGCTTTTATTGACAGAGG
Source organism: Boleophthalmus pectinirostris (assembly GCF_026225935.1). NCBI lineage: Eukaryota > Metazoa > Chordata > Actinopteri > Gobiiformes > Gobiidae > Boleophthalmus > Boleophthalmus pectinirostris. The sequence goes on from NW_026571140.1 coordinate 34,082,946, forward strand.
ATTGGCTGCAGACCTGAAAAAAAGAGTCAAGTTGATCATTGACGAAAAGAAACGACTGAATCTCAATCGAAATGTAATTAATTAAGAAAGTGCAATGAAACGGCCAATCAAATCGAGATTCCGAAACAGAAACTCGGGCTAATTTGGTGTAGGCCGACTAGGTTGGATTTACATAACAGCAAAAATCCCGGCGCACACAGTAAACGGGGAGGATTGTCTTTTTGTCATTTTAATGTGTTAAGTTGCGTATGTGTAGAGAAAGTGTCTACTAAAAACTTTGTAGTGACATTCAGACTTTCTTTCACATCATTTGACAATAGACAGAAGTTTTTTTCTGAACATGTAATAATCAAACTGCCATAATTGAGTTGCTGACAGAAAACAGACTCTATTTATTAGCAGGAGCCACTGATACCTGACGTAAACTCCCTCAGGGTTCAGTCAGAGGGTTGAGTTCTTTGAGATTCGGATGTAGTCCTAGTGAGTTATATGTAGCCTGACCCAAATGTGGTTCCGTATCGTTTAATGTGATGATACACTATCGACTTCGTGGGCTGCTCTATCGATATATCTCCAAGAGTATTTTTTGGTATGAAAGACCAAAAATGTGGCTGTTTGCTACAGGTGTTCCAATCAGTAGGAGCAAAGAGGGTGCTCTTGGAAAAAAGGATCAAGACTCAAGACACAACGGATTCCAGGCACTCCAAAACAGTAGAAAAAGTAAACACATCGCACGGCTTAAGCCCTGATGAAGACCAGTTGAGGTCGAAACATGTTGGCTTTGGCCATTCAAATAAAGGCCTTTTAATTATATTTTTCCTCGTGCGATGTGTTTACTTTTTCTACTGTTTTGGAGTGCCTGGAATCCGTTGTGTCTTGAGTATTTTTTGGTATATTTTGTTAAATTATTTAGTTACAGCGTTACAGTTTTGTTGTTTGTTTAGTGGAAGGAAACTCACATTTGACATTTTCACAGTTTTGATGATTAAAATGTTTGTGTTTCATATTCACTTTGCACAAGAAGTGGTTTAATAAAGACATGATTTAGCCATGATTTTTTATTGAACTGTATCAAATCGATTTGAAATATATCGTATTGAAATGAAAGTGCAATGTATCGAGATAATTATTGTATCTTGGCCTACGTATCGAGATATGTATCGTATCGACAACTTCTTATTAATACCCAGCCCCGTTCCACATACTGTATACGGGATTCATAAGCGAACATAAAATAAACATTAAACTTTCTCGGGACATCCATATATTCCCCAAAAGTTGCAATGGAACACATTTACAACGAATGTCGGAAGAACTGACTCCAATTTATCGAATACCGACGTTCCGTAGAAAACAGCATAAGATTCCTGGTTGAATTTGGAGCCGAGTTCCATATTACAAATAAGAATTTATTTACCGGCAAAACAGCGAAATAGATCATGTACAGTGGGTTAATATGAACACTTTAAGACCAAAATTACGAGGCTCATTGCAGCAGATAGAGAGACGGGTGACAGTTTTTCAGTGTAAAGTCAATTGGAGCCAGAGTCGATGGAACCAAAGTGCCCCCTATGCTCACTTCCTAGTTGGAATGCGGCAGATATGGTTTTGCTCTTATTTTATTTTACTGGTTTCATTAATTTAAGACTAGTATGATTAAATCTGAGAATATTATTATTGTTGTTATTAGTATGTATTTGTGCAGCACTTTGGAAACTGGTTGTTTAGAAAATGTGCGATATAAATAAAGTGGATTGGATGGGATAGTGGGTTAACTACGTTCATTATATATTTAGAGTCTACGGTCCTGGTTTATGACCATTTAGTTCTTGACCCTCCTTCAAATCTAATTCTGGTTTAGCTCTGGTTTAGTAACCCTGGACCACTCTTAGCTTAGTCCTGCTCTGCAATTTCTCTGGTCGGGCCAAGATTTTAAAACTTATATCAGGTTATTCCTCTTGTTGTCAGATTTATTATCTACTTAATTCTAGTCTAGAGGTAGTTTATTTTAAGATAACATGTCAAGTAAAATTATCTTGCGGCATGGACAGATAATTTCACTACTTTTAAGTCATTTTCTGATGGATTTAAGAGTTTATATCTTAAATTTTGGCCAAGCTTTTTTGCAGTGTGGTTTTGACCTTTTAGACCTGACTGTTTTAAACTTTTATTAGTTCTGGTTTAGTTGTTTTTTTGTTTACACTGCTTGGTTTCAGTAGATTTGACTTGATTTAGTTTCTTATTTAAAGTGCAAAGATTTGTTATGTTTCTTATTTTTTGAGTAACAAGTTGTATTTTCAGGTTTTAACTACAAAAAGATAGATAGATAATTTTGTAAAATGTGAAATTGACTCAAATCACAGTAATGTTGTCTTAATTCAAGTCATTTTAACTTCGCAAATTTGAGTTTTTACACGTTTAAAACACTACTGATCCTGTCGTGGTCCCGGTTTAGTCATCTATTTCCATTTCTAGGTGAGAAAACTTTGAAAACTGCTGCAATAGAGGAAGCAATCGCACGAGATTAACCCGAGAAACAGCATTTAAAGTTGTATATCCGCGAGGCCTCCCTTTGTCCTAAATCTCCCATCTTATCCCTGTCCCATTAACTTTCACCGCACAGAGTCACTGAGCTCCACAACCTCGGCTGCCATTGTGATGCAAGAAGACGCTTCGCCGAGGAAAGAAAAATAGAAGCTCCAATCTGCCCAGTGTTAGCAATACAACAGAAGCCTTCTACCTGGGAAAAGTAAAGCATTTGTCAGAAACGTACAGCAAATGTTCCATTAAACTAAGCCCCCTTTTGTAGTCCTTGAGTTTTGCGTCTGCGTGCATGGCTGGTTGTTGAGATAAATGCCTGCAAAGCCCCAAAAGCACTGTTACTATTACGCCTTTTGTGTTTCCGTAAGCTTTTGTAATGAATCACTCGTAGCTCGGTGGGATTGTGGATACACTGTGGTTACAAAGGGGAATACAAGTGGAAAGGGACTTAAAACAGGCAGATTAGTCAGCAAGAAGTGTTGTGCAAAGCCGAAATGTACTTTGCTTGCAGTAAAAGTGGCAAAATAAAACGTAAAGCGATGTTTCCCGTCTTTAAACGACAATTTGTTTCTAAAGACTTCACTGAGTTCCTGTTTTAACTGCATTGGATGTATGGCTCTGCTTAAACCTGCACTGTCTAACTTTTATGGTTTCTCTCTGTGGAGGTAATGTCTGGAATGTTCCACAGTATGGCATTACATTTATTTTATTATATGGAGAAAGCAGGTGATGTAAAAGGGCCAAGTGAGATGTCAAATCTGTGGAGAGGCGAGATCCCTCACACGCATATGTTTAATGCCATACTGGGACATTCAAGAGCAAGTAACAACATCTCCATGGAGACAAGCAGATGGCAGAAACAACTAACAACTAAACAAGGACTAATCCCAGGACTGAACAAGGACTAAAACAGGACTAAAACAGGACTAAACCAGAACTGAATCAGGAATGAGGGTTGGGATGGGCCTGAAGGTGTGCCCGTGTAGACCGTCAGGTGACTACAGGTGAAAGGACCGCAGAGGTGCAGTCGTCGCCCGATCACGCTTTGCGGACACCCTGCTCCACAGGTTCTCCCCCTCTTGCTCAAGTCCAAGATTAGTCCTGGTTTAGTCCTAGTTTAGTCCTGGTGTCCTACTGATGTTCTGTGATGTTAAAAGTTGCCTCAATTAGTCCTGCAGGAAATTATTTCATGTTGCAAAAATCATTTGCACTTAAAAAAATAAAATAAAATAAAATACAATGTTAAAAAAAAAAATATTATCAGTTATTTAAATAGAAACGCAAAAGATGTATTTACTTCAAAGGCTTGTGTGTGTGTGGGAGGGCAGGCGGATGAGAGTATGGGCGGGGGGGGGGGGGGGGACTTACTTACTCTAAGGAGAGGCTCACATTTACCTCATTTGAAATCCCCTGCTCTACCAGAAAAGTTACACAGTGCACCTTTCAACTGAATCCATTATTATTATTACAAATAACAGCATAGACTGAATGTAAATGTATTTAATTTATGAATCCCCATTGTTATTGGGTTGTTTGGCAAATACCAATGTACCAATTTATAATGTGTGAACTTTACAATTCTTGAAATATTGTTTGTTGCATTGTTGTTGTTAATAGGTTTTATTTAAAAGTACATATTTTAACATAAGGTACTCCTCCTGACAAAATGTAAGCCTTTTGGGACTGACAAACTGTCTTGTGTTCCCTTATTCTTATTGTGCCATTGTCTTTTAGGTCATAATCTTCATTCATTCTTCGAGTTATGTATTTTTCAAAACATTCAAAATGTATTTGTCCAAAATCAGGACCAGTATAAAACAGATAGCAGTATAATCTTATGACCCTCATAAATAGCTGACTGATGTATTTGTAATTAAATCCATAATTTGATATAACAGTAGTTGTAACAGTTTGTTGCTATATATATATTTTTAATAAATATTACGTATGTATCAAGTGAATCTTTTGTGAGTGGGTGCGTTCTTACTGGGGCAGGCCATCATGCGGCAGGTGCGTATGAGCGGCGGGGAGGACAGACCGGAGCACCTGTCCCAGGGCAGGGTGAGGAGCTGGGCAGAGGCGGTGAGCTGCTGACACTGAGGCTCTCTGCGCTGGACCCCCAAACCACACGACACCGAGCACTGAACATAAACAACAAAATAAACAAATAGGGTTTTAATCTCAAAGGGCTTTTTTCCTGATTAAATAATAAAAGCACAACAGCAATACTCATTTATTCATGATGCTTCCTGTTATATGCAACATTTTGAGGACTTTTCCCCCTTTAAAACTGTATAATATTATTATTTAAACTACTCATATGGTGATCAAATTTGTGATCATTATGAAAACCATGGAATAAAGATTGATAAATGGGATAAATCAACATTACAGTCAAATACTTTTTAACCATCCATCCATTTTCTTCCGCTTATCTGGGGATGGGTTGCGGGGGCAGCAGTCTAAGCGGGGACTCCCAGACTTCCTTCACCCCGGACACTTCCTCCAGGGCCACAAGGCGGACCCCGAGGCATTCCCAGGCCAGCCGAGAGACATAGTCCCTCCGGTGTGTCCTGGTTCTACTCCGGGGCCTCCTCCCAGTGGGACAGGCCCAGAACACCTCTCCAGGGAGGCGTCCACGAGGGATCTGAAACAGATGCCTGAGCCACCTCAGCTGGCTCCTCTCGACATGGAGGAGCAACGGCTCTACTCTGAGCTCCTCTCGTGTGACTGAGCTCCTCACCCTTACTCTAAGGGAGCGCCCAGCCACCCTGCGGAGGAAACTCATTTCGACCGCTTGTATCTTGTCCTTTCAGTCATTATCCAGAACTCATGACCGTAGGTGAGGGTAGGAACGTAGATTGATCAGTAAATCAAGATCCCTCTTCACCACAACGGTTCAATACAGCGAGTACATCACTGCAGACGCTGCACCGATCCGCCTGTCAATCTCACGTTCCATCCTCCCCTCACTCGTGAACAAGACCCCTGAGATACTTGAACTCCTCCACTTGAGGCAGCAACTCTCCACCCACCCGGAGAGAGCAAGCCTTCTTTTTCTGGTTGAGAACCATGACCTCGGATTTAGAGGAGCTGATCCTCATTCCAGCTGCTTCACACTCGGCTACAAACCGCCCCAGTGCACATTGCAGGTCCTGGTTTGATGAAGCCAACAGGACCACATCATCTGCAAACAGCAGAGATGAAATCCTGTGGTCCCCAAACTGAACCCCTCCTGCCCTTGAGGTGCACTGAAGTGGATGGCAAATACTTTTTACTTTTTTATTATTTACATAATTGTACTTATTTTGCTGTGACTCATATTGACCAAGTTTCACAATTTTAAACTTTTATTTCATTTTTTCATATTCTACCACTATCCAAATACAAAAATGTCAAAACTCCATTTTGACACTAAAGAAAAAGCTTTATAGACTACGGAATATGGATAGAAGATACGCACACGTACTAGTCTTAACCACTTATCCAAAGGGATTTATTCTGGACTCAGTCAATTATATAATGATTATGCATGTTTTTTGTTTGTTTAAATTATTTTCTGTACAAATTGTGCTCTACAGTTAATCTTGGCTTGCATTTTTGACAATATATTTTCATAATCAAGTTTTATTATCTGCGTATCAACCTTAGTTCAACCTTTCTTTGCCAATATTTTGAACAAGATGACCAAATAGAAAAAGAAAAATATAATCCCCCTGTGCCTCACCTTGCTCCAGTCCCCTCCGCTGATGTGGGGTGCACAGTCTGTGTCGGCGCAGGAGCGGGTGCTGGTGGGTGCCTCTGCTCCACACTCCCTCACCGTCCTGTAGGCCCCAGTGGACAGCAGCTGTTTACAGAAGACCTTTCGAAACTGCACTCCTCCTCCACACGACTGGGAGCACTGGGAAAAAGACAACGAAAACAAACCACAGCATGCGCTTTAAAGATTTATTAGTCTACGCGATTAGATATGCATGATTGTTTTGTGTCAGAAAGCACTGAATAATTATAGACCAAATTAGCTAAATAGTGATAGTGAAGTAAATCTGATTTGGCTCGGCAGAAAGCAGTGCCTTCAATAAAAAGCACACATTGTACGAGTTTCAGAATAAAATAAAAAATGTGGACCACTTACCATAGCAATTAACTATTTTCATAACATAATATAATTTAAAATAGTGAAAAGTCCTCAATATGTCGCCTATTAAAGGTCCTTTATTACGCAAAATTGATTCTTGTGAACTATAAGCCATGCCATGTTGTTACCTCCTCAAAAACACACCTGAAGTCGTGTTGTTTCATTCACACATGTTTGAGTAACTCTTATTATGAGTCTGTCTACATCTCCAAAGCTCTAAATGCTCTGTTGCACCTTTGAATGTCATGAAGCAGTAGTTTTCAAGTAAACAGCTTTTACCTTTTACCTTCTGTAGAGATTGACATTTCGAGGGTGGCAATAATCCAAATGATTCTAGTGAAGGTGTATGGAGTTTAAAAACACAGTGGAGCACTTCCTGAATCACCACAAGACATAAAAAAGTTTTCATTTGCATAAATACTCCATCGAGCGCCGTCATAACTACACCAAACCTCTGGGCGGCACCTGGATTAGATTCAAACCTGTAGCATTTATTTCATCATAGTTGCAAGTATTACTCAAAAATACCTTGAAAAATGTGCATTACTGAGTGGGCTCGCCTCTCCACAGATCTGTGAAAGCCTTCATTCGTCTCTGGTCATAGATGTGAAACATGAAAAGCGTTTGCACCAGAAGAAATGCGACTGCTGCTCTGATGCTTCCATGATCATCACCAGAGCAAAAGGGAAACATTGGTCAGCTCCTAAAACTGTTTATCTCACTTTACACGCAAACACCAATCCGTAGTTTTCCAGAATCTCCACTCTAGTTGGAATATTTGGAAAGCTTCGTTTTCAGAGGCGAATTCTCTGTTTGCGTGTAAAAGACGGGTGCAAACGAAGGGAAATGTCTCAGTTTTTAAAAATACCTGTGTACGTGTGAACGGAGTCTAAATAAGCAGGGTTTTTGTGTTAAACGTGTGAGTGAAGAGGAGTGAAATATATGAGCTCTTAAATAGGAAGCTGAAACTTTTGAATCACGGGAAGAAGTTACACATGGTTGGGTTTGTGAACTTTAGTACTGCAAATGTGATCCTCAATTAAACTGTCAAAATCAGGTACATTTTAAACGCCCAGAAGCATTAACATCTGAGAGAAGACCAAAACGTGAACAGCTAAAGGGCCCATGTTACCCTCTTTTCTGATCTATAATAATGTTATAATGTGGAACAAACCCTGCGTATTTAGAATGAGCTCTTCTCTCAGACAGAAAACACTTTGTTCCACAGTGCGATATCATGTGGTAATGCAGAAAGTGTTCCACTGTGTTTGTAAACTCCATTTACCTTCACTAGAATCATTTGGATGATTTCAGCCCTGGAATTACCAACCTCTACTTCAAGGGCGTAGGTTTGGTCTCAGCTTTGGTGGAGACATTGTCAACTATCCCCTCCATATGTTTTATTGATTCTTTCTAAAAACACACAGAGTCTGGGCAGGTCCAAAATAACAGAGAGGTGGTTTCATTTTTCAGTTCGCAAAATGTACAGTTTGTGTCCATTGTCCTTCTAAGATGATTCTTTAGCGGATAACAGCGATGTAGAAGTTTGTAGCAGATTTCCCTTTGCTTGTTGGAGAAACTTGTGAGGTAATGTCCAAACATTTTTCCATGGAATATTGTCAGTAGAGTCGGGCTGCTAACGGCGCTTGAGTAGGGCTCCGTTTGGGAGGTGCACTTGTGGTGACAGTCGCTCTTTTTCCGCGGCGACTCATTATAAGGCAAGTTTAACTGAAGATGAAGCCAAGTAAGTTCCTTTTGAAAAGTTTTTCAAAGTTTGGTGCGCAGCGTCTTCACTCACGCCTGCTCAAGCCGACATCTTCAGGTGCGGCCCTGTCCTGCCGCTTCCCCAGTTTAGGCTTCTGGCTCCACTAATGACATCACTCTGTTGCAGCCAATGAAATAGCGGCAGGAGTACCGTATTTTCCGAGCTCTCTAGCCTCCAACCCCATCAAAAAACGATCACGCGCTCCACAATCCAGAGCGCCCTATACACGAATCCACTCGGGTCCCAGCACGACTTCAGTAAACTACACAGTTGCACCACCCACAGGGCACGCAAACACACACGGAGCAGACAGCGACCACGTGGCGAAAAACACCCACGGACGAGGAACAGAACGGAGGAACGAACCGAAAAAGCGAGCGCAATGTGCCACTTCTAGACACAACTGAACAACTGAGTCACTGCGAACACGCCGACAATCCAGCGGCCCCAGACAGCACCCTCCCTACGCGCCACAACTGAACAAAGCCCAGAGTCACCGTGAACGCGCCAAACAAAGTCCCACTGACCCATCCGACTGTTGTGTTTCGTTTAAAGTCCGGTGCGGTTTATTTATGAAAAAAGTTTGAAAATAGACCATTTAATGACAGTGCGTCTTATAATCCAGAGCGCCTAATCGCCCGGAAAACACGGTAACCCTGTCGTCATATCACTGAGTACATCTAAGAACATCTAATAAACAAAATATGAACTAAAACGTGTTAAATGAATACTGTTGAGTTTGGAAAAATATTGGAATAAACGTATATTTTTGTTTTTATTTTTTCACATAAAATAGCAAATATTGGTCGGGACTATTTTGTCTTTCCCAAATATTGGTTGTGACATGTCCCCACCCTCCCTATGCAAACCTACATCCTTGATCTACTGAAGAAAAGGTAAAATGAGCTGTTAACTTGAAAACTACCCATACATGACACAAGGTGGAAGAGAGCATTTTGAGTTTTGGAGATGTAAACAGACGAATAATTATGCAGGATGACTCAAACATGTGAATGAAACAAAACAAAACACAGCACATTGCTCCAGGTACGGTTTTGATGAGGTAATTATAACTTGGCTTAAAGCTCACAAGAGTCATTTTTGTGTAATATAGAATCAATAAAAGGTCAACACTGACAGCAAAGCCTTATTAAAACACCCGGAGACACAATGTTCTCTACCAGAGGCTAAATATAGTGCAGCTTTCCACTATGTCAACGCTTCAGATTCAGGGGGACTTTATTTACACCCGTAGGAAGATTTGTTTTACAGCAATTTGTGTAAACTGTGGTCACATAGCAGTTTCCTTTAGACTGTGATTAATCTTCCCTTAATAGTACAAGACAAACATGTTTAAAAAGACTTTTATTTGGTAGCAAACTCAAAGCTAAAGGTGCATTATGTAACTTTTGGATGGTCAACCACAGCCGGTTTCCATGATGTTGAATGTTCCACAGTTTAGTTTAGTTTTTTGTTTTGTTTGTTTTAACAATAAAACACCTGCAATTGAAGAAATAAATTAATACATAAATTCAAAGTCCGTGTATCATTCGTTCATTCGTTTTTCAAAATAAAACCAAAAATAAGAAAATGACAAAACAACTATTTTCATCATTATCTGTCTCCAAAATCAAAATGAAAAAACAAATAACGATTTGTGTTTTCAGTTTTTCGATTTTGTGTTTAAATGAATAATGGAAAAAATGGATAATGGCTGTTTCCCGTTTCTTAAACTGCAATGACGGACTTTTGCGCCAGCACTAAAACTGGACTAAACCAGGACTAAACCATACCTCAAGGGCCCGTCCCGACATTCAGTCCTGGTTCAGTCCTGTTTTAGTCCTGGGTCAGACCTGTTTTAACTTCTTGGGTTCTTTTTAAAGACAATACAGTAAAGTGTGTTTACCTTGTTGACATGTTTCTGTCACTGTCCCTGGTGTCGGTGTTGATGTGTAGCAGCCAAAACATGTCAACAAGGTAAACACACTTTACTGTATTGTCTTTAAAAAGAAGAAGTTAAAGTACATAGAAGACAAAATAAATGCCTTTGGCTTAGTCCTGTTTTAGTCTTGGTTTAGTCCTGGTTTAGTCCTGTTTTAGTCTTGGTTTAGTTCTGGTTCAGTGATGTTTTAGTCCAGGTTTAGTCCTGTTTTGGACCTGTTTTAGTCCTGGTTTAGTCCTGGTTCAGTTCTGTTTTAGTCCGGGTTCAGTCCGTATCTGTCGCAGATGATATGATAAACTACTATTGTAGCCACAGCTGCCCTGGGACAGACTGACAGAAGCGCGGCTGCCATGTCAGTCGGCGCCATCAGTCCCTCTGACCACCACCATCACTCACACACACACACCACTTTCATAGTAGGGATCTGACGGGATCAGGGTTTACAAGCCGGTATGGCCACATAAAAGTCGGCCACGCAAAAGTCCAGCATCTCAGTTTATGTCACAGAAACGGGAAATGCCCATTATCCATTTTTTCCATTATTCATTTAAACACAAAATCGAAAACTGAAAAAAACAAACAAAAAACAAATCCTTACCTGTTTTTCATTTTGATTTTGGAGACAAATAAAGAACAAAATAGTTGTTTTTTTCGTTTTCTTATTTTTGATTTTATTTTGAAAAATCGAATGATACAGGGATTATGCAGTTCAATGTAAACAAGCAGGTAGCAAACCCCTCCACTAAAAAGTTACATGGTGCAGCTTTAAATAATGACATAATACATACAGCTCTATAGCTCCAATCTACTCCTCCTGATTTATTTTATTTTAATTGGTTTCAGGGTTTGATTTATAGGAAACATTTTGCGGACGTTTCACTATTCAAAAGATCTTATCTTATTGTGTTTGAACTGTTAATTGTCATGGCACCAGTACTAAATTTTTGTCAGTCTGAAACTGCTGAATAGCACATTTCATCAGTGGAATTCAAAAATGCTGCACAAAGAATCATTCATCAAAACGTTTGTAGCTCCACCAGTTATTTTTCAAAATAATGAAACAAACAAACAAACAAAAAATTTCAAACAACACAATCAACTTTCAACAATCACGTGTTTAGTGTTGAATAATGGCACAACTTTCTAAAGCTATTATGAAAAAAAAGAGAAAGAAATCAAATAAAATCACTGATGTGTTTTGTATTTTTGGAGTTTTTTCACAACTTTTTTCCATAAACTGCAGTTAAAACCATAATCTGGAACATTCTCAACACAGATAAACTTAATTCTGAAGTAAGTGGGTGGTTTATTCCGATTTTAAAGCCAAATGAATTTATTCCTCGATCATGTAAACGTTTATTCTTCTTAAAAATAATTCAGCGCATACTCGTTGGGTCACCCTCCTAACGTGATTCAGATGATCCGGCTCCACCACTTTCATCCACGTCTCTTTGGATTTGCGAGCGGGATGCGGGAGTGGGCTGAGGTGGAGCAGCTGTTAACTCAGTTTGTCTTCTTCCTCCCTTCTCCGACACTCTTCCCTTCTCCTCCTCAGCTGACAGACGTAAAGCACGATGAGAGATTTCTCCAGCTGCTGCTTTCATTATCATCGAAACGACTACGGAAAAAGTTTGTATCACGTTTGTGTCCGTGGCGTAACGACAAACCGAGATGACAAAAAAAAAAACGGTAGTAGCTGAAGTGTGTGTTTTCTTCCGGTTGAAGTAAATACGTTCGTGTCCTTGTCCAATCAGAACCTTTCGCGACCTCTAGACGTTGAGCGGAATTAAATAAAGACAATGTAACGTGTTTTCCATGTGAAACTAAATTCGCAATTATTATTTCCACGTAAACTCGAAAGACAATATTTTAATTCTGAACTACTGAATTCAGAACAATTCATTTGGAATTAAAAAAACGTAACGTAAATGTGGTCATTGTGTTCAAATAAACCTCAGATTAAACGTTAACTTGAGTAACAGAGCGTCAGTGTCAGTATTATTGTTTATCGCAGTATGTTTCTGTAGAAATGCTTCAAAATGTGTTAACGTGACAGGCCTACTGAGCGTGTATCTTGTCTTTGTACCTCCTGCCAGGGCCCAGTGTCCCAGGAGGGGGGGCAGTCGAGCTGGTTGCAGGGCTGGAGCACGGGGGGCTTCATGTCTCTACACTGGTCCTCAGAGACAGTCAGGACGTCCCGCAGGTCCACAGACATCAGCTTCATACAGAACACACTCCGAGTCTGTATGCCCACCCCGCAGGACGAGGAGCAGGCGGTCCACTCACTCACCTCCCATCTGCAAAAAGGACACAGGAGAGAGCGGGTTACACTGAGAGAGCTTCAAAGGACCCATATTCCACTATTTTCTGATCTATATAATGTTGTTTCATCTTCACAAACATAAGTGGAGTTTTGTTTTGTTTCATTCACACAAGTTTAACACACAAACCCTGCATATTTAGACTGAGATTACGTTTACACTGAAACGAATCACTGTATCACTGTATCAGAAACGATTTGCTTTCAGACACGTCGTTTCTGTGTCCGCAAGCATTCGCTATCCACACAGCTTTGGGCATATTTGTTTACGTTTTACAGAAACTAAACTTAAAACCTCATGGTTAATTTGCATAAACCAAGGGCTCAAAAAACAGCTCGCTTTTGTGCACTGATGAGGTTCAGCTTCTGTCGGACTAAAGGATACGTGTGACAAAGAGGGCCTTTGTCCCCATTTTTCACCTTAGTTCAGTTACATCTATCTATATCAACTAAACAGCTAAATAATAACTATCCCGGGTTTGTTTTATTTAGTCTTTGTTTAATTGATCACATTCACACAGTTACTTTAAATTCATTTTATTTGGTTATATCCCTTCATTTTTGTTTAAACTTACCACCTTTACCTGTGACTCCACATGGTCTGGGAACAAAAAGAGGGGGCGTGTCCTTTGGCAGCCATATTTATAGGCTCAGGGGGAGGTGTTGGCCCAGACCATGTGGAGGGAAGCCTCGGAAATGGTTCTTTGTTTTATCAAATGGGTTATTAGAATTTTGGTTTCAGTGTATCTAGTTAAGTTGGAGCACTGTTCAGTTTAAAAGGGGATTAGGCTTCAGAAAATAATTTAAGGCAGCACACCAGTAAGGAAAGGAAATTGCTACAGTTTTCCCCGTAAGTTGGTGTGAACCCAGGGGGAGGGACTTCCTCTCTGGGGGGTATATAAGTAGAGGCAGTTTAATCAGTAGGAGGTCACCATCAGTGCAGCCAGGTGCCTGTGGGTATTTTCTTTTGTTGCGTTATTTTCTGTTGCTTTTTTGTTTAGTTAAGCACACTTCTTTTTTTGTAAATATGTATATAAATTTTGCCCACGACTTGGAAGGATCCAATAAAGAATTTGGTTTGGTGAAGGACAACTTTGCACTGGACTCTCATTTTGACCACTTGGGCCAGCTTCCCCACAATACGGCTCAGTGGAATTTTTGTGTTCTTTCTGTAACAGAGGGGTGTTCTGCTAATGGTGAGTCTGTTCTGTGTTTCCCGTTTGTCTATGGTTTGTTTAAACTTTTCCGCAATAGCGTCAAGTGGCCGATGTCATGAAACCAGCAAATCCTGAAAGTGCATGTCACAGTGACGTGGTCCAATAAGAACGGCAACTAGAGCTCCTACGTCAGCGTGCCAGCGTTTTCAGGCGTCCACACAGTGTCAGATCAGATCAGTGCTCAGATGAATTCCGTGGGAGCTGACGACACCAGATCCGTCCATCCCTGGAACCGTTTTCCATCGGATAAGTGTGGACGAACACTGCATTCGCAACGAAAACAACTCGAATACATACTAGTGTGGATGGGATCTAAGTTACAGGCCAGATCCATCTCACTCACAGTAAGAACGCATGTACTTCAAGGTATTTTGAGCAATAAAAACAACGTTAATTGAATAAATGCAAGGTAGATAAGTTCAGTGGTGTACTGTGGAATATTCCGGATGAAGCAATAACAATAACAATAACATCATCACAGAGACAAGAAGGTGGAAATTTACTCAATGCAGCTTTAAAAACATCTCTCCCAAATAACATTACAAGGACAAGGTAGTGAGCATTAGCCAGAAGTTATTCCGTTATTCATTCTTGATAACTACTGCAACTCCTGAAAACACTGTTCCACCTTCTCATGTCATGTGGTAATACAGGAAGTGCTCCACTGTGTTTTTAAACTCAACACACCTTCACTAGAATCATTTGGATGATTTCAGGCCTGGAATTTTCAACTTCTACTAAACAAAAGGTAAAAAGTAGCTGTTAACTTAAAAACTACTGCCTCATGACATCAAAAGCATCACAAGACAGAATTTTCAGTCCTGCTCACGCCCGCACCTGCAAAGAATTGTAATTTTCATTCTCACTTCACCCGTTCCCGCCCGCAAATCCTAAAGGATGGGGACGTTCCCTTTCTTAAACTTCATCAAACACGGAGAAGTGGAAAGGAATTGTCTAAAATGTGCGTCAGATTAGACCACATCTGAAAATTTAGGTTGCTTAAAATGTTTTTATTAATGCCAAACAAAATAGGCATACATGAATCATTTGTATATTTTACTTTACCCTCATATTTAGTTTTGCGGGGCTGCAGTTTTCATCCCACCCGCCTCCCAAGCTTTCGAAATATGTCCTACGCCGCACTGTTTTGCGTTGGGTGTACATCACAAGGGGAACAGAGCATTTTGAGCTTTGGAGATGCCGAGAAACTAATACTAAAGGGTTACTCGAACATCTGTGATTCAAACTAAACACAACTCCAGGTATTTGATGAGGTAACAGGATTAAAACATGGCCTCACAAGAGATAATTTTGTGTAATCTGGGACTTTAATTTGCCAAGGGGGACTGCGCAGTATATCACTTTGTTTTTCAACCAGTTTGCCAGTTTGTGCAGGGCCAGGTGTGCGCTGGACAAAATCTGTTTTCAGTTAAGTTAATTCACATGCGCTTTTAATTGAATCGTTTAACACTGCAGAGTGTCCTGACCAACTTCGGAGCCAGATGAGAAAGCAAAACAATCGTTATTGCCAAACACAAACAAGCAGATACAGGGGAACTGACAATACACATTTTTATACAATCTGTTAAGTGTGTAATAAAATAAACTGTTTTGTTTTGGGTTTTTTTTACAGAAAAATAAAAGAAAAACACCCTTGTACCTTGTATCTCTACAAACATGTTCATAAATGTGTGGGATTCTTGTGTTAGTTTATTAGTTCAGATTTTGGTCTTCTGTCAATGTTAACACAATGTTAAAGCTCTGAATACAGTCCTACTTTTAATTTATAATCTAATCACATATCGAAATACAAGTACACAGAAAAAAATGCAATTTAATATATTTTGAAACTGCAGAATACATTAGAGCAGAGCAATTGGCAAAAAACAAAACAAAACAAAAAACACATTTATCCAATGACATTCATTTGGTCTTCTGATATTTTATGTTATTAGTTTCTTTTTACAGACCAAGAGTTTGTTTTCATACCTGACAGTTTCGACTGCTCACTCGTGGTCTTCTTCAGAGTGGTCACGTGATGTTGCTATGAAGTGTCGGTCAGCTGATTTAAACAGGTTTATAAACTGGGACGAGGGGGCTTTTTTTACTCTCACACACCTGGGATACTGTCCTGAGGAAGTGGGACTGCAGATGGCGCTGTCGTCCTGCCTCCACCGGTAGGAAAACAGCACCAAAACCTGTTTAAATCAGCTGACCGACACGTCAGAGCAACATCACGTGACGACTCTGAAGAAGAGCGCTAGTGAGCAGTCCAAACTTTCAGGTATGAAAACAAACTCTTGGTCTGAAAAAATAACCTAATAGCATAAAAAAAAATTGTTTCATTTCATTGATCTATCACACACTTGTCAAACTCAGGCCCAAGGTTCAAATTTAGCCCGAGATATAATTATATTTGGGGCTCGTGAGATCATATCAAATATGTATTCGAGCTGGCCCGCGGGTACAGAGCTATACACAGCTATAGAGACATTATTTATTTAAAATGTTGTTATTATTTTATATTTTGCTTGTTCTGGATTCAATGTTCAAGCAAAACTATTATTAAACATTTATTTCAAAAAGAAACGGTTTAACATTACATATCTCAAAAGAAAAGAAAACATGCAGATGTTGTTGAAATGTTTCAATAAATATTTTGTTTGGCCCACGACTTAGTCCCAGTTTTTAATTTTGGCCTCTGTGAATTTGAGTTTGATTTCATTGTTCTTTTCTAGTAAAGATCACAACTTCAGAACAGTTTAAATTTACTTTCTTATGTATGACGGCATTGGCAACGAATGTGGTAAGTCATAATTGAAGGCAACAAATATTTCTAAAATCAATATTCATGATAAATTACTATTCTGAACGCAATTTACATTAAGCAAATCAATATATACAAATGGCCTTTTTATCAAATCTACTCTATATGAATCCATTTCTTCTCATTGAGGTCATCTTTTCAAAATTCCCATCATGCCTGCAGTTATACCATGACAGAAAGCCGTTATAACTCAACTAGCTAATTACACATTGATCAATTTAAAATCCATTTGCCTTTGGGATCAAGAGGTCAGCAGGAATGGGGATCGTCAATATTTGCTTTGAGCTGTATGAATATGCTATTAGGGGATTAAAGACGTTACGCACTTGCCGATGGACTGCAAGAGGTTGACGTTGAAGCACAGTTTTGTATCATATTTCGAAACTCCAACAAGTTTCTGAATGTCTCTCCCCACTCTTCACCCCCTTCACACTTAAATCTATCGTGTTTAGAAAAGACTAGAAGCAAAATACATGAATAAATAATCATAATAATCTGACCATGCAATGAAATTTGACGATTATGGACAAATTATAATGACTGGATCAGTAGGAGATCCTTTAGGTCAGGGGTGTCAAACTCATTTTGGTCCGGGGGCCGTATCCAACCGACTTTGATCCTAAAGGGGCCGGATCAGAAAACTCATGTCATATAAACCCCAAAAATAACAATAAGTTCAAATATTTGTGCAGAGAAACACAAATCTATTACAAAAATCTTTTTTAATTGATGAACTCTTTCTTTTACAAAATATTATAATATTATGAACAACCTGAAACTTTAAGAAAAATACAATTTCAACACAAAGCTTTAAAATGAACTTGTTTAACATTAACTTGTATAAATAGGAATAAGTAAATTTTTCTTGTAAAATCCTGCACTCGGCTCCACTTTTCTCATTTTGGACATTTTGCTGATGAGGGTGTCACGGTCAACGGTCAAAACGATCGTCCTTTAAGAGCGTTTGGAAAGAGACAAGTCTTCATTTGTGCTGCTCTGGTGGGAGGGGCCACGTACAGAGACGCTGGAGACGCTATGATAAGCACCACAGAAAATTAACAATATTTTAATAAAAAAATAGAATTTAAATATTTTAGTCAAAAATCAGCCGAGGGCCAGATTAAAGGTCTTGGAGGGCTGGATCTGGCCCCCGGGCCGCATGTTTCACACCTGTGCTTTAGGTGATCTATGACTTTGGATTACTAAAGAAATAAAAGGAGCGTTATGTAACTTTTCCGGTGGCAGGTCAGCTACTCGCTTGTCTTCATGTAGATGTTATTCCTGTCACCATGGAGACAAGCCACCCAGCACAGGTCTTGGCCAAGGCCGGCTGGTATCAACTCGCCTCGGAGAGATTGGAGCAAAACTTCCTCTACGCCTTCGCAGCTTTGAACTTCCAAAACGTGGTGGGCGGGTCTATCGTATCCAGGGCTACGTGGCTGCAGGATCCGGATGGCTGCTTGCCTATGTTGTCAACTCAACTCCCCCAGCCTCCTCAGTTGCTAGTCTAGTCATTATGTTTGTACTGTTATGACTATATGCTGATGTCGCAGAGGTGGGATTTTTTTGTGTGTGTGTGCTGGTTCCATACTATGCCACAGTGTCTGGGGGCTGTACTCTTTTTTTTTTTTTTTTTCCTCCTCCCCTATCCTTATGTTTTGCTGCAGTGTTTCTTCTTCTGCTACCTGTCTTCCAGTC